>NC_135339.1:38416665-39031650 GCF_023851605.1 Tamandua tetradactyla | reverse complement strand
GAGAAGATATGATTTAACAAAAGTATAACTACTGAATTATATTGATATTTCTTTTTAGTCTTCAGTGTTTTAGAGCAGCCAGAAGAAAATACCTGAAACTGTGGAACTGCAATTCACACTATACTTTGAAATTTGTTCTATAGCTACTTGTTAAAATGTACTTTGAAATTTATAGCTTTGTGCGTATATATAGAGTATATATAGTGTATGTGTGTGTGTATATATATATATATATAGCTTTGTGTGTGTATATAAATATCTATATATAGGTCCAGTAGACCTATCATCAGTTGGTTATATGGATATGGAACTGAAAGGAGAGGTCTGGAATCAATATTAACATGACTCATGAGGACTTAACTGAGAGTTAAATTCATGGGAGTAGATGTGCTTTTAAAATGAAGTGAATGGAAAGGCTGTAGTAAATCTTCATGTTTTATAAAGTAAATATAAGTGAAACCATATGTCTTTTTGATCAAAAATTATTTGAGCAAGTAGACAGAATTATGTGTTCCTTGTAAATTCTGCATTTAGAGTGAAATTATTTCAGGTTAAATTAGTTTTAAGGAAAATTGGTGCCTGATGAAAACAAACATTTTATAGATCAGAATTATAAGAGCTTTATAGCAAGATTTAGCAAAGAGAAACTTTAAAACATTTTTTTAACCCAAAAGAAGTTTACAAGTATCAAACAAATTCATGAAAAACAGAGGGAAGCAAATTATTTTAGAAATTAGTTAAAATGTAATGATAAAGAATTCTATCCCACACGTAATTCTTGGCACTCTATTATAGTTGTTTACTTCTTTGCCTTTGCTACTAGACTTTATTCTCAGAAAGACAGATTATGGGACAGAGCAAGCTCTGTCCTTTCTCTGTTTGGGGACTTGTACCT
Source organism: Tamandua tetradactyla (assembly GCF_023851605.1). Taxonomy (NCBI): domain Eukaryota; kingdom Metazoa; phylum Chordata; class Mammalia; order Pilosa; family Myrmecophagidae; genus Tamandua; species Tamandua tetradactyla. Next base: position 39,030,755 of record NC_135339.1, on the reverse strand, counting down.
AGTATGTACTCAGAAAACAAAAACAAAAACAAAAACTGTTTCTTCCATTATAGGATGGGGAGTTTGAACAGATAACTTGGACGGTCTCATTCAACTCTGAAATTCTATACAGAGGGAAGTTGTGATAGATGCTTACCATTTAAAAGAAAAATTGGACTTTTCTTAACAGAGAAGTCTTTTGTGGCTCCAAGTACCTGTGTTTCAAACTACAGAAAGGCAACATACTCTCAGTTCACTATTTCATTGGTAAGAATTTTCTAATAATTACAGCTATCCAGTAGAAGTAAAGGCTGTGTAAGGAGGTGGTTATCTTTGAAATAACTGGAATTTAAAAACTGGAAGGGGCCTTAGATATGCTTAGTTTGTCTTCCCAGTCTTTTTCCATGCCATAGCCCATGTAGAAAATGCTATTTTCACAGCACAACAGGGTAAACTGGAGGGGATTTGGGCTTGATGAAAAAGCATATAGGCTTTCATGTGGGAGACTTGGGTTAGACTCCTGGATCATGCACCCCCCCCCCAAAAAAAAATTATATAGACTGTCATTATGTTATTTAACACTAAGAAAAAAATACATAAAATACTAAGGAAGTTGTTCGATAATTAGTCTGAAACTTCCCAATCAATTTCAAATAAACTAAATGCACATCAAACAGTATCTCAAGGCATTCTTGTCACATGTTCTCAGGGCTTTGGTTGGGAAAACTCAAGTTCTGTTAGCATTCTCCAGAGAAGCAGAACCAACAGGATATATGTGTATAGATACAGACTACAAGATATAAATATATATAAAGAAATGTACTTGTAAGGAATTGGCCCATGTGATTGTGGGGCTGGCAAGTCCAGATTCCTTATGACAAGTTGGAAGTTGGAAATCCCTGGAAAGATGATGAAGTCGTTAGTCTGAATATGTAGGGAAAGCCAGGGAGGAGGGGAGGTTGCAGTATCAAGGCAGAATTCCTACATATTCTTGAAACCCTCAGTTCTGGCTTTTAAGACCTCCAACTGATTGTATGAGACCCACCTCCATTTCTGAGGCTAACTCTTTTAATCAACTAATGAGAGATGCTAATCTCATCTACAGAATACCTCCCCAGTTAACAACTAGGCCAATGTCTGACCGAATTGGACAACCACAACTAAGCCAAGTTGATGCAGACTTAACCATCACATGGTGCAACACCCTCAGTTGCAGAGGATGCCACTCCATCCCTGGGTCAAGACTTTAGTGTAAGTGCTAGGACTATGCAGTCTCCCCCGACTCTACTCCCCGCCCCCCTCCACCCCACTCCACCTCCCTCCCTCACCTCCCCCCCCCACCCCTGTCACTTTCTACAAAACGGAGCTCCAAGGATATTAAGGAATGATGAGAAAGAAAGAAAGGATGAAAGCTAGAAAGAAAGAAAGACAGAGACGGGCCCAGGGGGCCTGAAGCTTAAGTTTACATCAGACAATTTTATTCTTAACCAGATCCTGGTTATATACTGCAGAATGACAATAGGCGTGCATGCATTTCCCAAGGGAACAAAGTTTTTATCTTTCGGTGTTCTTCCTTCATACTTAAAATAACCATTTGGGGTAAACAAGCATTCTCTTCCTCCTAGACTGTCTTACATAAATCAGATAACAAAGCAGCTTACTGTCTCCACCACCCTAATGCCATCTACTCCCAAGTAGTTCCACAGGTCTTATGTTAATCCTATCTCCTAACCCCCCCCCACCCCCCCATAATTAAGCAGGGCTGGATGTCACAGGATACTGTGTTAGGGATATTTGTAGTGGATGGGACGATAACCTAAACCGGTAATGCTTTAAACGTTGTCCCAGGACCACCCGCCTTAGCACTTATTAAACAAGCAGATTTATGGGCCCCAAATAGACATACTGAATCAAGCTCTGGGTACAGCTCCCAACTCTCCATTTTCTGGTTTGAGAACTCCGCCTTTAAGTACTCCCCGCAGAATCTTTGAACTCTGAGCTCCAGCCCTCGCTAGATGTGAGGAGCTCTGGCCGGTGTGCAGCGGCCGCTACCTCGACCTGCGAGCAGCGCGGGATGCTCAGCTTTTCCGTATCCCTGGTGTAATACTCTGTTACGCGCTGGCCATTAGGGCCGTCAAGTCGCCACCAGCCAGTGCCCGGTTGGCGTGAGGCCGCCGCCGAAATCCCTCCAGCAGTCACCTGGCCCCGCTGAGGAAGGCACTGGGGCGGGGCCCGAAGGCCAAGGAGGCTCAGCGCCCCCTAGAGACCAGGGGCCCTTCGGGGTCGAGCCGCCCTGCCGTTTACTTTCATCACCCGAAGCTTCTCCTGCTCCTCCTCCTTCTTAGCAGTCCCGCCCACCAGGGGACGTACTACAGCGCCTGCGCCAAGTCCCAGTCGCTGCCCGACCCCATCCGGTTGACTAAACGGATGTTAACTGCTTCCCAGAGTACCTTGCGAGTGGCGGGCATGATAACAATTTCTCGAGTGTTGCAAGGAGGCTCAGGTTGTCATTGTTGGAGTTTTATCGAGCCAGGAGACTTTACGACATTGGAGCCCTGTCACTGTGTTGTCTGCAGGTGCGATGGCGCTTCTCCGGGGCTTTTGGGGCTTGTTGAGTTCTCTGGGAAAGTCGGGAGCGGAGCTCTGCTCGGGTTGTGGAAATCGATTGCGCTCTTCTCTCAGGTAAGACTGCTTAACCGGGGCCTCAGGTAGCGACGGGGCCCAGATCAGTTGTGGGCTGGCATGTGGACGCTTTCTTCCATTTCTTGCACCTCCTAGGAGGTCAGGGCCAGGGTGGTCTTGCCAAAGAAACAGTGGTTTGAGACAAGACCTTATTCGAGTAGTGCTTTGCTTCCTGCCGCCTCCCATCCTCTCCCCCCCGGTCCGACCCACGGTGCAAGCCCACTCAGTATACTTCAGTGGAGGCTCCCGCCAAACTTTTGTATTGAGGAGGCGGGTCGCAGTAACTGGAGTATAGACATTTTCCTCCAATCCCTGCCCTTCCTTGGAGATAAGGACTTTGGGATTTCAGTGTGTGAGCTCTTCCCCTGGTTAGGACAAGATTTTAAATAAGTCACTAGCTTTCTTGTTGATGATGTTAAAAATATTGCATCTTAAGGACATTTGTAATTTGTGTTTTTGTGTATATATATATATATATATTATATATGTAATATATAAGTATTGGCAGTTAAACATCTGTAATTTGGTTTTGTTTTTTATGTATATATAGTTTTGCGTGTACACCGAGATGGTTTTCATCCACCGTGGGTGGTTATCCAAAGAAGCCTTTGACTTCATATGTTCGCTTTTCTAAAGAACAGCTACCCATGGTTAAAGCTCAGAACCCCGGTAAGTAGTTTGGGGTTGGATGTACAAATAAAAAGGACACAAAGCAATTCAACCGCAAACCCGATTTATACTAACCAAGCATCCCCTGACTGCAGCAACGTAAATATTTCAATTAATCGTTCTTTGTTTAATAGTCTGTAAAATAGGAAGCATAACACATGTTATGCCAAAGAGAAACACTTGAAATATATCTAAATGAGATATATAAACGTCTATATTTAATATAATATGCACTATATATAAATATGTAGGTTTTATTTATATAAATATGTAAATCAGAACTAATGAAAGGTATCTTTAAAATAGCAGCATATAGAATAGAAAGCATCCCCGGAAGGGCATGAACAATCTTAAGTTTTGGGCCTTATAGCCACTAGTCTAGAGGCAGTGACCCAGTGACTTTTTAATCTCTTGCTCCCCATCTCATGCCTCAGAATTGTTAACGAAGTTGCAATAAAGTAATTTCTGTGAAAATATCTTATAAACGGAAAAGCTCTATGCAAGTTACTGTTAATTTCAAGAGTGCTTTGTGTATGTGTGTATGTATGTATGTGTGTTTTTTTTTTTTAAAAACAAAAAAAGGATTCTTGTGTTCCTGAAAGATTTCCAGTTAGGATGTTTGTTGAATCCCTAGAAAGACTGTGGAGCCTTCATTTTAGTATCAGCTAAACTTTGTTCATGATTTCTAAAACCCTTTCACATGTAGTACATCACAGGGCATTTGTGAAAATCAAACAAACCATAATTAATAAAAATGCGCATAAATAAGGTATTAGTTTAAGGAAATGGTAATAATGGATTGATTTTAGAGTAGTTTATGTTTCTAAGTGGTATTTCTATAATTGAAAGACAAGGTGGTGTATAGACTGCATTTTACTATTCAGTCAGGTTTTATGAATTTGAAAATTCCAGAAAGACTTGAAAGAAATGTATTACCAACTACTTAAGTCGTAGTCAATTTCTTTTTTTTTACATGGGCAGTACCGGAATCGAACCCGGGTCCTCTGGCATGGAAGGTGAGGACTCTGCCTGCTGAGCCATCATGGCCTGCCCAGTAGTCAATTTCTGAGGACTGTTTTAGATAGTATGTGATATAGTCCTTTTTTAAAAATTTAATTTTATTTATTAATTAAAAATTAAGAACAAACAAAAAACATTAACATATAATTCTGTTCTACATATATATTCAGTAATTCTCAATATCACATAGTTGTATATTCATCATTTCTTAGAACATTTGCATCAATTCAGAAAAAGAAATAAAAAGACAACAGAAAAAAAAATAAAACAATAGCAAAAAAAAGATTATATATACCATACCCCTTACCCCTCACTTTCATTTATCGCTAGCATTTCAAACTAAATTTATTTTAACACTTGTTCCCCCTATTATTATTATTTTTTTTTTTTTTTTTTTTTTAAAGGAAAGACAGAGAGAAGGAAGGAAGGATAGAAGAAAGGAAGGAAGGAAGAAAGGGAAACATTTTTAAACATTTTCTTGTTTTATTGTATTCTGTTTCTCCGTTTTTGTTACATGGGCTGGGGCCGGGAATCGAACCGAGGTCCTCCGGCATAGCAGGCAAGCACTTTGCCCGCTGAGCCACCGCGGCCCGCCCCCCCCCTATTATTTTTATTCCATATATTCTACTCCTTTCTTGACAAGGTAGATGAAAGGAGCATCAGAGACAAAGTTTTCACAATCACACAGTCACATTGTGACAGCTATATCATTATTCAATCATCCTCAAGAAACATGGCTACTGGAACATAGCTCTACATTTTCAGGCAGTTCCCTCCAGCCTCTCCATTACATCTTGAATAACAAGATGATATCTACTTAATGCATAAGAATAACCTCCAGGACAACCTCTGGTCTCTGTTTGGAATCTCTCAGCCATTGACACTTTGTCTCATTTCACTCCTCCCCCTTTTGGTAGAGAAGGTTGTCTCAATCCTTTGATACTAAGTCTCAGCTCATTCTAGGTTTTTTCTCAATCCCTTGATGCTGAGTCTCAGCTTATTCTAGATTTCTGTCCCACGTTGCCAGGAAGGTCCACACCCTTGGGAGTCATGTTCCATGTAGACAGGGGGAGGGTGGTGAGATTGCTTGTTGGCTGGAGAGAGAGGCCACATCTGAACAACAAAAGAGGCTCTCTTGGGGGTGACTCTTAGGCTAAATTTTAAGTAGGCTTGATCTATCCTTTGTGGGGTTAAGTTTCATGTGAACAAACCCCAGACTGATACTTCATTTTAGTATCAGCTAAACTTTGTTCATGATTTCTAAAGCCCTTTCACATGTAGTACATCACAGGGCATTTGTGAAAATCAAACAAGCCATAATAAAAACACTCATAAATAAGGTACTAGTTTAAGGAAATAATATAGCTTTGGTTGTCCACACTGCTTGTGAGAATATCAAGAATTCAGCTCCGGGGGGTTGAGTTTTCCCCCGTTCTCACCATTCTTTGCAAATACTTTTCCACTAACTGATCAAATCACTCTGGGATTCATCAGGGCATCACTCTGGACAAACCAACAAAATCTGATGTCCTACCCAAGGTTCCATGTACTGATGGTGTTCAACCAACTATCTACATAAGTTATATTAGGACATGCACTAGTCAAAATATAAATTTTGTACCAAATAAACATTTTTTGCTTTAGTCTCACACATAAGTTGAAATTTTAAAATATTAATTACCATCAATTTTCAGCACCCTGCAGTAATAATATTCCTTTGTTCTTCCTCATGCAAAAACATTTTTTAAATTTGTACATTTAGTCACTATCATTATACACTCCAGGCATTCTTAGATTATACCATCTCAATCTTTATCATCTATTTTTCTTTGTGATTTCATTTATACCTCCAGCCTTCCTCCCTCTATCATTCTCACATGCAGCTTCATTCACTGTTTTAACATAATTGTATTACAGTTAGGTAGTATTGTGCTGTCCATTTCTGAGTTTTTACATTCAGTCCTGTTACATAGTCTGTATCCCTTTACCTACAATTACACAGTATCTTACCCTATGTGTATCTCCTGATGGTCTCTGTTACCAACGAAATATTCCAAGTTTATTCATTAGTGTCAGTTCATATCAGTGAGACCATACAGTATTTGTCCTTTTGTTTTTTGGCTAGTCTCACTCAGCATAATGTTCTCAAGGTCCATCCATGTTGTTATATACTTCATAAGTTTATTTTATCTTAAAGCTGCATAATATTCCATCATATGTATATACCACAGTTTAGCCGCTCGTCTGTTGATGGACATTTTGGCTGTTTCCATCTCTTTGCAATGGTAAATAATGCTGCTATAAACATAGGTGTGCTAATGTCTGTTTGTGTCTTTGCCCTTATGTCCTCTGAGTAGATACCTAGCAATGGCATTGCTGGGTCATGGCAATTCTATATTCAGCTTTTTGAGGAACTGCCAAACTGCCTTCCACAGAGGTCACACCATTTGACATTCCTACCAACAATGAATAAGTGTGCCTCTTTCTCCACATCTTCTCCAGCACTTGTCATTTTCTGTTTTGTTGATAATGGCCATAATGGTGGGTGTGAGATAATATCTCATTGTGGTTTTGATTTGCATTTCTCTAATGGCCAGGGATGTTGAGCATCTCTTCATGTGCTTTTTGGCCATTTGTATTTCCTCTTCTGAGAAGTGTCTGTTCAAGTCTTTTTCCCATTTTGTAATTGGATTGGTTGTCTTTCTGTTGTTGAGTTGAACATCTCTTTATAAATTCTGGATACTAGACATTTATCTGATATGTCATTTCCAAATATTGTCTCCCATCATGTAGGCTGTCTTTTTACTTTCTTGATGAAGTTCTTTGATGCACAAAAGTGTTTAATTTTGAGGAGTTCCCATTTCTTTCTTTCTTTCTTCAGTGCTCTTGCTTTGGGTGTAAGGTCTATAAAACCGCCTCCAATTTTAAGATTCATAAGATATCTCCCGACATTTTCCTCTAACTTTTTTATGGTCTTAGACCTAATGTTTAGATCTTTGATCCATTTTGAGTTAACTTTTGTATAGGGTGTGAGATACGGGTCCTCTTTCATTCTTTTGCATATGGATATCCAGTTCTCTAGGCACCATTTATTGAAGAGACTGTTCTGTCCCAGGTGAGTTGGCTTGACTGCCTTATCAAAGATCAAATGTCCATAGATGAGAGGGTCTATATCTGAACACTCTATTCGATTCCATTGGTCAATATATCTATCTTTATGCCAGTACCATGCTGTTTTGACCACTTTGGCTTCATAATATGCCTTAAAGTCAGGCAGCGTGAGACCTCCAGCATCGTTTTTTTTCCTCAAGATACTTTTAGCAATTCAGGGCACCCTGCCCTTCCAGATAAATTTGCTTATTGGTTTTTCTATTTCTGAAAAGTAAGTTGTTGGGATTTTGATTGGTATTGTTTTGAATCTGTTAATCAATTTAGGTAGAATTGGCATCTTAACTATATTTAGTCTTCCAATCCATGAACACAGTATGCCCTTCCATCTATTTAGGTCTTCTGTGATTTCTTTGAAAAGTTTCTTGTAGTTTTCTTTGTATAGGTCTTTTGTCTCTTTAGTTAAATTTATTCCTAAGTATTTTATTCTTTTAGTTGCAATTGTAAATGGAATTCATTTCTTGATTTCCCTCTCAGATTGTTCATTACTAGGTATAGAAACACTACAGATTTTTGAATGTTGATCTTGTAACCTGCCACTTTGCTGTACTCGTTTATTAGCTCTGGTAGTTTTGCTGTGGAATTTTCAGGGTTTTCAACATATAGTATCATATCATCTGCAAACAGTGATAGTTTTACTTCTTCCTTTCCAATTTGGATGCCTTGTATTTCTTTTTCTTATCTAATTGCTCTGGCTAGTACTTCCAACACAAGGTTGAATAACAGTGGTGATAGTGGACATCCTTGTCTTGTTCCTGATCTTAGGGGGAGAGTTTTCAGTTTTTCCCCATTGAGGATGATACTAGCTGTGGGTTTTTCCTATATTCCCCTTTATCATTTTAAGGAAGTTCCCTTGTATTCCTATCCTTTGAAGTCATATCATCTGCAAACAGTGATAGTTTTACTTCTTCCTTTCCAATTTGGATGCCTTGTATTTCTTTTTCTTATCTAATTGCTCTGGCTAGTACTTCCAACACAAGGTTGAATAACAGTGGTGATAGTGGACATCCTTGTCTTGTTCCTGATCTTAGGGGGAGAGTTTTCAGTTTTTCCCCATTGAGGATGATACTAGCTGTGGGTTTTTCCTATATTCCCCTTTATCATTTTAAGGAAGTTCCCTTGTATTCCTATCCTTTGAAGTGTTTTCAACAGGAAAGGATGCTGAATTTTGTCAAATGCCTTCTCTGCATCAATTGAGATGATCATGTGATTTTTCTGCTTTGATTTGTTGATATGGTGTATTACATTAATTGATTTTCTTACGTTGAACCATCCTTGCATACCTGAGATGTATCCTACTTGGTCATGATGTATAATTCTTTTAATGTGTTGCTGGATTCGATTTGCTAGAATTTTGTTGAGGATTTTTGCATCTATATTCATTAGAGAGATTGGTCTGTAGTTTTCTTTTTTTGTAATATCTTTGTCTGGTTTTGGTATGAGGGTGACGTTGGCTTCATAGCATGAATTAGGTAGCTTCCCTTCCTCTTCAATTTTTTTGAAGAGTTTGAGCAAGATTGGTACTAATTCTTTCTGGAATGTTTGGTAGAATTCACATGTGAAGACATCTGGTCCTGGACTTTTCTTTTTGGGAAGCTTTTTAATGACTGATTCAATTTCTTTACTTGTGATTGGTTTGTTGAGGTCATCTATTTCTTCTCGAGTCAAAGTTGGTTGTTCATGCCTTTCTAGGAAGTTATCCATTTCATCTACATTGTTGTATTTATTAGCATAAAGTTGTTCATAGTACCCTGTTATTACCGCCTTTATTTCTGTGGGGTCAGTGGTTATGTCTCCTCTTCCATTTCTGATTTTATTTATTTGCATCCTCTCTCTCCTTCTTTTTGTCAATCTTGCCAAGGGCCCATCAATCTTATTGATTTTCTCATAGAACCAGCTTCTGGTTTTGTTGATTTTCTCAATTGTTTTCATGTTTTCAATTTCATTTATTTCTGCTCTAATCTTTGTTATTTCTTTCCTTTTGCTTGCTTTGGGGTTAGTTTGCTGTTCTTTCTCCAGTTCTTCCAAGTGGACAGTTAATTCCTGAATTTTTGCCCTTTCTTCTTTTTTGATATAGGCATTTAGGGCAACAAATTTCCCTCTTAGCACTGCCTTTGCTGCGTCCCATAAGTTTGTTTTCATTTTCATTTGCCTTGAGAATTTACTGATTTCTCTTGTAATTTCTTCCTTGACCCACTGGTTGTTTAAGAGTGTGTTGTTGAGCCTCCACATATTTGTGAATTTTCTGGCCCTCTGCCTATTATTGATTTCCAGCTTCATTCCTTTATGATTTGAGAAAATGTTTTGATGATTTCAATCTTTTTAAATTTGTTGAGACTTGCTTTGTGACCCAGCATATGGTCTATTTTTGAGACTGATCCATGAGCACTTGAGAAAAAGGTGTATCCTGCTGTTGTGTGGTGTAATGTCCTATAAATGTCTGTTAAGTCTAGCTCATTTATTGTAGTATTCAAATTCTCTGTTTCTTTATTGATCCTCTGTCTAGAAGTTCTGTCCATTGATGAGAGTGGGGAATTGAAGTCTCCAACTATTCTGGTAGATGTGTCTATTTCCCTTTTCAGTGTTTGCAGTGTTTGCCTCATGTATTTTGGAGCATTCTGGTTCGGTGCATAAATATTTATGATTGTTATGTCTTCATGCTGAATTGTTCCTTTTATTAGAACATAGTATCCTTCTTTGTCTCTTTTAACTGTTTTAAATTTGAAGTCTAATTTGTTGGATATTCGTATAGCTACTCCTGCTCTTTTCTGGTTGTTGTTTGCATGAAATATCTTTTCCCAACCTTTCACTTTCAACCTATGTTTATCTTTGGATCTAAGATGTGTTTCCTGTAGGCAGCGCATAGAAGGATCCTGTTTTTTAATCCATTCTGCCAGTCTATATCTTTTGATTGGGGAGTTCAATCGTTAACATTTAGTGTTATTACTGTACAGGTAGTACTTTCTTCTACCATTTTACCTTTTCGATTTTATATGTCATATCTAATTTTCCTTCTTTCTACACTCTTCTCCACACCTCTTTCTTTTGTGTTTTCATATCAGTCTCTAGTGCTCCCTTTAGTATTTCTTGTAGAGCTGGTCTGTTGGTCACAAATTCTCTCAGTGATTTTTTGTCTGAAAATGCTTTAATTTCTCCCTCATTTTTCAAGGACAATTTTGGTGGGTATAGAATTCTTGCTTGGCAGTTTTTCTCTTTTAGTAATTTAAATATATCATCCCACTGTCTTCTCGCCTCCATGGTTTCTGCTGAGAAATCTACACATAGTCTTATTGGGTTTCCCTTGTATGTGATGTATTGCTTTTCTCTTGCTGCTTTCAAGGTCCTCTGACATTCTGATTAGTAAGTATCTTGGAGAATGTCTATTTGGATCTATTCTCTTTGGGGTACACTGCACTTCGTGGATCTGTAATTTTAGGTCTTTCGTAAGAGTTGGGAAATTTTCAGTGACAATTTCTTCCATTAGTTTTTCTCCTCCTTTTCCCTTCTCTTCTCCTTCCAGGACACCCACAACACGTATGTTCGTGTGCTTCATATTATCATTCAATTCCCTGAGTCCTTGCTCATATTTTTCCATTTTTTTCCTTATAGCTTCTGTTTCTTTTCGGATTTCAGAGTCCCGTCCTCCAGTTCATTAATCCTGTCCTCTGTCTCTCGAAATCTACCGTTGTAGGTTTCCATTGTTTTTTTCATATCTTCTGTTGTGCCTTTCATTCCTGTAAGTTCTGCAATTTGTTTTTTCCGACTTTCCATTTCTTCTTTTTGTTCATTCCTTGCCTTCTTTATATCCTCCCTCAATTCATTGATTTGGTTTTTGATGAGGTTTTCCATGTCTGTTCGTACATTCTGAATTAATTGTTTCAGCTCTTGTATCTCATTTGAACTGTTGGTTTGTTCCTTTGATTGGGCCATATCTTCAATTTTCCTGGTGTGATTTGTTATTTTTTGCTGGTGTTTATACATTTAATTACCTTAATTAGCTTATTCTGGAGATTGCTTTCATTTCTCTTACCTAGGGTTTTCTTGCTGGATGAATTTGTTGTCTGTCTGTTCTTTGACATTCAGTTCAGCTTTTTCTGGACCTCTAGCTTAGGTTTTGTTTAACAGAGGATAATTTTTCGGTTCTTGTTTTCTTGTTTCTTGCCCTGCTTGTAGGGTGCCTTTCCCCCACCCACCCTTAGGAGGGTCTATGTAGGTATTATAGACTCCAGCCGGGTTTACCCGGACTAAACTGGCCTCCTATCGGGGAAGGAGTCACCTGTGTCAGTTTTTCCTGAGGGTGAGACCCAGTAGGTTAAAAGACTTTCCTGTGAAGTCTCTGGGCTCTGTTTTTCTTATCCTGTCCAGTATGTGGCGCTTGTCTGCCTGCAGGTCCTACCAGCATAAGATGATGTGGCACCTTTAGCTTTGGCAGACCTTCCCTGCTGGGGGCGTGGTGGAGACAGAGGAAAGGTTGTAGGCTGGTTTCAATAGTTTCAAATTGCCAAGCCCTGGTGTCTGAATTCCTTGAGGGAGGGATTCCACCTGAGTTGGGCTTCACTCCTACCCTGGGGAAGGCACAGGTTGGAACAAACCCTGAATGCAGCCAGTTTCTGCCTATGCCTGGGGCAGTTGCAGCCTGAGAAGTCCCGCCACTGAATCCAGAGGCAACCAAGCCTCCGTAGAAACACAGCCACAATAACCTCTGTTTCCTCCCCTTTTCTCTTTTTCCATTAGCCCAATGAGCGACCTCTGCTTTGACCAGGTTCACCTGAGCTGGGGGCTCAGATGATAATTAATTTGTTAATTAATTCCACAATTGGCGTTTGGTTGGGCCCAGCCCCTGTTGCTGGTAAAGTCTGTTTCCTTTCCCTTCTGGGAAGCAGCCTGTTGGGGGGGCGGGCGCTGGCCGCTGTGGCTTGGGGAACTCACGGTTCTGGGGAGGCTCGCGACTGGTTCAGCTGGTCCCGACTGGGGTACACTGTGTGCCTGGTCACTGATGTGGCTCTGGGAGCTGTTCTGTACTGTTTTAGTAGTTGTTCTAGAGGACGAACTAAAACGCGCACATTGCTGAGCCGCCATCTTGGCCATACCTCGATATATTCCTTTTTAATTATTAGATAACTGACTTTAAAAATATTGATAATCGTATTTAAATTATTTGGATAAAGAAAAATTAAGTCACTGCTTCAGTTGTGTGGTATGGTAGTGTCCATAATATTATTTACTGTTAAAGCTAATGGATTATATTTTCCTGGAAGTTTTTAGAAGTTAATCCTGAGACAGATAAAATTGTGACATCTTTTTTCATTTTATTCTAATCCATAGATGTAAAAAGTTCAGAACTAATTAAGAAAATCGCTCAGCTGTGGAGGGAACTTCCTGATTCAGAGAAGAAAGTAAGCATATAAGTTTTCAACATTGCTGACGTGTTTTTGCAGTTAGGGACAGTTGTCACGTCTTTTAATGGACCAGATAACCCAGATTTTTTTTTTTTAAACATCCTCTTATCATCATTTGATCTATATAAAATGATAAGATTATTGAAGTATGGGGGTAGAGATGAAGGATTGGCAGCACTTTGAAATTGGAGGCTAATTACTAGACCTTAGTTAGCGTATATATGAAAAATACATGTTTTTAGTCCACGTATATGTGATCCCAGGGCACATTTTCCATTTGCTGGTTTAGTCTGCTTTTATCTGAAGTCCTCCAGTTGTCTTTCCCTAGCAGATATACTATATTAAATTGCCCAGCAATAGTTTGACTTATTTGTTTCTTTTATTTCTAGATATATGAAGATGCTTACAGGGCAGACTGGCAGGCATACAAAGAAGAGATAAACAGAATTCAAGAACAGCTAACTCCAAAGCAGATCATGTCTTTAGAAAAAGAAATAATGCAAAAACGTTTAAGAAAGAAAGCATTAATTAAAAAGAGAGTGAGTGTTATGGAAATTTTCTTTTCCTTTGGTGAAGAACTGAAATTTACTTGAATATATGTAGTATCCTCTTATTTTGATGATGTATGTGGATATATGATAGAATATGATCAGATATACTCCAGTTAGACAAAATTAGTAAATGGGAGCTGGAAGAGATACTAAAGGTAAGAAATATGGTCCCTGCTTAGGATGGTATTTGGACTGATAAATACTAAGGTTTATTCTCCCTTTTTTTTTTTTCACTGCTCCCAGCTAGTGCTAAGAGTGGAGATGACCAGAAATGAGAATTAGGCAGTTTAGAGAGGTTTCCCTGTCCATTCTCACTCTCTATTTGGAATTGTTCATTCCACTGAAGACTCCCAATACTACCTAGTTCATAGGTCAGGTGAGAAGTGTGGGAAACAAAGTTGCACGTCTGAAATTCCTCGCAGTTGATTTAGAAACATAGGGGAAATAATTAAGTTGTAAATTGTGTGATATATACAGAAGTTTCATTACTAATTTGACTGAGATTCAGCAAGAAGGAAGTGATTTCTAGGTGAAAATTAGAAGAACCCTACTTACGAATAAGAATTGTATTTGTCATTGACTGTAACCAAATTACAGCCACAGAATTCTATATATTCACTATACAAATTCAGAAATTAAATAGGTTAGGATAATACAATATTCCTTACTCTATGAACTCAGAAACTAAATATATTTAGGTTGTAAGGAATTCTTATATTCTTTTCCATATTTTTTTTCCCAGTTTTTGATACCTAGTGAAACAAATGCAGTTTAACATGTTGAGGTTTAAAAGTTGAAAGATGAGCAGGGAACGGAATGAGATAAAAGATTAGGAGACATGAGTTGATGTGGAGCATGTACCTCGTGTGATTTGGCCAAAGGGGATGGTTGTGTCCTGCAAGGATGAAATGTATCTTTTTTTTAAAATTCTTAATTAGAAATAATTTCAAACTTAGAGGATGGTTACAAAAGTAATAAAACCTATGCAGAGAATTCCAATATACTTCCCACCTAGATTCCAAGATCCACCAACTTTTAATATTTTGCTTTCTTTTCCTAATCTGTTATATTTCTATTTTCTGAACATTTGAGAATAGGTTGTACACATCATACTCCTTCAACAGTGAACCCTTCCATGTACATTCCTTAAGATCAAGGAAATTCACTTGTGTAACCACCTTATGTACAGTTATTCAGTTCAAGAAGTTTTTAATATTGGTATATAGCTTGCATTCTATTTTGCAATTTTTTCTTATGTCCCAATAATGTCCTTTTGGGCCTTTTCTCCACCATTATTAGATCCAGTCCAAGATCATGCTTTGTGTTTGTTACTTCTCTTTAGTTGCACTTTCTTTTTTTCTAATTGTGGAACAAATACAACATAAGCTTTCCCATCTCAGTCACTCTGAAGCATACCATTCGGTTCGATTAATCATATTCACAGTATTACACTACCCTCACTACCATCCATTACTAGAACTTTCCCATCACCCCAAACTGAAACCCTACACCCATTATGTTTTAATTCCCCGTTCCCCTTTCCTACCTGTTCTGGGTAGTCTGAATTGTACTTTCTGTGCATAGATCTGCATATTGTAACTATTTCATATATGTGCAGTCATACAGTATCTGTTCCTTTTTGTCTGACTTTCACTCAACATGATGTCTTCAAGGTTCATCCATGTATCAGAACTTAATTTTTAAGTAGTATTCTGTTGTCTTGTATACCACATTTTGTTTATCCATACAACTGTTGAACATTTGGGTTGCTTTCACCTTTCATCCATTGTGAATAATTCTGGCATATAATGTGGTATACAAATATTTGAGACCCTGCTTTTACTTTTTTTTGGATATATACCTGGAAGTGGGATTGCCAGGTCATATGGTAGTTCTGTGGTTTAACTCTTCTGGAGATCTGCCAAACTGAGCAGCTGCAACATTTTACATTCTCACCAACAATGTACTAACTTCCTATTTCTCTGCAACCTCACCAGCACTTTTTATTTTCTGATTTTTGTATTATCTATTCTAGTGGATATGAGGTAGTATCTCATTGTGGATTTGATTTGCATTTTCCTAGTGGCTCATAATGTTGTTGAGCATCTTTTCATGTCCTTATTGGCTATTTGTCTTGGAGAAATGTGTATTCAAGTCGTTTGCCCATTTTTTAATTGGATTGTTTAGGGTTTTTTTTGGTTGAATTGTAGGAGTTCTTTATATATTTTGGATATTATACCCTTTCAGATAAATGTTTTCCAAATATTTTCTCCCATTCCGTAGGTTTTCTTTTCAATTTCTTAATAATATCCTTTGCTGTTCAAATATTTTTAATTTTGATGAAGTCCCATTTGTATTATTTTGTTGTTGTTGCTTATGCTTTTGTTGTGAAGTCTGAGAATAAATAATGTTTTATCTTTTGAAAAAGATTTTGTGAATATGTGCTTGATTAATCAGTTCATGGCAACCATAAAAATAAATATGTAAAGGGAATGTTTTAGTATGGAAAATGACTTATAAAATCTATTCTTATTTTGAAAACTCAATGCTTTCAACAAACTCTAGATGTAATAATCACATACTTTATATAAGACTCATAACATTTACTTTAAGAAGCATTTTGTAATGCACAGTAGTAAAGTTCCTATGTGTTAAAACTATGTCTCACGCTGGTTAAAGCCATTATCTTTTATTTTTGGTTACGCAGGAGTTAACAATGCTTGGAAAACCAAAAAGACCTCGATCAGCTTATAACATTTTTATATCTGAAAGCTTCCAAGAAGCTAGGGAAGGATCATCACAGGTAAGTCAAAACTATACTTGTTTTTTAAATTTTTGTTTAATTCCTGAGATATTTTGACAGAAAGTTGTAGGGAGTGCCACATCATGTCATGTGGTGAAGAAAAGTAGAGGGTTATAGAAATTAAACTTTCTATGGGATCCTCTTTCATAGAATCTCTTTTCAAGAAATTTATTTCTTACCACATATAATTAATTTGGGTGTGTAGTTGCTAGTACATACATTGTCAACTTCTCTAAATTAGAGATTATGAAATTTTCTAATTTGTAGGGATGGTTAATGTCTTTTGAGACTTTTCTAATCCAGCAGTTCTTAAAGTTTCCCAGTCACTGAAACAATAAGTGTAGAGTTAACAACATTATATGCTAGGAATTAAGTATCATCTATTGCACCACGTTGCAAAATCCTTTGGTTAGGTCGGTGGGAATGTGTTATATTTACAAATATCCTGGTAAGAGTGTGTCGAAGATTAAAAAGCTTATAAATCACTACTATTGCTTAGTCTTTCCTTTTTTTAATTCTTAGAAGCTCCAACTGGCAATCGTATTTTTCCTTTTGTTATATAGCTTGATAAAAGTGGATGATCAGCCAACCCTTACCAATCTGAGATGCTTTTTGGCACTCTGTCTTTTTGGAGATATTTGGATTTATAGTTCATTTCACACAATCCATTTAATATACAATTGAAAAATGTTTTTAAATGATGTAGTCTCCTTTGACAGCATACTTTCACTATAAAATCTTAGGATTTTAAATTCAATTTCCGTGACCTTCCTTACTGAAATGCAATGTACTTTTTAGTTGGAATTTGCTCTTTATTGGTTAATTTGAATCTTATAAATTTGTTTGAAATTCATTGGGCTGGTTTGAATCTGTGGTGGACCCAGAAAAGCCATGTCCTTTAATCCTCATTTAGTATTGGGGGTGGGAGCGTTTTGATTGTTCCCATGGAAATGTGATCTACCCAACGGGTGGGTGGTAACTTTTGATTAGATGATTTCCATGGAGGTGTGTCTCCACCCATTGAAGGTGGAGTTGTTTACTGAAATCCTTTAAAAGGGGAAACTTTTGGAGAGAGTCCCTTTTGTAGAGCCATGAGAAAGCCAGCAGACCCTGCCATGTTCACCACATGCCCTTCCAGCTGAGAGAGAAATGATGAATGTCATCAGCCTTCTTGAACCAAAGTATCTTTCCCTGGATACCTTAAATTGGACATTTCTATAGATTTTGTTTTAATTGGGACATTTTCTCAGCCTTAGAACTGTAAGCTAGCAACTTATTAAATTCCCCTTTTCAAAAGCCATTCCGTTTCTGATATACTGTATTCCAGCAGCTAGCAAACTAGGACATTCATCTTCCTGAAGCAAAAGAATTACCTGGCTAAGAATGTGTTGTCCCAGCTATGTTACTAATATTCTTTGGATTTAGTTTTCTTATCAGTCTGAGAAGATCATATGCTAAAGAGTCCTCTTAAATCAGTGGTTTTCAACTCTTACTACACCTTGGAATGACCTAGAGAACACAGTGGCTAGGTCTTATCCCTGAAAATTCAAATGTAAGCCAACTCTATCAGTTTTTATTCTCTTAAAAAATATTGTGATACAAAATAATTTTTTTATTAATTAAAAAAAATTA
This sequence comes from Tamandua tetradactyla, assembly GCF_023851605.1. NCBI lineage: Eukaryota > Metazoa > Chordata > Mammalia > Pilosa > Myrmecophagidae > Tamandua > Tamandua tetradactyla. The sequence goes on along the minus strand of NC_135339.1, from coordinate 39,012,852 downwards.
ACTAACACAACATTTAGAAATCATTCCATTCTACATATGCAATCAGTAATTCTTAATATCATCACATAGATGTATGGTCATCATTTCTTAGTACATTTGCATCGATTTAGAAAAAGAAATAGTAAGACAACAGAAACAAAATAATTTTTTAAGGTTTGTTATTAACAGTAGCAATTTTCAATACCCAGCTATATCTCCAACTCCAGAAACAGACATATTATAATGTTTCTTCTTATTTTTGTGGTGTTTACTTCCATACCTTTGATCAATTTCCTTATATTGTTAATTCTTCGTGCTTTAAATTTAAGGTATTAGCTATTGACTTCCAGTATTTAAGATGAACATTTCACTCTTTTTCATCCCACTGTTCACATGTTCCCTTTTTATCCTACTTTCCAATATAATTATTATAATTTTGGTTAGATCATTATTGAGTATTTACATTATGATTATGTGTAAACTCTGTTCACAGCTGAGTCATGCCGTATGCTATGACTACTTCTCCTTTCTTGCAAGACTTATTTTCCCTGAAGTTCATTATGTATTGTTTTTATTTTTCGTTGTTTGCTCTTTTTTTCTATGTATGTATCAATGATTTAGCCTCCAACTCTTCAGTTTTGACCAGATTTTAATACATTTACGTGCATTACATAGTTTTATCAAATTCACCCTGGAACCTCTTATTTTTCCCAATTTGGAAAGTGCCTTATATGCCTAGTGTTTTGGTTTGTTAAAGGTGCCGAAATGTAATATACCAGAAATGGATTGGCTTTTATAAAGAAGATTTATTAAGTTGTAAGTTACAATCCTAAAACTATGGAAATGTCCAAATTAAGGCATCATAAACAACAGGATACCTTCACTGAAGAAAGGCAAAGCACAAGGAGATATCTGCTGGCTCTTCTTTCCTGAGTTGGCTTCAGAATGGCTCTCTCAGCTCCTGCAGGTCCTTCTGGCTTCTGCTGGGGTGTTTTCTTTCTCCAGGCATCTATGCTTTGTTGAAAAATTCTCTCAAAGGACTCCAGTAAGCAGATTAAGACCCACCTCAAATGGGTGGGGTCACATCTCCCTGGAAACAACCTAATCAAAAGGCCCTCACAAGATTGGATTAAAAGAATATGGCTTTTCTGGGGTCCATAGCAGTTTTCAAACCAGTACAGCTAACATCCTGGAATCTTCCTTCATAACCTTCCTTGTGCTTTTGATTGCATTATTTTCTTTCTTGGTTTACTTTCATTCTAGTATAGTATCTTACCCAGTAAAGAGATTAATTTTTTGAATCCTTGCCTGGCAAAAATATCTTTATCCTAACATTTGTTTGATAATTTCACTGGCAGAGAATCCTAAGATGAAAATCATTTTCTTCAAAAATTTAAAAGTATTGTTTCTTTCCCTTCTTAGCCTTCTGTATTCCCTTTGAAAAATTTAAAGCCATTTTGTTCTTTGAATGTGCTGTGGTTTCTCTTTTTTCTCCCTTCCTGGATGCTTTTAGGATTTATGTTCCTTAGTGTGCTTGATGTGAGTATATTTTCATCCATTAGGTATTAGGTGAGTCTTTTAATTTGGAAATCTTTGTCCTGTAGTTCTAGGAAAGTGTATTGACTTATTAGTTTTTTTTCTTTTTATTCTGATTCTCTAGAACTCCTGTTATTTGGATATTAGCTCTCCCGAAGTGTCCTGTAGTTTTGTTGTCTTTTTTCTGCTCTTTTTAGTTTTTGTTCTGGGATATTGTATAAATTTTGGAGACATATCCCCATGGATAAAGGAAGCAGGGTTCTACTAGGAGCAAGACAAGGAGCATTTTAGCAAGCTCTATTTATGGATTTAACTAACAAATTCAGACTGCTGAATACAAACTTCAAGCACAGATAAACCTGGAACAAGCATAAAAGGAACCCTGAGGTCTCTTTTGGCAGAGAGAAGCAGGCCTGGCAGAAGAAAAAGAAAAAAAAAAAAAAAACCAAGCACAAAAAATAGGCTTTTAGAGCCATCTGAGCCCAAAATGTTGGAAAATGGCTATGACCCAAGAAAAGGGGCATATACAGCCAGGTGCTAACTCTGGCTCTTGTTTGGTGATCCCAGGGGACAGGGAACCAGCTCTGAAAAGGATTTCTTTTTTTTTTTTTTAACCTTTTCAGCAGCCCATTAAAGAAAGCCTCAGGCATTTTCGATTCTTAGCACTGACCTAGGCAAGGGTGAAGTTAAGGTATACCTGAGAGACAAAGTAGCTAGTCAGGTTAAGGAGATAATTCCCTGAAGGGCCTATCTTCCCCGAGAAAAGGGGCAGGCAGGACCCAGCACAAGTGGTGACTCTCATTCAGAAAATTCAGACTGCAGGAGTTGGAAAACAAACATCTTAATTCCACCTTCTACTTCAGCTTCTGTTTCAGTCACACCCCTGGCAGGGACGGGGTCTGCCTCAGCAGAAGTTAAAGGTACTTCATCATTGTACACTGGTGGGGCACTGTGGGCCAATAAGAGCCACTTGCTGGGCAGAATAGGAAAATCACAGAGTCAAGAGACTTCACAGGAAAAACTCGGAACCTGCTGGGTCTCATCCTCCGGGAAATGTGATAGTGATTATACCCTCTTCCTGAGACCTGAGCCTGCCTTGTCTGGGGATATCTGATTGGGGTTGATCAAATCTGGGGAGGCCCTTGGCAAAAAAAAAAAAAAAAAAAAGTATCATTAGGCAGGGCAAGAACCAAAAAAACAATAACTTAAAAATTCTGACCAGTTAAACAAAAGCTGTGCTACAGGTCTAGAATAAGTTGAACCAAATGTGAAAGAACAGTTAGAGAACAAAGCCAACCAACAAGAAAACCCTAGGTAAAAGAAAGGAAACAACTTTCAGAATAATCTCATTAAGAAAATCAAATGGCTAGACACTAGCAATAAAACAAAAGTCTCTCTAGGTAGGAAGCACGAAGATATGGCCCAGTCAGAGGAACAAACTAACACTTCAAATGAGATACAGTAGTTGAAACTAAAGGTGTTCAACAAATCTTCTAAATCAAATCAATGAGTTGAAGGAAGATATAGCAAAAGAGATGAAGGATATAAAGAAGACATTGGGTGACCATAAGGAAAAACTGAAAAGCTTGAAAAACAAATGGCAGAACTTACAGGAATGAAGGGCACAATAGAAGATATGAAAAACACAGTGGAGTCATACAGCAACAGATTTGAAGATGGAAAAGAAAGGATTGGTGAATTAGAGTACAAGCCATCTGAAATCCTAAACACCAGAGAACAGAAAGGGAAAACAACAGAAAAATAGGAGCAGGGTCTCAGAGACTTGAATGCAAATGAAGTGAACAAATACACGTGTTATGGGTGTCCCAAAAGGAAAAGAGAAGGGAAAGGGGCAAGAAGAACAATGGAGGAAATAATCACTGAAAATTTCCCATCTCTTATCAAAGATGTAAAATAACAGATACAAGAAAAAAAGCATACCTCAACAGAATAGATCCAAATAGGCTTACTCCAAACACTAACCATATTGTCATAATATTGAAGATAAGGAGAGAATTTTGAAATAACATGAGAAAAGTGATCCGTCACATACAAGGGAAACACAATAAGACTATGCATGGATTTCTCAGCAGAAACCATGAAGGAAGAAGGATATATTTAAGATACTGAAAGAGATATTTTGACTCTCAGAATAACATGCACTGAGAGATTTTATGAACAAGAGACCTGCTCTACAAGAAATATGAAATACAGTAGTACAGGCGGATCAGAAAAGATAGGAGAGAGAGATTTGGTGAAGACTGCAGAAATGAAGATTATCAGTAAGGGTAAGGAAGAGGAAAAAATATATATATATAGAGAGAGAGTTCAAAAGACAATGGTAGAGGAAGGTACTGCCTTGATAGTAATAATATTAAACATTAATGAATTAAACTCCCCAATCAAAAGACATAGACTGTGAGAATGGATTAAAAACCAGAACCCATCCATATGCTGTCTATAAGAGACTCACTTTAGACCTATGGAGAAAAATGGATTGAAATGAAAGGTTGGGAAAAGATATTTTACACAAACAACGACCAGAAAAGAGCAGGGTAGCTATACTAATATCAGACAAATTAGGTTTCAAATGTAAAACAATTAAAAGGGACAAAGAAGGATACCTTGTATTAATTAAGAGGACAATTCATCAAGAACATAATAATCATATATTTATGCACTGAACCAGAGTACTGCAAAATCCACAAGGCACCCACTGACAGCACTGAAGGAAGTAGTAGACACCTCTGTGATAATAGTTGAAGACTCCAATACACCACTCACATCAATAGATAGAACATCTAGACAGAGGATCAGTAAGGAAACACAAATTTTTTAATAGTATGATAAATGAACCAGACTTAACAGACATTTATAGAACATTATACCCAACAACAGCAGGACACATTTTTCTCAAGTGCTCATGGATCATTTGCCAGGATAGAACACATATTGGATAAAGTAAATCGCAGTAAATTTAAAAAGATTGAAATTATTTGCAGCACTTCTTTGGATCATCATAGAGTGAAGTTGAAAATCAGTAACAGGCAGAAGGCTGAAAAATTCACAAATATGTGGAGGCTAAGAAACACATTGTTAAAAAACTAATGGGTCAAGGAAGAAGTTGTAAGAGAAATCACTAAATATCTCTAGGCAAATGAAAATGAAAACATAAAATATCAAAACTTATGGGATGCAGCAAAGGCAGTGCTGAGAGGGAAATTTATTGCCCTAAATGCCTATATTAAAAAAAGAGGAAAGAAGAAAATCAAGGAATTAGCTGTTTATTTAGAGGAAATAGTAAAAAATGGCAAACTAACTTAAGCAAAAAGAAGAAAAGAAATAACAAAGATAAGAGCAGAAATAAAGGAAATTGAGAACATGAAAAAGATAATAGAGAGAATTAACAAAACCAGACATTGGTTCTTTGAGAAAATCAGTAAAATTGATGGACTCCTGGCTAAACTGACAAAAGAGAGAGAGGGAGGGAGAATGTAAATAAATAAAGGAGACAATGAGAGGATATGAGTAACTATATGCTAACAAAATAGACAACTGACACGAAATGGACAGCTTCCTAGAAAAGCATAAACAAAAGAAAAGTCCAGGACCAGATGGCTTCACATGTGAGTTCTAGCAAGGAAGAAGGAAAGCTAACCAACTCATTTTATGACGCCAATATCACTCTAATGCCAAGGCCAAACAATTTACTACAAGAAAAGAAAATTCTTTAATGAAATCTCTTTAATGAATATAGATGCAAAAATCTTCAACAAAATATTGCAAATCAAATCCAGTAGCACATTAGAAGAAATATATACCATCGTCAAGTGGGATTTATTCCAGGTATGCAAGGCTGGTTTAACACAAGAAAATTTTTTAATGTAATACACCACATCAGTAAATCAAAGCAGAAAAACCACATGATCATCTTGACTGATGCAGAAAAGGCATTTGACAAAATTCAATATACTATCTTGATGAAAGCACTTCAGAGGATAGGAATAGAAGGGAACTTCCTCAACATGATAAAGGGAATGTATGAAAAACCTACAGCTAACATCACACTCAATGGGAAGAGAATGAAAGCTTTCCCTCTAAGATCAGAAAGAAGACAAGGATGCCCACTGTCACCATTGTAATTCAAACTGTGCTTGAAGTTCTAGCTAGAGCAATCAGGCAAGAAAAAGAAATAAAAGGCATCCATGTTGGAAAGGAAGAAGTAAAACATTCACTGTTTGCAAATGACAAAATCCTATATGTAGAAAAATCTACCACAAAGTTATTAGAGCTAATAAAAAAGTACATCAAAGTGGCAGGATACATGATCAACTCCCAAATGTAAGTAATGTTTCTATATGTAAGTAATGAACAGTCTGATTAACAGTCTGAGGTGAAATCAAGAAAAAATTCCATTTACAATAACATCCAAAATTTCCATTTACAATACTAAATATTTAGTAATACAACAAAAGGCCATAAAAGACCTATATGTAGAAAACTACAAAAAAATTAATAGAAATCAAGGAAGACCTAAATTAATGGAAGGACCTACCATGTTCATGGTTTGGAAGACTAGATGTAAATAAGATGTCAATTCTGTCCAAATTTATTTATAGATTCAATACAATACCTATTAAAACCCCAACTGTTTACTTTGGAGAAATAGGCAAGTCAGTAACCAAATTTATTTGGAAGGGCAGCCTGCCTTAAATAGCTAAAAGTATCTTGTGAAAGGAAAATTAAGTGGGAAATGTAATACTATCTGAGTTTAAACCATATTACAAAGCCACAATGATCAAAACAGCATGGTATTGGCATAAAGATAGGTTTGCTAACCAAAGGAATTGAATTGAGTGTTCAAAAATAGACCTATTCTAGGGACAATTGATCTTTGATAAGGCAGTCAACTTGACTCAACTGACACAGAGCAGACTCTGTAATAAATGGTGCTTGGAGACCAGGATATTCATGTCCAAACAGAAAGAGGACCCCTATCTCACAACTTATACAAAAATTAACTAAAAAAATCAATCAGAGACCTAAACATTAGAGCTAAAACTATAAAACTTTTAGAAAATGTAGGGAAATATCTTAAAGATCTGTGATAGAAGATGATTTCCTAGACCTTACACCCAGAGCACAAACAATGAAAGAGGAGAAATAAGTTAATGGGATATCCTCAAAACTGAACACTTTTGTACATCATAGGACTTTGCAGGAAAGTAAACAGAAAACATATGCAATGGGGACACTACTTGGAAACCACCAATCATATAAGGGTTTAATATCCTGAATATATAATGAAATCCTACACTCAATAACAAAAAGACAAACAACCCAATTTAAAATGGGCAAAAGATGTGGATAGACACTTTTCCAAAGAAGAACTGGAGATGGCTCAAAAAACAAGTGAAGAGATGCTTGATGTCAGTGGCTTAGGGAAATGCAAAACAAAATCACAATGAAATGTCATTTCATACCCACTTGAACGGCCTTTATCAAAAAAAACCAAAACGGCAAGTGCTGAAGAGGATGTGGAGAAAGAGACACACTTGTTCACTTTTGGTGGAAATGTGTTATGGGTTTCTGTGTGTTTAAGATATTTCCCTACATTTCCTATACCTCTGAAAGGCAGTTTGGTGTTTCCTCAGGAAGCTAAGTATAGAATTTGCCTTATGATCCAGCAATCCCATTTTAGGTATATATTCAGAGGAACTGAATTCAGGAACACGAATGGACATTTGTCCACCAGATTTATAGTGGCATATTCACGGTTGCCAAGGGATGACAACAACCCAAATGCCCATCAAAGGATGAATGGCTAAAAAAGTTTGGTGTATATCTACAATGGAATATTATGCAGTTGTAAGACAGAATAAAGTCATGATGCATGTAACAATGTAGGTGAACCTTAAGGACAGTATGTTGAACGAAATTAGCCAGAAACAAAAGACAAATTTTTATGGTCTCAGTAATATGAACTAGCAATAATGAGCAAACTCTAAGAGTTAAAGTTGAGAACACAGGTTATCAGGAGATAGAAAGAAGGTAGAGATTGGGCATTTGATGCTGAAGGAGTACAGAACATTCAATAGAATTGATTGTTAACATCCAGAAATGGATAGTACAATAGCATCTGATGGTGGTAACATACTATTGCAAATATAAAGCTTAGTGTGTGTATGGTTGAGAGAGGAAGGCTAGGTACATGTATCACTAGGTGGAAAGATAGAGAATAAAAGCTGGGAGTGTATGTCATGGTCAGGTTCATGTGTCAACTTGTCCAAGTAGTGGTACCTGTTTGTCTGGTTGAGCAAGTGCTGGCCTGTCTGTTGCAATGAGGACATTTCATAGAATTAAATCATGATCACATCAGCTGCATCCACAGCTGATTCCATTTATAATCAGCCAAGGGGCATGTCTTCTGCAGTGAGTGATGCTGAATCTAATCACTGGAAGCCTCTTAAGGAGGATTCAGAAGAGACAGGCTTTCTTCCTGCTTCAGCTGGAGAGCCGCTCCTGTGGAGTTCATTCAGACCCTCCATTGGAATCTACAGCTTCACAGCCTGCCCTGCAGATTTTGGACTCATCCCACAGTTACATGAGACACTTTTATAAATTTTGTATTTGTGCATGTTTACTGTTGATTTTGTTTCTCTAGAGAACCCTAACTGATACTTAATATTAAGTGTGTAACTTAACAAAACCTAGATGGACAACGATGGTGATTAAATGTACAAATATAAATCCATTTTTACGTGAGGGAGAACAAAATGAAATGTCAGACATTGCAAGGTATTGAAGATGAGATGGTATATGGATAAAATGCAATCAGCAAACTAAGGTCTATAGTTAACAGTAACATTGTAATATCCTGCCTTTAAATTCTAACAAAGGCAATATACCAAAGCTAAATTCATAAAAGGGCTATCTGTATAAGCGAGGGCTTGAGATTCTTGGTGGTGATTTTTCCCTTTATTTTTTTTATTCATTTTTTTTTCTTCACTCTTTGCTGAAGAAATGGAAATATTCTCATTATAGATTGTGGTCATGAATGCTTAACTGTGATCCATTGATTGTTCACTTAGGATGAATTGTATGGTATATGAATAAAACTGTTTAAAAAATAAACAGAAAAATACAAGTGTTGGAGAAGATGTGGAGAAAGAGATATACCTATTCACTGTTTGTAGGGAAGTAGAATAGTGCAGCCCCTCTGGAGGGCAGTGTGATTGTTCCACAAGAGGATAAGTATAGAGTTCCCATATGATCCACAACCTCCTTAGGTATATGCTTGGAAGAACTGAAAGCAGGGATGCAAATGGAATTTGCACACTGGTATTTATGGTGGCAGTATTCATGATTTGCAATGAATGGAGGTGGCCTAAGGGTACAATGTCTAATGAATAGAAGGGCAAACTGGGGTGTAAACATAGAATGGAATATTGAGCAGCTGCAGGAAGTAATGAAGTTGTGAGACAGGGAACTAACGGAATGAACCTTGAGGACATTATGTTGAATGAAATAAGCCAGTAATGAAAAGAAAAATATTATAAGGCCTCACTAATATGAATTAACTATAATGTGTTAACTCTGAGAATTGAATTTGAGAACATAAGCTATTAGGGGATAGAATGTGGGCAAGAAATTGGGCAATAGATGATTAAGGAGTATAGAATGTTTAATAATTAATAAGGCTTTTTGTAAAGTTTCCTAGATTTTAAGTTCCTACAGCAGTCACATCTATTCCTGAATTTTAACTGTTGTTTATAAATTCTGAGATACTGAGTTACAAATGAAGCAGATTTGTCTAGGATTCAGGTAAACCACAATACACAGGGTAAAGGATGATATTGACTGTACTTTAAAACTTCAACTTCTGTGTGAGACCAAATGAAGAGATGTTTATTTGGTACAAAATTTATATTTCCTGTAGCACAATATCTAATTTAATTTGTATGGTCAGCCTATTCATACAACGAAATTACATGGAACCTTGAACAGGAAGTGAGATCTTGTTATTTTCTACAGGTTAACATAATGCCCCAGAGTAATTAGGGCAGAAAATTAAAAAGCTTTTGCAAAGTCCCCTTGAGGGACTGGGGAAAAATGTGGAAATATTAAACTTCTCCACCTGGGGAATTCCTGATATTCTTGTAAGCATAGGGACTCCCAATTTAATAAGCCAAGCTGTCAATGTTGGGGTTTGCCCTTATGAAACTTACTCTTGCAGAGGAGAAGCTGAGCCTAACTATAATTATGTGTAAGAGTCACCTCCAGAGAAATTCTTTTATTTCTCAGATGTGGCCTCTCTCTAAGCCAACCCTGCATATATACTGACTGACCACCCCCCTACATGGGAGGTGACTCCCTAGGAGCCTAAATCTCCCTGGCAATGTGGGATGTGAGTCCCAGGGAAGAGCCTGGCCCTGTCATCATGGGATTGAGAAAGACTTCTTGGCCAAAAGTGTAAAAAGAAATGAAACAAAATAAAATTTCAGTTGGTAAGAGATTTCAAAAAGAGTCAAGAGGTCATTCTAGAGGTTATTCTTTTACATTATATAGATAGTTCTTTTTAGTTTCTAGTGTGTTTGAATAGCTAGAATGTTGAACTGTAATCCAGTAACCTTGATTCTAAAGTTGATTGTATAACTATATGGCTTTTAAAGTATGACCACATGATTGTAGAAACCATGTGATTAACAGTCCCTTTATCCAGTGTGTGGGCAGATGAGTAAGAAAATTAAGACTAAAAAAATAAATAAATAACAGGGGAGTATGAAGGATATGGGATGTTTGGGGTGTTATTTTTATATATATATTTTTTGAGTAATGAAAATGTTCTAAAGTTGATTGTAGTGATGAATGTATAAGCATGTGATGATGCTGTGAGTCATCGATTGTATACTTTGGATGATTATACGGTATGTGACGATATCTTGGTAAAACAGCATTGAAAAAAAAAGAAATGAATTTAATACTATTTTAATGAGGTTGTTAGAGCAACCATAGACTTCTTTTCATTTCTTTAATTTTTTTCATAAAGAATGAACAGGCAAAATGAATTTTTTAGGTCACATAATTAAGCTTAGCCAAGTGGAATTGGTAACTGGAGTTGTTGCATTCCCATGACTACACCTAAATGCCAAGGCACAAATTTTTAAGTAAACCATCAAACTACAACAAAGAGAAACAGTCATTGAAGTTAGTCTAAGAGTGTAGATTATATCGAGTATTAGTATTTTTGTATCAGAAAAGATAAATACCTTCATTTCATTTTTATAAAATTTAGCAGTTTATCAGTTTCTGTTTAGAAGGAGATGATATTAAGAATTTGGAGTAAGCTTAGACTATAATTCTTTATCTGAGTTTTTGTTGTTGGAATAATAAGTTCTTTCTTTAAGCACTGAAGTCCCCATATCTGCTACTTAAACCTATCTGCTACTTAAACCTGTGTTTTTTACAGGCAAAAATGAAGACTGTAAATGAAAACTGGAAAAATCTATCTGCATCTCAAAAGCAAGTAAGTGGTATGGTTTTTAGTCTCAGGTGGCCAGTTAGAATGCCTATGAGAGAAAATATTAGGGCAAGGCTTGATCCATATGAAAATAGCCTTGTATTACTAATAACACAGTTAAAATACTTAAAAATTATGCATAAGTTCTTAGAACAAATTTGACTTTTATCTCTTGGTGGCTTTTGACTGAGAATAGAATTGATATTTGAATTGAACTTACAGTCTCTCAGAAGCTTAAAACATCCACTGTATTCAGTGATGATCCCTCTATACCCTTCTCCTACCCCAAACCCTGAAATTATAACATCATTAATACAAATATTTATTTCTTATCTTTTTTGCATGTAGTTTTTAGCTCACGAAAGCATTCCTTTTCCAGTCCCTCTTTATGCATATGGAGCAGTAATGTAATTTCTAGGGTATACTGGAGGCAATACTGAAATTTTAATTGCAAAGCTTTCTCTAAAGAAGTCATCTTAACAATTGTGCTTTTTCTCAGGTATATATTCAGCTTGCTAAAGATGATAAAATTCGTTATGATAATGAAATGAAATCATGGGAAGAACAAATGATTGAAGTTGGACGAAATGATCTTATACGTCGCAAAATGAAGTACCAAACAAAAGATGGCACTGAGACTTGTTAAAATATAAGATTGAGTTCATAATGGATAGGTTCAAGAAACCGATTAGGTGTCAATACCTGAAGCTTGTGAAATTGCAAAGGATAAAATTGGGAACATTTTATATTCTTTTTTCTTTATCCCACAGACTTCTGCCAATTTAATATATTATGTATTAATATCTTTGCCTTAGAAAACCCAAGCAGATATAATTCAGGCTAAATTATTGTGTTTAGAAACTACTGAGGATCAAAATAATGTATACAAATGTAGCAGTGAATCATTTTACCCTTTGATAAAGGTAAATTAGACTGTGAACTTTTTTAGACTGGATGACAACTATGAAAAGATGATTCATGTTTCCTTATGTTGTGGATGTAGGAGTTTGCGTTTCAGAATTGTCCCAAATTGTAGAAGCCAGTGTTGTATGATATAATTGCATATTTTTAAAAAACAGCCAGAACTCATGTAGGTAAAATTCCAGTTCCTACATATAATTCATAAAAGGGACTGAGAGATTTATAAACTTTCCCCTCTTTGGGAAAAGTTTTTTTTCCTTAAAGTAAAAACTAAAAAATTACATACCAAATCTATGCATTTTGTGTTATATTGCATGGAATTTAAAAATTTCATCTTTGTTTAATTTTACATGTTTCCAAATTATGTGTTTTAAGATGAAACATTGGTTTTATAATGCCTTTTTTTTTTTCCTTTTTTAACTGTGGAACCTTTTTTTCTGAATTATTGTCTCTCCGGTGGGCGAGCATATTTATCCAGAAAGAGAGACCTTGTCTATGTTTTAAAATGAGAGATTTAAAAACAAAAGTCTCTAGATTTTGAATCTATTATTTCTAAATAGATTCAAATGTTATTTTGCAAAGCATCTGAAGGCCTTATATAAGGAGACAGCCAACTACAGCCCACGTGCCAAATCTGGTCTTTGGGTCAAATCCAGCCCACTGCCTGCTTTATATGGCCTCAGTTGTGTTTACATTTTTAAATGGCTAAAAAAAAATTTCATGACACATGAAAATTAATATTACATTCAAATTTCAGGGTTCATAAATAAAGTTTTATTGAAAGACAGCCATGCTCATTCTTTTACTTAATGTGTATGGTTGCTTTTGGACTACAGTGATAGAATTGAATGGTTGTTGTAGAGACTGTAGCCTACAAAACTGATAATATTATCTGATTCTTTACAGAAAATGTTTGGCAACCCATGGTCTTGAGTATAGCATAGTGTGACTAGTGTGCCAGTATACTGATGTGTTGAGATATTCCTGTCAACTGTTTCCAATGTTCCTTTTTTAGGACACTTAAGAGTAAAAAGGTGAAGTCACTAAATAAGCTAGACAAACTGTTCCTTCTTAGTGGTATCTAGGAAAATAATTCTTAATTTCAAATTACGTTCCAATGTAATGAAAAACATCCATCTAATGTGGAATGAGATTCTCTCAGATTCCTTGCTTGGGTTCAGTAAAACGTATCTTAAAAGAATTTTCCAGCTGGCAGATATAGACACCTTACTATAGACATGAGCCATCTTTCTTTAGCAATTGTCTATGCTCTTAGGAGAGGCAAGCAAGGTTTCCAAAATCTACATTACCTTTTTTAGCAGAATAATTCAACTTTCATCATCAGTTCACAGGTATAAGATAACTCAGAATTTATGAATACTTTTATATTAGGCAAAATATTTATTAATTGTAGATTCTAGATCTCCAGAAAATCTATGAAGATTTTTGTTGTTTATAGATAGAAAATAAGTAAAAACATCACAGAAAGGTGATTTGTTATATACTGAATTCCATAAAGTATAGACTGAAGAAATAAGGTTTGAATATATAAAGTTGGATATTTTCAAATATCTTTCCTTTGGGGGTCTGATACTTGGGCAAAGGGCAAAGTCTGCTGTTAGTAAAAAAGATAGCATAGGTCTGAGGTCAGAGTAGTTTGGTGTGTGTGTGTGTGTGTGTGTTGTGTCTGTCACAGTTTTTCTCAGAGTTCCAGAAGAGAATTAATCCCCAATTCCCTATAGCATCTGTTGCATGTAATGAATTAACTTCTGTGCACCTAGAATGGTACTAATTATGCACTGTCCTTGAGGGAATGGAGAAAAACTATTTTCTGTGCTTCAGATGAGTCCAGGGAGCAAAAAAGAGACAGTGTCTGTGTGATGTGTTGGAGGCTATATGGACCCCAGAAAAGTTTGTTCTTAAGTTAATCCATTAAGATTATAAACTTATTGTAGTTGGGACCTTTTAAATAGGTTATTTCACTTGAGATTTGACCTGCCTCATTCAAAGTGGATCTTAATCCTCTTACTAGAGTCCTATGTAAACAGGAAGAATATGGAAAGAAAAACAGAAAAAATCACCACAAAAGCTGAGAGAGATAAAAGTTAAATGAGAAAAACATGGAGAAGCTCAAAGAGGAAGCCACTGAAGCCAGAAGCTGGAAGCTACACAACACTAGAGAGAAGAATCAGCAGACCATCACCATGTGCTTTGCTAGCTGGCAGAGGAGGCCAAGCTCATGGAACTGGTCTTCTAGAGAAGGCACTATTGTATTGATCCTTAATTTGGACATTTTCATAGCCTTAGAACTGTAAACTTGTAAGCTAATAAACTCCCATTGTTGAAAGCCAGTCCATTTCCGGTATATTGCATTTTGTCAGCTTTAGCAAACTAAAACAGTCTGTAATGAATATTATAGAATGAGTGAGAGAGAGAATGAGTAATAAAAACAAAGGACAAATGTACAAAAACATCTTTGTGATTAGCTTACAGGGAAATTTCTTCCTTCTGAGCTCATTTAGTATTTAACCACCTGCTCTATTTTATAGTTCGCAAATTCAAATCCTATCTTTCCAAATAATAGTGACTAGAAGATTATCAAGTATTTACAACTTAACAAAGCAGAGAAAATTATAAAACAATGAAAAGAGCCAGAGCCAAATCATTTTATGATAATGTCAGATTTTATTTGGTTTTCTTTGTTTCTATAAGAATGTCATTTTTAATATTCCAAATAATAGGGTTATTTCATTTCAAGTCTTTCTTAACAACTCTGTTACATGTGGAAGACTAGCATGCCGTAACCAGATGCCATCCAGTTGTAACAATATATACAAATTTTCTGTTGTTAGAAAGAATAAGAACTCAACACCAATAACCAGTGATCACTGATGTAAAGTCTTACTTATTAGGCTTTTCTTAAATTATCCCAACAAAATAGTTGCTGAGGTTGCTAAACTTCTGAAGAGTGTGAAACAAAGCAGGTTTATGGTTTTGTTGTAAGTTCAGAGCAGTTAGTCATAAAGAGATTTTACATTTTTGCTTAGTAGAATGCCAGTATTTTAAATAATGGAGTGAAAGTGGGTTGTGTGTTTATTTTACTTTCTGATGTTTACTTAAAAGCATAATGTGTACAAACTAGCCTGTAATCATGTAACTTGGCAATTGCTTTTGGTTAATATCTTTTTTAGAAGTGTCATATTTTTATAGGGTATATGGTTTTTGTTTTTTTTTCTGTATTTGTATATTTAGTTTTCTTAAAAATTCACGTTGCTGTACTAAAGGATTCAAAGTAACTAGAAAATTTAATTTATATTTCTGACACTTATTGTACCGAAATCTTATCGCTATCAGGTTTTGCTAAAAGAGCAGAACCTTTTTATATGGTTAAGTGAAGTTATCATTAGTATCTATTAATTTGCCCATACTTAGAATATTCTCTTCCTTTCCTCTCCTCATAGCCATTGTACTTCCTTCTCTTCATAGCACTAAGCGATCAATTACAGGCAAATTTAGAAAAAACTTAAGCACAGAAACCATTTGTATTTTGAAACAATAATATTCCTTTTTAGATTGAACCTCTGAAAAGACTATAAAGACATTTATTTACCACTTTAAATTTTTAAAACTTTCCAAACAGAAAGTAAAACCATAAAGCAAATAAAATTTCTCACATTTTTCACAAATAAAGTATTTGTCATAATTGATTAAATCACATTATATTTAATGGAAAATATATAAAACACAAAACCATTCTCTAGTATATTTAAAATGTATTATTGGTCAAAAAGCAAAATATTTACAGTTGACCTTAAACAAGAATTTTAGGTAAACAAAATTTTTAGAATTCACCCTTTATGTAATTTTATAAATCACTAGATAGATGTGATGTGCAGGAAAATTGTTTTTGAGTTTATCTTTTTTGACTGTACTATTTCAGACAAGGGTGTTCAAGAGGTCTCAGGCTCCCTTCTTCCTTCCACCTAGTCCCCACTCATAGGGTAGAAGTTCTACCTCAGGAACAACAGGCTAAGAGTAGTGGACACAGATTACCTCACCCCAGCTCACGTACAGGATGAAGATACCATGCTGGAGGAAACAAGTTGAGAAGACTAGGGCCTACCAGCCACATCCAGGGTCCCACACACAGAGCCAGGGGTATCAGTACCTGAGAAGTGGACTTTTGTCTTTGCCTGCAGTTCTAGAGCAGGCACATGCTGTAGAAACAAAACTCCATAGTTCTTCCCAGGAAGAACTTCTTTTAAGCAAATTATGGGGAAGTTGAAGCCTAAGGACACTGTCAAAAATGATGGAGATCTTGGTGATAAGCAATTAAGAGGAGATTGAGAGTTCCATGATAGCAATAAGAGAAAAGTAGACTGGCTAGAAGTTTGACAGTATTAAGGCAGGAAACAAGGAAAGAGAAAAGACCTTCTGGGGTTGGAGCAAATATTAGAAACTGGGCTCTAAGACTACCTCTGCAAAGGACTTGACTTTCATTAAATGAAATACTGTGGAGCAATTTTAGTTTTAAGATGTTGAGAACAACAGATCAGGTAACAATTAGTGGAGGCTAATAGCTGCCTGTAATACCGACATTAGCAGCCAGCCACAAGCTTAGCAAGGGGGTCAGTGGAAGAGACAAACAATACTTGGCTATTTCCTCATTCATTCCTGGGGAGAAGAGCAGTCAGGGAGACTGCATGCCAGGAGAGTGGAATCAGTCTGTACACTGCTAAGTCACTATACAAACAAAAAGCCCCAAAAGGGAGGACCAGTATACAGAGTTGGTATAATATACTATGTAAAATACCAACTTGTAGACATTTTACATTTAGTAATAGACACTAAGAGGTCCACACACAGATACATCATCATCAAAATATTGAAGGACAAGGAGACAATCTTGTAAACAAGAGACTCACCATCATATACAAGGGAACTCCAGTAAGAGAAACATCTCATCAGGAACAAAGCCAGAGGACATTGAATGACAGCAAAAGTGCTCAAAGAATAACTGTCAACTAAGTACTTTATATTCAACAAAACTATCTTTCAAAAATGAAGGCAGAATAACTGTCAACTAGGTAATTTGTAGCCAACAAAACTATCTTTCAAAAATGAAGGCAGAATAACTGTCAACTAGGTAATTTGTAGCCAACAAAACTATCTTTCAAAAATGAAGGCGGGGGGCCGCGGTGGCTCAGCGGGCAAGAGTGCTTGCCTGCCATGCCGGAGGACCCCGGTTCGATTCCCGGCCCCAGCCCATGTAAAAAACAAACAAACAAACAAAATATAATAAAACAAGAAAATGTTTAAAGATGTTTCCCTTTCTTCCTCCCTTCCTTCCTTCCATCCTTCCTTCCTTCTCTGTCTTTGTCTTTCCTTCCTTTCCTCCCTCTCTCTTTAAAAAAAAAAAAAAAAATGAAGGCAAAATAAAGGCAGTTTTTTGTTTGTTTGTTTTTAGCCTTCTCTGTTTCTTGGTAAACAGGTAAAAATTGAGAGAATCATTGCTGGCAGACCCATTTTTCAATAAGGAAGTTTTTCAGGCTTAGAGTAAGTGATGCCAGGCAATAATTTGAATTCATATGAAAGGATAAAGAGCACCAGTAAAGGTAATTGATTTAGGTAATTATAAAAGCAGGATAATTGTGTGTTTTTCCCCTTTTAAAAAGCATTTCCATAATACATGTATAAAGGAGGATATTGAAACAGCCTAACCCTCCACCTTAAGACAGTGGAAAAACAAAAGGGGCAATAACCCAAAGAAAGCAGATGGAATGAAATGATTATAGCAGTAATTAGTGAAATAGATAATAGTTATAATAATATAAAAAAACAGAAAATGACACCAAAGTTAGTTATTTGGAAGATAAACAAAATTGACAAACATATAGCTAGACTGACCAAGAAACAGAAAACACAAATCACTACAGAATCAAAAATGAGAGAGGGGACATCACCCCCAAACACCCAGGATATACATTCTTCTCTAGTGTTCACGGAACATTCTCTGGAATAGATCATATACTGGGGCATAAAACGGTCTTTATAAATTTAAAAACATTGAAATTATTCAAAGCACTTCCTCTGATCATAATGAAATGAAGCTGGATATCAATAACCACCAAAAGAATGAGAACATATGCTGCCTTTCCTCTGAAGAACTAACGAAATAAATCCCCTTTTGTTAAAAGCAAAAAAAAAAAAAAGAATGAGAACATAAACAAATATAGGGAGATTAAAAACACAAACCAATGGGTCAAAGAAGAAATTGCTAGAAAAATCAGTAGCTATCTGGAGATGAATGACAATGAGAACACAACACATCAGAACTTATGGGATGTGGCAAAGGCTGTGCTGAGAGGGATATTTATTGCCCTAAACACCTATGTTAAAAAACAAGAAAGAGCAAAAATTGAGGACTTAACTGCTCACCTGGAGGAACTTGAGAAAGAACAGCAAACTAACATGAAAGCAAATAGAAGAAGAGAAATAAAGATTAAAGCAGAGTTAAATGAATAGGAGAACAAAAGAACAATAGAAAGAATCAATAAAACCCAAAGTTGGTTTTTTGAGAAAAATCAATAAAATTGATGGGCTACTAGCAAGACTAACAAAGAAAAAAAAAAGAGGATGCAAATAAAGGAAATCAGAAACAAGAAGGGGTGCATTACCACAGACCCTGAAGAAATAAAAGGAATCATAAGAGGATACTATGAACAATTATATGCCAACAAACTAGACAATATAGATGAAATGGATAAATTCCTGGAAACACAAACAAACTATACTGACTCAGGAAGAAACAGAAGATCTCAACAAACCAATCACAAGTGAAGAGATTCAATCAGTCATCAAAAATCTTCCTACAAAAAAGCACAGGGCCAGATGGCTTCACAGGGGAATTTTATCAAACATTCCAAAAAGAACTAAAACCAATCCTGCTCAAACTTTTCCAAAAAAAAAAAAAAAAAACTGAGGAAAAAGGTACTCTACCTAACTCATTGTATGAAGCTAATATTTTAATAGCAAAACCAGGTAAAGATGCTATAAGAAAGGAAAATTACAGGCCAAATTCCTTAAGGGACATAGATACAAAAATTCTCTACAAAATACTAACAAATCTAATCAAACAACATATTAAAAGGATTACACACCACAGCCAAGTGGGATTTATACCAGAAATGCAAGGATGGTTCATACAAGAAAATCAATTATTGTAATATAGCACATTAACAAATTGAAAGGGAAAAAATCACATGATCATCTTGATTGATGCTGAAAAAGCATTCAACAAAATTCAACATCCTTTTCTGATGAAAACACTTCAAAAGATAGGAATCAAAGGTAACTTTCTCAATATGATAAAGGGCATATATGAAAAACTGATAGCCAGCATTGTACTCAATGAAGAGAGACTGAAATCTTTCCCCCTAAGATCAGAGACAAGACAAGGATGGCCTCTGTCACCACTATTATTCAACATTGTATTAGAAGTTTTAGCTAGAGCAATCAGGCAGGACAAAGAAAAGGCATTCAAGTTGGAAAGGAAGAAGTAAAACTTTCATTATTTTCAGATGACATGATACTATACTTGGAAAATGCTGAGAAATCTACAACAAAGTTACTTGAGCTAATAAATTCAACAAGGTGGCACAATATAAATTATTAATGTGCAAAAATCAGTAAAGTTTCTATACACAAGCAATGACCTGAGCAGTCAAAGAAAAAATTCCATTCAAAATAGCAACTAAAATAATCAAGTATTTAAGAATGAACTTAACTAGGGACATAAAGGACTTGTACACAGAAAACTACATAGCATTGCTAAAAAAAAATCAAAGAAGGTCTAAACAGGTGGAAAGACATTCCCTGCTCATGGATAGGAAGGTTAAATATGGTTAAGATGTCAGTTCTACCCTCATTGGTCTACAGATTCAACACAGTACCAATCTAAATTCCAACAACCTACTTTGAAGACTTAGAAAAGCGAGTTACCAAATTCATCTGGGAGGGAGAGAGACCCCGAATAGCTAAAAGCATCCTAAAAAAGAAGAATGAAATAGGAGGATTAACAGTACCTGACTTTAAAACTTTATAAAGCCACAGTGGTCAAAACAGCATGGTACTGGCACAAAGATAGACATATTGGCCAATTGAATCAAATTGAGAGTGCAGAAATAGACCACCAAAATTATGGTCAACTGATTTTTCACAAGGCTCCCAAATTCACTGAACTGGGACAAAATAGTCTTTTCAATGAATGGGCATGGGTGAATGAGCCAAAAGAATGAAAGAGGACCCTTAACTTATACCCTATACAAAAATTAACTCAAAGTGGGTCAACACCTAAATATAAGAACTAGCACCATAAGGTGTCTAGAAGAAAATGTAAGGAGACATCTTCAAGGCCTAGTAATAGGAGGTAGCTTCCTAACTTAAATACACTGCTGGTGGGAATTTATAATGGTACTGCCACTATGGAGACAGTTTGGTTGTTCCTTAGGAAACTAAAAATCGAGTTGCCCTATCACACAGCTATAGCACTACTTGGTATATACCCAGAAAAGCTGAAAGCAATAGCAAACAGACATTTGCACTCTGATGTTCATAGCAGCATTATTCACAATCACCAAAAGATGGCAACAATCCAAGTGCCCATCAGCAGATGATTGGATTAAAATATGGTAGATACATATGATGGAATATTATGCAGCAGTAAGACAAAATGACATCCTGACGCACATGACAACATGGATGAGACTTGAGGACATAATGCTGAGTGAAATAAGACATACACAAAAGGATAGATACTACATGACTCCAGTTTTTTTAACATGGTAAAGGTAAAATCTGAGGCTTATAATACAGAATATAGGGGACTTAGAGATACATAGAAGCTAAATATGGGTGAACCATTAGCTAATGAGGATGAACTCAAATATTAGGGAATAGACAGAAGTGAAGGTGGTCATCCAGTGGGTCTATAAGTAGTATTACCATATTGAAGGTAAGCATGGTTGAAAGGAATTGTATAGACCTATGTGTACTTCTGATTAACACTAGAAATATAAATAAATTCTTGTAAGAACTACTTCAAAGGTATGATTCTTGTACAAAGAGTGTTTAAGTTCAGCGTATAGGGGGGAAACTGCAACTGCAACAGCAGGGGTAAATAATATGGGTGGGGGAGGGACAACAGTTAAGGGGCGGTTTAGATTTCCTATTTGGTGAGGATGTGTTTATTGGTTATCTTTCTCCTGGGAACAATGAAATTATCTAACATTGAGAGTGTTGATGGACTGTGGACTTTGGGCATTATACATGATGTCTAATGAATGCAGGTGGCTGAAGGATGCACCGACTGAGAAGTAGATTAGTGAACGATGGTATATACATATGATCAAATATTGTGATGCTATAAAAAGGAATGAACCCATGAGACATGCAGTGATGTGAATGAACCTGTGGGACATTTGGTGAGGCAAAATAAGTCAGAAGTGAAAGAACAATTATTATATGGAGTCCTCTAGAAAATGTTTATAAGAAAACAGGGACCTAGACTTTAATATCTTACAGCAGACACATTTGGTCTGGAGTGGCAAATATTATTTCTGGATTTTGAGAGGCTCTTTTATATATCTATAACCTGGTATTTAGAGATAAGGACAAAGCTGATCGGGTTGGGATTAAGTTAATTCAGAACACAAGGGTAAGGAAGACATTGTCTGTATTTTAGAATTGCACCTACTCTTTGAGGCCAAAGGAAGAAAGGTTTATTTTGTCTGGAACCTAAATTTTCTGTAGCACATAATATAACTCAACCTCTCTTGATAGCTCATTTGAACAATTGAAACACAGGGGGCCCAGGAGAAGAATGAAGGTCTTTTATCCTATATAGCTGAATGTAATGCTGGGATACATCCTAGAATATATTAAGTAGATAATCAAAAAGTATTGGCAATGTCCCTTGAGAGATGGGAGAAAAAATATGGAACTATTAAACTTTACCAAATCAGGGAATCCCCTGATACTTTGTCAAACATTAAGGACACCCAAATCAGTAGGCCAAGCCCTTGATCTTGAGGCTTTTATGAAGCTTAGTAGGTAGCAGAGAAACTTAGCCTACTATTGGCATGCCTAAGAGTTACTTCTGTAGAACCTCTTTTGTTGCTCAGATGTGGCCTCAGTCTCTCTAAGCCCAACTCTAAGTGAAATCATTGCCCACCCCTCTATGTGGGACATGAAGTTCAGGGGTGAAAGTCCCTGGTGACGTGCAAGGTGACTCCCAGGAATCAGTCCAGCCTTGGCATTGTGAGAGCAACAATTCCATCCAAACCAAAAGGGGGAAAATGAGTGTAACTAATAAAGTATCAGTGGCTGAGGAGTTCAAATAGAGTCGAGAGACTACTCTGGAGGTCACTCTTACACAGGCTTCAGTTAGACATTGCTACTATCATAACTTGTCAAACCCCAACCAAAACCATTCCAGCCAATCCTAAACAACACCTAGGACAATAGATAAGATTCTACAAAGGTTCCATGCCCTAAGCTAATTTTCCAGATTTACCAACATGACAACCTCCAGATGGGTCCCTGGACCAGATAAGTCCTGAAACCTGAAGGGCCCAACCTCCCCAGAACATCAGCTAGTTCCATCTGCCAAGGCATATTATTGATAGCTCCTTCCACCATGAAAAAGTTAGAATGGCCATAGCCCAAATACCACTAAAGAGTGCGATAGAAAGATCAAAGGTGATGGTGGAGTTATACAGAGAAGGTAGGGTTTAACAAATGAATATGATTGCTGAATCATTAAATTGATACTTCTTTGAGTCTCCAGTATCTTAGAGCAGCTAGAATTAAAACCTAAAATTGTGGAATTGTAACCCATACAAAACTCTGAAATCTGTTCTCTAATTGTGCTGTGCTTTGAAATTTATAGTTTTTTTGTATATATGTTATTTTTCAAAAAAAAATTGTGATGATAAAAAAATTTTATTCCTTCTAGCCTCCTATATTCTGGAGCAGCTAGAAGGAAAAATCTGAGAGGATGGTATGGTAGCCATGACAAACTGTGGGATCTGTCCTGTAACTACTTACTGAAGAGTGCTTTAAAAACTATTGTTTTTTTCTTTCTTTGTTTTGTATCTATGTTACAGTATACAATAAAAATTTTTTAAATGCTGGAGAAATTAAGATATTCCCAGATAAACAAAAGCTGAGGGTGTTCCTCACCACTAGATCTTCCCAAGAGTTAGAGTTCTTCAGAATAAACAGAGAGGACACAGACAGTGTACTGAAGAGACATAAAGAAATAAAGACCTCTGATAAAGGTAATTGTATATGGGTAATTATATATGCTAATATGATTGTATGCTTTGGTATCTAACTGGACTTCTTACTTCTTACAGGTTCTGAAATGCAAAGGCTGCCCTGATAAATCCTAGAGTGATTTGAACAGTGAGTAAAAAAGTATTTGCAAAGTCCTCTTGGGCGAATGGCGAGAAAGGGAGAAAATTCAACTTCCCCAAGTGGAAAATTCTTGATATTCTCACAAGCAGTGGGGACAACCAAAGCAATAGGCTGAGCCCTCAATCTTGGGGTGTTTATATGAAACTTAACCCCACAAAGGATAGGCTAAGCCTACTTAAAATTAGGCCTAAGAGTCACCCCCCCAAAGAACCTCTTTTGTTGCTCAGATGTGG
The DNA here is from genome assembly GCF_023851605.1 of Tamandua tetradactyla. Lineage (NCBI taxonomy): Eukaryota > Metazoa > Chordata > Mammalia > Pilosa > Myrmecophagidae > Tamandua > Tamandua tetradactyla. The sequence goes on along the minus strand of NC_135339.1, from coordinate 38,989,185 downwards.
CCTCTCTCTCTCAGCCAAAATGACAAGCAAACTCACTGCCTTCCCCCTCTCTACATGGGACATGATTCCCAGGGGTATGAACCTTCCTGGCAATGTGGGACAGAAGTCCTAGAATGAGGTGGGACTCAGCATCAAGGGATTGAGAAAACCTGCCCGACCAAAAGGGGGACGAGTGAAATGAGACAAAATAAAGTGTCAATGGCTGAGAGATTCCAAACAGTTGAGAGGTTATCCTGGAGGTATTCTTACACATTACATAGATATCTTTTTAGTTAAGGTGTAATGGAGAAGCTGGAGGGAACTGCCTGAAAATGTAGAGCAGTGTTCCAGTAGCCATGTTTCTTGAAGATGAATGTATAATGATACAGCTTTCGCAGTGTGACTGTGATTGTGAAAATCTTGTCTCTGATGCTCCTTTTATCTACCTTATTGACAGATGAGTAAACCATACGGATTAAAAATAAATAAATAATAGGGGGAACAATGTTAAAATAAATTTATTAGATTGAAATGCTAGTGATCAATGAAAGGGAGGGGTAAGGGTTATGGTATGTATGAATTTTTTTCTTTTTTTTTATTGATGTAAACTGATGTAAATGTTCTAAGAAATGATGATGAATATACGACTATGTGATGATATGTGAGTTACTGATTGTGTAAGACGAATGGAATGATCACATTGTGAGAATGTGTTTGTATGCTGTAATGTTTAATAAAATAAAATTTTTAAAAATTTATTAATTAAAAAATAAACAAAATGAAGCAACATACATAATCAGTAATTCACAATATCATCACTTAGTTGCATATTCATCATTTCTTAGAACATTTGCATTAATTCAGAAAAAGAAATAAAAAGACAATAGAAAAAGAAAATGAACACAGGAAAGAAAAAAAAAATGATTATACCTACCATACCCTTTACCCCTCGCTTTCATTGATCACTAGCATTTCAAATGCTAAATTTATTTTAGCATTTGTCCCCCCTATTATTTATTTTTATTCCGTATGTTCTACTCCTTTGTTGACAAGGTAGATAAAAGGAGCATCAGACACAAGGTTTTCACAATCACACAGTCACATTGTGACAGCTGTATCATTATTCGATCATCCTCAAGAAACATTTTTTAAAAAATGCAAAGGCATAAAAAGTAATCAGAAATCTATGGTTTTGGACATACAATGTATAAAGATATAATTTGTAACTAGTACAACAAAAAGGTAGAAGGATGGAAGGGTATTGCCTAGCGTATGTGTATGGAACTCATGTTAAGTTGATATCAAATTAAATATGATTGTTGTAGACTTACAATGTTAATGTTATACCATGATAATCACAAAGAAAGTATATGAAAAATAAATTCAGAATGAAATGAAAAGGAACTCAAAGTGTTACAAAAAAATCTAATAAACGTGGAAGTTGAAATTAATGGAATAATTGAGAGACAAAAAATAAAATGCCTACAAATACCAAATAGTAAGATGAGAAAGAAAGTCCTGCAGTATCAGTAGTTACTTCAAATGTTAGTAGATTAAATTCTCCAGTCAAAAGGAGGGATTGGCAGGGCAGACCATGGTGGCTCAGCAGGCAGAATTATTGCCTGCCATGACAGAGACCCGGGTTCTATTCCTGGTGTCTGCCCATGCCAAAAATAAAAAATGAAAAAAGGAGGGATTGGCAGAATGGGTAAAAAGCACGACCCAACAATATGCTGTTTACAAAAGACTCACCTTACAGTCAAAGACAAAAGGAGGTTGAAAGTGAAAGAATGAAAAATATATACACCATGTAAATAATAACCAAAAGAGAGGTGGGGTAGCTATACTAACATCAGATAAAATAGACTTTAAGTCATAATCTGTTCAGAGGGATAAAGAAAGACACTATATACCAAGAAAGGGATCAACTCAACAAGAAGACACAAATTATAAATATTTATGCACTAAGGACAGAGCCTCCAAATTTATGAAGCATATATTGACAAATTTGAAAGAAGAAATAGATAGTTCTATAATAATAGTTTCAGACTTCAATATACCACTTTCAATAATGGGTAAAAACCTCTAGACAGCAGATCAATAAAGAAATAGAAGACTTGAACAACATCCTAAACCAGTGACCTAACAGACATATATAGAACACTTCACCCAACAGCAGCAGAGCACACCCATTCTTCTCTAATGCACATGGAACATTCCCCAGGGTGGGTCATATGTTATATCACAAAACAAGTCTCAATGATTTAAAGACTATTGACGTCATACAATGCATCTTGTCTAACTACAATAGAATAAAGCTAAAAATCAATAAAAGGAGAAATAGAAAATTCACACATACATGACAACCAAATAATTTCTTAAACAACCAATGGGTCAAAGAAATCACAAGGGAAATTGGGAAATATCCTGAGCATAATAAAAATGAAAACACAATATCCCAAAACTTTTGGGATACAGCAAAGGCAGTGATGAGAGAGGAAATTTATAGCTCTAAATGCTTACATTAAAAAAGATGTTAAATCAGAAACCTAACCTCACAACTGGAGCATGTAGGAAAAGAAGAGCAAACTAAGCCCAAAGTGAGTAGAAGGAAGGAAATAATGATTAGAGCACAGACAGTTGAAATAGAGAATAAAAAAAAAACAATAGAATCACAAAAACAAAAGTTGATTGTTTGAATACATCAATAAAATCTACAAACCTTTAGCTAGACTGACAAAAGAGAGGATACAAATAATTAAAATCAGAAATGAAGGGGAAGACATTACTACTGGGCACACAAAAACGATTATATGTGGATACTGTGAACAACTGTGTGATGGTTAGGTTGTGGTTTCTACTTGGCCAAAGGATTTATGCCCAGTTGTCTGGTCAGGCAAGCAGTGGCCTGACCATTGCTGGAAGGATATTTTGTGGCTGGTTGCTGAATTAAGTTATCAGTCATTTGAGTGCATCTGAGGCTGATTACATCTGTGATCAGCTAAGGCACACTGCCCACAAGATAATCCAATCAGCTCAGGCTTTTAAGGAAAAAGACTCTTACTGCTTTTTCAGCTAGCGAGCCTCTCCTGTGGAGTACATCCATAGCATTCATCAGAGCCCCCAGCTTCACAGCTTGCCCTATGAATTTTGGACTCTTCCATTCCCACAGTTGCATGAGACACCTTTATAAGTCTCATATTTACAGATATCTCCTGTTGTTTCTGTTTCTCTAGAGAACCCTAACTAACACAATTTGGTACCAGGAGTGGTTCTTGAGAAACAGAATCTTAAAAATGAGTTTTTACAATTGGTTTTCTACTAGACTACAATTGGTTGACTAGACTCAGAGGCACTAATGACTCTGTTTCCAATAATCAAGATGGCACTGACAGTCCATGGGATGAGTTGACAAAAGAGATACTCAAAATACCACCATTAGATTCTGCTAATTGTACACTTATATGAGGCAAGGGTCTGCATTATAATGTTTTTGACATCTCTACAGATTTTTGTGTATTTAAGAGGTATAATGATGTTGGCTGGTTGTTAGGTATGCTGGCTACAGTGATGAGGGAAAGGGATGAGCTGAAGCCTTCAAATTTGAAATGTCAGCACCATATAAATGATGGAAAAGTTTCCATGTGTGCCCTCAAAGAAAATCTCATTTCCTGTAGGGGCAGACTTGAAATCTCTGAAAACAAAGACACAAAGCCTCATTGTGCAAGGTAGCAGACTTACAATGTAAACTAAAATCTCAACCTTGCAGGGTGGCTTCTGTTAAAATAAGGCTTTGATTGGAAAAGAATGGAATCCTGAAATGTGGGACGGTGATAGATGGCTTGATAATGATGGTGATGGGGAGATGGGATCCCTGGAACCTACAGAGCCTTTGCTAGATCGATCTGTAAAGGGCTTCCCTGAGGAAAGAGCTTCCCAATCTCCAGCCTATCTTGAGGAAACAGCTTCCCAGCCTCCCATTTTCTCAGAGGAGTCTGCCATCCAACCTCCACCTAACAAGATTAACCTTTCACTCCCTGGTAACCTTGTAACCATATTCTCCTGGGGAAACAGCACTCACTCCTCTGTCTAGAGTGGCTAATCCTGTTTCACCAGATGAAAGTGCAATGGAATACTCCGAGGTGATTGGCTTGAAAGACACTTCTGTTTATTTTCATGACACACTCCCACCTTTTCTTCAAGACCTATAACTAGACTAAAGTCCCAACGGGACCTGAAAGGTGAGGTATAAAGTGTGACCCATGAGGAGGTATGCTATACTCCAAAAGAACTGCATGACTTTTCCAATCTATATAGACAGCAATCAGGGGGATGTTTGGGAATGGATATTAAGGGTGTAAGATAATGGTGGAAGAAATATAAAGGTGGACCAAGCTGAATTTGATATGGGCCATCAAAGCAGAGATTCTGCATTCAATGTTGTAGCACAAACGGGTTAGAAAGGGCATTAACTGTTTGGATGGTTGGCTGAAACATGGATCCAAAGGTGGTCCAACATGACCTGAGGTCAAAATGCCAGAACTGCCCTTGTATAATGTAGATGAGGGGATCCAGAGACTTAGAGAGATGAGAATGTTAGAGTGGATTTATCATGAAAGACCTGCTTACATACCCCAGGAATGTCCAAAGGACACATCTTTTACCAGAATCTTGAGACATAAATTCATGAGACTAGCTCTACCATCCCTGAAGAGCTCTGTAGTTGCCCTTCTCTGTAGGTCAGATATTACCGTGGGAACTGCTGTCACTGAGCTGGAATGCTTAAACACAATGGGGATGGTCAGATCTTGAGTTGGCAGAAGCAATGTGACAACAGTTAATCACCATGCACAAGGTGGGCATGGCTACCATGGTGGACAGCAGACTCAAAGCAGCAGCCAAAATAATCCGACTTGCAGAGACTTGTGGCATTAGCTAGTAGATCATGGGGTATCTAGAAGTAAAATAGATGGACAGGCTACTAAATTCTTGTTTGAGTTGTATAAGCAGAAGAATTCTAGGTCAAGGGAACAGAAGTCTAACTTGAATTACAAAAACAGGGAATCATAGCCCCTTAATTCACAGACTTGAGATAGTTTACAGACCCAGATCCCCTTGAATGAGAAGGCTGGGAATCCTTGGGGAAGGGCTCTTTTACACTGCCCAAAATGTACACTATTAACCTTCCTCCCATCCTCCCCAAGGAGACCTACTGCCTTTTACCAGAGTGACTGTGCACTGGGAAAAAGGAAATGATCAGATAGTTCAGAGATTATTAGCCACTGGCTCACAAGTGACACTAATTCCAGGAGACCCAAAACATTGTTTTGGTCCACCAGTAAGAGTAAGGGCTTATGGAGGTCAGGTGATCAATGAAGTTTTAGCTCAGGTCCATCTCATAATGGGTCCAATGGGTCCCCAGGCCCATTCTGTGCTCATTTCCCCGGTTCCAGAATGCATAATTGGAATTGACATACTCAGCAATTGGCAGAATTCCCACACCCGTTCTCTGACTCATGAAGTGAGGGCTATTAAGGTAGGAAAGGACAAGTGGAAGCCACTAGAACTGCCCATAGCTAGCAAAATACTGAATCAGAAGCAATACTGTATTCCTAGAGGGAATGCAGAGATTAGTGCCACTCTTAAGGACTTGAAGGGTGCAGAAGTGATGATTCCCACCACATCTTCATTCAACTCTCCTATATTGGCCTGTTTAGAAAAAAGTTGGGTCTTGGAGGATGACAGTGGATTATCATAAACTCAACCAGGTGGTGACTCCAATAGCAGCTGCTGTTTCAGATGTGGTATCATTGCTTGAGCAAATCAACACATCACCTAATGCCTGCTATGCAGCAATTGATCTGCCACAATCTGGATTTTACTTCAGTAACAATGCTAAGTACAAAGTATCATTAAAATTGGTTATAGGGCCCAATTCCCTGCTATCTATGGATTTGTTAAACCTAGAAAATAGGTTACCTGCTTCCAATATACATAGAAGGGACAGGCATAGGGTAAACATTCCTTTTCCACAGGGGAGAAACTAGAAGGAAAACAGTGGTCATGGGTCCCAAACCCAAAACCCAGCAGGACAAACTCCATTTGATTTCAAGTTCTGGGAGTCATCTACAGGTCAGTGTTTTGTCCTCCAGGCCACTGAAACAGCAGGCCTACCTTTTCCAGGCACTTTTGCAATGACTATGCTATTCCTGAACAGTAGGGTGAGGGCACCCCCTTCTTCAGGCAGAGAATGGCAACCAGTCTCCACGAATGCCAGGACACAGACCCCACCCTCTCTAAGCATTGATGTTGTGGCACAATCCTTGAACAACAAGGCACAATGCATGCCCCCTCAAACTGTCAGGGTAGATGGCCTGCCCCCTCCAAAAGCAAGGGTGAATCTTCCCTTCTCATACACATGGGTTTGCCTGCTCTCTTGGTCTGAGATCTATTCAGTCCAGACTTCAGCTTCCACGGTCCTTCCCTTGAAGTCATTCTTCCCGTAATCTGTCCCTTCTTTCTCCCTTTCAGTCCATGCCATCAGGGGTTTTGTTCATACAGTTTTCATAAAAATTTTGTCAGCTTTGTATGCTGTTCACATAGGTTCAAACCATCAAACAGAGAACTTTCCACAGATCCTTCCCAGATAAGTGAACCACCAATTCTGACATCCACTGAAATGGCTGACTGGATCCATGTTCAGTTGAACACTCATATGCAACCCTATTCTCTAGAGAATCTTAAAGAGGTCCCTGATATATCTGCTTCTGGCCCTGGTCTCAGACCACACTATCTGGATAGGCTCAGAATTTCCAAATCATCAATTTCTGGTTTCTTTCTGCTTGAGAATTCAGTTTATTGAAAAATTCACAGCAAAACTACCAGAACTAATAAATGATTTCAGCAAAGTGATGGAGTACAAGATCAATGCACAAGAATCAGTAGTGTTCCTATACACTAGTAATGAACAATCTGAAGAGGGAATCAAGAAAAAATTCCACTTACATTAGTGACTAAAAGAATTAAATATCTAGGGATAACATAACCTAGGGTGTAAAGGACTTGTATATAGAAAACTACAAAACATTGCCAAAAGAAATCAAATAAGGCCTAAATAAATGGAAGAACATTTCATGTTTATGGATTCAGTAACTAAATATTAAGAGGCCAGTTTTACTCAAAGCAATTTATAGATTCGGTATGTGCTGGTTTGAATCTATCGTGTACCCCAGAAAGGCCTTGTCCTTTAATCCTCATTCAATATTGCTGGGTGGTATCTTATTCACTGTTTCATGGAAATGTGACCCACCAAATTGTGGGTGATAATTTTTTATTAGATTGTTTCCATGAAGATGTGTCTCCCCCCATACAAGGATGGATTGCATACTGGAGCCCTTTCAGAGGGAACCATTTTGGAAAAAGTTTTAGAGCCACAAGAACCACCAGAACTGACAGAACCAACAGAACAGAGTCCTGTGAAAGCCACTGAAGATTCCTGGAGAGAAAGCTAGCAGATTTCACCACATACCTTTACAGCTGAGAGAGAAACCATGAACATCAATGGCCTCCTTGAACCAAGGTATCTTTCCCTGGATGCCTTTATTTGGGTATTTTCATAGTCTTGCCTTAATTTGGACATTTACACAGTCTTAGAACTGTAAACTTGTAACTTAATAAATTCCCCTTTGTCAATTTATTTCAGGTATATTACATTTCGGCAGCTTGCAAACTGAAACACTATGAAATCCCAGTCAAAATTCCAAGAGCCTTCTTTGCAGAAATGGAAAAACCATATAAAATCTTCAGATTTATATGGGAGGGTAAGGGACCCTGAATAGGAAAGTCATCTTGAGAAAGAAGAATGAAGTTAGAGGACTCACACTTCCTAGACTTGAAACTTATTACAAAGTCACAGTAATAAAAAAAAAAATAGCATGATACTAACACAGGGACAGACATACAGATCAATGAAATTGAAATGAGAACTCTGAAATAAACCCTTACATCTGCGGCCAACTGAGTTCTGGCAGGGGTTCCAGTCCTCTCCACTGGGAAGGAAAAGTTTTTCAACAAATGGTGCTGGGAAAACTGGATGTGCATTTGGAAAAGAATGAAAGTGGACCACTACCTCATACCATACACAAAAATTAACTGAAAATGGGTCAAAGATCTAAATATAAGAATAAAAACTATAAAATTTTCCTAGAAGAAAACATAGGAAAACATCTTCAGTATGTTGTGTTAGGCAATGGTTTCTTAGACATACACTAATATGTGAGCAATAAAAGAAAACAGATAAATGGAACTTCATCTAAATTAAAAACTTTTGTACATCAGAGAACTTCATCATGAAATTACAAAGATTACCTATGGAATAGGAGAATATTTGAAAACTACATATCCAATAAGGGTTTAATATCCAGAATGCATAAAGACTATATGAAAAAATTCTACAACCCAACAACAAACCAATTTAAAAATGGACAAAAGGAACTCTGGGATGATGGCTGTTTATAGTAGCACAAGATTAGCCCTGCTCCTCGGAAAAGTTAGAGAAGGGACAGGAGGGTGACTGAGGCAGCAATTTGGGAGTGTGGCTGACCTCGGAGAGCCTTCTGCACCACATGGGCAGTCCTGGTTGCAGAGGCTGAGGAACGGAGAGGCAGAAAGCTGGAGCCTGGTGTGGAGGCGCAGAGCCAGTGGAGCACATGGGAATACACAGACAGGTACATGGGACTAGGAAGTAAGCCAGACTGCATTCCTTGGGCACACTACCCTCACCAGCACAGGCCTGTGACCAGAGACTCAACCCACACCCCACACACATGAACCCCCTCACCCGCTCCCATTCCCTGCACTCCAGGTACCCCCACCCCACCAGCCCCCAGTGCAGGTACCTGCCCCACACCCCCACCCCAAGTGCAGCCCAAGCCACCTCTCCTACCCTCCTTCCAAGCACTACCTCCTCTCCCTCTTCCCTGCAGGCTGTTACCAGTGCACAAAGGTTGTGGGCACTGACCTCCATACCTAGGCTACCCCCGTGTCCCCCCCATAGTGTCGCACAGCCTCACCCTGCCCTCCCTGAGCCCAGCACATCCATTTATGGCACTCCCAGGCCCATGCATGTTCATGGCCCCCAAGCACGTCATTCAGTTCTGGGAACGGCATGTCACAGCTGTCCTGGAACTGCGCATGCGCACAGCCCTCAGCCTCACTTCCCAGCTCTGAGAAAGTGCTGACCTGCACAATTGGGTCACTTCTGCCCCCAATCCACAAAGGCGTAATGCTGACCTGCTGCCACAGCTCTACAGATGTGCACAAAGGGCCCTGTGCCTTAGACCAGCACACACCAGGGTTATGCTCCCCAGACCAGTGCACCCACTCAGCTACATCCTCCCTGACCACTGGGCGCCCACATTCACAAGCATCAGTGTAACATCCCCAACTTGAGCCCATACCTGCCCTGAAACAAATCACCATACTGAGTGCTCCACCCTGTGCCCTGCTACCTGCTGTACAACTATCCTGCAAACACAAGGCCTTAGAGTACTGAAAGAAATCAATTCCAAAAGTAAATCAATCAAGATATCTACATTGACGAAAGCAGCAGAAGATTACTAAGTACATCACAATGCAGACAGACATAGCCCTGCCTAATGACCAAATTAAAACACCAGAGGAGACACAGATGTTGGAACAACTAATCAACGATGTTCATACAATTCTACTTAATAAAATAAGCGGGTTAGCAAATGACATAAAGGAGATCAAGAAGACAGTAGAAGAGCACAAAGAGGAATTTGAAAGAATAAATAGAAAAATTGCAGAAATCACAGAGATTAAGGACTCTGTTGAAGCATACTAGAGACACACAGCAGTTTTGAAGAGACAGAAGAAAGAATAAGTGATATACCTCTATCAGTATAATTGACTTTCAGGATAATTGACTCAATTTGAGAAGACTCAAAACAGCAAATGGCAAAAAAGATGGAAAACATTGAACAAAAACTCAGCGAAATGATAGACAAAACAAAGCACACAAATATAAGAATCATTGGTATCCCAGAAGGAGAAGAGAGGAGTAAAGAGCTAGGAAGAGTAGTTGACGATATAATGGGGGAAAACTTACCAACCCCCATAAATGACATAAATATACAAGTCAAAGAAGTCCAAAGAACTCCAAACAGAATAAATCCAAATAGGCCTTCCCCAAGGCACATATTAATCAGTCTGTCAAATGTTGAAGAGAAGCAGAAAATCCTAAAAGCGGCAAGAGAAAAACAATCTACTACATACAAAGGAAATCAAATAAGACTGAGTTCAGACTACTCAACTAGCACCTTGGAGGTGAGAAGGCAGTGGTATGATATATTCAAGATTCTGAAAGAAAGGCTTCCAGCCAAGAATTCTGTACCCAGCCAAACTGTCCTTTAAAATTGAGGGAGAGATTAAAGTTTTCACAGACAAAGAAGCCCTGAAAGAATTTGTCAGCAAGAGACTGGCCCTACAAGAAATACTAAAAGGAGTTCTGCCAGCTGAAAAAACAGACAGGAGAGGAAGGTCTGGAGGAGGGCACAGAATTGAAGAGTATCACTAAGGGTAATTTAAAGAATACAAAGAGAAAGAGGGAAAAAAATATATAGATCTGACAAATAAAATAAAAAAGATAAGATGGTGGTATCAAGAAATGCCTTTTCAGTAATAACTTTGAATGTTAACGGACTAAACTTACCAATTAAAAGATACAGATTGGCAGAATGGATTAAGAAACATAATCCAGCTATTTGCTGCTTACAAAAGACACAGATTCGATACAAGGATACAAATAGATTGAAAGTGAAAGGATGGAAAAAGATCTTCCATGCAAGTTGTAACCAAAAGAAAGCAGGAGTAGCTAAAATAATTTTGGACAAAATAGACTTTAAATGTAAAGACATCATAAGAGACAAAGAAGGACATTATATACTAATTAAAGGGTCAATTCACCAAGAAGATATAACAATCATAAATGCTTATGCTCCCAATCAAGGAGCTCCAAAGTACATGAGACAGACATTGGCAAAATTAAAGGGAGTGACTTACATGTCTCACTGACTTACACTAGAAATATGAATGAGTTCTTATAAGAACTACTTCAAAGATACAATTTTTATATAAGGAGTGTTTAAGTCCTGGGTACAGGAGGAAACTGCTATTGCATGCTATGAGCTATATTCAAAAGGAAACCATCAGCACTACCACAGCAACAGCAGTAGTAAATAATGGGGTGAGGGACAAGAGTTAAGAGGAGGTTTAGATCTCCTATTTGGTGAGGGTGTGTTTATTGGTTTATGTCTCTTGGAAACAATGAAATTATCTAAAACTGAGAATATTGATGGACTGTGGACTTTGGGCCCTTTACATGATGCCCGATGAATGCAGGTGGCACTGACGGAGTAGATTGGTGAATGATGGTGTAAACTTATGAATGAAGGCTGTGCTGCTACAAAAAGGAACAATGTTCTGAGGCATACAACGATGTGAATGAACATGTGGGACACTTGGTGAGATAAAATAAACCAGAAACAAAAAAACAACAATGTTATGGTCACCTTTAGAAAATGCTTATAAGAAAACAGGGGCCTGGACTGCAAGCTTTTAGAAAAGACACATTAAGTCTGGAGTGGTGATTATTATTTCTGGATTTTTAGAGGCTGTTTTATATATATAACCTGATATTTAGAGATAAGAACGATGCCAAACAAGGTGGGGTTAAAGTAATTCAGAACATAGGGGCAAGGAAGACAGTGTCTATATTTTAGAACCATCCGTACTCTTTGAGACCAATGGAAGAAAGTTTTATTTGGTCTGGAACTGAAATTTTCTGTAGTGTATAATCTAATTCATCCTATCTGTGTAGTTCATTTGAACAACTGAAACACAGAGAGCACAGAATGAGAAAGAAATCTGGAATAGATTATTGTAATGCCTGGAAACATCCTAGAGTATAGTAAGCAGATAATCAAAAAGTATTGGCAAAGTCCCCTGAGGGAAGGGAGAAAGAATATGGAACTATTAAACCTTACCATCAGGGAATCCCCTGATACTGTGTCAAACTTTAGGAATACCCAAATCAATAGGCCATGCCCTTGATCATGAGGCTTACTCTTGTGAAGCTTATGTATGTAGCATAGAAGCTTAGACTACCTATAGGCATGCCTAAGAGTTACTTCTGGAGGACCTCTGTTGTTGCTCAGATGTGGCCTCAGTCACTCTAAGCCCAATTCTGCAAGTGAAATCATTGCCCTCCCCACTACGTGGGACATGACATTCAGGGGTGAAAGTCTCCCTGGCGACGTGAGAGAGGACTCCCAGGGATGAATTCAGACCTGGCACCATGGGATCAACAACGCCATCCTGGCCAAAAGGAGGAAAAGTGTAACTAATAAAGTATCAGTGGCAGAGAGAGTTCAAATAGAGTTGAGAAGCTACTCTGGAGGTTGCTCTTATGCAAGCTTCAGTTAGACCTTGCTACCAATCATAACCTGCCAACTCCCAACCAGGACCATTCCAGCCAATCCTAAAGAACACCTAGGGCAATTTGTAAGATTCCACAAGGGTTCTAGGCAATAGAGTAACTTGCCAGAAACCTACAACCTCCAGATGGGTCCCTGGTCAAGATAAGTCCTGAAACCTAGCCCAGCCTCTCCAAAACATCAGATAGTTCCATCTCCCTACCCCATATTAGTGACAGACCCTTCCAATATGAGAAATTTAGAATTGCCATAGCCCAAACAACCCCAAAGGGAAGTATGGAAAGATCAAAAGTGATGGCGGAATTATACATAGAAATAGGACTTAACAAATGAATATGAATGCTGAATCATTAAATGGATATCTCTTTTAGTCTCCAGTATTTTAGAACAGCTAGAAGTAAAAACCTAAGATTGTGAATTTGTAAGCCATATCAAAGATCAAAGTCTGTGGTGCTGTGCTTTGAAATTTATAGCTTTTTTGTATAGATGTTATTGTTCACAAAAAAAGAAGAGAAAAAAAGTCGATTGTGATGATAAAAAAGCATTTATGCCCTCTAGCCGCCTATATTCTGGAGCAGCTAGAAGGGAAAACATGAAAGGATCATATATTAGCCCATGACAAACTCTGTGATCTATTCTGTAACCACTTTTTGAAGAGTGCTTTGAAAACTATTGCTTTTTCATTTCTTTGCTTTGTATATATATTATACTACACAATAAAAAAAGTTAAAAAAAAAAAAAAAGAAAGGTATAGCTCAAATACCCCTACAGAGTGTAAGAAAGATCAGAGGTGATGGTAGAGTTACACAGAGAAAGTTGGGTTTAACAAATGAGTGCTGAACCATTTTACTGATATTTCTTTTAGCCTCCGGTACCTTTGAACAGCTAGAAATAAAAACCTAATATCAAGGAAATGTAACTCACACCAAACTGTGAAATGTGTTCTACAACCATTTGCTGCAATGTACTTTGAAATGTATTGCTTTTAGGTATATATGTTATTTAAAGAGAAGTATAACAGAGAAGATAGGATTTAACAAATGAGTATGACTTCTGAATCAATATATTGACATTTCTGTTGGTCTCCAGTGTCTCGGAGATGCTAGAAGGAAAAACCTGAAATTGTGGAATTGTAACCCATACCAAACTGTGAAATCTGTTCCATAACTACTTGTTAAAATATATGTTGAAATGTATTGCTTTTTTGTATATATTTCACAATAAAAAATGTTGAAAAAAAAACCGAAAACCTTAAATGTGGAATTGTAATCCACACTGAACTCGGAAATCTCTCCTACAACTAACTGTTGTGGAATATTTTGAAATTTATTTCTTTTTTGTATAAATGTTATTTTTCACAAAAGTCAATTGTGGTGATAAATGCACAGCTATATGATGACATTGTAAACCATTAATTATATACTTTGGATGATTACATGCAATGTGATTATATAATATATATCAATAAAATTGCATTAAAATTTAGAAAAAGGTGAGCTATGGTGGCTCAGCAGGCAGAGTTCTTGCCTGCCATGCTGGAGACCTGGGTTCGATTCCCGGTGCCTGCCCATGTTAAAAAAAAAAATTTAGAAAATATAAATGAAAAAATGGACAAAAGACATAAATAGATAGTTCACCAAAGAAGACATATAAATAGCCAAAAAAGCATATGAAAAGATGCTTAATATCATTTGTCATATAAGGAAATGCAAATCAAAACCATGAGTCACCATTTCACACTTACTGGAATGGCTACTTAAAAAACAAACAAACAAAACTACAGGTGTTGGAGAGAATATAAAGAAGTAGAAACACTCATTCATTATTTGCAGGAAGGTAAAATGGTGCAGCTGCTGTGGAAGACAGCGTGGCAGTTCTTCAGCAAGTTAAGTACAGAATTACCATACGACCCAGCAATCCCACTTCTAGGGATATATCCAGAAAGCAGGAACTTAAACAGATATATGCACACTGGTATTCACAACAGCATTATTCACAATCACTAAAAGATAATAGTAGCCCAAGTGTCTATCACTTGGATAAACAAAATGGGGTACATATATTTAATGGAATAGTATTCAGCTTTAAAAAAGGACTAAAGTTCCAATACATGCAAAAACATGGATGACAGTGGTGCGACGGTGGTTCAGAGCAAGAATTCTCACTATGTCAGAGACAAGAATTCTCACTATGTCAGAGACAGGTTCGATTCCCGGTGCCTGTCCATGCCAAAAAACAAAAAACAAAAACATGGATGTGTGCTGAAGACTTCACATTGAGTGAAATAAGCCAAACCCCGAAAGACACATGTATGATCTCACTGCTATGAAATAACTAGATTAAGCAAATTCATAGAGTCAGAAACTAGAATGTAGGTTACCAGGGGCCAGGGAATGGGGAGTTAATGCTTAAATTGTTCGGAGTTTCTAACTGAGGTGATAGAGTAGTGTTGATAATGAATGGTGGTGATGGTAGTACAACATTGGGCATATAATGAATAGCACTGCAGTACATATTTGAATGTGGTTAAACGCAGAAATTTTAAGTTGTATATATAGGCTACCAGAATAAAAATAAAAGCAAACCATAGAACTGTACAACATAACCAATATCCCTAATGTAAACCATGGACTATAATTAATAGTAAGATTTTAATAATATTTTTTTATTTTTATTTTTATTTTTTACATGGGCAGGCACCAGGAATCGAACCTGGGTCCTCTGGCATGGCAGGCAAGCATTCTTGCCTGCTGAGCCACCGTGGCCCACCCAAGATTTTAATGATATTTTGAATCAATTATGACAAATGTACCACATCAATGCATGGTGATAATAATAGGGGAGGTATCTAGAAACTCTGTATTTTCTGCATGATTTTTTCTGTAAACTTATAACTTCTCCTAAAAAAAAAAGACACATTCCACAAAGAAAAGCCCAGGCAGAGGTGGTATCACTCATGAATGCTACCAAACATTTGAATTAATAGCAATTCTGCACAAACTTTCCAAAAATAGAAGAGAAAATTTCTATTCTTAACTCATTCAAAGAGGCCTGCATTACCCTGATTCTAAAGCTGGACAATTACATTGCAAGCAAAAAAAACTACACACCTACTTAGAAAAACTACATAACTACATGGGAATATTGATGCAAAAACCCTCAACATAGTACTACCCAACTGAATTTAGCAACATACATAAAGGATTGTACACCATGACCAAGTAGGATTTATCCTAGAATTTCAAGAATGGCTTAACATCTGAAAATCAATTAATGTAATACACTATATCAATACAATGAAGAACAAAAATCACATGATAATCTCAACAGATGCAAAAAATGATACTTACAAAATCCAACATGCATTCATGATAACAACATTCAATAGCCTAGGAATAGAAGTGAATTTCCTCAACCTGATAATGTCATCTAGGAAATACCTGCAGCTTACATCATAATGGTGAAAGACTGAATGTTTCCTGCTCAGATCACTAGATTGTGGTTATGGCTGCACAACTCTGTGAAAATGCTAAGATCCTTTGAATGGTACACTTGAAATTGGCGAATTGTCTGTGAATTCTCTCTCTAAAACTGTATATAGAAAAAAGAAATAAAACAAACATTAGGAGTGAGACAGGGATAAACTCAAAGTGAGATTTTAAAAATTAGAATAGTAGGTCTAATGTTTTGCCAACAAATTTAAACTCTAACTAAAATCAATATTTTTAAAAGAAACATAAATTAGCAAAATTGTCCCATGAAATTATAGAAAGCTTAGGTAGATAAATACTAGAAACACAAAATACTGGTTTGTTCCCCATAATCAAGTCCTTTATGAATGTATGCTTCTATCAAATTTTCAAGAGATAATTAATGACCGTATTAGTTTGTTAATGCTGCAGGAAGGCAATACACCAGAAATGGATCAGCTTTTATAAAGGGGATTTATTCAGTTGCAAGTTTACAGGTCTAAGGCCATGAAGATGTCCAAATTAAGGCACCAACAAGAGATTACCTTCACTTCAGAAAGGCTGATGCCATCCAGAACACCTTTGTCAGCTGGGAAGGCACCTGGTTGGCATCTGCTGGTCCCTTGTTCCTGGGCTCCATTGCTTCCTCACTTGGCTTCTCCAGGGATGGGTTTCATCTCTTGCCTTCCCTTGGTTCTGGCTTGCTTAGTGTCTCATGAGAAGGCACCACAGTTGGGTATGTCACATCTCCATGGAAATAATCTAACCAAAAGGTCACAGCCACAACTGGGTTGGTCACATCTCCATAGAAACAATCCAATCAAAGTTTTCCACCCTAAACAATAGGGCTTGTTCTACAAGATTGGATCAGGATTAAAACATGGCTTTTCTGGGGTACATAGCAGTTTCAAACAGCACAATAACTTAAGCTATTTTAGTGCATACCAAAAAACAATTTATTCATTATGCTAACATAGTCCTTAACAAAAATTTGACAATATGGCTTTAAAAACAAGGCACAAGTATACATTTATTTCACTTAGACTTATGTATAAAATCCTGCTTAAAATATTTGCAGATAAAATGTAGCCATACTGAAAGAATATTTCACTCTGACCAAGTAAAGTGTGTGTAGGAATGAGTCATAAAAAATTATTGAAAGTTTACAGAAGAAAAATAAAGCTGCCACCAAGTTACTGAAAATAAATTATAAGTCAATATTCATTCCAGATAAAAAATTTTTAGTATGCCAAGACCAGGGAAACTTTTCACATTTAATAATGAGTACTAGAACTATAGCAAATGCTATAATTAATGGTACAATACAAAGGCATTTCCAATAATTCAGAAATAAGGTACTGCTGTCCTCTCATCCTATTATTCAATATTTTTCTCAAGTCCTTGCCAATGCTATGAAATGATAAGATGTGTAAATATTGAAAGGAGATACAATTTTAATATTTAGATCATGTTGTCTAGCTTGAAGATCTAAAAGAATCATCTAAAGGACTACTAAATACCTTGCCATAAGAAACATTCCCATTCAAGAAGTAGGTTTTAATGCCATCTTTTCTGATCCAGACACATGATTCAACTGTCAGTGATAATGAAATAATTATAATGTTGTGCATGATGTTTACTGAGCCTTAACTTTCAGAAGCAACCTATAGACAAATCATAGAAGACATTAATAGTCAGAGAACAGAACATAAACGTTAGAAAACTTGAAAATTTAGAAGTAATCAAATAATTGAATTTATTACCTATTTTAAAAGGCAGTTAAATGTTTTTGAAAAGTAATAATATAGCCAATAATTTGGAAGGTGGAAAAGGAAAAGAGGTAGAAGAAAGAAGAGAGACATTAATCATCTTTCTCACAGAGTTGAAAGTTGAGATGTTCTCTAGAGTTGATGGATCAAGAAAAATAAATTTAAGTATATTTCTAAAGTTATAAATACAACACATAAAATAAAAAGTAAAACTGTAAGAAAAATTGGAGGAAGGGAGATAATTTTACTGCGATTAAAAATTTTCATCTTTGAAGCACTGCTTAAATAATATGCATAAAAATATGTAAGTATGACCATATTTTTTAAGAGTAATAAATATGCAATCATTGTAACCTGAAAGGTCAGGAATGGCTAGCTTGAGAGGTGGACATGGGGATGGGAGGGCAGGAAGTGAGACTGGCTTTTCTGCTGCTACCTTTCTGACTCATGTTTTTATTTCTACATTTACATCACTGACAAAAAGCCTTGTAAGTGGAGAACTAAAATATCTCCAATTTTTTTCAAGTTTAAATAATTTTGTATTTGTGCAATGATTTTTCTAAACAGGGTATAAAGATGAACTAAATTTACAACATAAGTTATTCATGTACATTGCCTTCAAAATACACTACAGTTAAGATTTTACATGCATGTTGGAAGAAATCAAATGGAATCAGCTACTTTTTAAAATGAACTGGGCTAGTTTCATATCCTTTTTGATTAGTCCATGACAGACATGGGAGGTGACATTTATCTGGGCCTCCCTGTGCACACTGAAGCATTCCACATAATGACTTATATGCTCTGCCTATAGGGCAAGTTGGCCCAGAAAACCAAATGCCTGACCACAGCTATTGAAGGACTCTATGCAGGCGGCATCTCTCTTTCTTTGTTCTGACCATTCTGCTGGTTTGTGGTCAAGTATAACTTGGTTCCTCTCCTCTTGGCTCCTCTCAGCAGTGAGAATCCACTGACGTGACCCTGACCCAATGCCCAGAGCCAGACACCCTTGGGTCAGCACCTAGCCCCATCCTGGTCTCTCCAAACACCCCTGCCTTTGCAGCCCAGCCCCACATGGCACAGGCTCCTGCCAGTATTTTGAGGAAAGGAAAAACAACGTGAAAGGGGTTCGTAGTATGCCAGAGCTCTTAATAGACTGCCCAGGATTCAAAACCCCATTTGTTTTGACTTGTAACCATGATACTATAGTGATTTTGGGGGGCTGAATTATGCACCCCAACAGAAACATGTTCTTAATTTTACTCTGTGTCATATAATGGGTATGAACCCATTGCAAATAGAACCACCTTTTGAAGATGTTATTTTTAGTTAAGATGTGGCCAGCTGAAGCAGAGTAGACCTTAATGCAGGTTACTGAAGCAAAGAGGAATCCTCTGGAAGCAGCCAGAAGCTGAAAGTCAGTAGGAATCTGAAAGGAGAGGACATGGCATGTGATGGGAGGTAGAAATACAAGCCAAGGAACCCCAAGGATTTCTGTCAGCCAGCACCAGGATGCTACAGTCTTCAGGGAGAAAACAAGCCTTGCTGATATTTTGATTTTAAACTTTTACCTTCGAAACAGTAAGCTAATATATTCTCCTTGTTTAAGTCAGACTGTTGTGTGGTATTTGTGTTAATAGCCTGGCAAAATGAGACAGTGGCTTACAGTTTAGTTATTGTTGACTGCTTATGGTATTCCAGACACTGACTAAATCAGTTTATTTATTTATTCTCACAGCAACTTATATAATTTTCATTGTTTTACAGTAGAAAACTGTTACCAGATATTAAGTAACATTTTTAAGGTCATACTGATCAGAAGTGGCAGCCACAATTTGAATCAAGATACCCTGACTCCAGAGACTTCACTTTTTTTTTTATTGATAAATCTTAACATACAAACATAAAAACATTCCTAGCAAACTAACATTCCATACACAGTGTACAATCGATGGCTTACAATATCATCACATAGTTGTGTATTCATCACTGCTTTAGTTTGCTAGCTGCTGGAATGCAATATAACAGAAACGGAATGGCTTTCAAAAAGGAAGAATTTACTGAGTTGCAATTTTACAGCTCTAGGGCCATGAAAATGTCCCGATTAAAGAAAGTCTATAAAAATATCCGAATTAAGGCACCAACAAGAGATTCCCTTCACTCAAGAAAGGCCAGTGGAGTTCAGGGTTTCTCTCTCAACTGGAAAGGCACATGGCGAACATGGCGATGTCTGCTAGTTTTCTCCCCAGGTTAGTTTCATGAAGCTCCCCAGGATGTATTCCTTTTTCATCTCCAAAGGTCTCTGGTGGCCTGGGCTCTCTGCTTTGTGGCTCTGCTCCCTTGGAATCTCCAGTCTTTTCACAAATGTTTCCTCTTTGAAAGGATTCCAGTAAAGTAATCAAGGCCTACCTGGAATGGGTGGAGGCACATCTCCCTCTATTCAAAAGTCCATACCCATAACTGGGTGAGTCACATCTCTGTGGAGATAACCTAATAAAGTTTCAAACATTATTGAATAGGGATTAAGAGAAACGGTTGCCTCCACATGATGGGATCAGGATTAAGACATGGCTTTTCTAGGGTACATAAATCCTTTTAAACCGGCATGATCACCATGATCATTTTTTTTTTTTTATTAATTAAAAAAAGAATTAACAAAACAATTAGAAATCATTCCAATCTACATGTACAATCAGTAATTCTTAATAACATCACATAGTTGCATATTCATCATTTCTTAGTACATTTGCATCGATTTAGAAAAAGAAATAAAAAGACAACAGAATAAGAATTAAAACAATAATAGAAAGAAAAAAAAACAAAAAAAGCAAAAACAAAAAACCTATACCTCACATGCAGCTTCATTCAGTGTTTTAACATAATTGCATTACAATTGGGTAGTATTGTGCTGTCCATTTCTGAGTTTTTATATCAAGTCCCGTTGTACAGTCTGTATCCCTTCATCTCCAATTATCCCTTCTCTCTTTTTTTTTTTTTTTTAATTAACGGAAAAAAAGAAATTAACCCAACATTTAGAGATCATACCATTCTACACATGCAATCATTAATTCTTAACATCATCACATAGATGCATGATCATCATTTCTTAGTACATTTGTATTGGTTTAGAAGAACTAGCAACATAACCGAAAAAGATATAGAATGTTAATATAGAGAAAAAAATAAAGGTAATAATAGTAAAATCAAAACAAAACAAAACAAAACAAAACAAAAACCTATAGCTCAGATGCAGCTTCATTCAGTGTTTTAACATGATTACTTTACAATTAGGTATTATTGTGCTGTCCATTTCTGAGTTTTTGTATCTAGTCCTGTTGCACAGTCTGTATCCCTTCAGCTTCAATTACCCATTGTCTTACCCTGTTTCTAACTCCTGCTGAACTCTGTTACCAGTGACATATTTCAAGTTTATTCTCGAATGTCCGTTCACATCAGTGGGACCATACAGTATTTGTCCTTTAGTTTTTGGCTGGATTCACTCAGCATAATATTCTCTAGGTCCATCCATGTTATTACATGGTTCATAAGTTTATCTTGTCTTAAAGCTGCATAATATTCCATCGTATGTATATACCACAGTTTGTTTAGCCACTCTTCTGTTGATGGAGATTTTGGCTGTTTCCATCTCTTTGCAATTGTAAATAATGCTGCTATAAACATTGGTGTGCAAATGTCCGTTTGTGTCTTTGCCCTTAAGTCCTTTGAGTAGATACCTAGCAATGGTATTGCTGGGTCGTATGGCAATTCTATATTCAGCTTTTTGAGGAACCGCCAAACTGCCTTCCACAGTGGTTGCACCCTTTGACATTCCCACCAACAGTGGATAAGTGTGCCTCTTTCTCCGCATCCTCTCCAGCACTTGTCATTTTCTGTTTTGTTGATAATGGCCATTCTGGTGGGTGTGAGATGATATCTCATTGTGGTTTTGATTTGCATTTCTCTAATGGCCAGGGACATTGAGCATCTCTTCATGTGCCTCTTGGCCATCCGTATTTCCTCTTCTGAGAGGTGTCTGTTCAAGTCTTTTTCCCATTTTGTAATTGGGTTGGCTGTCTTTTTGTTGTTGAGATGAACAATCTCTTTATAAATTCTGGATACTAGACCTTTATCTGATATGTCATTTCCAAATATTGTCTCCCATTGTGAAGGCTGTCTTTCTACTTTCTTGATGAAGTTCTTTGATGCACAAAAGTGTTTAATTTTGAGGAGTTCCCATTTATTTATTTCCTTCTTCAGTGCTCTTGCTTTAGGTTTAAGGTCCATAAAACCGCCTCCAGTTGTAAGATCCATAAGATATCTCCCAACATTTTCCTCTAACTGTTTTATGGTCTTAGACCTAATGTTTAGATCTTTGATCCATTTTGAGTTAACTTTTGTATAGGGTGTGAGACATGGGTCTTCTTTCATTCTTTTGCATATGGATATCCAGTTCTCTAGGCACCATTTATTGAAGAGACTGCTCTGTCCCAGGTGAGTTGGCTTGACTGCCTTATCAAAGATCAAATGTCCATAGATGAGAGGGTCTATATCTGAGCACTCTATTCGATTCCATTGGTCGATATATCTATCTTTATGCCAATACCATGCTGTTTTGACCACTGTGGCTTCATAATATGCCTTAAAGTCAGGCAGCGCGAGACCTCCAGCTTCGTTTTTTTTCCTCAAGATGTTTTTAGCAATTCGGGGCACCCTGCCCTTCCAGATAAATTTGCTTATTGCTTTTTCTATTTCTGAAAAATAAGTTGTTGGGATTTTGATTGGTATTGCATTGAATCTGTAAATCAATTTAGGTAGGATTGACATCTTAACTATATTTAGTCTTCCAATCCATGAACACGGTATGCCCTTCCATCTATTTAGGTCTTCTGTGATTTCTTTTAGCAGTTTTTTGTAGTTTTCTTTATATAGGTTTTTTGTCTCTTTAGTTAAATTTATTCCTAGGTATTTTATTCTTTTAGTTGCAATTGTAAATGGGATTCGTTTCTTGATTTCCCCCTCAGCTTGTTCATTACTAGTGTATAGAAATGCTACAGATTTTTGAATGTTGATCTTGTAACCTGCTACTTTGCTGTACTCATTTATTAGCTCTAGTAGTTTTGTTGTGGATTTTTCCGGGTTTTCGACGTATAGTATCATATCGTCTGCAAACAGTGATAGTTTTACTTCTTCCTTTCCAATTTTGATGCCTTGTATTTCTTTTTCTTGTCTAATTGCTCTGGCTAGAGCCTCCAACACAATGTTGAATAATAGTGGTGATAGTGGACATCCTTGTCTTGTTCCTGATCTTAGGGGGAAAGTTTTCAATTTTTCCCCATTGAGGATGATATTAGCTGTGGGTTTTTCATATATTCCCTCTATCATTTTAAGGAAGTTCCCTTGTATTCCTATCTTTTGAAGTGTTTTCAACAGGAAAGGATGTTGAATCTTGTCGAATGCCTTCTCTGCATCAATTGAGATGATCATGTGATTTTTCTGCTTTGATTTGTTGATATGCTGTATTACATTAATTGATTTTCTTATGTTGAACCATCCTTGCATACCTGGGATGAATCCTACTTGGTCATGATGTATAATTCTTTTAATGTGTTGTTGGATACGATTTGCTAGAATTTTATTGAGGATTTTTGCATCTGTATTCATTAGAGAGATTGGTCTGTAGTTTTCTTTTTTTGTAATATCTTTGCCTGGTTTTGGTATGAGGGTGATGTTGGCTTCATAGAATGAATTAGGTAGTTTTCCCTCCACTTCGATTTTTTTGAAGAGTTTGAAGAGAATTGGTACTAATTCTTTCTGGAACGTTTGGTAGAATTCACATGTGAAGCCATCTGGTCCTGGACTTTTCTTTTTAGGAAGCTTTTGAATGACTAATTCAATTTCTTTACTTGTGATTGGTTTGTTGAGGTCATCTATGTCTTCTTGAGTCAAAGTTGGTTGTTCATGTCTTTCCAGGAACCCGTCCATTTCCTCTAAATTGTTGTATTTATTAGCGTAAAGTTGTTCATAGTATCCTGTTATTACCTCCTTTATTTCTGTGAGGTCAGTAGTTATGTCTCCTCTTCCATTTCTGATCTTATTTATTTGCATCCTCTCTCTTCTTCTTTTTGTCAATCTTGCTAAGGGCCCATCAATCTTATTGATTTTCTCATAGAACCAACTTCTGGCCTTATTGATTTTCTCTATTGTTTTCATGTTTTCAATTTCATTTATTTGTGCTCTAATCTTTGTTATTTCTTTCCTTTTGCTTGCTTTGGGGTTAGCTTGCTGTTCTTTCTCCAGTTCTTCCAAATGGATAGTTAATTCCTGAATTTTTGCCTTTTCTTCTTTTCTGATATAGGCATTTAGAGCAATAAATTTCCCTCTTAGCACTGCCTTTGCTGCGTCCCATAAGTTTTGATATGTTGTGTTTTCATTTTCATTCGCCTCGAGGTATTTGCTAATTTCTCTTGCAATTTCTTCTTTGACCCAGTCGTTGTTTAGGAGTGTGTTGTTGAGCCTCCACGTGTTTGTGAATTTTCTGGCACTCTGCCTATTATTGATTTCCAACATCATTCCTTTATGGTCCGAGAAAGTGTTGTGTAAGATTTCAATCTTTTTAAATTTGTTAAGACTTGCTTTGTGACCCAGCATATGGTCTATCTTTGAGAATGATCCATGAGCACTTGAGAAAAAGGTGTATCCTGCTGTTGTGGGATGTAATGTCCTATAAATGTCTGTTAAGTCTAGTTCATTTATAGTAATATTCAGATTCTCTATTTCTTTGTTGATCCTCTGTCTAGATGTTCTGTCCCTTGATGAGAGAGGTGAGTTGAAGTCTCCAACTATTATGGTATATGAGTCTATTTCCCTTTTCAGTGTTTGCAGTATATTCCTCACGTATTTTGGGGCATTCTGATTCGGTGCGTAAATATTTATGATTGTTATGTCTTCTTGTTTAATTGTTCCTTTTATTAGTATATAGTGTCCTTCTTTGTCTCTTTTAACTGTTTTACATTTGAAGTCTAATTTGTTGGATATTAGTATAGCCACTCCTGCTCTTTTCTGGTTGTTATTTGCATGAAATATCTTTTCCCAACCTTTCACTTTCAACCTATGTTTATCTTTGGGTCTAAGATGTGTTTCCTGTAGACAGCATATCGAAGGATCCTGTTTTTTAATCCATTCTGCCAATCTATGTCTTTTGATTGGGGAATTCAGTCCATTGACATTTAGTGTTATTACTGTTTGGATAATATTTTCCTCTACCATTTTGCCTTTTGTATTATATATATCATATCTGATTTTCCTTCTTTCTACACTCTTTTCCATATCTCTCTCTTCTGTCTTTTTGTATCTGACTCTAGTGCTCCCTTTAGTATTTCTTGCAGAGCTGGTCTCTTGGTCACAAATTCTTTCAGTGACTTTTTGTCTGAGAATGTTTTAATTTCTCCCTCATTTTTGAAGGATAATTTTGCTGGATATAGGAGTCTTGGTTGGCAGTTTTTCTCTTTTAGTATTTTAAATATATCATCCCACTGTCTTCTAGCTTCCATGGCTTCTGCTGAGAAATCTACACAAAGTCTTATTGGGTTTCCCTTGTATGTAATGGATTGTTTTTCTCTTGCTGCTTTCAAGATCTGCTCTTTCTCTTTGACCTCTGACATTCTAACTAGTAAGTGTCTTGGAGAACGCCTATTTGGGTCTAATCTCTTTGGGGTGCGCTGCACTTCTTGGATCTGTAATTTTAGGTCTTTCATAAGAGTTGGGAAATTTTCAGTGATAATTTCTTCCATTAGTTTTTCTCCTCCTTTTCCCTTCTCTTCTCCTTCTGGGACACCCACAACACGTATATTTGTGCGGTTCATATTGTCCTTGAGTTCCCTGATACCCTGTTCAAATTTTTCCATTCTTTTCCCTATAGTTTCTGTTTCTTTTTGGAATTCAGATGTTCCATCCTCCAAATCACTAATTCTATCTTCTGTCTCTTTAAATCTATCATTGTAGCTATCCATTATTTTTTCTATGTTTGCTACTTTATCCTTCACTTCCATAAGTTCTGCGATTTGTTTTTTCAGTTTTTCTATTTCTTCTTTATGTTCAGCCCATGTCCTCTTCATGTCCTCCCTCAATTTATCGATTTCATTTTTGAAGAGGTTTTCCATTTCTGTTCGTATATTCAGCATTAGTTGTCTCAGCTCTTGTGTCTCATTTGAGCTATTGGTTTGTTCCTTTGACTGAGCCATATTCTCAATCTTTTGAGCGTGGACAGTTATCTTCTGCTGCTGGCGTCTGGGCATTTATTCAGATTTCTCTTGGTGTTGGACCCAGCAAGGTTGTAATATTTTTCTGTGAAATCTCTGGGTTCTGTTTTTCTTATCCTGCCCAGTAGGTGGCGCTCGTGGCACACGTTTGTCTGCGGGTCCCACCAGTAAAAGGTGCTGTGGGACCTTAAACTTTGGAAAACTCTCGCCGTCCTGGGGGTTCGCTAGCCGAAGCGGCTTGAGCCGGCCCGGGGTCTGAACGCAGGGAGGGTGTCCGAACGCAGGGAGGGTTGCTGGTCGCCGCAGCCAGGGAAAGAGCCCGTCCGAATTTCCTAGTCGGCCCTGGGCAACAAGCGTGGCGGGAGGGCGCCAGCGGCAGCGGCCCGCCCGAGAGAGTGCACGTTCCCCGGGAGTCACAGGGTCACCGTTCTCCGCAGCCTGGGGGTTTCCGATCCAATTCTCTCAGTTGGTCCGGGGGCTGCGCGTGGTGTGGGCGCCAGTCGCCTTGGTTTCAGGGGACCACCTCTCCAATTCTCCCAGCCGGCCCGGGAAGGGGGAAGGGAGTAACTCCGGCCGCTTGCCACCCCGCCCGGTAAGGCCCGCGCGCCTCGGCGATCTCACCCGAGCTGCTTCTCTCAGCCAGCCAGCCGTTCCAGGATGGGGTACGCTGTCTTTTTTATCTCTGTTGTGGCTTTGGGCGCTTTCTGTATCGTTTCTACTCCCCTAGTAGGTGTCCTGGAGAAGAAACTAAGATCCGCGCGTCTTACTAAGCCGCCATCTTCCAACCATGATCATTTTTAAGAACATTTGCATTGCTCCAGAAAAAGAAATAAAAATGAAAAAGAAAAAAACTCATACATAAAACATACCCCTAACCCCTACCTCTCATTGACCACTAGTATTTCCATCTACCTAATATATTTAAACCTTTGTCGCCCCTAGTATTTATTTATTTATCTTGCATGGGCAGGCATCAGGAATTGAACCTGGTCTCCGTGATGGCAGGCAAGAACTCTGCCTGCTGAGCCCCTGTGGCCCGCCCTATTATTTATTTTTTAGTCATCCATCCCTATCCTAGATAAAATGATCATCAGACATAAGGTTTTCATGACCACATAGTAATGTAAAGATGAAACTGTATTTTTCTTTGCTGTTTTTTTTTGGGGGGGTGGTGGTGCATGGTCCAGGAATTGAACCCAAGTCTCCCGCATGGAAAGCGAGCGTCCTACCACTGAACACCCATGCGCCCCAGAACCTTCACTCATAATACTCTATCATTTTGACATATGAAGGACAAAATTTCCAGAAGCTCAAAATAACAATAACTATTTAAATAAACCTACAAATTTCAAAAAACAAGTTCTGCTCAGTGTCCGTTACTCCAAAGTCCGTTTTCTAGTGTTATTTTATACACAGTAAGGATAGACAGTTTCATTTCTTTTTGCTATGTGAATGCATTTCTCTTTGATTTTGCCTAGCTATCATATTCACAAATGTGACATATATACCTATAATTGGTGTCTTAAAAAAATGGGGGTTAGAAAAAGTTGGTGCTTTCAGGGAACTGAAAGATGATAAGTGTGACTGGAGTAGATACCTTTGATAATATAAGGGCAGTGGTAGGGGCACAAAGGTAGGCAGACCTACCTTTGTCAGGTAGGCTGACAGTTGATGATCACCTACCCATAAGAAATTGCGTAGGAAGAATGCATATTTGAAGGACTCTTTATATTTGAAGTTGATGCCATTTTTAAAACTTTATTGAGATATAAATATCTTTATTTTAAAATTTTATTGAGATATAATTCAGATATCATATCATTTAAAGTGCACAATTTTTTCATATATTCACCTAACTTTGCAACAATCAGCACAATCTAAATTTAGAACATTTTCATCATTCCTAAAAGAAATGCCATACTGATTAGCAGTCACTCTCCACCCCCCCACCCCATCCCACCCCTCCCCCAAGCCCTATGGGACTATAATCTACTTTGTCTCTATAGATTTGCCTATTCTGGACATTTCATATAAATCAAACCATACAGTATGTAGTCTTTTGTGACTGGTTTCATGTGGCACAATTTTTTAAGGTTCATATATGATGGTACATTTATATTACCTTAGTGCCTTTTATGACTTAACAATATTCCATTGTAAAGCTATAACTCACATTTTATTTATTCCTTCATTATTTATGAACATTTGGGTTGTTTCTACTTTTTAGCTATTATGAATAATGCTGCTGTCCCATTCACATAAAGTTCTTATATAGACACTTGTTTCCATTTATTTTGGTATATACCTAGGAAATGCTGTGTCATATGGTAAGTCTATGTTTGAAGAACTGCCAGACTGTTATCCAAAGTGGCACGGCATTTTACATCTCTGGCAGCAATGTCAACACTTATTGTTTGTCTTTTAATTACAGCCATCATAGTGGGTGTGATGTGGTATCTCATTTTGATTTTGATTTGCATTTCCCCAATGACTAATGGTGTTGAGAATTTTTTCATGTGCTTGTTGGTCATTTACATATTCTTTGGAGAATACCTATTCAGATCTTTTGCCCATTATTAATTATCTTTTTATTGTAGAGTTTTAAGAGTTCTTTATATACTCTAGAAACAAATTCTTTATCAGATATATGATTTACAAATATTTTCTCCCATTCTGGGGAGATATTGATGGCATGTTATTTGTAGTTCTAAAGTTTTAATTCTGATGATATCTATTTATTCTTTTTTTGTAGTGTTTTTGGTGTAGTATCTAAGAATCCACTGCCAAATCCAAAGTCATAAAGACTTAGCCCTGTATTTTCTTTTAGGATATAGTTTTAGCTTTTACATTTAAGCCTCTTATCAATATGCATTTATTTTTGTGTATAGTGTGAAGTAGGGGTCCAATTTCATTCTTTTATTTATGGGTATCCATTGTCCCCACATCATTAGTTGAAAACACGCTTTCCCTTATTAAATTGTCTTAATGTCCTTGTGAAAAATCAACTGACCAGAGATTTATGGGTATATTTCTGGGGTTTCTATTCTAATCCATTGATGTATGTGTCTATACTTATGCCACTACCACACCGTTTTGAAGACAGTAGCTTTGTGGTAAGTTTTGAAATTGGGAAGTGTGGGTCCTCTAACTTTGTTCTTTTTTTGTTGGGATTGTTTTGGCTATTCTGGATCTCTCAAATTTCCATATTAATTTACCATCAGCTTGTCAATTTCTGCTAAGAAGCCAGTTGGAATTTTGGTAAGGATTGTGTTGGATATGTAGTGAAACTGATGTTGTATGATAGTAATTTCTATTATTCCATGTAATCAATGACATCTGCATATTTACTTGCATTTGGCAGATATGTAAATTTTTTCTCTACATACTTCTGGAATTATTATAGGTCACCCTCACTGAGAAGGGTCACTATGCAGCTAATAGACTTCCACAGTTATGGAAAGGGAGAAGAAACAGCATATGCAACGGTATTATATGGAATTTGGCAAGAATTAGGTTGATTCATCAGATATTCAAGGGTTAAATCTATAGGACTTGATAATTTGTGGAATGTGAGAGATGACATGGAGAAAGGTATAAAAGATGGTGCCCAAGTTTCTTTAGGCAACTGAAATGGGGAACTCCAGAGAATTCCTTAAACTTGACCATTTCTCTGTCTCAATCTGAAATATTTTTAAAACCCCTCCTGTGCATTTCTTGCCCCATGAGGCTATTGTATCCAGGGCTCAAGAGGTAGAACAAAGCCAGGATTTAGTATTAAGGCAACAAAAATATGTTAAAACTGGGAAGATTAATAGAGTTGTTACATTGGACAGAGTCAAAGGTTTATTTATATAGAGACAAACCTAAGAGTTTGAATGTGCATCCAAGGAGATCAATACTAATGGAAAAGATAGTGAGACATCAGTATTGTGAGTGGAGATATAGGACATGTGATGTCAGTATAGGCAGAAACTAGGTAAGAGTATTCAAAATGAGGTGTTCAATTGGCAGCAAGTGTGAAGGACTCAATTAGGAAAACAGGGTTCAGATTCTACATCTCAGAGATTTGATATAGAGCATCATCCATCTGGAGTCTGAAGTTTATAAAAATTAGTCTTTATCAAATTGAACTTTAAATAAGAATCACCTGCATAACCTGTAAAATGCAAATTCCTGGGCCTCATTCTCAAAAGGTCGGCAAGAAACTGAAGTGATTCTGCTGCAAATGGCGTGTTGACTGCAAATTGAGAAACAGTGAAGAAACCACTAAAAAGACCAATACAATGATTAATCAGTAGGCTATTAGGATACATGTCCTCTGTTTATGTCTAGAACAGGTTGTAAGATATGAATAGAAATTGGGGTTATCTACCAGGAGTAGCGCCATGCCACACTGGTCTTTGGCCAGAGTTGTTCTGTTACTCAATAAATCAGTGGTTCTCAACATGGGGTGAGGGGCAGAGAGGGATGGGCCATTTTGCCCCCTAAGATATTTGGCATTTTTCAGGAGACATTTACTATTGTCACAACTGGGGGAAGGGGATGATACAGGCATTTAATGTGTAGATGACAAGGATGCTGTTAAACTTGCTACAATGTGCAGAATAGTCCTCACAACAAAAAATTATTTAGTCCCCAAATTAAGTATTGCTTTCACTGAGAACATAAAATTCTGCCACAAAATAAGATATTAGAATGAACGGAAGAGTAATTGCTAGCAAAATTAGACATGGCTAAGACATTTCTTACTTAGTTTCTTTGGGGTTTGTGACCATTAACAAGATTCACACCACCCCTAAAGAAATACTAGGCTTTTTGGGAAAAGAAGAATTAAGAATAAGAATATACAATGGGACAGAAAAGACTTCCTCTTTTCTTTGTTTTCCATGAAGACTGATCTATGATGGATATTTTTATGGTCTTGGAGGTCCTTGTGGAAAGTGACCAGTAAGAAGAGTTGTATTTGCATAGCACTTCAGTTTACAAAGCACTTGCACTTTCCTTGTTATACTTTGCCTGAGGCGGTGTGCCAGTTTGACAGGATTATATATCCTAGAAAAGCAATGTTTTAATCCTGATCCATTTTGGTGGCTAATCCCTACTCAGCACTGTAGGTTGGGAGCTTGATTAGATTATCTCCATATAGATGTGACTCACTCAATTGTGGGTAGTCACCTTTGATTAGAGGGAGATGTCACTTCATCCATACTTGGTGGGTCTTGGTTACTTTACTGGAATCCTTTAAGGGAGGAAATATTTTTGGAAAATATAGGAGAGCCACAGGAACCACAAGAGCCCACACAGCCAGAGACCTTTGTAGATGAAGGGAAATGCCCCTGGGAACAGCTTCATGAAACCAGAAGCCTGGAGAGAAAACTAGCAGACATCGCCATGTTCACCATATGCTGTCTCCGTCTTCAACATCATGGGCCTTCTTGAACCAAGGTATCTTTCCCTGGATGCCTTAGATTGGACATTTCTATAGCCTTGCTTTAGTATTGGATGTTTTCATGACCTCAGAACTGTAAACTTGCAACTTAATAAATGCCCCTTTTAAAAGCTGCTTCATTGCTGGTATATCTCATTCTGGCAGCTTTCAAACCAGAACAGGCAGTAACTAGGATGTATTCATTTTCTAAAGCTGCTATATAACAAATTACCAAAAATTCATGTTTAAAACAACAGAAATGTATTCTCTTACAGTTCTGGGAGCCAAAAGTCTTGTATCAAAGTCTTGGCAAGGCCACATTCCCTCCAGAGTCTCTAGGGAAGAATCCGTTTTTTGCCTCTCCCAGCTTCTGGTGGCTGTTGGCATTCCTTGTCTTGTGGTAACATCTCTCTCAGTAATGTGTCTCTGCTTCATCTTCATATCGCTTTCTCCTCTGGGTATGTGTCTTAAAACCCTTTCTACCTTTCTCTCATGAGGATACATGTGATTGCCTTTGGGTTCCTCCTGAATAATACAGTTTATGCTCTTCTGTCTCCAAATGCTTAATTCAACCACATATTTTGCCATATAAGATAAATGTTCACTATTTTGTCAATAAGATAATATTCATAGGGCCTGGGGATTACAACATGGACATATCTTCCTGGGGGCCATCAGTCAGCCCAGTACATAGGGCAACAATGATTCCCATTTTACAGGTTATTTTACTGTCATGGCTAATAAACTGTGGAATTTAGCCTAAAGTCCCAATTCTAATCTCCTCTTTTTTTTTTACTATACCGTAAATCATAATAAGAAACAAGATGAGGGAAAAATAATGTAGGTAAGCCACAAAAAAGAATAGAGGAGAAATAGTGAAGTACAAAACAAAATAAAAATGCAGATGACATTTTGGATGGTGAGCAAAAAAGAATCACTGCTGTAAAAAAGCCAACAGACAAGCACAGGGGCAATTGCCAGTCAATGAATAATTGAATTACTCTTTTCTGCAGTTTTTCTTTGTTGCCATGCCTCCTAAGTGGTTTAGTGTTCACACCTGGAACTATCTAGAGTGGCGCTAATTCCTTTAATCATAACAGCTGGCACCGTGTCTTGCAAATATTAGCATTTCAGCATTAGAAGGCACCATAGTAAGCAGCCCCTCGAACATTTTTATGCTATGGATGTTCTATAGGGACTTGTTGATTTGATATTTTC
The DNA here is from genome assembly GCF_023851605.1 of Tamandua tetradactyla. NCBI lineage: Eukaryota > Metazoa > Chordata > Mammalia > Pilosa > Myrmecophagidae > Tamandua > Tamandua tetradactyla. The sequence continues at coordinate 38,956,548 of NC_135339.1, read as the reverse complement.
ATAAATATTGCAAATAATTACTTGCTAGAGGACTAATACTCCCTGAAAAATGCTAAACAAGACAGCTTTCTTTTCTATATATATATTTTTTCCTATTATTGGTCTAACATCACCCTAGTGAGAGAGACCATGTTAACTAAGATCAGGGGTTTTCAGCTTTGTCTGCATATTACAATCACCTGAGAAGCTTTTAAAAAAACTGATGTTCCACGCCCAAGCACTAGCAGCTCAACTGTCTGTCCATCAAGCAAAGTTTGGTGTAAGCTTCAGTTGGTGAAGCATTTTCCCCCAAATTCACTGGTAGGTCTTGTACCTTATTATCTAGTGCTTTAAATGGCTGCTTTGGTTTGTGTCTGCAAGTTAAGGCCTTGGATGTGGTTTAATTGTCATTAAAAGAATAAAACTTTTTTGCTGCTAAGAAAAAGAAAAACTACCAACGTATAGTGACAAAACACAGGCTGGTAGTTGCCTGGGGCTGATTGTGGAAAGAGGGATGGATGGCAAAGGGTTATGAGGAAGTTTTTGTGGCAGATTGAATTTTATACTCCAAAAAAGAAAAAAAAAGTGTTCTTAATCCATTCCTGTAGGTGTGAGCTCACTGTAAATAGAGCATTTGAAGATGTTTTTAGTTAAGATGTGGCTAACTAAATCAGGATGGGTCTTAATGCTGTTGCTAAAAGCCTTATGGAGAAGGTCACAGGAAAAATGCCCCTGGGAGGGGCAGGAAATCAAAAGTCAATGGAACATGAAATGGAAGAGAAAGGAGAGGATGCCATGTTAACGGGAAAAATCAAGGAAAGCAGACTGCCAGTCAGCCAGCAAGCTACCAGCCTAGGAAGGAAGCAAGCATTCTCACCTCTGAAATGGTAAGACCATGAATTCCTGTCTTTCATCCAGCCTTTTGTGTGGTATTTCTCATAGCGAATAGACGAATAAATCCCTATTCAAACTAGTAAAAATCAGTCATTCATTGTTGAAGCAAAGCTAAAGATGTTGCTATAGACTCACACATTTCCTCCCCCTCCTCCCCGTGACCTCATCTCCTGTTATTCTACCCTTGATTCACTTCACTCCACCGACCTCTTTTGTGGTTTCTCACACCCACAAGACTATATGCCCACTTCAGGGCCTTTGCTCTGGCTTTTCCCTCTTTCTGGAAATACACTCCTGTTTCTTTCCTGCGCCTCCTTCAAGCCTTTGCTCCAATATCATCTTTTCAATGAGACCCAGCCTAAGCATGACCTTTTAAAATGGTAGCCTCTACCTTCATGCTCATACACCTATCTCTTCTGCCTCACTCTTTCCATTATTCAGAACTCAGCACCTTCTAAAACTTTATAATTTACTCATTATGCTGATTATTTATGTTTATTATTTGTTGCCATTAGGATGCAAACTCCATTATGGGAAGGATCATTTTCTGTTGTGTTCTCTGTTGTATCCCTGCACCTAGAATTGTCCCTGAATATATTTAGCACTCAGTAAATGTTTGTTGATTAAAGAATGAATGCAAGAAATAGACTTAAAACTGAAGCCTCTTCAAGTTAGCATTTACTGTGGTTCAATAAGATCCCTCGATAAACATTTTAAACCATTTTACAGGACTTCTGTGAGGGTACCTTATCCCAAACCTAACCAAAACCAAAATCGAAAAACCCTTGGTTCAGTTTGGTGGTTTTGTTTGTTTGCAATGAAACCAGCAGGTAATAAACACTATGGAATTCAAGAGCACTCAGTATAGCCACTTGATTAAATAATGCAGTGACACTGCAGGGTCTTCAGCGTGAGGCAGAATCCTCTAAAGATGCAAATAGCTCTTCTTTATAATGAGAACACCAGACTTAATGAATAAGAGTAAATTTAGGATGGTTTTACAGATGTGCTGAGTTGCCCACCTGGAAATACAGTACCATTAATCAGGGGAATACAATTCCTATCACCTCTAATTAGATGGTCCTTCAGATAAACTGAGAGTAGACCAAATGTGAAGCAGACGTGGGAAACAACTCTGAAGCAGGAAGAGAATATTAGCATTCCCTTCCATGGGGCTTCCTTCTATGTTTCAATCTCATCGCTAAAATATCATTTCTCATGACTTCATAATTTCTGAATCAGAGGAACATCAGCCTTTGACACAGAAGTGTCACAGCTTAGGGAGAGTTCTAAACCACATATGTTAGGCAACAAAAACCCCACCAAATGACTACAAAAAGTCAGAACTGGGTGAAAGGACCTGGCCCAGCTGTGGGTTCACTGTTTTGCTGAACTTTGGAATATATCAGGTAGACAGCACACTCTGGGATGTCCAATCCAATGGTCCAATTAAAGGTGGGTGAAGGTGTAATGTGCACTGTTCAAAGGGAATGCAGACAATGGGTAACACTCAGAGACAAGTAGAAGCAACAGGAATGGCTCAGAAAACCAGGCAGTGGCTAGGGTTGGCAAAAATTCAAGGGCAGATTTCTGCAGAATTTGGTAAGATGTCAAGAAGTCTAGGGTTCAAGCAAGGGCCCCACTTCCAGCAGAGACTGTCAAGACAGTATGTATTTCCAGGGACTGACCTGGAGCAGGAAGATATGTAGGGAAAGGAAATTCTCTCTTTTGAGAGCTTTAGGGAGGACATGGAGAGTTCAGAGTATGAGAAAGCAATATTGATAGTCAACATGGCATGGTGTTAATAGCACCTACCTTATAGTCTTGTTTTGGAGGTTAAATCAGTTAATATTTATAAAGCATTTAGAACAGTTACCTTATATAGTAAACACTAACTATGAGGAGACATTTATATTATCATAGAAAAAACTTTATGAAATTTCTATCCTTCAGTTCTTACCCATCTAGTAGGAACCAAAAGTTACATTGTACTTTCCTGAATAAAATACAAATTTAGGAAATTAAGTGGATAATTTGAATAGTGATTACTTTTAAATGACAAAGGCAACTGTGACAATAGATTTTAAAAATATTATTACAGAGCTGATGAAAAGGATATAAGCAGTGGTATAGGAAAAAATATAAAGGTTACATATGTGACACTTCTATTTTATCCGAATCAAATCAAAACATAACAAGACAAAAGATAATTAATACTGAAAAAGGCTATAAGAAAAGAAAAAGGTAAAGATATTACAAAGATGACTGGTAAAGCAATGAACTTAACAATATTCATGTATTGTGCACATGAACTTCAGTATGAACAGTGCATAGAATTGTATAGGAATATTGTGAATGATCATTTAAGAAATATCTATTAGTGCTGCTCTCTGAGAAGAATGGTGCCACCTCAGTAGATAAAACATCCTTGAACTATAAGCTGGGCAACCAGTTGTTCTGTGCCCCTAAATCCAGCTCCCCATCTGTAAATAATTCTGACCTGCCAGCAATTACCTTTGTTGTTGGTTCCATTATAATTATTAGAAAAAGCTATGAATATCCTCAAGCTCAAAAGAACCAAACAAAAACAATGGGGAGGGAACTTCTCCTTGCTTCCAGGACCAACCATGCCAGTGAGCAATAGCCACATTTTGGGGCCTTTTGAACTTGAAGTTAAAGCCAAATGACATTGTTGGATACCCATTTCATAGATCCTGGAGCAGACTTCGACTCACTTAGAAGGCTTTAGTTCTCCCCATATGCTATTTCTGTGATGCTTACAGTACTGTTTCTCACAATCACTAAGAATAAGGGCCTGTAAATCTTCATTTTTGGCAATTAACACAGATAGTTCTTTGGCCCACCAAAATTTAAAATCAGCTATACTATAGTACATATAAATGCTTCCTCCTTAGCTAAATCTATCGAGTTCAGGAATAGTATCCAGAGCCTGCTGAGGCTGGAAGCATCAATGTCTGCCAGAGCTGGCTGCCTTCCATCAAACAAATATTCTTCCCTAATCCTCTGCCCCCTTTATTAACCTCAAATGGTGGTGTAATGTACACACCACTCTGCACCTTAGTTTTGCTGTTGTTGTTTTACTATTAGCTATATGTCAGGACATAAAGAGCTTCTTTTTCATAAAAAAGGCTGCATTGTGTTCCATTGTATAGCTAGTCCATAATTTTTTAATGGGTTCCTTAATAATGGCTTCCAAACTTTTATTACAAAAATGCTGCAATAAATGGTCTTGAACATGTTGTTTTGTACCTTATAATTAAGCATATAAGATAAATTTCTTGCAGTGGAAACATTGGCTTAGAGGTGCAAGTACTTATACTTTTGATAGGCTGTGCCAAGTTGCCGTCCATGGAGGTAATATCAATCATATGCCTGCTAGCAGTGTATGTCTACAACATAATTTTTATAGCTGCATATTATTCTGTTATATGAGTCATCATAAATTGTCTACACTATCTCATTGAAATTGTTTCTCTATCCCACATTTATTTAGCTTTCAAAGCTACACTATTTTATTTGTACTAGGACTAAATTTCTCAACGTGGGGGGGTTGACAATCTTGGGAGGATCCTTGTGGTTGACTTATTATTGTTGTCATTATCATAACAACAGCATTACAAACTTTTTTCTAAGTGTTTCTCTTTGTATGATCTCACTTTTGTACCTAGACCTCACCTCTAGCCCCTGGGAATTTCTTCCTGTGAACCCAGCGGGATGACATCCCTTAAGTCAAATTTCAAAGCCTTGAAGTGTAATCAGCAGATCAGGGCCCCCTAATGACTGATTACACACACATCTGACCCCACACATAGTTCCAGGCTTGTTGTTTTCTGTAGCCTTTCATCCTTGCATCTTGAAGATGAGTCCATCTCTTCCCCAGTGGGAAAGCAAACAGTGGGGTGGGAACAGAATAATGCACAACCCCCAGGCTATGTAGACGGGGAATGCTCTGATCTCTGCAGAGTCTTATTTGTAAATATCTCCCCTTTAGTGCCAGAGGAAAGACAAAAGGAGTATTGAATGGGGACAGTCTGGGACATGGAAGCTGAAGGTTTATGTGCATTAAACATAAGATGTGATTTCTGCTGAGATTCTCCAGCCTGCTTGTTGTATGTTACTGTTCTAGCTGAAAACTCGTATGGTTGTGTACTGTTTGTTGAAGAGTTCCAAACAGAGGTTCTCAGAGATGGTGGTCTTGGGCTGGGTACAGTTCTCAGAAGAGAAGGTGCAACAGTTCCATCCTTGAGAGCCTCTAATCTTACTCAAACTTTCTAGCCTCAATCCAATTAGAAATTAGAGTGAGACTGGGGTGCTATTAGAAATTCTTTTTACCAGAGACCCATCAATGTTTAAATCCTGCCAAAGAATATAGCCAACTCATCCCACAATGTTCCTGAGAAAGGCATATTCTCAAGAAAGATTGCCAAAGAAAAAAGTAACGATTGATAAATGAACTTTTGACACCAACATCCCAATCTCAATTTATACAATTCAGTTGAAGTTGTCTAGAGTGAGTCCTAATCTAACCCACCTCCATCTATTCAAACATCCATCCTAACATAGTTCCAGGTTTACTACAAAATGGCCATGAAGGAAGAAGAGGGAAAAGGATGAGATGACCAGAACTTACCTCCTGTGAAAATTGACTCTGGAACTTACCACTTTAGCAGCTTAGAAGGTAGACTAGCGAGAGCCTGTAGCTGTGATATCTGGGAAAGAGTTGTTCCATGCAGGGGGAAAAGTAAGGGTACTGCGGCAGGGGCATGCTTGGCATGTTCAGAGAATATCCCTGATTAATGGATATTATTATTTAATCCATGATTCTGGCAGACATTTTGTATTTCAATTGATAGCTAGGAATTTAATAATTTAAAACATATTGCCTTTATTTCTTGATTGCACTGAGCAATACTTTATTCAGAAAACTTGGTTTTTGTTGATGCAAATTTATTCCCTGATGCCATATAACATTCTGAAAGATCAGTGAAATCAGTCTCAACCCAGTTACCATATATGATGGTAGTAGGGTTTGGGGGACCTTGTGAAAATAGGTTACAAATCAATAATTTAACACTTTTGATGGTAGTCTTCACTTTGCTTCATAATTTGTACTAACTATTCATAGTTTATTTGATCCTCTGCTTTCCTGTTCATTTCATGAACCACAAGTAATGCTTAAAGCCTCCCGTCTATGATTATGGAGGAATAACGTAATCTGTACTGGGAGGTCTGAGACAATAACATCTCCACAAAATTTAATCTGGAGTTTATTTGGCCAAATCATTCTTAGTCTCTGTGTCCATATCAGTGGATTTTCACCAGTCTCCATAAAGTTTAGATATAGCTGTTCACCCTAGAAAATTATAGCTACATGTATTCTCTTATCAGGCTGTATTTCAGCATTTCTCAAAAGCAGTTTATTCCATAAACATCAGAGGGCAGCATTTGATAGGGATTCCAAAAATACAGGAAAAATTCCCCATATCAGACCTGCCTGGATGTTCCATTTGGCTATGCTGTCTCATCTCTTTCTTGATTCCAGTTTCGCTGTGGCTTTCCACAACTGACCGTCCCTCTTCTCCTCTAGGGACACAGCAAACTGGCTGAAGTGTACATAGTGGATTAGTGCTCAGCATCCCTCCCCCCACCTTCTAGTATTCCCTTCTATACCACAGAGGCTAAAAACTCTATTTCCAAATTACCTTATAGTTAAGGTTCCAGATGTGATTTAAGTTTGGCCAATCAGAAGCACTCATGGGACAATTCGGAATGTAGAAGAGTGCATGGAGGAGCCCTGTTACCACTTCTGTTTCCTAGAGGTAAGCATGTGGAAGGCATGGGAGGTAGAGCATTGCAGTTCCCGGTCACTAGCTTCATGGGCCTCAAGGAACAGGGTACTGGGCATGAAGGTTTTGCTGAAGCAGATCTAGCGGGAGCCATGTGACTTCCAAAGCAACAGCTGGAGTGGGGTGCATCCTCTTCACCACTGTTGTTTTGGCTGTGGGTTTCTGCAGCTGATAGTCCTTGTGCTGGTTTCCTGATTCTCCACCTTCTTGATAATGGCAGAGTCAACTGGTGCCTAGGAAGGTCAATCTGTGTATTGTTTTGGAGCCATTCCTGAAGGCCAGCCTCAAATTTGCTTCACCAGACCTTCTAATATGTTATAAACACCCAATTTTCTGCATTTCTTAATCCCTTCCTGCTTAAAGTAGCTAAAGTGGTTCCTGTTTCCTAAACTTGACCCCTGACTAATATACTGAATGAAGATAAACAAAAGCTGCAGCCCCCGTAAAGCACCGTGATTTTTATCTCTCTGATTTTTACAGCCGTCTGGTGAATTGAAGAGAAATACCATTGTGATGGTTAGGTTCTGGTGTCAACCAGGCCAAGTGATTATGGCCAGTTGTCTGGGCAGCCAAGTACTGGCCTGACCACTGCTGCAAGGATATTTTGTGACTGGTTGATAAACCGGAAGGCTTGTGTATTAAATCATCAGTGAGTTGATTGCATCTGTGGCTGATTATATCTGAGATCAATTAAGGTGTGTCTCTCATAATGAGATAATCCAATCAGTTGAAGGTTTTTAAGGAAGAAGAGAGATTCTTTAACTGCTTCTTCAGCCACCAAGCCTCCTCTGGGGAGTTCATCCAGACCCTTCATCAGAGCTGCCAGCTTCATAGCCTGCCCTACAGATTTTGGACTCTTCCATTCCCACGCTGCATGAGACACCTTCAGAAATCTCACATTTACAGATCTTTTGTTGGTTCTGTTTCTCAAGAATGCTGATTAACACAACCATCACAAAATCTCAGGAGTAGTAAGTTCCTTCTTCCTATGTGTGTTTTCCCCTACTTTTAAAGAACTACAGTTAAGTGTAATCCCATCGCTGCCACCAGTTTTAATGGACATGCAATGAGTGGTTTCTTGGACTTCATGCTGGTGATCAAGCTCACAGCCACAATCCATTCGATAAGCTTTTATCTTAGTAGATAACATGAAATAGCTTAGAAAGGCTAGTTAGGAGCTAACTATACCAATCATGTAGTGTGGCTTCCCTGATCCCACAGAGAAACACCAGCTGATAGATTGTGATACCCATGCCTTCAGGAACCTACAGCCAACTTCCTCAGCTATTGTAATACCTTTCTTGTGGATGAGCCACAGTTGTATGTGGCTAGTTTTCTCTATTCAGATACCAGCATCAGAAACATCTAAACACATCCATTTCACAGGACCTATGCTGTGAAATGACAGAATGCTACTTTTTATGCCTTTGGACAGAGACTTTATGCCTTTGGAAGCAGACTTCTGGTGTTTGAAGTCTAAAGTCCCTTCACATGAATTCCCTCTATATCATTCATTCTTTTTTTTTTATTTTTTATTAATTAAAAAAAATTACAAGAAAGAAACACAAACATTCTTAACATATGCTCATTCCATTCTACATAATCAGTAATTCACGATGTCATCACATAGTTGCATATTCATCATCATGATCATTTCTTAGAACATTTGCATCAATTCAGAAAAAGAAATAAAAAGACAACAGAAAAATAAAATGAAAACAAAAAAAATTACATACCATACCCCTTACCCCTCCCTTTCATTGATCACTAGCATTTCAAACTAAATTTATTTTAACATTTGTTCCCCCTATTATTTATTTTTATTCCATATGTTCTACTTGTCTGTTGACAAGGTAGATAAAAGGAGCATCATTCATTCTTAGAATGACATCTTGTTACTTCAGCTGGTATATTGAATACAGAGTCTCTGGTAAGTGGCCTCTTTTCTGATAAACATCCAGATTTTTACCCAAGATACTTGGTAAGAATGAAAATTCAAGTGAAGTTATAATTCATCAACCTGCAAAATCAAACTCAGTTTTATTTTTAGGGAGTCACAGACTGAATTTCTCCGTTTTCTATAACTAAAATGCTACAAAATCTCTATTATAGCTGCTGGGCTGAGACTGCTATGAGAACTGGAAATAGAATCAGAGATTTCCAAATACTCATAGCCCTCTTAAATCCACCATTGAGATTCCAGAAAAAAAAGGAAGCAGTTCTACCTTGTCTATAGAAACCACTCTGATGTTACCCTGAGAGCTCTTTTTCAGAAGGAAGCTAATCATTCCCTTCATGCCTGCCATCTCACTGACACTAGGCCAGGGACTAGGACCAGATCCCACTATGCCTTGGGGTCATATGCAAAATTGTACATTTCAAGAGAAAGTTTATGTTCTGAAAGTGTTGTAGTAATAAGCTAATTTACACAAGCAAAAAAAAAAATCTAAGCAGTCTTTTTAGAAATGGTCTTTGGAGGTGCTTGGCCTAGGTGGATAGTTCATAATTTTAGATTTGCTTATATGAGTGCAAAATTCTTTTGTGGTTTACTCCCTACACCTTGCTCCCTGGAACCAATTTTCATCTCTGTTAGGATTTTTTAGTTTTAAGCAACAAAATCAACTCTGGATTACTTCTATGGTATAGTGGTCAATAGTTTAGACTTTCCTGGGTACTAATTCTAACTCTTTAATTTACTAATTGTACCACTTGAGCAATCAAACTAACCTTCATTTGCTCCTCTGTAAATGGAAATAATAAAAACATTACACACCTCATATGGTATTGTGAGAAATGAGTCAGGAATTGGATGTAATTAGCTTAGCACATATCTGTATAAGAATTTAGTAGATTTGAGCTATTATTCTGTTTCTAGCTGGTCTTTTACCAGTATTACTTGAAAGAATTTTTAACAATGACTAAATAAATAAATCTCTGCTGCCTCTCTTCCTGGAGCCCACAATAAATTGTTGATATCAAAAAATGAGTTGTTTCCTAATGAACACTTGCCGTCTGCAGTGCTTGCCTTTGTGACATCAAATTTGGAGTTTATACCTGAAACCATTTATGTCAGTTGGATTCTCCAGGTAGTAGATTTCTGAAACAGGGTTAAGAGTGGAAGAAGTTTATTGGTGAGTAATGTTTGCAAAAGACGAAAGGGAAAAGAAATGAGATGTGGCAGGGAGAGCCTTCAAGCCGCAAGGTAGATCCAACACCTGCGACGCAGACCATGATGCTAATCTGACAAAGTCTCAGCCCACTCAATGGGGGATTCCAGAGCAGAGATTGTTCATTAGAGGAACCTGCACAAGACGCCAGCCTCTAGTGGCCTTGCTGTATTTAGTCACAGCTGGGACTACTTGAGAAGAGTGTGGCCTCAGCTTGAAAGTTGAGGTGAGTCCTGAAAACACAAATCACTGAAAATGGCTCCCTTGAAGTTCAGAATGGTTAAACTGGATGACTGCCACAGTGTACCCCTTGTGCTGTGTGGCTTCATTTCTCCATATACTTTTGTGAAGCAGCTCCTCCTGGGCTCCCCATGAGCTTCTCTTCTTAAGGGGAAACAATAGGAATTTTAGGGATAGCAATGGGAATTCATCTCTCTTTCCAATGTCCTTTTTAATTACCCTCTCCCTCAACTACCACCTCATTGGCCTCAGACACTTAATTATTGGTTTGACCCAAATCCTCATTCTTGAGGAATCAGCTGCAGGTAACCATACCATTCTTGGGTCAGAATTGCCACACTTGTCCATTCGCCATCACAACTGGACAAGGGAGTAATAGAATTTGCCTAAGTGGAGTACCTGAATTCCATACATATTCTCCTTGTCCCAATTATATAACAGTAGCCTGATCTCTTCCTGTTGATCAGGGCCAAAATTACTCCTGTTAAGGTAATGGCTCCTGTTTTTTGCCTTCTGGTCCTGGATATAAGGAGCTCCAAGTGCCCAGAGAGCAGATGTGACTTGTAGTTCAACAGAAACCTTGCTATGTTCCTTGGCAAAAATGTGCCCTCTTTGGGAATCAGGACCTCTAGCGCTGCAGAGTCCAGACTTATGCAGACAGGAAGTGCAGAGTCATTTAGTGGGTCATTGCAAATGATGGTAAGTGGAGCCACTCCTGCTTCCATCTCTTGGTTCCTAGACCCATGTATTCTTCCTATTGGGGATGTTACACCCTATAGAGGTCGCTGATTTAGTGGGTTATAGTGCTCCCTCCTTGCAGAATACTGCCTCAGAGCTACTGTTTCAGCTGTGCCTTTAGCAGGTCATTTCATCACTCTAGCAGGCTGGCAGCTTCTGGATGGGGTAATATATGATATGACTAGTGGATCTCATAGTCATAGTCTCTCCCATGTCTCCAGTGGGTCCCCTGGTGGAGTGCTATATTGTATGGGATTCTATGACTTGGATTATGCCCTCCATAGCCATATGTTACAAATTTGATCAAAATCCAATCCAGCTGTTTTCAGCGATACAAAGGGCACTTCTACATTAAGTTAATTTGTATAGATTTTGTAAAAATACAAGTTAAATGTGCGATTGGTATAAAGATAATCAGAAACAATACACCTATGTACAGTCACCTGAGTTATGAGAAAAGTGACACTGCAGTACAGTGGGTATAACAGATCATATCAATAAATGGTGCTGGGTCAATTGGATATCTATATAGAAAAATGCATCTTGAACCTTCCTCATGTTATATTCAAAGAAGAAATTCAAATGAACTGTTGATTTAAACGTAAATGGCTTTTAGAAGAAAACGAGAACATTTCTAACGCCTTGGAGTAGGCAACAATTTTTTTTTTTTTAAAGATAACAGAAAGTACTTACTCCAAAAGACTGGTAAATTGTACTTTACTAAAATTAAGAGCTTATATTTATCAAACAATCAAAAAATGTGCAAAGCTAAAAAGCAAGCCAGAGTCTGGGAGAAGATATTTGCAATGGCACATGGTCAACAAAGGATGCATTCCCAGAACATACAAAGTACTCCTGTTTTCTTAAGATAAGAGAAGGAGACAAACCAATAAAAAAAGCAATAGGCAAAATACTTTTAACAGGCACTTCACAGAAGAGGCTATCAGTTAGATTCATTTGTTGCAGTTTATTTCAAATTGGGTTTTGCTTATTTCTTTTGTGAATTAAATTTATAGTTTAAATAAAACAGCCTTCTTGCCACCTTCACTTCTGTCTTTGCAAGAGTGCTACATGTCATCTTACGTGTGAATCTAATACATTTTCTTCCTGTTTACCCTAAAATACATAAAAAAGTAAGTAAAACATTAATGTGGTCCAGAAGTAGCAATTTATATTCAGATAAGTCTTTCTTCTTTTCCTATCCTCTCTACCCTTTTTGTTTCCTCTCATTGCCCACCTCTATAGGTTACCGTTTTACTTAATATTTGGTTTATCTTTTCAGTGTTTCTTTTTACAAAAGTAAATGTACATACAAATTTTTATTCTCCTTTCTGACACATACTATATATATATATATAGCATACTATGTATACTGCTATGTATCTTGCTTTTTTTTTTAAATTTAATATATGATGGCGCTTACTTCATACATAGATACTGTTTTAGTTTCCTTGGCTGCTCAAGCAAATACCATGTAATGGGTTGGATTAAACAATGGGAATTTAATGGCTCAGTTTTGAGGCCAGGAAAAAGTCCAAATCAAGGTATGATCTAGGCAATGCTTTCTCCCCAAAGACTGACATTCTGGATGGAGTGGCTGCCAGTGATTTTTGGACCTAGGCTCCCCTGTTACATGACAAGGCATGTGGCAGCCTCTGCTGACCTCGCCTTTCTCTCCTGGGTTCTGTTGAATTTCACCTTCTTGCTTTCCCTGGCTTTCTCTCTGTCTAAATATCATTTCGTTTATAAAGGACTCCAGTAACCCAGGATTAAGATACATCCCAGGCCACACCTTAATTGAAGTAACCTCATCAAAAGGTCCTACTTACAGTGGGTTCACACCCACAGGAATGGATTAAGTTTAAGACCATATTTTTGGGGTACATACACAAACCACCACAGATATCTTCCTTATCCCTTTTAAAAATTGCTTTGCATTCCGTTTTGTGGTTGTACCATACTTTATTCACTAGACCCCTATGAATGAACATTTGGGTTATTTCCGATATTTGCTATTAGGAATAAGACCACAGTGCCTACCCCTGGGAATAGGTTGTTTCATACTGGTGATGTATCTTCAAGGTACATTCCTAGAAGGGGTTTGCTGGGACAAAGAGTAAGTGCAATTATTTAGATATTGCTAAATTCTACTCCAAAAGGACTGTTACATTTTATACTCTCACCAGTATATGAAGGTGCATTTCTCTGCAATCTCACCTGAAGAGTTCATTGTCAAATTTGGACTTTTGCCCTTTTGGTAAGTGAAGAATGGAAGTCTTGCTGTAGTTTTAGTTTACATTTCTCTTGTTATAAGAGAGGTTAACCGTCTGTTCATATGTTTAAGAGCCACTTTATTTTTCTGTAAACTGCCTATTCGTATCTTTCCCCCATTTTTCTATTAGCTTTTTTTCCCCTCCCATTTTTAAGAACTCTTTATATGTTAGGGAGTCAAGCCCTATATGTTACAAGTTGCTGAAATTTTCTGCTAATTGGTCATTTGTCTTTTGACTTTACTTAGATTCTTTTTTTTTTTTACTTAGGCTATTTTTGTCATGCAAAATTATTTTTTTATTTTTATGTAATAATATTTCTCAATCTTTTATTGTTTCTAGATTTTGAGTCATAGTTTGAAAGGTTTTCTTTATTCCTAGGCTGTAAAAGAATTTACACATACTTTCTTCCAGTAGTTGTATGGTTTCTTTTTAAGCTTGTACTTATCTGAATTGGAGTTTCTACCGGTGCGTGACATGAGGCATGGATCAGTTTTATCTGTTTTCAAATTATCTATTTATTCCAACACCAGGTATTTAAAAAGTCCATTTCCCTCACCCTCCCCACAAACATAGTGATTTTTAAAATTTTTAAAATTTCTGTATGTACTTGTGTCTACTTCAGGATTTTAAGTTTCTGTCCTATTGGTCTGTCTGCCCATTTATGCACTTATACTACTTTATATAGAAGTTTTATGGTTTTTCTTGGCTCTTGGCTTTTCTTGACTGTCCTTTTCTCCATGTGAACTTCAGAATAAACTTGTCTTCTTTCTAAAAAATAATGTTTGTATTTTTATTGGAATCATAGTAAGCGCACAGATGAACTTTGGGTAAACAGACATTTTTATGACGATGTTTCCATATTCAAGAACATAGTATACTTTCCAAAGTTCAAGTTTAGCTTTGTGTCTTTCAGCACTTTAACATTTTCCTCCAATCAATTTTCCACACTTCTTGTTACATTTTTACCTAGGTATGTGTCATGGTTAGGGACAGGTGTCAATTTGGTACCAAGTTATGGTACCTGTTCATCTGATTGGGCAAGCGCTGGCCTGTCTGTTGCAATGAGGACATTTCATAGGATTAGGTCATGATCACGTCAGCTACATCCACAGCTGATTCCATTTGTAATCAGCCAAAGGGGAGTGTCTTCTGCAATTAGTGATGCTAAATGCAATCATGGGAAGCCTTTTAAGGAGGACTCAGAGGAGACAGGTTCCATTCCTGCTTTGGCTGGTGAGCCTCTCCTGTGGAGTTCGTCCAGGCCATCCATTGGAGTCATCGGCTTCGCAACCTGCCCTGTGGATTTTGGACTCTGCGTTCCTACGGTCACGTGAGACACTTTCATAAATTTTATATTTGCAAGTGTTCCCTGTTGATTCTGTTTCTCTAGAGAACCCTAACTAATACAGTATGGTATGTATTTTTATTGTTATTTTAAATGGAATCTTTCATGATATCTTCTAACAATTTCACATTTATTGATAAGAAAACTGTTGATATTTTGGTTGGATATTTAATTTATATTCTGCTATTTTATTGAATTCTCTTTTGTTGGCAATTGTGGTGGTTAATTTCATGTGTCAACTTGGGTAGGTTATGGTGTCCCCTCGTTTGGTTAGGCAGGCATTGGCCTGATTGTTACCGTGAGGATATTTTATAGACAGATTTAAATCATTAGTCAGTTGATTGCACCTGTGGCTGATTACATTTACACTCTACAAGGGAGATTGCCTTCAGCAATGAGAGAAGTGTCCTCATCCAGTCAGTTAAGGGCTTTAAAGGGAGAACTGATGATTTCTGCAGTTGGAAAGAATAATTTCTATCTTTACTTCAGCCAATCAGTTTCTCCTGGAGAATTTGTCATCACCTGCATTGGAATTCCCAACTTGCAGCTTCTCTTGGGGAATTCACAGTCGTCTTTGAGTTCCCAACTTGTAGCCTGCACTACAAAATTCCGACTTACCAATCCCTACGGTCAAGTGAACAAATTCCTGTAATAAATCTCTTAATATTTACATTTCTGTTTATCTCCTGTTTGGCTCTGTTTTCTGGAGAACTCTGTAAATAATATATCATTTTTCTTGATATGCATAGTATTGCATAATATTACATTATATAGAATACCATAAGTCAATTAACCAATCCCTTGTTGGGCACTCAGTTTTGTTTTTTGTTTTTTACATTTTAGTTTTATATATTTAAATGTTTTTTCACTATTATTTCAAGTGGCTAAATATTTTTGAAACCCTTGACTATTTCGTCATAATAACTCCGCAAAAATAAATCTGCTGCTTCAGTAGGCATGCAGAGTTGGAAGACTTTTTAAAACGTATTTTGACAGATTGCCCTCTGGAGGGATTGTACCTATTTACCCTCTCAGAAGTGACAAAAAGGGCAAGAGTTGAATTTTTTTTCCTTTACTGAATTCACCTTGAGTTGACACAATGTCTTAGGATCAAATGAAAGAACTGCTGGCTTGCTTTCCATCAAGTTATTTTATTGTTATTTTTCCCTTTTGAATTTGTTAAAACTTTTTAAAATGGAATCAACCAGAAGACAAGGGTATTGGGAAAGTAATTTTTAGGTTAAAAAATCCAGACGTTGATTATTTTTGTGAAGCCAAAAGGCTCTTTGTTGATTACAAGTTTATTTCTGAATAGCAAAAATTATTTCCCCAAGTTTTTAGTACTTCTTGCATCTCCCATTCAATCTTGGCTTTCCACAATCTTGGAAAGAAAGTGTGAGGATTTTTTTCTCTTGCATCTATAGTGAAAACCTTAGAAGCAGGCATTTGCTGCTCCAAGCCTGTCAAATAGGTGCATCAAGAGTTAAATTTTAATGGGCTAATCAGGATGTCAGACCAATTATAGTCCTAGAGAAATTATTTTCAAATTGTTTTGCCACAGAACTCTCTGTTTAAAGAATCTATTATGTATTAGTTTTAATAAGATGAAATTGAAATTTTCATAGGTCTATATGTTTGAATATAAGCAGTTTCGTATCGTTCTATCTAACGGAAGTCTGACATGTAAAGCAGTAAAAAGTCCAGCTGCTATGGTTGGTGTTGGAGTAGGGGTATTGGGAAAACCTCAGAGAACTGATTGAAAGCAGTAGTTTAGGCCTAAATTCCTGCATGGATGAAGAGCCCTGACTATCTGTGGGTTTGAAGCTGGTAGAGAGGAAGGGAGCATCACAGCTAGCAGAGGCATTTACCTTCACAAGTTTGGTCCTGCCCTTGTGTGGGATCGCAATGTCTGAGAAGCAGTAGCAAGTCCCTACTCTAGAAAAAGATGTAGATTTAATGCCAGGCCAATTATTTACTGTTTCTAAGGGGAAAGCTTTTAAACTTCTCTTTTAGTATTCTTATCTGTAAAATGTGAAAAAGAATTTCTACGACATCAGTTTGTTATTAGGATAAAATGTGGTGGTGTACCTTAGATACTCAATCTATTGCATGCTACATAGAAGGTTCTCAAGAAATGTTAGCTATTATAATAAGAACTGTTATTTTTCATTTATTTCCTTTGCTCTTATCAAGGCTAAGAAAGATGTCCAAATTTCTGTCCATTTACAGATTTTAGTTTAGGGATTTTATCTCCCTGAGTTAATTCATGAACCTAAGCAGCAAAATAACTGCAATGGTTACTCTCATTTTTCAGACAGAGAAACTAAAGAAGGCTGATACTTAGTTCCATAAGGGCATTAAGCACTGGGACTCATTACTGAACTCATTGGCTCCCGGGTTTTGAAAACTTGGGAAGTCATCTGTTAGTCCAGGTTTCATCTGACCCCTGATTCACCTCTATAGCACCCCTGATAAGAAATTGACAATCCCAAGGATGGCAAAATCCATGATATACCCACTCCATCTCTTCCCCTTCAGGGTCTCATGGTTGTTATTACTAATCTTTTATGACTGTTTTTTTTCTGCTGAGCCCCTATGGAATTCAGAACGCTTTTCAACAAACTCTGCCAACAGCTAATACCAAACCAACTGATCTGTCACACTGAGTTGAAACTTACATGATATTCTAGCCTCTACTTGCAAGAGCTAGCTTCATTTTTGAAAGAAAACGCAGCCTCATTTCATCTTTGAATCCCCTACGGTATCTATTACAGTGTGGATAGAAGTCTTTAGTAAATATTTGTAGAACAAATAAATGAATGTTTAAAAGATTTACAGAGATACTTTATAATTTGCTACAGATCACCTAGCGAATTGGTTAAATCGCTAGATCCTACTATGTTAAGTACTATTCTGGAGCCAGGAGATAGAATTGTACACAGGCAAGATACCTACCTTCAGAAATAAATAACAGGAAGTTAGCAAGTAGTAAAAGTGCTATGATGGACATAAATGTGATTTTGTGATAGGATTGATGGGGTGGGCATAGGAGGAGCTTTCTGTGAGTTGATCAAGAAAGTCCTCAATGAGGATATCCCTTTTCAAAAAACTCTTAATTGAAGTGTAACATTCAGAGACAATAGTGTAACCTTAGGGTGGGGTTCCCCCTCAATCTGAACACATCAGTGTAGCCAATACCTAGATCAAGAAACAGAAAGTTACCAGCACCACAGAAGACCACCTCATGTTCCCTCTGGTCATAACCCCTAATGATAACCTCTACCCTGACTTCTAACAGTATAGATTAGTTTTGCCTAGTTTTTTACTTTATGTAAATGGAACCATCCAGTATTTACTCTTTTGATATCTGCTTTCTTTTGCTCAGTATTATGTGTATAGGATTCATCCATATTGTCACATGTACTTGTAGTTCTTTCATTCTCATTGTGTGAATATCCCACAGTTTATTTATCCATTATATGGTTGATGGGTACTTAGTATCTGTTTTGCTAGCTATTATAAATAGTGCTGCTGTGAACATTCATATATGTGCTGGTTTCTAACTGTTATGTACCCCAGAAAAGCCATGCTATTTTAATCCAGCTATTGTAGGTGGGACATTTTGGATAGGTTCTTTCCATGGAGATGTGACCCTGTCCATTCAAGGTGGGCCTTAATCCACTTACTGGAGTCCTTAAAGAGAGGGGTATTTTGGAGCAAGCACTGATATTTGGAGATGCAGAAGTAAAATGCCCCCAGAAGATGCCAGAAGGACCCACAAGAGCTGAGAGAGCCATCTGAAGCCAGAAGCCGGGAGAAAAGAACAGCAAATGTCACCATGTGACAGAGGAACCCAGATGCCAGATATCTTTTCTTCAAGAAAGTATCCTCTTTTAGGTGCCTTAATTGGACATTTTCACAGTCTCAGAATTATAAGTTGTAAGTAATGACTCCCCTTTATAAAAACCAATCAATTTTTAGACTATTGCATTCCAGCTGCTTTTGCAAACCAAAGCAGATCAGGAGTGGGGTGCTCTGATTTGCAAATGCCAAAAATGCTGGAATGACTTTATAAATGGATAAGGGGAAGGTTCTGGAAGGCTTTTGATATGCTTGATAGAAAAGGCCTGAATTGCTTTGAAAAGACTGTTGGTAGAAATGTGTACTAGATACTTCCAATGAGGCTTTAGACAGAAATTAATGTGGCATTGCCAACTGGAAGAAAGGTTATCCTTGTTTTAAAATGACAGAGAATTTGGCAAAACTGAGTCCTGGTGTTGGATTAAAGGCAGACTTTGAAAGGGACGAGCTGGGATAGCTAGCTGAGAAGTAATTTATTTCCAAACTAAATGTGGAAAATGCAACCTGGCTTATCCTTACAGCTTATAGTAAAATGTGACAAGAAAGGGGTAAGCTGAGAACTGAACTCTTGAGTACAGTAGTTTGGAAAATTCTGAGCTTTTGGAAAATGAGTCTCCAGAGAATAGGATCCCAGTGAGGATTTAACCAAATATGGAACTGGTCAGCCATTTAAGTACAAGCTAGGATCAAAGATGGAGTTATCCAGAAAGGATTTATGGAAACTCCTAATGGCTGATGGTTGTGCTCTCTTTATACTGTATGGAAAACCGACAATAGTGTTGAAGTACCTGTATAAATGGAATCACTGCCAGTCTGGACTGAAAGGGACATAAAAAGGACAAATTGAAAGAAAATTTACTTAAGAAGAAGAATCATGGAAGCCAAGGTCTGGAGCCAGGAAATCTCAGGCCAGGAATGCAGATCCATGTATTGGAGAGGGTGAATTTGCCCTGGAGGAAAAGTGCAGTTGGAAAAGTGTTGCCACCATAGGCCTCAGAAAGTATGGAGCACATTCCCTGGAGAGTAGGGAGAGCCTGGCCACCACAAAACTATTCTGAAGGGGTTGAGTGTGTGCCCCAGAGATGGCAGAAAATCTTGGTACCATCCAGATGCTTGAGGAGGGTGGGGCCAAGAACAAGGTGGCCTCCTCAATGCTCCCCAATGTTGCAACTCTCATCCTAGTGTTCAGAAAGAACAGGGTCACTGAATAAGCCCTTGGAAAGACTGGCACTACTGTTCTCTCAAGCCCTGAGGATAAAACATCATTCTTTAAATGAATCTCAGAACTTAAAATCTAATGGAGTTTGCCCTGCTGGTTTTTGGAGCTGTTTGTATCCAGGGGCCCTGTTTTCCTTCCAATTTCTTCCTGTGACAGTGGGAATGCTTATCCTATCACTGTCCCTTCTTTGTATATTGGAAGCAGATAACTTGTTCTAAGTTTCACACGTCCATAGTCAAAGGATAATTTTGCCTTAGGACAGAGTATGCTTGCAACTGACTTTGAAGAGCTTTTATACTATTTTTGACTTTGTATTGTATTGATATTGTTACTAAAATGATATGTCTTTTGTGATATTGTGATGGGATGAATGTATTTTGCATTTGGAAAGAATATGTCTTTTTGGGATCCAGAAGGTGAAATGTACTGGTTTGAAACTGTTATGTACCCACAGAAAAGCTATGTTCTTCTAATCCAATCTTGTAGGGTTAGACATATTGTTGGGTGGGACATTTTGATTAGGTTGTTTCCATGGAGGTATGACTCTGCCCATTCAAGATAGGTCTTATTTAGCTAACTGGAATCCTTTAAGGGAGAAACATTTTGGAAAAAGCACAGACACTGACTTTTGGAGATGCAGAAGGAAAACACCCCAGGAAATGCCAGAACCTGAGCGGGCCATTTGAAACCAGAAACCAGGAGAGAAGGACAGAAGACATTGCCATGTGCCTTCCCATGTGACAGAGGAACCCAGCTGCCTTTCCTCCAAGGAGGTATCCTCTTGTTGGTACCTTAATTTGAACATTTTCACAGCTTTAGAGTTGTAACTTAATAACTTAATAAATCTCCTTTATAAAAGCCAATCCATTTTTGGTACGTTGCATTTTGGCAGAATTAGCAAACTGAAGCAACATACATGTCTTTAGGTAAACTTATTAATGGATGTCTATTGATATCTATTAATGGATATCATATGAGAGTCTGATATACTAGATCACAGGGAATTCATATGTTAAGACTTAGTAGCTTTCCAGTGGTTTTACAAATTTAGAAAGGGTCACATTTAAGCTGTGGTCTGAAGAACAAAAACAGAATGGAAGCTGCTGTGATTTCTATATTAACATTTCCCCACTACTCTGCTGAAAATGTAATTTTTCTTCACATAGTTAGAGTCAATGGGAGAAGTCCTCCACCTCCTTCTCTGTGGTCTCTCAAGGACACTTTAGTGAGTGGAGCCTCTCTCATTTTGGTCAGACCCAAGGAGACAGACGATAATGACTGCTGACTCAGCCTCTTCAGCTCTGCTTCCCAGAGCTCCACTCACCACATCAGTATGCCTGGCACTTGGGGGGAGACAAAACACAAACCATGGTGATGATATCTATTTTAGCAGATATGTCAAGAGCCATAGACAGGAATGAAGAGGAAAGAATCAGGATAGATATGTCAGTGGAAAAAAAAAAAACCAAGTATGAGACTTGAAAATCAGGTCTAAAGAATTGCTTAAGCAACAGTAGCAAATGAAATCAAAAGGCCTCTACTGCTAAAATAATCATTGGTGCCTGTTTTAGATTCCCAAACATCTCCAGGTTTTTTGGGAGTCTGGTGAGTCAGGGCTTTGCCAATTGTGTGGCCTGGGATGGAAGCTTTCCAATGGAAGCTGTTTCTTAATAGAAATTAAAGGAGCCAAAATGCCTATGTGTTCTGTGTAGGTATATGGGCCTCTCTGTTCTGGTACAGGAAAAGTAAAAACACCTGAGGAGATCCAAAGACTTGCTAGGCATGTGCCATTTTGGAAAAAAAGTTTTCACTGGGGTTTCTAGAAAAACTAGAAAAGTCTAGCTGTTTTGCCCTACAGTATCTTAGTGTTTCCTCAAAGTACAGAGAGACTTCAATATGCTTCTTTAAAGTGCTGCTCATAAAATCCCATGTTTAAAAGCAGCATAAAGAAACCACGGGAAAATGACTGGGGACCCCAACTGAAGATTTCCTTTGACATTCAGGGCATATGACTGAATCCTTTTTGAGTTACAAGCTGTGTCTTTACAGCGGCCAAATGGGATATGCAGCAAACTGCCCTTAACCACAATGCCCCTAGGGCTAGAAGAGGTTGCACCTGAGGCTAAAATCTCCATTGGTTTCCTCTTTTTGCTGAAATTTTTTTATTTAATGTATTAGATGTCTTTCTATCTTGAGAAAACTTTGTATAAAAAGCAAGACATTTAAAGTATCTCAGGGTCATTGTTCTGACATTCAGTTGATTGTTCATGTTTACTAATTAAAGTTATAGATATAGAAAGTATTAAAGATTGGAGTGGATATAATCTGAAACAGTTGTATATATGCATGTTTTGACAGAATTTAAATGATTATCTTTCATTTATTTGCTTCTCCCAAGAGTCCTATTGCAAAATAAAATTTAAGCTAGCTGAGAAAATTCTGATTAGTTGGGTTCTGCTTACCTGTAATATTGGTTTATCTGTATGTAGGATATAGGGATATATTAGGGAGAAAGAACTCATTTAAACATGGGGTCCATGGGGTCCAGTCTATATGACATGTCACATTCAAGAATAAAACACAAATTTGACAACCAAGACTAAACAGAAAGTAATTCAAATATTTATTAGGAACTCACAAAGAATGCCAAAAAAATAACTAGTGTTAAGTCCTTAAAATGATTCCTTCAGTTCTCTTTGCATTCTCTACCCATTCAAAAGTTCTTTCCAGAGACTCTTACCTCACCAACACTCTTTCTCAACCATCAAGCACTCAAAGTTCTGACCTTCCCCTTTTGTTTTTTCCATACCCAAACAAGTTTTTCTCCTTCTAAGGTAAAAAAAAATAAAAATAAAAATCTCCAATTGGTCTGTTCTCTTCCAGTTTTTAAATCTTTCTATCCATTTCTTGATTAGCTTAACTGAAGACTTGGAGGCAAGCAGGCAGTTACAGAGGGGGAAAGTCATGAACTCTCATACATCAGTAATTTTGGCCCCAGTTGCCCAATCATTTTTAATATAATCCATAGAATAGGCAATACCCTAGTCACCAAATGGCAAAACTTTTTGTAAGATCAAGGAAGTTACCAAAATGTCACATTTTTGAAAAGTGGAGGATGGGATGAGGGAAAGAGTTGAAATGTGGTGCAAGATGAGCAACAGCTTTGAGCACAATTTAAATTCTACCTAGAGCCACCTATTCCCTCCCTCTGATGACATCACACATGCTGATACTTTTGGCTGGAAGCCCTATTTCTTAAAACCCAAGATGAGAGAACTTGGAGTTTTACCTTCTTTTGGATGGTTATTTCATAGGAAGAAAAAATCTAAGGGCAGGAAATGGAAGTTCAAGGTCAAATTTGGCCATTTCCCTGCTACCTCATTTTGATACCCAGGAATTTCTTTATTAGGATCCCATTTCTCTGTTAAAATCAAACAGTATCTGATCTCTACCTATTCAGGGACTGGTATGGCCCAATATCAGAATTTAATGCTGGACCTGAAGTTGGGACAGCTAAGGCACAAAACTAAGAGCAGGCAAAAAGGAAATCTAAGAGCATCCAAGGTAAAAAAAAAGATATAAATTGTAAGATTTGATAAGATATAGACATAAGAAAAGTTTAAAATGGAGAGTACACCACAAATTAGTGTACACTATTGCCAGATAAGAGGGCTTTTATAGTGTGGTATAACAAACAAAGAAATGTTCTCTTAAATAATAATGTATTTAGAAAAATTTTGTGTCACCTGTACTTGTCTAGAAAGAGCTGTTCAGAAGCATGTCTTGGGATGAAGCTGTCCAGCCCTGAGGGCAAGAAGTAATTACTTGCTCATTCTTTCATTTGTTCATTCATTTATTCCAAACATATTTAAATAGAGCCTACTATGTACCAAGCACAATGTTAGGCACTAGAAATAGGATATAGAATAAAACCAACATGGTTCTTAAACTCTTGGAGTTTGCTATATAACAGGGATGACAGAAAGGGAATGGTTATAACTCATTCAGACACTGAATGAGTGGTAGAGGGTTATGATGGTTCTAGTGAGTCAGAGAAGGCTTTATAGAGAAACACGACAAAAAAAAAGACATAGTAAACCAAATGCAGATCAGTTAAGAAATTTGGGTGCCATTGCTATCACCCCTAGACATGGTCTTTCTCTTTTGCCTGAAAAGAATACATTCATGTCAGATTAAGCCCATAAGATACAAAATGGTACACTGGCCAGTCAAAACATACCAAACATTCTTTTCCACAGGATTGGGAAGGAGAATCATTTTGAAATAATCATCTGGCAATAAGTTTAACCTGAAAAAAATAAACACAAAGCCATAATTATTTTTCAACAGAACTGGAGACTTATTCGTCCCTTTTTCTGAAATTGTGTATCTATTTCATAGCACTGGGAGCTCAATACTGTTTTATGTTCTGAAAAAGCATGATGTCTGTTTTATTTCACAACACGAATTGAAAGCATTTGTGGGACAGGATGTTGTTTTGGTTCAATAGGTTGTTCAAGGTTCCTTAGGAGTTTTATCCAGTAACTGCTTTCAAGTTTAAGAAATTAATGTTTCCATTTAGTTTTCAGATCCAAAGGCAGTGTAAGCATATTTCTCTGTTTTTTGACGCCTTGTCCTACTGCTACTGTGATTTTAAAGCAAGTGATCATATAACTAAGAGTCATAAAGGACCCTGGCTAAGAGATTTTACATAAATAAAACTTGCATTGTGAGTAGAGATGGTGATTACTGAAGGATTGCAGGAATAGGTTGGAATCAAGCTTCAAGAATGTCCCTGATTTACAGCTCATATACTGGTTTGGAAGGTTGAGCCTCAAGTTAATTGAGGAAAGATGCCAGCTGGGTTCATGCTAGGAAAATGAGAGTACCTGATGGGAACAATAAAGTGACAGATTCCCTTGGACTACTCAGCAAGTCTGTACCGGTCTCCTGGGAATCCTCCAGAAGGAAAACTTGCTCTTTTCCTCCAAAAGGAAAACTTTCTCCTGTCTTTTTCTGGGGACTCAATTCCAGGGTTGTTTTTAGCAGCACAGCGATATAAATCAAATTTGCTAAAGACTGTTGTCTCTCAGGACCCTTTTCCTCTTCATGGGACTTCATGCCTATCTCCCAGAACTCAGTGCTTTCCTACTGCCCACTAGTGATCCAGAATTCATCACTATGGAGCCCTACCTTGGTCTGTCCTACTTGGCCCAGTATTGATATCTTTCTCTGATATTTCACCCCACTTCAATTTTATACTTCTCTACTGTATTAGTTTCCTATTGCTGCTGTAAAATTACCCATAATTTAAGGCTTAACGCAATACAGATGCATTATTGTACAGTTGTAGAGATCAGAAGTCTGAAATGGGTCTCACTGGGCTAGAATCAAGGGGTAAGCAAGCCTGTTTGTTTTCTAGAGGCTTTAGGGGAGAAACCATTGTCTTGGCTTTTCCAGCCTCTAGAGGATGCTAGCATTCCTTGGTTCATGCCCCACTTTCATCTTCAAGGCCAGCAATGGCTGGTCAAATTGTCCTCGCTTATTCTCACTCTGACTTTGCTTCTGTTGTTACCTCTCCTTCTCTGACTCTTACTCTCTTGCCTTCCTCTTTCACTTATAAGGACCTTATGATTATATTTGGTTCACCTTAATAATTCAGGATAATCTCCTCCTTTCAAGGCCATTTTATTAACAACCTTAATTCCATCTGCAACCTTAACTCTTCCTTGTATGTAACAGAATATATCCACGGTTCTAGGGATTAGGATATAGGCATCTTTTGGAGGGGGGTTGTCATTATTTTGCCAACCATGCTCACCTCTAACTCTACCATTAAAGTTTATTTTTATATTCCTCAGTGACTCCCTACTGAGCTGAAAAGTGACCTGATAATTGAACTCAATGGAAGGTGTTAAAGGCAAGTGTGTAGGACATATCCCTACTTATTCACCTATATCTGTTTACATATTGTGAATCAACTAAGGTAGTTGTTTATATTGAACCCAGATTAGCCTTCAGAATTGTTTTTAATATATTATTCCTGGCTGCCACTTTCAGTTGATCAGATTTGGCTTTATGATGAAACTCATTTGACATTGCTGCTTTAGTGGATCATTTCTTCCTTTTATCTGGGAACTTTTGGATCTTCAGTGGCTTAACCCAATGCAATTCTTTGAAAGATAAACTTTAGAGCGCCAGTAATCGGTATCTTTTTTTAAATGAAGTTTTACTGAGATATATTTACATACCATATAATCATCCAAAGTATACAATCAGTGGTTCACAGTATCATCATATAGTTATGGATTCATCATCGCCATGGATTGCTGAACATTTTCATCACTCCAAGAACAATAAAAATAAGAATAAAAATAAAAGTAATAAGGAACACTCTAGACATCCCATACTCTCACACCCCCTATTATTTATTTATTTTTTGTCTTTATTTTCTTACTCATCTGTTGATACACTGAGTAAAGGGAGTATCAGTCACAAGGTTTTCACAATCACATGGTCACATTGTAAAAGCTGTATCCTTATGCAATCATCTTCAAAAATCAAGACTACGGGATTACAGTTTAACAAGTAACCAGTACCCTGATACAAGAGTGCTTAGAATTTTCCTGGACTCTTTTAGATACAATGAATGGCTTGCATGGCTTCCAATTCTTTTCTTCCTAAGGCCACCACTGTGCAGGAAATAGGATTGGGTCTACCACAGGGTTTCTCAACTTTGGCCCTATTGAGTTTTGCGCTGGATAATCTTCTGTTGTGGGAAGCAGTCCTGTGCACTGTAGAATGTTTAGTATAATCCCTGGCCTCTGCCTACTACATGTCAGGAGCACTTCCCCAGATCTGACGATCAACATCTTTAAATTTTGCCACATTTACTCAGAGGAGACCACAAGCCCCTGGTTGAGAACCACTGCTCTAGTAGAATGAAGTGAAAACCACCTTGAGTCTGTTTTAAATTATACACATACTTAATTTAAAGAGTCAAATTAATCCTTGAGTTTTATATATGAAAAATAATGGACCCAGATCTTCTACCACTATCCTACCTTTTCCAAAACCTACAGGTACTCCTTTTATCATTTTAAAAGCATGATCTGGGTATTTACCTCTATGTTGCCAAATGGCAAGCTTGTATTGGTACCTGTTGATTTTTCAGTTTTTGGCATTTTCTATTGAGGGAAGATGACAAGTTAGCTCTCCTTATTTCTCCTATCTGCGTGGTATACAAACTTTCAATCTTTAGGAAATAAAGGTTATATTAATAGTAGGTACACCTAATGCAACCTTCTCAATTATTTTCAGTTGAACAATATTCATTGTTTATATATTTATCACTGTGTAAATGGTATTCACAGATGAGTTGTGTAGAATATATGATCACTTGTCCTTTTCTGCACAATTTTCTGAAGTTTATACAGGTCTACAAACTCTTATCTGCAATTCCAAGATTCAAAAAGCTCTGAAGGTCAAAATCAAACTAAACCCAAACAAAATTTTACATTGCTGGTAAACTCGTTTGACAGCAGCATCTGACCTGAACGTATTTGTAGCTATTTAAATTTGTATTTATGCTGCCTACCGCAGAATATTTTATGTTTTGCTGCAGAAAATTCCAGACTGTTTGAGTATAGAGAATGGCTTCAAACCTCTTAGAGTTGTATAATATATTATCATCTGGACCATATTATATTTCTAAAATCTGAAAAAACACAAAATTTGAAATACATCGGTCCTCAAGGGTTTCAGGTAAGCAACTGCCCCGTTTTTTCTGTTTCTTTAAGTTTCTTTTGCAGAACTTTTGCACTTTGAACTATAACGAACGTACAGAAAAGTGCATAAACATATGTGTACAATTTAAATGAATGTAAAATGAACAAGTTTTACTACTACCCAAGTCAAACAAAATAGTGCTAGCACTCAAGAAAGCTCCTAGCACTTCCCTTTGCAATCATGGCCTTCTTTCACACAGCTCATGGTAAGTACTAACTTTTGTGCTGTCAGTTTCTTTGTTTTCCATTTTAATTTTACCACCCAATTATACATCCCTAAACAATATTTTTTGTTAATTTGTAACATCATATAAATGAAATCACACACTACATATTCTTCTGTGGCTGACTTTTTCCATTTTTTAAATAATTTAAAGTAAATCCAAGCTATGGAAAAATTGAAAATACAGTACAAAGAACTTTTTCCTTAACTATTTGAGAATAAAATGCTAACATAATGCCCCATGACTCCAAATTATTTAGCGTATATTTCTTAAGCAAGAATATTTTCCTGTGCAACCTCAAAATAACTATGAAATTTAGGAAATTAGCGTTGCTATGTTACTATCATCTAATCCTCAAATACAATTCAAGTTTTGCAAATTATCCCAATAATGATCTTTATAACAAACGGATCAAGTTCAGAATCATGTATTGCATTTATTTGTCCTAGCTCTTCAGTCTCCTTCAGTTTGGAATGTTTCCTCACAGTTTCCTTGACTTTCATGATAATGGCACTTTTATAAATTTTAGGTCAATTATTTTATAAAATGTCCTTCAATTTGGGTTTATTTGATATTTCCTCTTGATTTAATTTAGTTTATGGATCTTTGGCAGGAACACTACAAAGTGATGCTATGTTCTTTTTTTTTAAATTGTGAAAAATAACATATACAAAAAAAGCAATAAATTTCAAAGCACACTGGAACAATTAGTTATATAACAGATTTCAGGAGTTTGGTATGGGTTACAATTCCACAATTTTAGGCTTTTACTTCTAGCAGCTCTAAGACACTGGAGACTACATGAAATACCAATATACTGATTTAGCAATCATAGTCATTTGGCTATGTTCTTTTTATTGCATTCTACCAGATGGCATATAACTTCTATTTTTGTAATGTTCTATCACTGATGTTGTTCATTGTGATCATTTGATTAAGATGGTGTCTTCTAGGCTTCTCAATTGTAAGTTTACTATTTTTCCCTTGATAGTTAATAAGTATTTAGTGAGGTGATAGTTCACAAATACTTGAATACTCCATTTGTCATCAAACTTTCAATATATTTATTTACATTCATTTAGATTCATGGTTTCTTCTTTTATTCAGGGGGTTATAGTGCTTTACATAATATTTATTTTCATGCTCAAATGGTCCTCAATTTGGCTAGTGGTAGCCTCATCAAGCTCCTTTATCCTTTTGATATGTCACCCTTAATAGATTCATTTAGTTGATCAGTCTTCTGCTTGCAATCAGTTAGCCATCACGGTGCTGCTGCCTTCCTCAAGTGTATTCTCTCATCATTTCACTGGTGCTCTGACACCACCTGCTGAGCCAGTGACCTGCCTCATGACCCTTGGTAATCCCTCCCTTTTGCTTCTTTCCACTCCTCATCCTAAGCAACCACTGAACTACTTTGTTTCTGTAGATGAGTTCGAATTTTTTTCTTTTATGTAAATGGAATCATGCAATGTACGCTCTTTCACTTCTATTCAGCATAAATAGTTTAAGATTCATCCAGGTTGTCATATCACTAGTTTATTCCTTTTTATTGCTGAGCAATATTCCATTGTATGGATATACCACAATTTATATATTCAAATGTTGATGGGCATTTAGTTGTTTTGCTTTTTGGCTATTACAAACAAAGCTGCTACAAACCTTCATTCATGTGCAAGTCTTTGTATGGACATACACTTCCTTTTCCCTTGGATAAATACCTAGGAATCAAAAGGGCTGGATAATGCCAAAGTCTTTTCCAAAATGATTGTACCATTTTGTAGTCCCACTAGCAGTGTATGAAAGTTCCAGGGTCTATATCCTTGCCCATACTCAGGAAGGCCAATCTTTCTAATTTTAGCCATTTCTAACAGGTGTATAAGGGTACTTTGTTATGGTTTTAATTTGCATCCTTCTATTACAAATGATATTGAGTTCTTTTCACGTACTTGTCACCTGTATGCCTTCTTTAGTAAAGCTTCTGATTTAATTTATTTGACTAATTTTGAGTTGTTTGTTTTCTTATTGTTGAGTTTTAAGATTTCTTTATATATTCTGGATATAGGTCTGTGTTAGTTTTAGAGGGATGCTATGACAAATACCATAGACTGGTTGGCTTAAACAAGAGGAATTCATCATCTCATGATTTTGGAGGCTAAAAGTCCAACATCAAGGTATTGGCAGGCCTGGCTTGCTCTGGGAGTGTAGCAATCCAGTACTCCTCTGTCACGTGGCAATCTCTCTCCCCTTATGTTTGCTTCTCTGGTTTCTCCTGACTTCTGACTTCTCCTTGTTGATTGCTTCTGAATTTCCTCTATTCAGAAGGACTCCAGTCATCTGGATGAAGGGCCACCCTGATTCAGTTTGGCTTCATTTAAATAGGCTCTTTGAAGGTCCTATTCACAAATGAATCCACCCTTTAACTGATAAGAACATCTTTGCAGACGTGTTCACACTTGCAGGAACAAGGCTTAGGACTTGATGGTGTCTTTTGTGAAGGACAAAATTCAATCCCCAACAAAGCCTTTTTTCAGATAAATGCTTTATGAACTTTTTCTCCCAGGCTGTGGTTAGCTCTTTCATTCTCTTAGCAGTGTTTTTTCTTTGTTTTTAATAAGATAATGAGGAAAGTTTATTGAAGAGAAAGAAGGCACATGCTCAAGGGGTGAGTGCAGGCATGCTCAAGGGAGAGCTTTTAAGTGTTTTTTGAAGAGCAAGTGTTTAAAATTTTGATGAAATCCAATTCGCACTTTTATGAATTGTTATTTTAGTGTTTAATCTAAGAAATTAAGCCTAACCCATGGTCACAGCTTTTCCCCTGTATTTTCTTCAAGAAGTTTTGTAGTTTTAGTTTCTATATAAAGGTCTACAGTTAATTTTTAGTTAATTTTTACATGTGGTGCAAAGTATGGATCAAAGTTCATTTTCTTTTAACATATGGATATCTAGTTGTACCAGCACAATTTATCATAAAGATCATCATTTCTAAAAATCAATGCCTTTGCGACTTTGTCAAAAATCAATTGTCCAAGAAGAGAGAGGACGCAAAT
The DNA here is from genome assembly GCF_023851605.1 of Tamandua tetradactyla. Lineage (NCBI taxonomy): Eukaryota > Metazoa > Chordata > Mammalia > Pilosa > Myrmecophagidae > Tamandua > Tamandua tetradactyla. The sequence goes on along the minus strand of NC_135339.1, from coordinate 38,925,907 downwards.
AAATAAGATCAGAAATGGAAGAGGAGACATAACCACTGACCTCACAGAAATAAAGGAGGTAATAACAGGATACTATGAACAACTTTATGCTAATAAATACAACAATGTAGATGAAATGAACAAGTTCCTAGAAAGGCATGAACAACCAACTTTGACTCAAGAAGAAATAGATGACCTCAACAAACCAATCACAAGTAAAGAAATTGAATCAGTCATTCAAAAGCTTCCCAAAAAGAAAAGTCCAGGACCAGATGGCTTCACATCTGAATTCTACCAAACATTCCAGAAAGAATTAGTACCAACTCTGCTCAAACTCTTCAACAATATCGAAGTGGAGGGAAAGCTACCTAATTCATTCTATGAAGACAGCATCACCCTCATACCAAAACCAAGCAAAGATATTACAAAAAAAGAAAACTACAGACCAATCTCTCTAATGAATACAGATGCAAAAATCCTCAACAAAATTCTAGCAAATCGAATCCAGCAACACATTAAAAGAATTATACATCATGACCAAGTAGGATTCATCCCAGGTATGCAAGGATGGTTCAACATAAGAAAATCAATTAATGTAATACACCATATCAACAAATCAAAGCAGAAAAATCACATGATCATCTCAATTGATGCAGAGAAGGCATTTGACAAGATTCAGCATCCTTTCCTGTTGAAAACACTTCACAGGACAGGAATACAAGGGAACTTCCTTAAAATGATAAAGGGAGTATATGAAAAACCCACAGCTAATATCATCCTCAATGGGGAAAAATTGAAAGCTTTCCCCCTAAGATCAGGAACAAGACAAGGATGTCCATTATCACCACTATTATTCAACATCATGTTGGAGGTTCTAGCTAGAGCAATTAGACAAGAAAAAGAAATACAAGGCATCAAAATTGGAAAGGAAGAAGTAAAACTATCACTGTTTGCAGACGATATGATACTATACGTCGAAAACCCGGAAAAATCCACAACAAAACTACTAGAGATAATAAATGAGTACAGCAAAGTAGCAGGTTACAAGATCAACCTTCAAAAATCTGTAGTGTTGCTATACACTAGCAATGAACAAGCTGAGGGGGAAATCAAGAAACGAATTCCATTTACAATTGCAACTAAAAGAATAAAATACTTAGGAATAAATTTAACTAAAGAGACAAAAGACCTATACAAAGAAAACTACAAAAAACTGTTAAAAGAAATCACAGAAGACCTAAATAGATGAAAGGGCATACCGTGTTCATGGATTGGAAGACTAAATATAGTTAAGATGTCAATCCTACCTAAATTGATTTACAGATTCAATGCAATACCAATCAAAATCCCAACAACTTATTTTTCAGAAATAGAAAAACCAATAAGCAAATTTATCTGGAAGGGCAGGGTGCCCCGAATAGCTAAAAACATCTTGAGGAAAAAAAACGAAGCTGGAGGTCTCGCGCTGCCTGACTTTAAGGCATATTATGAAGCCACAGTGGTCAAAACAGCATGGTATTGGCATAAAGATAGATATATCGACCAATGGAATCGAATAGAGTGCTCAGATATAGACCCTCTCATCTATGGACATTTGATCTTTGATAAGGCAGTCAAGCCAACTCACCTGGGACAGAACGGTCTCTTCAATAAATGGTGCCTAGAGAACTGGATATCCATATGCAAAAGAATGAAAGAAGACCCATATCTCACACCCTACACAAAAGTTAACTCAAAATGGATCAAAGATCTAAACATTAGGTCTAAGACCATAAAACAGTTAGAGGAAAATGTAGGGAGATATCTTATGAAACTTACAATTGGAGGCGGTTTTATGGACCTTAAACCTAAAGCAAGAGCACTGAAGAAAGAAATGGGAACTCCTCAAAATTAAACACTTTTGTGCATCAAAGAACTTCATCAAGAAAGTAGAAAGATAGCCTACACAATGGGAGACAATATTTGGAAATGACATATCAGATAAAGGTCTATTATCCAGAATTTATAAAGAGATTGTTCAACTCAATGACAAAAAGACTGCCAACCCAATTACAAAATGGGAAAAAGACTTGAACAGACACCTCTCAGAAGAGGAAATACAAATGGCCAAAAGGCACATGAAGAGATGCTCAATGTCCCTGGCCATTAGAGAAATGCAAATCAAACCACAATGAGATATCATCTCACACCCACCAGAATGGCCATTATCAACAAAACAAAAAATGACAAGTGCTGGAGAGGATACGGAAAAAGAGACACACTGATCCACTGTTGGTGGGAATGTCAAATGGTGCAACCACTGTGGAAGGCAGTTTGACGGTTCCTCAAAAAACTGAATGTAGAATTGCCATACAACCCAGCAATAGCATTGCTAGGTATCTACTCAAAAGACTTAAGGGCAAAGACACAAACGGACATTTGCACACCAATGTTTATAGCAGCGTTATTTACAATTGCAAAGAGATGGAAACAGCCAAAATGTCCTTCAACAGATGAGTGGTTAAACAAACTGTGGTATATACATACGATGGAATATTATGCAGCTTTAAGACAGGATAAACTTGTGAAGCATGTAATAACATGGATGGACCTAGAGAACATTATGCTGAGTGAGTCTAGCCAAAAACTAAAGGACAAATACTGTATGGTCCCGCTGATGTGAACCGACATTAGAGAATAAACTTGGAATATGTCATTGGTAACAGAGACCATCAGGAGTTAGAAACAGGGTAAGATAATGGATAATTGGAGCTGAAGGGATACAGACTGTGCAATAGGACTAGATACAAAAACTCAAAAATGGACAGCACAATACTACCTAATTGTAATGTAATTATGTTAAAACACTGAATGAAGCTGCATCTGAGTTATAGTTTTTTTTGTTGTTTGTTTGCTTTTTTATATATATGTTTTGTATTTTTAAAAATTTTTTTCTCTATATTATCATTTTATTTCTTTTTCTGTTGTCTTGCTATTTCTTTTTCTATATCGATGCAAATGTACTAAGAAATGATGATCATACATCTATGTGATGATATAAGAATTACTGATTGCATATGTAGAATGGAATGATTTCTAAATGTTGTGTTAGTTAATTTTTTTAATTAATAAAAAAAAAAGAAATGCAAAAAAAAATAATAAAATCAATTGTCCAGATTGCAGAGCTGTGTTCCAGTAGCCATGTTTCTTGAAGGTAATTGTATAATTATACAGTTTTTGCAATGTGACTGTGTGATTGTGAAACCCTTGTGTCTGATGCTCCTTTTATGTAGGGTATGGATGGATTAGTAAAAAATATGGATTAAAATAAACAAATAATGGAACAAATGTTAAAATAAATTGAGTAGATTTGAAATACTAGTGATCAATGAAAGGGAGTGGTAAGGGGTATAGAAAAAAATAGGGGGAACAAGGGTTAAAATATATTGGGTAGATGGAAATACTAGTGGTCAATGAGAGGGAGGAGTAAGGGGTATGGTATGTATGAGTTTTTCTTTTTATTTCTTTTTCTAGAGTGATACAAATGTTCTAAGAAATGATCATGGTGGTGAACATACAACTATGTGATGATATTGTGAGCCATTGATTGAACACCAAGTATGGAATATTTGTATGTTAAGAACGTTTGTGTTTATATGTTGTTTGTCAATTAAAAAAAATCAATTGTCCAAATACGTATGTGATTATTTCTGGACAGTCCATTCTGTTTCCTTGATGTATTTGTCTATCTTATACACCAATACCAGATTGTTTTGATTTACTGTAGCTTTATAATAATTGTGAAATCTGTTAATGTTAGCTCTCCAATTCTGTTCTCCTATTTTAGAGTTATTTTGGCTATTCTAGGTTCTTCGCATTTCCATGTGAGTTTTAGAATCAGCTGATTTATTTTTATTAAAAGTCTGCTGGACTTTTAATTGGGATTGAGTTGTATCTAGGTCAACTTGGAGATAATTGACATCTTAACAATACTGGGTCTTCTAACCTGTGAAGAAGGTATAACTCTCCATTTATTTTGGTATTCTTTAGTTTCTGTCAGCAGTGTTTTGTAGTTTGTAGTGTACTGTTCTTTCACATCTTTTTTTCAGATTTATTTCTAAGTATTGCATATATTTTGATGCTATTGTAAGTGGTATTGCCTTTTTATTTCAGCTTCTGATTGTTTGTTACTAGTATATTAAAGGAATACTGGATAATTGCATTCTATCTTATCAGGAGGCACACAATGTCTGGTTTCTATTCTTGGTGATATGAAGATTTTGCTACTTTGAACCCCTTCAGACTGGCTCCTGTGTTCTTCCAATGCGACCCTCACGGCATTAATAACTTTCTTGCTTTCAAACTGGGCAAGATGTCTCAGAATCATCCTGTACACTTGCTACTCCTGATTTGGAGTTCCATTTCTATAAGGAGTCCCGGTTCCTTTTTAAGAGAAATAATATTTAGAGATCATAATCAGGATGCTAGGGATACTCATTACTCCTGGATTTCTATTGTTTCTTTTATTTTATTATTTCTTTTTCCTTTATTGTTTCTCTTCTTCACAAACAAAAGTCTTAATTTAAATTTTATTAAATCTAGTAATGTTTTTCCTTTATGGTTAATACTTTAAACATCTTGTTTGAGACTATTTCCTTACTCTGCCGTTAATAAAATACTGTCCTATATTAACTTCTGAAAGAATTTGTTTTGACTTTCCTGTTTAGGGCCGTCAGCTAACTGAAATCGGTTTTGTTGTAAGGTAGGACTTCCAATATAATTTTTTCCCAAAAGAAAATTCAATTTTCCTATCATTATTTATTAAAAAGTCCATCCATTTCTAACAGCAAGGCAGTACTAACTTTGTCATAAAACATACCTATATATGTTTAGGTTGAATTCTAAGCTACACATATTTTATTCTATTGGTCTGTTTACCCACCCTTGCGCCAATACCATATTATCTTAAGTACTATAGCTTTTAATACATCTTAATACAGTCGAACAATCTTTCTACTTTGTTTGTGTCTTGGCTGTTCTTGGCTCTTTGCATTTTATCTATTTTTTTAGAATTAGCTTGTTAATATCTCCACAAAACATACCAAGTTTTAATCAGATTCTATTGAAACTCTAGATCAATTTGTAGAGAATTGCTAGATTCATGATATTAAGTATTCCAATCTATGTACATGGTATACCTATATATTTGTTTAGGCCTTCTTTAATTTTATTAAAATCTTGCAGTCTTTCACATAGAAGTTTTTTTTACATCTTAAGTTAGAGCTATTCCTAGTTAATATTTTTGAGTTATTATAAAGAACATATTATTTTAAATTTCATTTTTAAAATGTTTGTGTTTATATATAGAAATGACTTTTGTGTGTTGATTTTGTATCTATCCACCTTGCTAAGCTAATTCTAATAACTTATCTGTACATTATTTTTTATTTTCTGTAAGTAAATACAATCATGTCACCTGCAAATAATGCCATTTATATTTTGTTTTCAATCTCTATATATCATGTTTCTTTGTCTTGGCTCAGTATTCTGGATAAGACCCCCAGGGCAAGTGGGCATAGAAGTAGGATAGTGGCTTATTTGTTCTGTTTCTTACATCAAAGAGAAAACTTTCAGAATCTCCTTACTAAGATTTATGTTTGCTGTGGGTTTTGCTTATTTATTTTTAAATCATGAAGAAATTTTGAATTTTATCAAATTCTTTTTCTGCATCTATTGAATTGATCATATAATCTTTCTTAGCCTCTTAATATGGCACTTTACATTGATTGATATTTTTAAGTATAAATCAAGATAGATGAACCCATGTTGGTTAAATGACATTATCCTTTTGCTATATTGTTAGATTCAGGGTGCCACTTTAGTGGGGTTTCAAAAGTGAATGAATGTTAAGTGCAAGTTTCAGTCTGCCATTTTTACCTTCGAGTACTCATTAATTTTTGTCAGCTGATTTGCTATGTTAGCATCTTCATCTCTATTCAGTTTCCCCTGCTATTCCTCTTGTTTCTGAATCCTGGTATAGCTAATTGCATTGTCTTCTGGCTGGTCATGTAATAAGAATGCTCCCAGGATTGTGCTTATACTTTATTGCAAGTATTTTATTTATGTTAATTTTTCTATAGCAGGTTGTGAATTCCTTGCGGTCTTAAACTGGTGGCTTTGTATTGTCAGATGCTTGCACAGTACTATGATTAGTAAATTTGTAATGAAGGAAAGACTGTAAAGGGACCTCCAACTTCCTCTGATAAATTAAAAATCCCTTACTACTATATTGCCATTTGGCAGCTGGTAAGAATGACAGCTGTCAAATGGTTCACAAAATTGTGTTTTAAAGACACCATGAAATCTAGTAAATTAAGCTGGAATCTTTTTTTTTTTTAAGCTTTCAAAGCATTTTCACAGTTACCCTTTTCTTTGATCCTTACAACAACTGTTAAATATGCATTTAGTAGCTTGGCTCTGCTTTACGCGTAAGTAAATAAGACCCATAGAGACTAAATATTTATCTATGGTCATAAGGCTAGATTTTGGCCAAATCAGTGCTAAAATCCAGGTCTCCAGACATTTAAATCCACCATCTTTTGAACAGACCAGTGATTCTAAAACTCTGGGTTTTAGAGGCTATGGCTGAATGGGGATGGGAGATAAAATGGATGGTGGATGATCAGGATTTGGGCTTCTACCCATGTCATGAGTTTATTTTAATCTGCTTTATGTATCAGAGTTCCAAATAATGCTTCACTTGGAAAATAGTTCTGTTGCTGACAACACCATGAAACAATTAGTTTTTGGACATGTCTTTGCTTTCCGGCATAGTATGATGTTTCAGTTTTTCTTTTGTATTTTTTCCTCTCCCAGACCTGGTTCCAGTCATTTCTCCAAAGAGTTCTGGCTCTTTTTGTTGGGGAATGAGATTTAGAATCCAATACCTGGTTTCTGGATGTGCTCATTGCTATTGGAACATCATTGTTGGTAGCTTTTTTAGTGGGCAGAACAAGGAAATTATTTTTAAAAAAATCCTTAGTTCTTACTAATACAATTCAAATCCAACATCAAAGATTATTCCTCATCTTTTCCCATTCTAAATTTACATCTCCCTTCTGCCAGAACTTAAAAATATAATAACACTATAGAAAGTATAGAAAATAAGGGAAAATTTTCCAAAATATCACTGTCCTTACATAACTACAAATATTTTTTAGTCTCTCCTGGCCTCATTGAGAAACAGACACATTTTCCAAAACAGTAATCAAATCTATTTCTGGATGTCTTTGGTGCATCATAATTTTTTTTTCTGATTTTAACATTTTTATTGTAAAAACTTAACATACAAACATATCAACATTCTTGACGTACAAGCATTCCATACATGATGTACAATCAATGGCTCACGATATCATCGCATAGTTGTGTATTCATCACCATGATCATTTTTTGAACATTTGCATCGCTCCAGCAAAAAAAAAGAAAAAAGAAGAAAGAAAAAGTCATAGTACCATACCCTTTACCCAGCCCCTCTCATTGACCACTAGTATTTCAATCTACTCAATTTATTTTAACCTTTGTTCCCCATTATTTATTTTTATCCATATTTTTTACTCATCTGTCCATACCCTAAATAAAAGGAACATCAGACACAAGGTTTTCACAATTGCACAATCACATTGCAAAATAATGACATAGCTATCATTATACAATCATCTTCAAGAAACATGGCTACTGGAACACAGCTCTACAGTTTCAGGTACTTCCCTGTAGCCACTCCAATACACCATAAATTAAAAAGGGGATATCCAAGTAATGCGTAAGAATAACCTCCAGGATAACCTCTCGACTCTGTTTGAAATCTCTCAGCCACTGACACTTTGTCTCATTTCTGTCTTCCCCACTTTGGGCGAGAAGGCTTTCTCAATCCCATGATGCTGGTCCCTGTGAATCCCAGGAGTCCTCTCCCATGTTGCCAGGGAAATTTACACCCCTGGGAGTCATGCCCACAAAGGGAGAAGGACAGTGAATTCACTTGCTGTGTTGGCTTAGAGAGAGAGGCCACATCTGAGCAACAAAAGAGGTTCTCTGGGGGTGACTCTTAGACCTAATTTTAAGTAGGCTTAGTCTATTCTTTGGTGCATCATAATTTTGTATCATTTCTATCATTTCACACGAATAATTTCATCTTTCTGACTGTAATTGTATCCCTTTTAATAACTGCATAGTATTGCATTATTTCATGCACTCTATCTATATATGCATATATTTTAAACAGACACTCCAACCGATTTATTTTGTTTGAAATGATTTTGAAAGAAAGAACATGGGGCAGGGAGAAGTACAAAATTGAACATAAATACAAATGTAAGCTGTTTAGCCAATTGTTTTATAACCATAACAAACTAGTACAGAGAATGGCCACAGTACAAAACAACACAATAAGGGTTCAGAGATTTAGGTGTTCCCTTAGCAAGGCTGAGAATTTCAGGCTTGGTATTTGCAGTTTGGGCTGCAGTCCTTGTTTCTTTTTTTCGGTTGGCTCACTGGCTGGGTGGCCACAGTCCATGCTTGTGCAACCAGATTTGAACAGAAGAATGGCCATTTGGCTCAGGTAAAAGTAGATGAAGTGCTTGGTTTTAGGTCGCCTAACTACGGAAGTTTCTCCCCAGGATGCAGTGCCAGGTGGGGCTGTTCTTGTCAAGCTCCTTGATATGCAAAGTCCTCCTCTACGCTCTATTTCTCCAACGCCTGAGCAGCGCCCTCCACCGGGTCCTGTGGCATCTCCTCCTTCACGCCCGCATTTTTAATCACAACCTTTCAGTGGCACGTGGGTCCCGGGAGCAGGGTCTGTGGACCGCAAGGGTCTCCTGGGGGGTGGGGGCGAGGGGGCAGCGCGGCTTAGCAGCTGTGGTCGCTCCTAAAGCCGTGGCGTATCTCGCACCCTAACTTCTTAAACCGTTTTTCAATTTGCTGGACATTTACATTGCTACAGACACTGTAAGTAATACCCCATGAACTTGTTATGCATATAAATCTTCCCTTTTGGGGAGGCATAGATTCTCAGCAGATAAGTGTGGTAAAGAGTAGAAACACTGTCATTTCATGCATATTAATATTTAATCACTAGAGGCCTGATATTACAAGAGCCGGTAGACTGCTGTGTGTGTGTGAATCTTTGTATCCCAGATTGTTACTGAGGTAAGGACTTAGCCTTGGTCATGTCTGTAAGCCCAGCTACTAGCATAGAGCTAAGTGCTTCTTAGGCCCATAATAATTTTGTTTTGAATGAGTAGGTGGATGAATTAATGAATGATTAATTCAGTTGTCTTGTGATGTCAGCATCAACCCTGTCTTGCCATTTGGGTGCAGTTTGATTTCAAGTGCATGTGTGAGGTCTGGAGAGCCATTAACCCAAGAGTGCTTTCCTGTGGGCTTGGTTTTACAGACGTCTGAGATGTTGTTGCCTTGAAGAAAAGGGTATCTGTCTGTGACTTTCCGGTCTTGCTTCCTGGAGCACTACAGACCCAAGTGATCCCATAGATTATTTTCTGAAAAAGGAAACATGATCTTTTCTGGGTGAAGAAAACTTTCCTTTTCTTTTGCTTCTTTTTTTTTTCCCCATTTTTTTTTTCAATTATAGAAATTGTAGGTTTGCACAAAAATCATGCAGAAAATAGAGTTCCCTTGTGGTCCCCACAACCCCCCATGATTAACACTTTGCCTTGGTGAGGTACTTTTGCTACATTGATGAAAAAATATTACTATAATTGTACTATTAACCATACTCCATACTTCACATTAGGGATCACTGTTTGTGTTGTGCAGTTTGATGGATTTTGTTTTAAATTTTTACTCTAATAACATGTATATGCCCTAAAATCTCAATACCGCTGGGCTTTGCAGGGGGCAGGCTAAGCTTGGGTCAGAACGTTTGGATGTTTTGGCTCTACCCTCTGATATGGGCTTCAGAAAGAACTAGGTTCCTTCTCACTGTTTTTGTTTTGGTGTTTGATCTCTTTTTTTGTAAAGGGAGAAAAACAATTTTGACTCAGATTAAAGTTTAAAAACAAAGTTTGGTTTGGGATTCAACCAATCAAAATCATGGAACTTTGGAATGGAGATCTTGTATCAATATCATTTATATATATATATATTTTTTTCTAGTAATAATAATAATAATTACTGTTCATGGTACTTCGTGTCAGGCCCTGCTCGAGCACTTTCCTTATATTGTCTCAGTTCATTTAACCATCACAACAGCCTATGGTGTAGGTATTGCTATTTCCAATTTGTAAATTAGGAAAATGACGCTTAGAGATGTTAAATAACTTACCCATAAGCACATAGATGGGGCAGGGGGCAGGAGGTGAGTGAGACCTCAAAGCTCGATCTGTCCAATAACAGTGTCCATGCTTTTATATTCACTTGTGAAACACTTTCACATAAATTCTACTCTCTAATTCCCAGTTGCTGCGTGAGGAAGGAGACTGTGATTAGTCCTGTCTGGCAGAGTTGGAGACGGATATTCAGAGATTATGTTCTTTGCAACCAGTCACACAGGCAAGAGCAGAGCTGGGGTATGAGTGTGTGCCTTCCAAGTTCCTCGGTCCATACTTTTCTTCTGCTCCCACTGCCTCCCTAGAGGATTAGCTCCTCCCCTAATCCCTCATTTTATAGTTGAGGAAACTGGGGTCCAGAATACTGCAATGATATGCAAAGGGCATTTAGGTGGTCAGCAAACTAAGGCTAGGGCTCAGATGCTCTGCTTCCTAAGTCAGTGTCTTTACTGTTATCTCTGCATGGCAAACAAAAGGTAGTTGTTAGACATTCAACGTGAGTCACATTCCAAACCAAAAAAGACACTAACACAAGTCCTTCAGTGCAGAGACCTTTAATTCATATTTTGATTTCACTTGATGTCTTCTATCATTCAAGATATTTAGTCATCAATCTGTTAATTATCAAGTTTATACTCATAAGACTAATATGAATGTATCTAGCACAGGGGGCCAGCCCTTGAGAGGGGTCCCCATAATCAATATATGGAGAGTCTCAAGATTAGCAACTCTACCTTCCCCAGAGAAGACCTCAAAAAAGCCAAAGTAAATAGAATTTTTGCCTCAACAGCTGTATTTATTTTGGGCTGTTTCTCCACCTACAACGCCCATTTGCTGTCCTTGGAGCTTCTGAACCTGTTTATTTTCAACCTCTCAGAGGCAACCAGCTGTTATATTCCAGTTTCATGGCAGAAAGACGTCAACAAGTTCTTCTGGAGAGAAGCAGGCCATTTCAAGATCTTAAAGGATATAACCCAAAAGAGAGTATACCATTTGTGGCCATTTCCTAAGCAAGACATCATCCCTGCTCTCAAATATCTAATCAAGTGGCTTAATAAGATATAATTGAGACAGAACATGCATACTGAAAATTACACAGTAATATAAATAATATAAAGAGCAGTAAAGCCCTGAGGTTTAAGTGATTCCCCAAAGTAGTGAATGATCAATTACCGAGTGAATGTGCTAGAGCAGTCTCCCAGTCAGTGAGCTGAACTCAGCTCAAAGAATGTTTCGTTTGGCCTACAAGTTTGTGTGTTTATTTGCTTGTTTTTTTAATGAGCCAATATTTTAAAAAATTAAGAGAGTTTACCTAGAAATGCAGATTTCTCACTTCTTTGCAAAACTAGATTTGTTAATAGAGGGTCTATCTGTCTTTTGTGACATGAAACACACCTCTGACCTCCTCCATTTGCCACAGTTCTGCAGCATTCCCTATTTTCTCTCAATTGCCTTGAATCCTCAAGACTCTAGGCTTGTTTTTTTTTTTTAACTCATCCACTTCAATTCTGTGCTGGGTCCCATGGGCAGTGAGTATTCCATCCCTGTCATGGTCATTAAATGCTGTAAGTTCAGAGGAAGCAATACCTTTAAGAGCTGGAGTTTAGGTCATGCTTGTTGAGTGCCTTTCACAGTGGCCCAAGCACTGGGCTGGATGTGCTACTTCATTTACCTCTCACAATAAACCTTACCAGGTTGACATTCTCATTCCTATTTACAAGTGGGAAAAGTGAAGTGCGGAAAGTATATGTGGTCAACCAGTTAGTGAATAACGCGGTCAGGGTTCAAACCAAGGGCTGCCTGAGTCCCTTCCCTGTAGACACTGCCTCTCAGAGAACTAGTTAAGGGAAAAAGCTGAATCTTGACCCCAGACTGTCTGACCCCCATCCCGGTTGCCCTTGCAAAGTGTATTAATTACTACATCACAGGCACAGACCCTGCAATGCACAAAGGGATAGCAAGCAAACTTCTTGTGAAGGAGCAAGAGGAGCAAGAAGAAAAAGAACCGCTTCCGTTAGGAAATGACCTACATGTCCAAGAATAATTAAAGAAAACAAGAGAGTGAGTCAGTCCTTAAATTATAATTAGACCAGTCTGTCACCAAGCAGTTGGCCTGTGCCATTAGCAGATCCCAGGCTCCTGGACGCTCTCGGGTATTTTGGTGAGAAGACTGAGTCCTGTTAAGAAGCTAAACAAATAATATAAATTCCAAATGACTTGAGCAGATGAAATAGCGGAAACGCCTGAGTTCCAGGTTTGCAGAACAGCTCTAGGCCAACCATCATTTGCCTAGTGTCCGTCAAAGGCTGGACCTCAAAGAGACTGACACGCCGATGTCAAAATTCATCTCTTTGCCTAAAACTTATCTGAAGAAATGGAAATAAAAAAATTGAAATATAAGTTGCTCTGTTTTATTTGTTTTTTTTGCACATATGTTGCAAAGTAAGTTGCAAAGTGATAGTGTCTCTTGTCAGAGCAAAAGGCAGGCCTGCTTAGTGACTTTTATAAAATATGTGAGCTCCCTAAACTGAGGTTTCCTCTTCTGTAATGCAACCCATCATGTGTGCAGATGTTAAATGGCCTTCTTTGCACCCTCCCATTGGGAATCGGGGCTTGGAATACTAGCAAGAAGTGCTGATAATCTGACTGCTGCTATTGCTGTGTAGGGTAGAATCTTAAACCCTTCACTGTCCTTTGAAAGATTTTATTATTCCCATTTTAAAGACAAGAAACTGAGATTTGGGGAGATATTTTCAACTACAGTATTTATTACATTTGCTCTTACACCTCAGTCTGTATCCTAGATATTCTGTCTTGTTTTTGGGATGAAATCTCCATTTTGAAATATATTTCTGGCACCCAAGTCCTAGTTTTATTTTCCTGTGCCTGATACAGTCATCCATTCATCCAACCACCCATCAATCCCAATATTATTGAGCACTTAAAGGGTGTTTATCTTGTTCCCATTAGTTCTTTTAGGGAATGCTGTCTTTCTTTGAACCCCAACTCCCATGATTCATAGGATTGTGGTGAAAATTAAGACAAACTAATGGATGTAAAAGCATCTAATCCATGTGGTTCTCAAACTTTGGGTTGCATCTAAAATGCTAGGATTCTTGTTAAAAATATAGATCCCCAGACTTCATCCTGAGAGATTCTGAATCAGTACCTGGAATAGGACCAAATATCGAAATTTATTGTTACAAGAGTTCCAGGAAATTCTAGGACATGTGAGTCTTAGGATGTTCTTTGAGAAGCCTTGAGCTACAGGATAAAAGCAAAGCTCTTTTACAAGGCACACCAGGACCAGCACAACTAGCCCTTGCTTACTTTTTTTTGCTGTCATTTCCTGCCTTGTGCTTTACATTCTACTATCCACTAACAGCTTATAATTCTTTCTCCTTCCACTCTTCCATAATTTGGACTTCCTTTCTACCTTGAATAAGGCACAGACACCCCCTTTCATTTGGCCAACACTGACTCATTCTTTGGCTCAGGTATCTCCTCTTCTTAGGGGGTATCCTTTTTCTCTCCTTCCAGAGCTCCCTGTGCTCACTCACCTCTGTCATGTACATCTACCATTTATTAAGATAAGCTATTTATGTGTCTGTCCTCTACCACTGGACTATTAATTTCTTGAGGACAGGGAATTTGTCCTGTTGACCCTCATGTGGGAGCCCTTTTATGGGATGGTACAATAATATCTGGTTCAGAATGTGCACTGGGTTTTGAAATCCATTTTTGTTGAATGAATGAATAAATGACTGGATGAAGCCATTTGTTTGCAGGTTGCCTTCAATTTAATCCTAGTGATGATACCTTCTTGATTTTCTTAAAACTGTTTCTTCTGATTAAGACCAGAAAAGTGGGGAAAGAGGGGAAGAGAACTGGAAGTTTAATATTAGCATTGGTAGAGAGATTAAATGTAATTTATCCTGTCCTCATTTTGCAGAGAAAGAAACTAAGGCTCAGTAAAGATAAGTCATTTACCCAACATCACTCAGCTTGTTAGCAGCAATCAGAACTGGAAGCTTAGTCTCTTGGCTTTCAGTCCCAAGCTCTTTCTGGTAACCATGGTCCCTCCCTTCCACTAATTTATTTCTCGTCCCAAAACCCATTTAAAGTTTTCACCAGCTTGGTTTTTATTGATCTTATATGTTATTGGTCATGCTGCTACTTCACATCACCAAAGCCGTGAAAATATACCATGTTTTCATTACATAAATTTTGGCTTCTCTGATGTATACTCAATATTGGGGGTATTCTTTTATTTTTGCCATGTGTTTATCCTTACTTTTCAATTATATTTTTATTTTTATGTCCTGGGTGTCAAATTTGCCTCTTCATCTTGACTGGCTAATCTCTGATCTGATAGATTTTTCTAGAGAAATATCTCCTTCACTAGTGCTTAGAGGAGGGAAATGTGGCATACTGAAAAAAAAAAATCTCCTTGGTTTCCCAGATTCATCCAAAGCACGATCATCTCCATCTGTGTTTCTGCTCTCACTTTTGTAATCAGGTGTGGAAAATATTTAACATCCCATTGAGTTTTCCAATTTAAATCAGAACACATGATAAATTGCATGGCGGTGTTTAATTTGCTTTGCAAAGGAAACCTTTATCTTTGCCCGGCAGCCCGATTGTGGCTGAGTAGATCTTGTGCAATATGGGATCCCAACCAGGTCTATGAATAATTTATCAGGCAAGGATCTTTTTTCTGTTTATGAAAATATATTCTGGGGACCATCAGGGCTAGACCTGTGCAGTAGTCACAAAGCTCTTCTTGCATTCCAGCTCGAAAAATGCAGAAAATTGTTGTTGCTATAACTCCTCAAACATATGGCTAAGTTCAGGGGAATTTGTTAACTTCTTGTATTGCATCCAGAAGTTTCCAATTATCGACAAAAGATGCCATACCAGCCCCATTACTCCTGATGTGTTCCAGTCAAGGATTCCAAGTAACCATGGTTGTGTGGGCGTATGTGGTATAAAATAACAGGAATTGGTGAAAATTTCAAGTGTAAGTACACAACAGAGACCATTTACATATCACAACCCCAAAAAATGTATCCCACTGAGCTGAATGTTCTTTCAACAGGAAGCAGGGATTTTTGGGCAACCACCCAAGCCCTGATTCCCAGCCGTTGTAAACTATTTGAGATCCATTTTGTTTCCAGCTTTGCAGCAAGCTTCGCCAACAGCTTATTTGCTTCATGTGTCAACAAACTTGAAAAACCCAGCACCTCTTATGTAAGATAATCAAAACGTGAAAAGCTATTGTTAGTGACCTGGTTCCCCCCAAACTCAGATCAAGAAATTGTGAGCTGTGTCATGGAAGTGAGCTTATCATGATGAGTCTGAGTAGGCTAGATTCCTAGATAGCTCCTATAATCTTTGGAATGAACCGATTTGAGACCTTTCTAAAGGCTGTACATTTTTAGAGTGATTCTGTGTGCCAAAAACATGGCAAAGTAGAAAAGGGAAAAGAGGATTTTGTGTAGCTTCAAGAAAATTCATACTCTCTGCTCTGGGGGCAAATCATTCTTGGGATGAGGCCAAAGGAAGACCTCAAAGGCAAAACCCTGGCTGCCCAGGTCCTGTGGTCACCACTATTGCCTTTATCTGCCCAGATACCAAAGCCTGTTTGGGAAAATGGCAATAATTCAGGCTTGATCTTCCTGAAATGCAGCTCAGATCGTGTCACCAAACCTTCCCTGCTTCTTTATCATTTGTAAGATCAAGTGCAAACTCCTCAGCCTGGCTCTCAATGTGTTTGAAAAAAAAAATCTTCCTACTTTATCTTCCATTAATCTCCCAGATTCTAATAAAACCAGATTCCTGGCTGGTCCCTGAAATAGCCCCAGAAATTTTTGTTGTTGTTGTTGTTGTTCATATGGTATCACAAATACTATTGCTAGCAATACTATAATTAACGCTAGCACTTGTTGAGTACTTACTACGTGCTGGACACCACACAGTGACTTTCCATGAATATTTAATCTTCATAACGATTAGAATGAGAAGAAATGCCACAGCATGGGAGAAAATATTTGCAAAAGACAAAGATGATAAGGGACTTTTGTTGGAAACATACAAAGAACTCTTAAAACTTGCCCATAAGAAAACAAATAAGCCAATTTAAAAATGGGCAAAACATCTGGACACCTCACCAAAGAAGATATACAGATGGCAAATAAGCATATGAAAAGATGCTCATCATCTTTTCATCTCTATCATCAGAGAATTGCAAATTAAAACAATGAGATATCTCTAAACACTTATCAGAATGGCTAAAGTCCGAAACATTAGATCCCTAGCACTGGTGGAGCGACAGAAACTCTCATTCATTGTTGGTGGGAATGCAAAATGGTACGGATACTTTGGAAGGCACTTTTCAGTTTCTTCCAAAACTGACCATAGGCTTACTATCATATGATCCAGCAACGATGTCTTAGGTATTTGCCTAAATGAGTTAAAAACATGCACATTCAAAAACCTATGCACAAATGTTTATAATCCTTATAAAAACCTATGAGGCGGGTGGGCCACAGTGGCTCAGCAGGTAAGAATGCTTGCCTGCCATGCCCGAGGACCCGGGTTCGATTCCCAGTGCCTGCCCATGTGAAAAAAAACAAAACAAAACAAAAAAAACCTATGAGGCAGGATATAAAGTCATTAACCAATTGCTTAGAGTCAGTAAACTCATAAGTGGCAGAGGAGGGGTTTTATTCTGATGTGTGTCTGACATGAGAGCCTACATTATACTGTATCTGGATCCTCATAAGAAATTGTAACACTAAGAGAGTTCATTTTCTCTATTCGCTTTTTATAATTGCTTAGCAACCTATCCAGTTTGCACCCCCACTAAATGGTGAGCTTGTGGGGAGTAGGGATCAAGTCTCTGTGTTTTCTGCATTCCATGCAACCCCACAGAGTTTGGGGCATAGTAGGTTTTCTATGAGTATGAAGCACCAAATCTTCATTAAGCAGCACATGTTGGCTTTGAAGCTAAATAGATCCATTTTCAAATTTGGTCTTTGCCATCAGATGGAAATTCAGTCTTTTTCTCTCAAACTCAATTTTCTCACCTACATAATGGACACAAAGCTTTTACCCTGAAAAATTATGGTGAAGTTTAGAAAAGTACTCTGTTTTTAAACTCTGACACATAGTAGGTATTCGATAAATGGCAACTCTTTTACTTTTATTGTCTGATGGAGAAGCAAAATCAAAAGCAGGGAATTAAGTAATTTTAAGAGATGAACATTTTTCTTCCTTTGGCAATACTGTTTGAAAACAAACTAAGAGTTAACCAAGAAAATTGGAAGTTTTTACTGATGTAAACTAATCAACTAGAATAGTGCCTGGTACATGGTAGGCATCCAGTAAATATTTGGTGAATGAACGAATGAATGAATGAAATCTCCATTTGTTGTAGGCAACTCCTCAGCTACCAAGAGATCAGAATAGCATTCTGGAAAAGAAAGCAGATTAGGACAAAGTGAAAAGAAAGATGATTAGGCAAGTAAGGAGTTGATGAAATTGTCTTTGGCACCCCAGCTTTCTTTCTCTGTGCTCCTCTTTTCCTCCTGAGAGAAGGTCCTATTTGTGGGGCAGTCACCACCAGAACTCTGGGGGCAGAAGGATGCCAGGGTTCTGTGAGGGGCAGGCAATGGTGTGTTGGAACTGGTTCGTACCAGCTCCTAAGAGTTGATTATAGGTATCTCCTCTAATCTCCAAATTCACCAGTGTCACATTGAAAGCTTGAAGTTAGCCATGTGGTGTGCTCCCATCATGAAAATCAGCAAACTCTACAAATTAGGGCCTTCCCCCTGCCCCCCAGAGGGCTTTTGCTAGTACACTGGGGCTTGTCCAAAGATGGAGGACTCCTTGATCCTAAGTCCCTCCTGCCTTTTCCCTTCTCCGTTTGTCAGTTTCAGTGTTTGGATCCACATTTTAAGTGCCTCTTAAAGGCAGGTGTTCTTCCAGGCGGTACGAGGGACACCAAGATTACTGCCGTCTGGTTCCTCACTCAGAAACCCAGTCTTCCATAGGTAAATAGACACGTGAATAATTTGAATAATTGCTAATCTCAATTTTTCACTTGTTTTGAATTAAAGTATGCATAGTTACATATATAAATGTAGAAATAGGTCAGCACCTCAAGGGCAGCGACTTGTACTTTTCACTGCTGTTGCCCAAGTGCTAGAACAGCGTGAGGTACATGGAAACACTAGACAGTGAATGAATGAGATGACACATTAAAAACTGGAAAGAATATAATAAAAATCTAATAATATTTACCTAGGCGTGTTGGGTGCAAGAGTCGTTTTGAATGTTCTTTTGAATATAATAACTTTTAATAATAAATATGTATTACTTAGGAAGCCGAAGGGGGGAAAAATACTGGAATGATCTAAGATGGCAAATATTAAGAACTCTAAGGCACAAAAACATATGCCTTACTGATGTCCAGTGGCAGGAGAGTTTTGTGGGGATGCTTTCTGAAGGAAAGGGGGCTTGAGATAAGTTAAAATCTCCTTCCGAGTCATTGTCTAGTTAGCTGTCACAGGACAAGGAACAGCTAAAATAATTCACATTAGGGTTGGGTGGCTGGCACTGACGATGCTATTTTGCAGTCATAAAAGTCCAAGCTAGAGGATTATATAGTGCATATCTTCTATGTCCTTATCAATTTTTCATATGTTTCACTTATCAATTACT
This sequence comes from Tamandua tetradactyla, assembly GCF_023851605.1. Lineage (NCBI taxonomy): Eukaryota > Metazoa > Chordata > Mammalia > Pilosa > Myrmecophagidae > Tamandua > Tamandua tetradactyla. The sequence goes on along the minus strand of NC_135339.1, from coordinate 38,906,882 downwards.
GAGAAAGGTATTTAAAAATCTTCCACCATGATGGTGGATTTGCTGCTCTTCCTTGAAATAAAAATACTTCACTCTATGTGATTTTTTTAGATCTCTTTTTCCAGTCACTGGTTTTCCCTTCAGCTGCTGATAAACCAATATTTTTATTCGTTTACAAATTAAATTATCCTTTTGAGGTTAATCCTAAAATTCAAAAATTAACTAATCCTAAAATTAACCTCAAATTATCCTTTGAGGTTCAGATATTAATTACTATATACATATATATATATTTTTTTAACTGAATGTATTTTTTATCTTCAGAGATTGTGTTTGGTTCTTTTCCCACTTTGTCACATTAATTTCAATACTTTGAATACATTCATATAGTTTTTTAAATGTGGTTTATACTTAGTAGCTGGTAATTCTATACTTACCATCTGTTGGGACTGATAACCCCATTGTTTCCCATGATGACTTGTTTTCGAGTGTGTTTTGAAGACTTTTACATTCGTGTATTCATACTCCTCTGGTACATATTTGAGACCTGTCTTTAAATGCAATCCTCAAGAGAGGATTGGCTTTTGCAGGTCTCTTATGGCACCATGAACCTAAAGTCACGTTAACCTATTTTTAGGATTTCACAAAGCCTAAGGTTTGTTAGCCACTCAGATACTCAGATAGTATGATTTCTAGCCCTCAGATTCTGAGAGGGTGGGCTTGTGGTAAGTTAGGACTTACCATGGGAGATTTTTTTCTTTTATTCTACTCCATTTAGAGCTAAGGCTGAGACAGCCAATGTCCCCTCCTCTTATCTCGTTGATCCCACAAAAGAGATCCACTGGTCTCATCATTTTATGCAGTGATCTGTGATAAAACCTATCACATTGCATTGACCTCAGCATTTGCTTTTGCCAGTCGAGCATGGGCCATTAAACCCATGCTGTCAGCCACTGGTTATGGTAGATGGCTCCCAGTGAAGGCTGGCTTCAGTGCTTGCTTGTTCTGGAGTTGTGCTTTCTTGCTATTTCTCCTCCTTTCCCACTATTTCAGCTGTGCATTAAAAAATATGGATTTTATATTTTATAAAACATTTTTAGAATTATTCTGAGAGGGATTTTCTGGAATCTAGACTGCCTTACTGCCAAAAATGCGTGTCCTACAGGAGAAAAGTAATGAAAGGAATAACCATCAACATTATCCCATGCAGGAAGATAAAAGTAACAACTTAATATCTTGGTAAAGAAGGACCACTGCCTGACCCTCCCCTCCTACACAAATTTTATTCCTCATCCTTTCTTCATGCTGTCATCTACTTCAACTAATAAATAATAAGAGCTCCCATTTCCTTGAGTACTTACTATGTGCTTGTCATTTGTCAAAGTGCTTTAGGTATTTTATCCCAACTCCTCTTTATCTTACAAAGAGGAGTCTGAGGTTCAGAGAGGTTAAGCAATGTGCTTATAGAAGTAGTCATTTTGTGTGCTTGTCCACTAAGTTATACTGCCAGATGATGTGGAATTTCCCAAGTAAATATTTTGAACTCAAATAAATTTAAGAAATACAGTTAATTGAAATGAAAAGGTGTTCCTAGCAGAGACGTCTCAGAGTCTTTAATATATTAAATATTTATTGTGAGTTTTTAAGGGAATAGATAAAGAGCATAGCTTTCCCCAAACTTCTTTGACCAAAGAAACTTTTTCCAAGGGATATCTCCAGCATCTGCCATGCCTTAGAACACATTTTGGGAAATGTTGTTCCAAAATAATTAAATTTATCTCTCTCCTTAAACATAAAAAAATTTGGAAACTCCATAGAAACATTTAAAAAATACCATCTTAAGACTTTATAGTTATATCCTGAAAATAAAAAACACCAACTGGAGGTACCCAGCTCCATCCTTCTTCTAATTGTATATGTCAACAAAGGACTTTTCCAAAAATCACAATCAGCCCCAGGTGATTTATCAGCACTAAGGACATTCAAAAGGTTGTCCTGTGATCTACAGGGAGTTCATCACCTAAGGGGAGCTCTCCAAATCCTTAATAAATGGACAGTATTATTGGCACGATAAGCTTCAGACAGGCATGACATACACATTCAGCAATGCTACAGTCCCAGTAGTTTCACCCAAAGGAATACCCAAAATGTTAATATTGACTATTAGTGATAGGATTCTGAATTGTTATTTTTCATTTTATATATTTGCATTTAAAATTTGCTGCAATAATTATGTATTATTTTTGGAACAAAAAAAGCCTTTGTAAAAGAAGCCTCATAATTACTTAAAAGGGCAAAGAAGTTCTCAAAATTGAGGACTCTGAAATTCAGAGAAGAAAGTAACTTTTCCAAAGTCACACAGCCCGTCGGAGGTAAAATTGGAGCCCTTGACTCCTTGATCAGGCCCCTCCCTAAGATACTTTCCTTTACCCCATCGTCACACAGGCAGAGACTGCTGGGGCTGTCCCTTCTCAGAAAGGCAATCCCCAATAGAGGAGAAACATGGGTCTTCCTTGGAGGGCAGGTCTCCTCCCTCTCTGGACAGCAGGAAGACTATGCTGCCTCTCCCATGGTTCTTTTGTCCAAGACTCAGGATTTGCTACTTAGTTCTCTGGTTAAGAAAGTGTCATGAAAGGAGGGGGAATCTGGCATTCTGTATGTGGGAGAGTTAATCTCCCCCAAAGAAACCATCCTATAATACACAAAGCATTGCTGCTGTTTTTTCCAGGCTATTGTTTATTGCCATTGAGCACCCCCAAAAGACAGAGGAAAAGAAAGATGTGACATAGGTTTCGGTGCCCCTCTAGGGATGAATGGCTGGAACCACCTGATGTGAAAGTTTGGGGAATCTTCAGCTGCTGAAGTTGGGAAAATGGGAGGTCTGTGGTGATTCTGGAACTCATTTTACGAAGTAGACAATGAAGTAATTGATTGACTCACTGTTTTCAATTAAGATTTCATTTTTGTGGTTTCTTTGTGGAAATAAAAGCTCAGAGGGATAATGGTACAACATTGGAAAAAGGATGTGGGAACCTCACCCACCTGTATTTGCCTTCCTGTACAGCTTGGACAGTGGAAATTGATAAGTGGGGGGTGAAATAAAGACTGGGAACTCTCCACTATCACAGAGACACAGAACTGGAAGAAGCACTCATTTAATAGATGAGCAAGCTATAAATTGTGTAGATGGGGAAATGGTTAATATTTTAATGTTTATAAAGCACCTATAAACACAGTGTTCTGTACCAGATACTGTGCAAGGCATTGGAGATACAGCAGAAAACAACGAAGATGAGTCCCTGCCTTCTGCTATCTACAACCCAGAGCGGGGAAATGACAAAGCAAACCCAGTACTACACTGCAGATCTCTTAGCTCCCAAAGGACCATCTTTCTGACATTTCTCCATCTAGAATACGTTAGATACCTAAGATGCTCTATATAACTTTGGGCAACTCACTAAACTTCTCTAGGCTTTAGTTTTACTGGCATAAAAAGGAAGTTCTTTGCATATTTACTCTTTCATTTATCAAGAATTTACTGAGGACCATCTGTATCTCAGACATAAAGCTCACTGAACTCATAGAATAGAAATTTTTTGCTGAGAGTAAATATTCACCTGTCAGTGATTCTCTCCAAGCAGTAATCAGTAGGTGGCTGGACTTGTAGAGGTGACTGTATTTTCTTTTTGCCATTCTGGTTGAACAACTCCCTTAAGTCCCTTGAACCCCATCTTGGATCCTTTCCTTCCTTCCTCCCTTCCTCTCTCCCTTCATCCTTTCCTTCCTTCCTTCCTACTTCCCTGTTTCCTTTCTTCTCTTCCTTTTTCCTTTCTCTCTCTTCTTTCTTTCTATCCATCCATCTTTCTTCCACTCAGTGTGTAAACCCTAGCATCAGTGGATTGATTTCTTGCTTTGTAGCTGGTCCACAGTGTAATTTTTATTATCCCTAAATGAAAAGTTTTCCTAAATCTCTACATTTTAACACAAGGGAAGTTAATACTGGATTATGCCCACAGTTGTATCTGGAAAATATGTTACTGGCACTAATCCCAAAGGGGGCAAGGGCAAGAAGAGGGAAAAGGAAAAAAATTCAAAATGACATGACTGATCTTTGACAAGTCCAGATAAAAAGGAAGAAAAAAGTACTGGTCCTTATCACAGCAAATAATGTTATCTGCCAAAGTACATAAGGATTTCCAATATTAACCAACCTGTACCCTTCAGAAGACATTTTCTCATAGCTGAAGAATCACATTCACTTTGGCTGTCGATTTCTAAGGGCAGGAATGTGGCTTCTTGGACCAATGCCTTTTAGGAATGGAGAAAGGGCAGAAGTCAGCGGTGCATATCTACTTGTTTTCCAGTTTACTTGTATGTATCTTTTCAACTTTCAGAAGATTCATGAAAAGTAGTTACTTGAAATTAGCATGAGTTTATGAGAATATTGCTAAACACTGCATAGCAGATTTTTAAGGTCTTATTTCATTAAATGGACAAAGAAACTTGCATATTCTTCTTTAAGACCCTTGTTACGTCAGCTCAGAGACTGACCATCTTATCCACACTCCTCCTGTAAAGTGGGGTTCTCCTCTAGGCACTGTACCCATTCACTATTCATGGTTTGTGCATGTGACTATGTAATATGTGTATTTCAAAAGTCATTTGTGAGACCCTCAGCAAATACAGTTGATGGATCAGTGGGCCAATTGATGAGAAAGGCAAATCCAAGCTAGGAAAAGTATTCTCTGTGTCTTGGCTAGATTTTTTTTTAAGTGTGAAAAATAACAAAAATACAAAAAAGCAATAAATTTTAAAACACACTACAACCACTGGTTATAGAACAGATTTCAGAGTTTGGTGTGGGTTATAATTCCATGTGTTCTAGTTTGCTAGCTGCCGGAATGCAATATACCAGGAACAGAATGGCTTTTTAAAATGGAATTTAGTAAGTTGCTAGTTTACAGTTCTAATGCCGAGAAAATGTCCTAGTTAAAACAAGTCTATAGAATGTCCAATTTAAGGCATCCAGGGAAAGATACCTTGGTTCAAGAAGGCCGATGAAGTTCAGGGTTTCTCTCTCAAGGAAGAAGGCACATGGTGAACAGTCAGATCTTCTCTATCAGCTGGAAGGGCACGTGGTGAACACGGTATCATCTGCTGGCTTTCTCTCCTGGCTTCCTATTTCATGAAGCTTCCCAGGAGGCATTTTCCTTCCTCATCTCCAAAGGTCACTGGCTGATGGACTTTCTGCTTCATGGTGCTACAGCATTCTCTGCTGAATCTCTCTCATTCTCCAAAATGTTTCCTCTTTTATAGGACTCCAGTAAACCAACCAAGACCCACCGAAATGGGTGGAGATAAATCTCCCCCAATCCAGTTTAACAACCACTCTTGATTGAGTCAAATCTCCAAGGAGATCCTCTAATTACAGTTTCAAACATACAGTACTGAATAGGGATTAGAAGAAACATCTGCCTTTACAAAATGGGATTAGAATTAAAGCATGGCTTTTCTAGGGTACATACATCATTTCAAACCAGCACACCATAATTTTAAGTTTTTCCTTCTATCTGCTCAAAGACAATGGAGACTAAAAAAAAAATCAATATAATGATTCAGTAAACATTCTCATTTGTTACATACTGTCTTCTTTGTTATAAACCCACCTTCTCCTTTGACCTTTCTCCCAATCTTTAGGGGTATTTGGGCTATGCTCATTCTAACTTTTTCATGTTGGGAAGGGATATCAGTGATTTGGGGTAGGGGGCTGGAAGGTTTCTAGAAAGTAATCATAGTATGTAGAACCTTTGTAGAATCTCATGTAAAGCCCTAGGTGTTCTTTAGGATTGGCAGGAATGGTTTTGGTTGGGGTTTGGCAAACTATAATAAATAGTACTATCTAGCTGAAGCTTGCATAAGAGTAGCCCCCAGAGTAGCCTCTCGACTATTTGTACTCTCTCAGCCACTGATCTCTTATTTGTTACAATTCTTTTCCCCCTTTTGGTCAGGAAGGCATCGCTGATCTCATGGTGCCAGGGCCAGGCTCATCCAGGGAGTCATATCCCATGCTGCCAGGGAGACTTTTGCCCCTGGATGTCATGCCCCCATAGGGAAGAGGGCAATGGTTTCACTTGCAGAGTTGGGCTTAGAGAGAGAGAGGCCACATTTGAGCAACAAAAAAAGTCCTCTGGAAGCAACTCTTAGGCATACCTATAGGTATAGGGGCTACTCTGGGGGCTACTCTTATGCAAGCTTCAGCTAGATAGTACTATTTATTATAGTTTGCCAACCCCCAACCAAAACCATTCCTGCCAATCCTAAAAGAACACCTAGGGCTTTACATGAGATTCTACAAAGGTTCTATGTACTATGATTACTTTCTAGAAACCTACAATCTCCAGATGGGTTCCTAAGCCAGATAAGTCCTGAAATCCAGAAAGGCCAGACCTCTTCAATTACTTCCAGCCCCCTACCCCAAATCACTGATATTCCTTCCCAACATGAAAAAGTTAGAATGAGCATAGCCCAACTTCTCTGCTTAGCTTCTCCGCTACATAAATATGTTTCACAAGCTCAAGCCTCAAGATCAAGGGCTTGGCCCACTGAGTTGGGAGTCCCTAGTGTCTGATACAGTATGAGGGATTTCCCCAGTGGTAAAGTTTAATAGTTCCATTTTTTCCCTCCCATCCTTCCAGGGACTTTGCCAATACTTTTAATTATCTGCTCAACACTCTGGCATGTATTTGGGTGTTACATTACGATTATTATGATTATGTGCTACAGAAAATTTAGGTTTTGGGCTAAATAAACTTCTATTCCTTTGGTCTCATAGAGTAGCTGAAGTCGTAAAATACAATGTCCTCCTTACCCCGGTATTCTGATCTACCTTAGTGTCAACCCAATCAGCTTCATTCTTCTCTCTAGTTGAAGCCTGATCTCTTTTTCTATTTCTTTAGTAGCTGTTGCATGTGGCAATGCTGACTTTCAGGCCAGCAGAGCCCCTACTCTGAGTCTTAGGTATCACACAGGTACCTAAAGTTCCAGGAAAATACCAGGTTATACATACATAGCGCAGTCTCTCAAAATCTAGAAATAACAATTAACTCTCCAGACTAAAGGTGACTACTATAAAAGCTTACAATCTAGACCCCAATTTTCTTGTAAGTGTTTTCTAAATGAGATTATACAATATTTGCTCTTTGTTTCTGGCTTATTTTGCATCATGTAATGTCCCACAGGTTCATTCACAATGCTGCATGTCTCATGACTTCATTCCTTTCTGTAGCAGCACAATATGTGATCCTATGTATACAGCACAGTTTGCTATTCTGTTTCTCAGTAAGTGTATTCTTCAGCCTGGTAAGATCTTGAAGATGCCAGGATCTGCTTTTTCTCAAGCTGGTCTCCTGGAGACCAGTGTGTACCATTTCAGGCAGTTTCCCTATGGGTGGGGAAAAATGACAATTCTTTTAGGCCCTTTCTCTCTTCCAGAGAAAGAGGGTCACAGCCAGGGACCAGGCTGTAAAGCAAACTATACCCGTGAAAATCCTACGTGATACTCCATTCTATTGAGTTTTTACTCTTTTAATGAATCTGTATTTCTTCATCTATAAAGAAATCATGTTTCCTATGTAAAGTTTTACAGAGTACCTGGCACAAGGTAAGTGCTTAATGTCTCTTAGCTCACCGTTACTACTATTATATTTTTTGTATGCCATATGGCGGGATCACATTTCATTCTTTTTCCATGCAATTATCTCATCATTATAGCACCATTTGTTGAATTTTTTGATGGGAGAGGTACACAGGCCTGGAATCAAAACTGGGTCTCCCACATGGCAGGCTGACATTCTACGAACTGAACTACACTTGCACCCGCTACTATTATTATTACTGTTACTATTATTATTACTATTACTACTACTACATTACTATTACTGTTACGTGACTCCCAATGTTACGGCTGCTGCAGCTACCTGTCTTTCTACAATTCCTAGTCTGTGTCACCTCAGTGCTGTATCTGGTACTCCATGCTCCAATATTATTTTGAACTCCCTTAAACTGCAATACTTTAGAATTCTGTGTTTAAGTAACAGAAAACTCAACTTGAACGGGCTTAAAATAAAAACAACTTAGCATTCCACTGCTAGCAATACGTAAGATAACCTCAAGACTTCCCATTATAAACAAATAGAAATGCTGGATAAATGTTTTCCCAGAGGCTGTAAAGTATGGATTCCATTACTTTAATGGTTTAGTATTATTTCATTACCTATTTTATCTTGGGTGGGTTTTAGTTTTGTGGTTTTTGAGAAATTGTTACTACTACTCCACAGTTCTCATCTACGTGTGTAAAGTTGCTGATAGTATTCCTTTATCCTTTTACTCTCTATAGGGTCTATACTGATAGTGTCTCTTTCATTACTGATATTAGTCATTTTTGTCTTCTCTTTTTCCTTCATCAATCTTTTTTTTTTGTATACTGTATGGCTTGGTCAAATTTCATTCTTTTTCCATGCAAGTATCCCATTATTACAGTACTGTTTGTTGAATTTTTGTTTTGTTTTGTTTTCTGTTTGTTTGCTTGCTTGTTTGTTTTGGGAAAGCGCATGGGCCTTATCAGAGATCTATTGTCCATAGATGAGAAGGTCTACTTATGAACACTCAATTCAATTCCTTGGTCAGTATATCTACCTTTGTGCCAGTACCAAGTTGTTTTGACCACTAAAAACATGTCTTTATAGCATGCTTTAAAGTTAGATAGTGTAAGACCCCCCACTTCATTTTTCTTTCTCAAAATATTTTTGAGAGATATTTTTAACTATTCGGGGACACCCTGCCCTTCCAAATAAATCTGATTATTAGTTTTTGTATTTCTGAAAAGTAAGTTGTTGGTATTTTAATCCATATTGCATTGAATTGGTAGATTCCTTTGGCCCCTATGTCTGTCCTTGTGCAAGTACTGTGCTGTATTGATCCCTGTAGCTTATAGTAAGGGTTTTTTGTTTTTTTTTTTACTGTATAATATGACATATATACAAAGCAAAGAAAAAAAAGCAACAGTTTTCAAAGCACTCATCAACTACTTGTTACAGGACAGATCCTAGAGTTTGTCATGGGCCACCATACCATCATTTCAAATTTTTCCTTCTAGCTGCTCCAGAACATTGGAGGCTTGCAGGAATAAATATTTTTTTTTATCATCATAATCAACTTTTTTCTCTTTTTTTGTGAAAATACCGTATATACAAAAGAGCAATACATTTCAAAGCACAGCACCACAATTAGTTGTAGAACAGATTTCAGAATTTGGTATGGGTTACAATTCTACAATTTTGGGTTTTTACTTCTAGGTGTCCTAAGATACTAGAGACTAAAAGAAATGTCAATATAATGATTCAGCAATCATACTTGTTTGTTAAACCCTACCTTCTCTGTATAACACTACCATCACCTTTGATCTTTCTCTCACTTTTTAGGGGTATTTGGGCTGTGCCCATTGTACTTTTTTCATGTTGGAAGGGCTGTAAATAATAAGGAGTTGAAAGATGGAACTAGCTAATGTTCTGGAAGGGCTGGCCCCTCTAGGTTTCAGGCCTTATCTGGTCCAGGGACCCACCTGGAGGTTGTTGTTTTTTTAAAAAAGTGTAGTAAGTTTTAGCATTGGGAAGTGTGAAACCTCTAACGTTGTTCTTTATTTTCACAATAGTTTGGGCTATGCAGGGTCTTGTACCCTTCTGTATAAATTTGATGTTTGGCTTTTCCATTTCAGCAAATAAGGTGGGTGGAATTTAGATTGGGATTGCAATAAATCTTAATATACCTTTGCATAGGATTGCCATCCTAATAATATTTAGTCTTCAAATCTATGAACATGGTATATCCTTTCATTTATTTAGATCTTCCTTTTATTTTTCCTAGTTTTCTGTACATAGGTCTTTGTGGTCTGGTTTAAATTTATTCCTAAATATTTTATTCATTTGGTTGCTATTGTAAATGAAAGTTTTGTTTGCTCTCTTCCTTAGATTGCTCATTACTAGTATATAGAAACATTACTGATTTCTGATGTTGATCTTTCCGCAATGATCTTTTCAAATGAGTATGGTTACTAGAGCTAATATTTCTCAGGATTTTCTGCATTTAGGATCATGTCATTCACAAACAGTGAAAGCTTTACTTCTTCCATTCCAATTTGAATGCCTTTTATTTCTTTTTCTTGCCTAATTGCTCTAGCTAGAACTTCCAGCACAATGTTGAATTACATTCTTCTGGTTTGTGTCTTTTGATTGGGAGTTTAATCCATTAACATTTAATTTTATTTCTATAAAGGCAGTACTTTCTTCTACCATTTTGTCTTTTAGATTTTATATGTCATATGTTTTTTTCTCTTTTAACCTTTTAAAAGATTAAAAGAGTCTTCATTTCTACACTCTTCTCCAGACATCTCTCTCCTGTCTTTTTCTATCTGCCTGTAGTGTTTTCTTTAGTATTTCTTGTAGAGCCAGTCTCATAATCACAAACTATCAGTGACTGTCTGAAAATAGTTTAAACTCCTCTCTTCTTTTTTTTCGCATGGGCAGGCACTGGGAATCGAGCCCAGGTCTCTGGCATGGCAGGTGAGAACTCTGCCACTGCACCACCATTGCTTGCCCTCCTCTCATTTTTGAAGGACAGTTTTCTGGGTAGATAATTCTTGGTTGGCAGTTTTTCCCTTTCTGAATCTTAAATATATCATACCATGGCCTTCTCATCTCCATGGTTTCTGCTGAGAAATCCATATGTAGTCTTACTGAGCATCCCTTGTGTGTGATGGATTGCTTTTCTCTTGTGCTTTCAGAATTCTCTGTCTTTCACCATGGAAAACATGATTAGTAAGTGTCTTTGAGTAGGTCTATTTGGATCTGTTCTGTTTAGGGCATGCTGCATGTCTTGGATCTGTAAGTTTATGTCTTTCATAAGAGATGGGAAATTTTCAGCGATTATTATTAGTCTTTCTGCCTCTTTTCCCTTATATTCTTCTGGGATGCCCATAACACATATATTTGTGTGCTTCATGTTGTCATTCTATTTCCTGAGGCCCTGCTCATATTTTCCCATTCTTTTCCCATCTGTTCTTTTGTGTGTAGGATTTCAGATGTTCAGTCCTCTAGTTCACTAATCCTTTCTTCTGCCTCTTCAAATCTGCTGTTGTGAGTCTCCATTGTTTTTTCATCTCTTCTAAAGTGCCTTTCATTCCCATAAGTTGTGCCATTTGTCTTTTCAAACTTTTGAGTTCTTCTTTATGATCAACCAATGTCTTCTTTATATCCTTTATCTCTTTTGCCATGTTTTCCCTCAACTCATTGATTTGATTTTTGTCGTGATTTTGCATGTCTGTTTGAACATCCTTAATTAGTTATTTTAACTGCTGTATTTCATTTTAAATGTTGGTTTGTTTCTTTGAGTTGGCCATTTCTTTGATTTTCCTAGTATGACTCATTATTTTTTTCATGTCTAGGCATTTGATTTCCTTAAGTAGTTTATTTTGGAGGTTGTTTTCACTCTTTTACCTGGGGTTTTCTAGTTGGTTGGCTTTGTTCTCTATTTGTTCTTTGGCATTCAGTTCAACTTATTCTAGACCTTTAGCATGGCTTCTGTTTAACTGATCAGAATTTTCAGCTCTTGCTTTTCTGGTTCTTGTCCTGCTATACGGAACCTTTCTTGAGGAGGGTCTCCTCCAGATATGATTGGCCCTGGTCAGATTTTCCCAGACCAGACTAGCCCATTTCTCAGAAGGAGGGTGTAAATAGTATCAAGTTTCCCAGACAATGAGACCCAGAAGGTTTTCAGATTTTCCTATAAAGTCTCTAGACTGTGCTTTTCCTTTCCTGCCCACCATGTGGTGTTTGTCATCCCACAGCTTCCTACCAGCATAAAGTGATGCAGTGCCATTTATTCTCAGCAACTTCTCTCTTTAAGTGGCGTGGTTGAGAAAGTGGCTGAGGTATAAGGTGGGATTAGGTTGCTTGTTTTACAGCCCCTGGGGCCTGAATTCCCTGAAGGAGGGCAGCCGCTTGAGTTGGGCCCTGTCCCCTTTTTGGGGGGAAGAAACACCCTTTAAGGAATTATCCCCATTTACCTAACTAGTTACTTTGTCTTTCAGATATTCCTTAAATTTGCCCATGCTTGGGGTGGTGCTGGAGCCTAAGAACGCCTGCAGTTCTATCTAATGAACTGTTAAGAAGTAAAAAAAAAAAAAGTAGAGGGTGAGAAAACCTTTTCAGAGCTGGAGCCCAACTCTCTGGATTGCCAGTCAAGAATTGGAATTAGTACTCAGCTCTCTGTGTCCCCAGGCTCTATGTGCCCCCTTTTCTTGGGACCCAGCCCTTTTCCAGTGTTTTGTTCTGTCCAACTCAAAAAGCCTCTTTGTTTGTTTGCTTGTTTATTTTTTGTTTTCTGTCAGCCTAGCTCCCTTTCTACCTGGGCAAAAACTCCTGGTTCCATTAGTTTATGTATGTTTAAGGCCTTTTTTTCAGCAATCTGAATTTGTTAATTCCACAATTGAAGCTTGGTTGAGCTACCTTCCTTGCTGCTAGTAAGGTCTGTCTCTTTTTCCCTCAGGAACCAGCTTGCTGTGCCCGGGGGTGAGGAGGAGTGCTGGCCTCTGCAGCTTGGGACTTACAGTTTTGTGTGGGATCCCAACCATTCCACCTGTTCCAGACTGCTGTACGATGTGTGTCCGGCGCTGATGTACCCCCAACAGTTGTTCCATACAGTTCCTGGCTGTTTACTAGCTGTCCTGGAGGACAAACTAAATTCTATACCTCACTGTGCTGCATTTCTCTATTTTTTTTTTTTAATTCCCCATTTCATTAATTTTTGACCAATCTTTGTTGTTTCTTTCCTCCTTCTTGCTTTGGGATTAGTTTCTGTTCCTTCTCCAGTTTCTCATAACTAACAACTGTTCAGTTAGTTTGTTGATTTTAGCTCTTTCCTTCTTTTTAATGCAGGTGTTTTGGGCTGTATATTTCCCTCTCACCACTTCTGTCCCTGTATTCCATAAGTTTTGATACTTGTGTTCTCATTTTCATTTCCCTTGAAATATTTGATTTCTCTTGCAATTTTTTCTTTGACCCACTGATTGTGTAGTTTAACCTCCACACATTTGTGTGTTTTCCAGTTCTCCATTTGTTATTGATTTCCAGATTCATCCATTATGATCAGAGAAAGTGCTTTGTATAAGTTCAAGATTTCAAAATTTATTAAGACCTCTTTTATGCCATAGCATTTGGTCTATCCTTGAGAATGTTCCATGAGCACTTGAGAAGAATGTGTATCCTGCTGTTTTGGAATCTAAATATGCACATTAGGTCTAGTTCATTTATCACATTATTGAGAGTCTCTGTTTCTTTATTGATCCTCTGTTTAGATGGTCTGTCTACTGAAGAGAGTGGTGTGTTAATTTCTCCCACTATTATGGTAGCGTTGTCTATTACTCCCTTCAGTTTTGCCAGCGTTTGCCTTATGTACTTTGGAGCACCTTGATTAGGAACATGGGTACTTAACGTTTATTATTTCACCTCATTGAATTATCCTTTTTATTACTATATAGTGCCCTTCTTTATTTCTTATAACATTTTTTCACTTAAAGTCTATTTTGTCTGGTATTAATATAACTACCCTAGCTTTCTTTTGGTTACTACTTGCGTGGAATTTCTTTTCCTGTCCTTTCACTTCCAATTTATTTGTCTCTTTGGGTCTAAGATGAGTTTCTTGTAAATGACATATAGATTGGTAATATATATTTTTTATCCATTCTGACAATCTATGTGTTTTGATTGGGAAGCTTAATCCATTAACATTCAAAGGTATTTCTGTAGAGGTAGTTCTTGATTACCATCTTATCCTTTGGTTTTTATTTTTCAAATCTGTTTTTCCCTGTCTCTTTTTATCCTTTAAGTTACCCTAACTAATATTCTTCAATTCTGTACATTTCTCCTGATTTCTCGCTCCTTTCTTTTCTTTTCATGTGGAAGGACTCCCTTTAAAAGTTCTTATAGGGTGGTCTCTTATTAATGAGCTCCCTCAGCTTCTGTTTATCTATGAATATTTTAAACCCTCCCTCATTTTGAAGGACAGTTTTGCCAGATAGAGAATTCTTGACTCACAATTTTTCTCTTTCAGTATCTTAAATATATCATACCACTGCCTTCTTACCTCCATGGTTGTAAGTCCCCACTTAGTCTTATCTGGCTTCTCTTGTTTTGTTGAGTGGCTTTTCTCTTGCTCCTTTCAGAATATTCTCCTTCTCTTCAGCTTTTGACAGCCTGATTATTATGTGCCCTGGAGTGTTGTGCTGGTTTGAATCTATGATGGGCCCACGAAAAGCATGTCCTTTAATCCTCATTCAGTATTACTGTGTGTGAGCATTTTAATTGTTCCCATGGCGATGTGACCCACCCAATTGTGGGTGGTAACTTTTGATTAGATGATTTCCATGGAGGTGTATCTCCACCCATTGAAGGTGGAGTTACTTGCTGGAATTCTTTAAAAGAGGAAACATTTTGGAGAGAGCCCTTTTTTGGGAGAGCCATGAGCAAGCCAGCAGGCGCCGCCATGTTTGCCATGTGTCTTTCCACCTGAGAGAGAAACATTGAACGTCATCCTCCTTTCTTGAACCAAGTTATCTTTCCCCAGATGCCTTAAATTGGACATTTCTATAGACTTGTTTTAATTGGGCCATTTTCTCAGCCTTAGAGCGGCGAACTGGTAACTTATTAAATTCCCCTTTTTAAAAGCCATTCCGTTTCTGGTATATTGCATTCTGGCAGCTAGCAAACCAGAACAGTGGGGTCTATTCAGATTTATTTGGTTTGAACTACATTGGGCTTCTTGGATTTGTATAATTATGTCTTTTATAAGGATTGGGAAATTTTCTGCCATTTTTTCCTTTGAATGTTCCTCCTGGCCGTCTTCCCTACTCTTCTCCTTCTGGGACACCCATGATACATACATTTGTGTTTGCCTAGTGTTGTCAGTCATTTCCCTGAGACCCTGCTCAAATTTTTCCATTTTTTTCCCTCCATTTGCTCTTTTGTCTATTCAAATTAGGTTGCTCTGTCTTCTAGTTCACTGATTGTTTCTTCTGCCTCTTCAAATCTGCTGTTGTATGCCTCCAGTATATATATATTTTTTATTTATGGATACTATTTTGGGAGGAAAAAATGGAGATAAGGTCATTTAAGCCAGGAAATAAAGTGGGAACTATAACGAGATTTTCTTATATTTCTTACATTTTGAGAAATTATTAAATTTTTCTAGGCCCTCAAGTAATTTTGTCAGTGATCTATTGACACCTCATGTTTTAAAATATAAAAAGGGCCAGTTCCAATGATCAAGTGTGGTAAATATTTTACAAGAAGGATGCGACAAGCTGCTTATCCAGCGTACCAACCTCCCTGCTTTAATCCTTCCAAGTACCACAGGTGGTTGTTTTATTTACTTTAGAATAAGAGGACCTGAGTAGGCATATATTTGATGGGATGATCAAAGGCAGGAATAATTCACAGCTTGAGAAAATGTGCAATTGAAAAGTGACAGATCTTGGCACCTACCCCATAAAAGTCACATTCTGTAATATTCCCATGAATTTTTAAATATAATTTACATGTGTCTGATAACCCTGATGTTATTCCCATTATGCAGAGTGATCTAAACTGTACACCAGTATATATTTTAATTTCGTGGATAGTATCTTTTATTTCCCTAATATCTGTTATTTTTCTATATACTCTTTCAAATTTCTCTTTATGCTCTTCTATTATCTTCTTAATATCCTTTATCTCTTTATTCACATTTTCCTTAATTCTTTGAATTGATTCTGGAGACTTGTTTGTACATCTTTGATTAGTTGTTCCAGATTCTGTATCTCCTTTGACTTTTTGCTCTGTTCCTTTGACGGGGCTACTTCTTCTTGAGCTTTCATATGCCTTGTGATTTTTTTGTTGATATCTGATCATTTGATTATCTTGATGGGTCTATTCTGAAGGTCAATTTCTGTCTTGTCTAGGATTTAGTTATTACCTGGGTTTTTATTAGGGTACTTCTTTGATAGTTGTGTCTTACATATTTTTCAGCCAAAACAGGGCTGGGTACCTAAGCAGGGGCTGTAGACCTGCTGCAGCGGGCCTGGTATAGTGTGTGGAGAGGCTCTGTAAAGCCCTGCAGTTCTCCTGCACTTTCTGGCCTGCTCAGCAGATGGCACTGTTTGGTGACTTGATCATCCTCGGAGCCCCAGCAGTGTCTGACTGTGTCTGACTGTGTGGGGTGGAAACTGCCGACTTTCTGTGCCCTCAGTTTGCTGGCTAAAATATGGCTCAATGTGGGGATGTATCACTTTACTTGTGCCATACTTTACTTGTGGCAGAGGACCCCCCAGCTGTCCCAGACTGCAGCTGCCCCCCAGGCAAGTATTGGGCATCCGGCTGCTGTTTTCCTCAAGAGTGGGGGTTGCACACTAGCAGCCAGGGTAGGAAAGAGGCCCAGGTCAGGGAGGGATGAAGAGACTGACCTGGGCCTTGAAATGTCCTCCCCTGCTCTCTGGATCCCCAAACAGCTGATTTAAGTAGTTTCTGCCTGGCTACTTGCTGTTTTTAGAGAAGATGCTATGGTTCCCTTCCTAATCATCTTCCATTTTGGAAATTTCTCCTTGCTTGCCTTTTGTAATCTGCCCTTTCCTGCAACTTAAATCCTGCCATGGATCCCTGTGGCCTTGGGACTCTGTGCCTGGATATAGGTGGTGATCTGTCTCATTGCTATGAGAGATTTTATAGTCTACGTCACCAATAGGCAGTGGGAAGGATCCTGGATGCTGCCTCTGGGAATTTCCCAAACTGAGTGGGACTGAATGAGGGGGAGGGGACAGGATCAGCCAGTCCAGGATAGAAATTTCCTACCTGATATTTTTTCTTTCTTTGATTCAATGTTTGTGGGATCTTCCCCAGTCTCTTCCTTCAGAGTTTTAAACAAATGAGAATTATCCTATTTTTGCTGAATATCTGAGAAGAGATTTTCAGTAGCTGTCTACATTGTCATGTTGATGATGTCACCCTCTCTCTCTGTTATCCATTTTATTGACTTCTATGTTTATCCTTATTTTTTTTCTTCTTTCATTTTGCATTGCATTCATCTCTCTTCTTTCTATGATTTCTTAAGGTCCTTCCTGTATTTAGTGCCACAAATTTCCCTCTAGGTGTAGCTTTAGCCTCATGACACAAATTTTAATATGTTTTCTTTTTCTTCAGTTCAGCATATTTTCTAATTTCTCTTGAAACTTCTTCTTAGATGTATGTGTGCTGATTTGAAACTATTATGTACCCCAAAATAAGCCATGTTCTTTGAATCCCCTCTTGTGAATGCGGACCCATTGTGGGTGGGACCTGGTGGTTAGGGTATTTCTGTAGAGATACGACCCACTCAATTCAAGATGAGTCTTAATCCTTTTACTGGAGTCTTCTATGAAGATAATAAAAACACAGACAGAGAGCAGAGAGAGGAAACCAAGTGATGGACATAGAGAGAGAAAGAGAAATGCCCCAGGGATGCTGAGGCTGAGAGAAGATCTTCGGGATGCAGAGCTCAGAGAGGTGCCCCCAGAGAAGCAAGTAAGGACACACAGAACCTAAAAGCAACGTAACCTGGGAGCAGAGCACCAGCAGATGCCTTTTCATGTAATACAGGAACGCTGGATGCCATCGGCCTTTCTTCAATGAAAATATCCTCTTGCTGATGGCTTAATTTGGACATTTTCATGGCCTTACAATTGTAACTTGTAACTTAATAAATCTCCATTGTTAAAAGGCAACCCGTTTCTGGTATATTGCATTTCAGCAGCTTTAGCAAACCAAAATGTGGATTATTTAGAACAGTATTGTTTAATTTCCAAGTGTTTAGAGTTTTCTTATTATATGTCTATTATTGATTTCTAGTTTAATTCTATTACAGTCAGAGAACATACTTTGTGTTATTCCAATTTTTTAAAATGTGTTGAAGTTTGTTAAAATGTGTTAAAGATTGTTTTATTGCCCAGGAAATGGTGAATATTCCATGTTCACTTGGAAAAAAAATATGTACCATCATTGGTGGAATGTTCTAAAATTTTAATGGACTCATATGGTTGATGGTGTTTTCTGTTTATCATATACTTACTGATTTACTGTCTGTTAGTTCGATTTGAAGTCTCAAAGTATAATTGTGTATTTGTCTATTTCTCCCTTTAGTTCCATCAATTTTTGATTCATGCATTTTGAAGGTCTTTTGTTGGATTGTTATGTCTTCTTGGCAAAATGACCATTTAATTATAAGGTAGTATCCCTCTATATCCTAGTAAATAATTTTGCTCTGACTCTATTTTGTCTGATATTAACATAGCTACTGTAGTTTTCTTTAGATTAGGTTTTGCATAGTATATTTTTATGTTCTGTACTTTTTTAAAAAAAACATTATTTTTTTAGTTAGAGAAGTTGTAGGTTTAAAGAAAAGTCATGTAAAAAAAATACACTGTTCCCATACACCCTGCTATTATTTACATTAGGATGGTACTTATTGTTACAACAGATAAAAGACTATTAAAATGGTTCTGTTAACTACAATCCCAGTGTTTGCATTAGGTATATTTTTCCCCAATATACCACCCTATTATTCATACCTTGTATTAGTGTCATACATTTGTTATAATTCATGAAAGAACATTCTTATACTTGTACTATTAACCCCAGTCCATCATCCACAAATAGGGTTCACTGGGTTATAAAGCCCCATGTTTTATCTTCCAATTTTCATTTGAATAATATCCCCAGCCCAAAACTTATCCCTTCAACCACATTTGCATGCATAATTGAGTGTTGTTAATTACATTCACAATAATGTGCTACCACCACTGTCATTCATTTCCAAACTTTTGCAATCAGCGTAAATAGAGATTCTGTACAAATTAAGCATCAGCTCCACATTCTCTCCCCATCTATCCCCTGGTAACCTATATTCTAGAGTCTAACTCTAAGAGCTTATTATAATTAGTTCATATCGATGAGGTCATAAAATATTTGTCCTTTGGTGTCTGGCTTGTTTCACTCAGCACCATGTGCTCGTGGCTCATCACATGCATCAGGACTTCATTACTGTTTTACAGCTGGGTAATATTCCATCATGTTTATGTACCACATTGTTTATCCACTCATGTTGATGGGCACCTGGGTTGCTTCCATCTTTTGGCAGTTGTGAATAAGGCTGCTATGAGCATCAGTGTGAAAATATCTGCTTGAGTCCCTGCTTTCAATTCTTCTGTGTACATAGCTCGTACCAAGATTCCTAACTCATAAGGTAATTCTATGCTTAGCCTCCTGAGGAACTTTCAAACTGTCTTCCACAGCAGCTGCACCATTTAAAATTCCCACCAGCAATGAATGAGTGTTCCTATTTTCCATCCTTTCACTTTCAACCTATCGTGCCTTTGGGTCAAAGGTGAGTCTCTTGTAAACATCATGTAGTTGGATCATGCTTTTTATCCATTCTGCCAACGTGTGTCTTTTGATTGGGGAGTTTAATTTAACATTCAGTGTTATTACTGTAAAGGCAGTACTTACTTCAGCTAGTTGGTCCTTTGGTTTATATATGCCATATCTTTTTTTTTGTCTCTCTTTCCATTTATTGCAACTTCGTTTTTCTTATTGTTGATCTTCTATGATATATATGGCTGAACCTTTTCTCATTTCTGTTTCTGTATACATTTTTTAAAACTTTTGTTATGGTTACCCTTGGGTTTATATTACTCAACTTACATCTATAATCTACTAATTTGCAAAGCTATCAGCTTACTTTCAATAGCATACATGACCTCTGCTCCTATATCCCTCTGTTAATCCTCTTTATGTTGTTTTTGTCCCACTATACTACTTTATATTTTGCACATCTGTTACCAGGAAATATGCCCTTTTCTTGTTCAATTATATTGTAATTCTTAAGAGGATACAGTAGTATTGGGCTTTGATTTACCCTTGAGTTACCCTTACTGATAATATTAGCTAGGGTTCTCTAGGGAAACAGAATCAGCAGGAGATGTCTGTAGATATAAAATTTATAAAAGTGTCTCATGTAACTGTGGGAATGGAGAGTCGAAGGTCTATAGGGCAGGCTGCAAGCTTGTCACTCTGGTGAAGGTCCTCAAAGAACTCTTAGGAGAGGCTGGCTGGACAACTATGGGGATGTAAGGGTCCATAGTGTTTATGGCAGGCAAAGCTGGAGACTCTGATGAATGGTCTGGATGAACTCCACAGAAGAAGCTGTCCAGCTGAAGCAGGAAGAATGGCTGTCTCTTCTGAATCCTCCTTAAAAGACTTCTGGTGACTAGCTTGAACATCACTCATTGCAGAAGACATTCCCCTTAGCTGAATACAAATGCAATCAGCTGTGGATACAGCTGACATAATCATGGTTGAAGTCCATGAAATGTCCTCATAGCAATAGACAGGCCAGACAACCAGGCATGACCACCTGGCCAAGTTGACACATGAACCTGATGATCTTGATTTCTTCATACCACTCCAAGCCACTTTCTCTTCTCTTTTCCTTTCAACCTGTAGACCTCTCTTTAGTGTTCTTGTAGGGCATGTCTCTTGTTCATGAACTCTCTTGTGAATATTTTTAAATTTCCCTCATTTTTAAGGAACAGTTTTGTCTGATAAAGAATTTTTGGTTGGCTGTTTTTCTCTTTCAGTACTTTAAATATATCATACCATTGCCTTTTCGCCTCCATGGTTTCTGATGAGAAATCAGCATTTCGTCTTATTGAGGATCATTTATATGTAATGAATCAATTTTGTTTTGCTGCTTTCAGAATTGTCTCTTTATCTTTGGCCTTTGCCATTCTAATTAGCATGTCTCAGAGTAGGTATGTTAGAATTTATTCTGTTTGGAGTATGTTGAGTTTCTTGAACATGTGTACATTTATGTCTTTCATCTGAGTTGGGAAGTTTTTGTCATTATTTCCTCAAATAGTGTTTCTGCCCCTTTTCCTTCTCTTCTCCTTCTGGGATATCCATGATGCATATGTTTGTGTACTTCATACCATCACACAAATCCCTGACACTCTGTTCAATTTTCTTCTATTATTTTCTGTATCTGTTCTTCTGACTATATCATTTCTATTGTCCTGTCTTCTAGTTTGCTATTTCTTCTGCCTATTCAAATTGACTGTTTTATGTTTCTAGTGTATTTTTAATCTCATTATTGTACCTTTAATTACCATAATTTCCATTATTTTTTTATACTTTAAAATTATTATTTATTGTTATACATTGTCTTAATATCTTTTATCTCTTTTTGCATATTTTCCTACACCTTCTTGAATTGATTCAGGGGATTTGTCTGAACAACTCTGAAGTTGTTCCCTCAAAAAATTGTTTGAGTCCCCTCTGAAGTTTTAATTTGTTCCCTCGATCGAGTGATATTTTCCTGTTTCCTGTCATTTTTTTCTGATGTCTAGGCATCTGAGTATCCTGATGAGTTAATTCTGAAGTCTGTTTCTCCCTTTTGTCTAGGGTTTTATTGTTGATTGGTTTTGTGTTGAGTATCCTGATGAGTTAATTCTGAAAGGCTGTTTCTCCCTTTTGTCTAGGGTTTTATTGTTGACTGGTTTTGTGTTAAGGCTCTTCTTTGATGCTTGGTCTAACTTTTTCTAGACATTTAGAATAGCCTGCGTTTCATTGTTCAGATTTTCTCAGCTCTTCTTCATCAAATTCTTCCCCTGGATATGTGGTGCAGTTTTTAAGTTTGCACTTTTTGTGCAATTGTTTCACTTCCAGGAGAGAGCTTCCTTTCCTCTGTTCTTTCTCTGAGAATCTTGATCTATTCTGTTTGACTTTGTGCTGACTTTTCTCCCCAGCTCTTATGATTTGTTTAAATTCTTTCCTTCACCCAGTGCCCCATTTTCCTAACACTTTTCAGTTTGGGGACCCATCCTATCGTGCAGCAGTTCAGTCTAACCCTCCCCTCTTTCTTTTTTCTGTGAGGCTTTTCTACTTCTGCTTTCATCCCTGTTATGATACTCTGCCCAGGGACCTGAATGGGGTCTGTCCGGAATGGTGGGACACTTCAAAAAAGTCTTTTTGCTTTTAGGTAGCCTTTGAAACTGGGGTGAGTAAGGGCACAATGATTCTTTCCAGCCTTTCTATCTCAGACTCTGTCCCTTTTTCTCTCTCCCTCTTTCTGGCTCATTATGTATGCAGCTCTGCTCAGCAGCCCTGGATCTTTGGACTTTGGTCCTGTGCCTGTATATGCATGGAGTTCTGTCTCACTGCTCTAGGTCGCTCTATAGTCCCTGTCCGTGGTAGGAAGGATCCAAGCTGTGCTCCTCTGTGGGACTCCCAAGCTTCAAGGGACCAAGTGAGGGGGAGGGGAATGAGAATAAGCCAGCTGTTCAGTATGGAATTCTCCTGAGATTTTTTTATTTCTTTGATTCAGCATTTGGAGTTCTTCTCCAGACTCTGCCATCCTCCAGAGTTCTAAGCAAGTAAGATTTGTCCTTTTATTTACTAAATCTCTAGGAAGGCTTTTTTGGGGGATGTCTTACACTGCCATGTTGATGATATCACTTCCCTGTCCTTTACTTTTAACCTATCTATATAGTAATTTTGGAAATAAGCTTCTTGGAGACAGCATTTAGTTGTGTGCTATTTTTTCATCCATTCTGACAGTCTCTGTCTTTTAGTTGGTGTGTCTCAACTGGATATGATTTTTTCCCTCCCCACAGGAGACATTTTTCAATATCTGAAGATACTGATTTCATAACTGGGATGGCATTCATTTTTCCATGAATTACTGAGAGAGATATTTTAAAATGTCCACCTCTTGGATGGGCCATGGTGGCTCAGCAGGCAGAGTTCTCACTTGCCATGCCAGGGATCTGGATTTGATTCCTGGTGCCTACCCATGCGGAAAAAAAAATGTCCACTTCTAATTGTGAATTTATCTATTCTTATAGGTCAATCAGTTTTGAAGCTACATTAGTAGGCCCACACAAATTTAGGACTGTCTCTTCCTATTACACTGACTTTTATTTTTGTGAAATGTCTCTCTTTGTCTATAGTAATTTTCTTGAGTTAAAGTCTATTTTTTCTGAAATAAATATAGACACACACCTTCTTTTGGCTAATGTTTGTATGACGTGACTTTTCCCATCCTTTAATTTGCTACCTCTCTATTTCTTTATATTTAAAATATATCTTTTGCAAGCTATATTGAACTCTGATAACTTATGCAATCTGCAAATCTTTGTATTATAATTAGTTTTATTTATTTGTATTTAATGTAGTGACAGTGTACTAACTTGCTTTTGTTTTCTTCTTACCTATTTTTTTAACTTTAAATAAATTTTTATTACACAAAGGGTTGCCACATAATTGGCTATTTCTCTTACTTTGTACACAATTATTCTTACTCTTCTCAGAAAGGCTGCTGCTTAACTTCTCGTCTAGTGATGGCAAGCACTAAAATCTTGATTTTATCAAAATCAGTAAAAATGCCACAGTGATTTAAGTTGAAAGCAGTACACCGGTACATGACTCTTGTATCTGGTATCAGGAATATACAAGTGTCTTTTTATTAAAAAAATACAAGATAAATTACCTGTGGGCATGGATGATAACAGCAATAAACCATTATGTACTGTCAACTGAAACCAGTAACTGGTGGTTATAGTGATTTCCTTTACATCAGCCAGCCTTTTCTTCTGTCATTTTCTTCAAATGACTTTAAGTTATTGGTGAGAAACACTGCCTCGAGCTTCCCATCACAGTTCATTAATTATGGCAGAGCACTTTTCTAGGAATGAGAACATGCCCCCTCCCTTACCACCCATTCCACCCATTGCAGGGTCCTTCTCTTCTTTAGGAATTCCTGTACCTACAACTTCTTCTGTGGTTAACAGAGAGGCCGCCCCGGCAGCGGCCAATAAAGCAGTTCTCACAAACTTAGTTGGATCAATAATTCCTTTTTCTACTTTACTCACAAAATCTCCAAGCATAGCATCAAAGCCAACTTCTGAGGAACTTTGCATAAAAATTTCCTCAACTATCAATGAAACTTCAACACCTGCATCCTTAGCAACGGTTATTGCAGGAATTTTGAGTGTTCTTTTAATAATTTCTGTACCACTTTTTTGATTTTCATTATTTGGAGTTAGTGAGTCCAAAGTTAGAATGCATCGAAGCAGAGCACAACCACTCCCAGAATAACACCTTCTTCAACACCAGTTTGTGTAGCGTTGAGTGCATCTGAACTCTGTCTTCTTTTCATTCACTTTCACATCATTTGTTCCACCAACCTTCAGCACAGCTACTGTATCTGAAAATTTTGCTAGATGTTCATTTAGTTTTTCCTTTTCACGTTTTCTAGTTATGACGTCTAAAATGCTCAATGATTTCTTGAATATGTTTTTCGATTCAAGTCTTGTCACCTTTTCCTTTCAAGATCATGACATCATCTTTGGTCACTATGGCATCTCCAACTTTTCCCAAATCATGAAGCTGAACATCTTCAAGGTTTAGAGTCAACTCCTCTTCTCCAAACACCAGACCACCAGTAGCAATACCCATGTCTTTGAGCTGGTTCTATCATCACCAAAATCTGGAGCTTTGACTGCCACAAACTTGAAGACCAACTTTCAGTCTATTCAAAACAAGTGTACTTGGAGCTTCTCCATCAACATCTTCAGCAATTATAACCAAAGGCTTACAGTGAGCAGTAGCTATTTCAGGAACAGGTACAACGGATTGGATGCTAGAAATTTTCTTTTCACTCAGCAAGACACAGGCATCCTGAAATTCACATTTCTGATCTTTTGATGTATTGATAAAATATGAAGAAATATAACTCCAATCAAACTTCATGCTTTCAATAATTTCTAATTCATCATTCAATGTTTTTCCATCCTTTACTGTGACACTTTTTATTCCAACCTTTTTCATTGCATCAGAGTTGTGTTGCCAGTTTCTTTGTCTCTGTTTGCGGAGATTGTAGCAACCTGAGAAATTTCTTCAGTGGTTGTCATAGGTTTTGACTGCTTCTTAAGTTCAGCAATAACAGCATCAACAGCTAATATCACACTTCTCCTGATTTCCACCAGATTAGCGCCTTTGCTAATCTTCTTGAAGCCTTCCTTGGCAATAGAGCATGCCAGCACAGTAGCAGTGGTGGTGCCATCCCCAGCCTCTTCATTTGTGTTATTGGCAACATCTTGAACAAGTTTAGTGTGAGTATTTTTATATTTATCCTTCAAGTTAATTGACTTTGCAGTGGTCACACCACATAATCACTGTTCTTCCTTTTGACCTCATAGTAACGGCTACAGCACTGACTAAAAGGTCTACACCTTAAAGCATTAAGCCTCCGGCCAAATTCTACATCTTTGGCATAAGCCAGAGTGAGATGAGGAGTCAGTGCCCTGTACACTAGCCTCATCTGGCGAAGGACTGCAGGTAATCAAAAAATTTCTCGGGGGGCAGTGGCCAGGCATGCAGGTGGAGAGGCAGGCCATCAGTGGTGAGTGAGGGCTTATCTATCTATTTTTGTTGCTTTATTTCTCTTTTCTGCCTTTTTTTTTTGGGGGGGGGTGGTTAATCATTTCTTTTTATTATTCAATTTTCCCCTCTATTTATTAGCTTTTAAAAATATTACTTTTTTTCCTTGTTACCCTAAAGCAAGATTTCTCAGCCTCATTGACATGTTGGGTCAGATAGTTCTGTGTTGTGGGAGGTTGTCCTGTGTAATGTAGTATGTTTAATAGCATCTCTCGCCTTTATTCACTAGAGGCCTTTAGCAACCTTCCAACCCAGTTGTGACAACCAAAAGTGTCACTAGATATTGCTAAATATTTCTTGAGGGGCCAAATTTCCTCCATTTGGGAACTATTGCCCTCCAGATTTCAGTATGCATCCTTGGCTTGCATCAGTCTACCTTACCAATACATTTCCTGCAAAATGTAGCAGTGCTGCAACTTGACTCCATTTACTCCATGCCATATTTTGTGCTATTGTTGTCCTAAATTTTATACTATGCTATATGTTCTAAACTACAAAATACATCATTATAATTAAAGTCTTTATTATTATTTAAGTATGTATTGTCTTAGTTTTCCAGCTGCTAAGACAAATACTATGCAATCAGTTGGCTAAACAACAGCAATTTATTGACTTATAATTTTGAGGCTAGAGGAGGTCCAAAATAGAGGCATTAATAGCACTATGCTTTCTTCCCAATGATCGCAGTGTTCTAGAGTTGGCTGCTGGTGATTCTTGGATTCCTGGCTTTTCTCCTAATGGCAATGCACATGGCCATGTCCTCTCCTTTCCTGTCTGGGTTCCACTGACTTCCAGCTTCTTACTCTGCCCTGTGACTTTCTCCCATTACTACTGGATTTCTTTTGCCCTTAAAGGACTCCTGTAATCTGGATTAAGACCCATCCTGATTCCGTTGGCCACAGCTCAACTAAAAATAACATTTTCAAATGGTCCTATTTATAATGGATTCACACTCAAAGGCATGGATTAAGAAAATGTTTTTCTGAGGTACACAATTCAACCTAAACACATGTACTCTATCAGTGATTTTCATTTCTTCCTAGATTTCTGTTGGAGAATTTTCCTTCTGCCCAACGAACTGTCCTTAGTACTTACTTTTGTGTGTTGATGACAACAAATTTTCTTTCTTTTGTTTGAAGGAAAATATTTTCACTGACATATAATCTAGATTAACTTTTTTATTCTTTAACCACTTTCAAGATGTCAGTAGTTTGTCTTCTTGCTTACATAGTGTGTCATTTTGGGTCCTGAGAGTCAGATGCCAAGATGGAATTAAAAATGCAAGAGAATTATTAGGAGAAATGCCTGCAAAGGATAAAAGGATGGGAGAGGAGTAGGTAGGGATAGCCTTCAGACAATGGGACAGGTTTGGCATCTTGCAAGAAGACAAGGAAGAAGAAGGGTTGGGTTGAAGAGCTTCAAACTGTAGGACAGTTGTGAAAAATTCTTGGCCAGGTCTTATGCTCATTCACTGGATGGAAGCAGCTCAGCGGAGTTGTGACTTGGCAGGAAGGTTTTACTAGATCCGAAGGTGCAGCAGCTGTCAAGAAGATATGTCTCTGAAGCAGGTTCTCTTGATGGGATCTGAGGGATGCACCTCCCTGGCTGCCACATGTAGCTTCTTTTGAAAAATTAGTTATCTTTCTTGTTGTAGCTCTCCTGAAGAGTATGTTTGTTTGTTTGGTTGTTTGTTTTGCCCACATATGGTTTTGTTTGTAATTATCCTGCTTAGGAATTGCTGAACTTATTCAATCTGTGGGTTGATGTCTTTCATCGTTATCAGATGTTTCTCAGTCATACAGCTTCTATTCCATTTCCAATCACTCCTCTCCTCTTGGGACTCCACTGCACATGTATTTACCTTTGAGTATGTCCCACATTTTTATTATGCTCTGTTTTTCCTTTCTAGTTTGTTTTCTTTTTGTGTTCAATGTCAATATTTTCTATTGATTTGCCTTTGAATTCACTAATTTTGTCTTCTAGGTCCAGTTTGTTCTTAAACCCACCCAAAAAGTTTTTAAATCCATGCATATTTTTTCTAGTTGTTTTCTGAATTCCAATTCTGTTGAATTCTTTACTTTTTTTCTGTTTTGTTTAATATACTAGACATAGTTATCTTATTGAACATTTCTTTTAACTTCATTACCTTAATCCTCTGTGGATTGTTAAAAATTTATTTTATTTTTTAATTTGGATCACCTATCCTGCTTCTTTGAATATGCAGTAAATTTTAATTATATGCTGGATATTGTATATAAGGGAACTGAAGGGGTTTCTGATTATATCTTCCATCTGAGAAGAATCCCCTTTTCCTTTTTTTAAGCAGATGGGATGCAGAGCTAATTACTTTAATTCAATTAGAGATCTAATTGAGGTAGGACTAGGTTTACATTTTAGCAAGATTTCATCTGCCCCGGGTTTCTCTCTATCTTTTGGAATTGGCTTTCCAGGCTTTTGATTGTGAGCCTGGAGCATCTAGGTCTTCTGAGACTTACAAAAGGATTTCCCTCTGGAATTTTAGTTCCTCTAGTTCTCAATGTTTCCACATTCTTTGATCTCTTCAAAATGTTTCTTTCACCTTGTGCATTTGTGTTTAGTTGCTGCAGCAAAGCTTTGACCCCTTGTGACCTACTACATTCTATCCAGGTGTAGAAGTAGATCTAATCTGTTATTATTACTAGCAGTGTTGCAATAAATAACCTTATATATCCTTTATTTCATATATATGTACAGCTAGAGGATAAATTCCTAGTTCAAAGCATATGTGCATTTATAATTCTAGCAGACATTGCCAAAATGCTCTCTTTAGGTATATCAATTTATACTTCTGCCAGCAATATATGAAAGCGTCTGTTTTCACAGCAACATTACCAATGCAGCATGTTGACTTTGACAGTTTGTGAGCATGGGAGTGACTTGATCAGAGCTTTGCATTAAGAAAGTAAATGCATCAGGAATACGCTAAATGGATAGGAAAAGATCAAGGACAGTTTACTTTCCCACACTTTTGCTTCTGTTTCTAGTGAGTGAATGAAAGCCAATTGCATTCATATTTGAAAACATTCCCCAACCTTTCCTATCAGGGTTTTTTTTAGCTGGAAAGTTGATGGCTCCATGGGCTCCGTACAGATGCTAGGAGGTTTTTAATGACTGCAGTGAAGTACATCTGCTTGTCACACTAATCTCAGCGTCTGAGTCAACAACAGCCAATTTTGTGATTCAAGAATAGAAGGGACAGAGATGGCTGTGGTTTCCCTTAGGGCTCTTGCGGAGGAGACAATCTGGGGACAGTAAAGAACATTAGATTTGCCTCTGCTAGAAGAAATCATTCCCTGCCTCATTCTTGGCCCAAACTACCATGAGCCTGAGAAAACAATATTGCATGTTAGTTTCAGGAATGTAACTCGGCCATTTCAGCGTTTCCTTTCTGGGTCTTTGTGGACTTCTAAACCTCGCTTTAACAGTAAGGCTATATTATCCTCCTTTTCTCCTGCCATCAGTCGGCTGTTTTTCTTTCTCCTGGGTTCAGTGAGTCATTTCCTCAAGTGTTCCCTGGTTTGGCTTCAAAAATTTAGGATAATCATCAAGACTTGTCCTCTTCTCCCCTTCGGGCTTGAATTCCTCATTGTTAGAGACCTTTAGCTTTCCAGGGTCTGAGGTGGGTGGGCTCCAGCTGATTTCCTTCCTTAAATCTCAGTGTGTGTGCTAGAGAGAGCCCAAAAGACAGCCTGTGGGAAAAAGAGAGAGAAGAGGTAACAAATTAAATGTGCCAGGGAAACAGAGCGGGGTGGGGGTGGCGGGGGAAGGCACATGCAGACCCATGCTTCATCCAGGTTGTTGATACAGATGCCTTAATAAGGTGTTCAAACTATCAGAAGGTGCCTTCTGAATAACACGGGAACACTCAATGCCTCTGGAAGAAACCACGGCGCTTTTCATCCTGACTTCTAAATATTTGTATTCTTTCACGTGGTGTAGTTGTCACACATTTGAGTCCTGAAATGAGACATCTGGGTTCAAATCCTGATGCAGTCAGCTTCTAGCTGTATGGCCACTGGCAGGTTATTTGACCTGCGTGTCTCTGTTTCTTTTCCTGAAAAAAATGGAAAGCATAATAGTACCCAATCTCATAGGACTGGTAGAAAAATTAAATGAGGAAAACCATCTAGGAAGTACACCATTAGTCGTAGTCATTGCTGTCATCATGCCTATGGGAATTAATGTTTCTGCTTACCCTTTGCTCCTATGGTTTTCTGGGTTGTTCACACAGTATCTAATGAACAATCTAGTGTTGGGTGTCGACAAACTATAGCAAACTACAATCCACTGGCCAAGTCTGACCCATCCCATGTTTGTAAATATAGTTTTGTTGGAACACAGCCACACCCATTTCATACATCTTGTCCATGGCTGCTTTCCCTCTGTAAAGGCAGAATTTAGTAAGAGTGACAGACTATTTGGCTCACCAAACTAGACATATTTATTACTAGGCCTTTTACAGAAAAGGTTTGCCTACACCTAGCCTAGACCATCATATTTTAAATCTCTTTAAGTAAGTATATAGTTGTGGACCTATGCGTAATTCTGTGGCTCAGTTTCCCTAATTGAAAAATGCAATATTGGGGTAAATAAATTCTAAGTAGACCCTTTCTAGACCAATTCAGCTATCATTGTAGCTTCTAGAGCCTTGTAATTTGCAGTTGGTTTGAACTTTCTGGTGGGCTCTTCCATATGCTATAAGGAGAGATAAAAAGTTGAAAACAACCCTCAGTAACCTGGATGTCAAATATCAGAATAAATCATGAGAGGTGATCTTTCCAGAGAGGAGAATGACAGTTTTGTTAGGCTTTAACACTGGGCCCCTTCCTGGCTGATATAACATTTTTCTAATTCTTTGGCTTTTTTTTTTTTTTTAAATTTCTTTCTTTATATCTGCCTCCCACTGCCTGCTCTCCATACTACACCCTCTTTAGTTTAGCCACTATCATTTTGTTTTCCTCCAGCCTGACTCATTTCTTCAGTGGTTTTTTTTGGTCCTCCATTCTCTACCTTCTCACCCTCCAAAGGTGAAGGAGGCAATATGCCATGTCTCCCAGCCCCTCAGCCATACCAGCTGTAATGCCACCAGCAGCCCCCCCAGCTCAGGACCCTCTGCAGAGTCTGTACCACAAGCAGAAAGGGAGCAGCGGGTCCTACGGAAGGGAAGTATCAACCGTAATCTGCATCCTTTGACGTTTAGGATTGGGAAGCAGGGAAGGCTAGAAAATAACAGACAATTTCCCTCCAAACCAAGGCCAGGGTCCTTGGGCTAGTCATCTACCTTCCCTAAGCTTCAGTTTCCTTTTGTTGGTAAAATGAGGAAAATAATTCCGATTCGTTCCTCACAGGGCTTTTGTGAGGATGACCACATGTATGTGGAAAAGCTCTCTTATTTTCCCTTTTTAAAATACTGTATTTTTATTTTCCCCATTTAAAAATTACTACAGGTTTGCAGGATGTAAGAACATATGTCAGAGTGCACAGGTGGTCCAGTGGTAGAATGCTTGCCTGCCATGCCGGAGACCCGGGTGCGATTCCTGACCCATGCACCTCCCACAATAAAAGAACATATGTCATTTTATAGCCATCCAGCAACCATCATTGTTCACAAGAGAACCCCGATTTCCTTTGGGAGAGTCAATTTACCTCCATTGTGTATAATCATGCCAAGATGGAAAATCCAGGTGCCTGTCCTAAAGGCCCAGATGGTGGCACCTTTCGTGTCTCCTGTAGCCACAAGGTGGGCCATGGCCTCAGCTCAGATGGTGGACTCCTCCCTCTGGGACTTTGACTTTTGAGTGCGTGAAGTTAAGTGAGTGACAAGTTGGCATTCAATTATCCTGGGCAGTTACTTCTCTACCAGAATCCACCCACTGCAAGCCCAGTCTTAAGATCCCTGATTACTAACCCCTGAAGCTTAAATGATTTCTGCTGTTTCCAGGCCTGGCTTTCCAGGCTTCCTGTGTTGTTTTCAATAAATCCCCCTTTGTTTAAGTGGGTCAAAAGTGAGTCAAAATTTGCTTCCATGGCCTGTAATCAAAGAACCCCAACTGGCACACATGTCTGATGCTGAGAACCATGAAACTCTTTTTATGAAACTCTTTTTATTTGTACTTGCTGTTCTACATACATGATCTAAATCCTCATAAAGACCCTTAGAGGTCACTATCATTATTTCCAAAAAAAAAAAAACAGTAGGAAACTGAGACTCTAAGAGGCTAAATAAAATGAGCACATATGTATAAGGAACTAAGCCACAGAACTGGGTGTTGGATCCCAGGTTAGAAGCAAGATGTCATTGACTCCAAACATTTTATACTTTTGCCATGTGGAAATGGTATAATCATGGACAATTGGTTTTGTAGACTGTTTTTGAGTTAATGATACGTTGTGAAAATTCCCATGTCCATAACATTTTTGAACAATGTGACATAATAGCTTCCAAATCATTGCCCATCATTTGGAATCACTAGCATTTTACCTATTCAAGCTCATATTGATAGACATTTTAAAATGTACTGTAACAAATATTCTTGAACATTACTTTTTTGTAACTATTTCTGATTTTCTCCTTAAGGTGAATTCTTAGAAGTGGAATTGCTGGGTTTTAAGTTCATGCATAACTTTAAGGTTTTTGCTGCATATTGACACATTACCCACCAGAGAAATCTTACTGAATTTTATTTCCATCAGGAGTGTGTTTTGTGACTAATGAAAGGGTTTTCTATATGGAGAGGTGCTAAGAAGTATAAAGGACTAGTTAAATAATACCACTTTTAATTATAGAAAAAGTAAAATGCCTTTTCAAAGTACATCTACTACAACAAAATAATATAGAAATAAAAATAAGTAAGGGTCCAAAATTAAAACGCAACCTAAAATGGGTGCATGGGTGGTTCAGTGGTAGAATGCTTGCCTTCCACGTGGGAGACCCGGGTTTGCTTCCCGGACCATGCACCAACTCCCCCAAAAAATGCAACCTGAAATGAGATCAGTATCTAACATGCAGGCATTGGGTTCTTTTTTTTTTTTTTTTTTTTTTTCCATATCTTTTTTTTTTATTAATTAAAAAAAGAATTAACAAAACAATTAGAAATCATTCCAATCTACATGTACAATCAGTAATTCTTAATAACATCACATAGTTGCATATTCATCATTTCTTAGTACATTTGCATCGATTTAGAAAAAGAAATAAAAAGACAACAGAATAAGAATTAAAACAATAATAGAAAGAAAAAAAAACAAAAAAAACAAAAACAAAAAACCTATACCTCACATGCAGCTTCATTCAGTGTTTTAACATAATTGCATTACAATTGGGTAGTATTGTGCTGTCCATTTCTGAGTTTTTATATCCAGTCCCGTTGTACAGTCTGTATCCCTACAGCTCCAATTATCCCTTCTCTTTTTTTTTTTTTTTTAATTAACGGAAAAAAAGAAATTAACCCAACATTTAGAGATCATACCATTCTACATATGCAATCATTAATTCTTAACATCATCACATAGATGCATGATCATCATTTCTTAGTACATATGCATTGGTTTAGAAGAACTAGCAACATAACCGAAAAAGATATAGAATGTTAATATAGAGAAAAAAATAAAAGTAATAATAGTAAAATCAAAACAAAACAAAACGAAACAAAACAAAAACCTATAGCTCAGATGCAGCTTCATTCAGTGTTTTAACATGATTACTTTACAATTAGGTATTATTGTGCTGTCCATTTTTGAGTTTTTGTATCTAGTCCTGTTACACCGTCTGTATCCCTTCAACTCCAATTGGCCATTATCTTACCCTGTTTCTACCTCCTGCTGGACTCTGTTATCAAGGACATATTCCAAATTTATTCTCGAATGTCTGTTCACATCAGTGGGACCATACAGTATTTGTCCTTTAGTTTTTGGCTAGACTCACTCAGCATAATGTTCTCTAGGTCCATCCATGTTATTACATGCTTCATAAGTTTATCCTGTCTTAAAGCTGCATAGTATTCCATCATATGTATATACCACAGTTTGTTTAGCCACTCTTCTGCTGATGGAGATTTCAGCTGTTTCCATCTCTTTGCAATTGTAAATAACGCTGCTATAAACATTGGTGTGCAAATGTCCGTTTGTGTCTTTGCCCTTAAGTCCTTTGAGTATATTCCCAGCAATGGTATTGCTGGGTCGTATGGCAATTCTATATTCAGCTTTTTGAGGAACCGCCAAACTGCCTTCCACAGTGGTTGCACCATTTGACATTCCCACCAACAGTGGATAAGTGTGCCTCTTTCTCCGCATCCTCTCCAGCACTTGTCATTTTCTGTTTTGTTGATAATGGCCATTCTGGTGGGTGTGAGATGATATCTCATTGTGGTTTTGATTTGCATTTCTCTAATGGCCAGGGACATTGAGCATCTCTTCATGTGCCTTTTGGCCATTTGTATTTCCTCTTCTGATAGGTGTCTGTTCAAGTCTTTTTCCCATTTTGTAATTGGATTGGCTGTCTTTTTGTTGTTGAGATGAACAATCTCTTTATAAATTCTGGATACTAGACCTTTATCTGATATATCATTTCCAAATATTGTCTCCCATTGTGAAGGCTGTCTTTCTACTTTCTTGATGAAGTTCTTTGATGCACAAAAGTGTTTAATTTTGAGGAGTTCTCATTTATTTATTTCCTTCTTCAGTGCTCTTGCTTTAGGTTTAAGGTCCATAAAACCGCCTCCAGTTGTAAGATCCATAAGATATCTCCCAACATTTTCCTCTAACTGTTTTATGGTCTTAGACCTAATGTTTAGATCTTTGATCCATTTTGAGTTAACTTTTGTATAGGGTGTGAGAGATGGGTCTTCTTTCATTCTTTTGCATATGGATATCCAGTTCTCTAGGCACCATTTATTGAAGAGACTGCTCTGTCCCAGGTGAGTTGGCTTGACTGCCTTATCAAAGATCAAATGTCCATAGATGAGAGGGTCTATATCTGAGCACTCTATTCGATTCCATTGGTCGATATATCTATCTTTATGCCAATACCATGCTGTTTTGACCACTGTGGCTTCATAATATGCCTTAAAGTCAGGCAGCGCGAGACCTCCAGCTTCGTTTTTTTTCCTCAAGATGTTTTTAGCAATTCGGGGCAACCTGCCCTTCCAGATAAATTTGCTTATTGGTTTTTCTATTTCTGAAAAATAAGTTGTTGGGATTTTGATTGGTATTGCATTGAATCTGTAAATCAATTTAGGTAGGATTGACATCTTAACTATATTTAGTCTTCCAATCCATGAACACGGTATGCCCTTCCATCTATTTAGGTCTTCTGTGATTTCTTTTAGCAGTTTTTTGTAGTTTTCTTTATATAGGTTTTTTGTCTCTTTAGTTAAATTTATTCCTAGGTATTTTATTCTTTTAGTTGCAATTGTAAATGGGATTCGTTTCTTGATTTCCCCCTCAGCTTGTTCATTACTAGTGTATAGAAATGCTACAGATTTTTGAATGTTGATCTTGTAACCTGCTACTTTGCTGTACTCATTTATTAGCTCTAGTAGTTTTGTTGTGGATTTTTCCAGGTTTTCGACGTATAGTATCATATCGTCTGCAAACAGTGATAGTTTTACTTCTTCCTTTCCAATTTTGATGCCTTGTATTTCTTTTTCTTGTCTAATTGCTCTGGCTAGAGCCTCCAACACAATGTTGAATAATAGTGGTGATAGTGGACATCCTTGTCTTGTTCCTGATCTTAGGGGGAAAGTTTTCAATTTTTCCCCATTGAGGATGATATTAGCTGTGGGTTTTTCATATATTCCCTCTATCATTTTAAGGAAGTTCCCTTGTATTCCTATCTTTTGAAGTGTTTTCAACAGGAAAGGATGTTGAATCTTGTCGAATGCCTTCTCTGCATCAATTGAGATGATCATGTGATTTTTCTGCTTTGATTTGTTGATATGGTGTATTACATTAATTGATTTTCTTATGTTGAACCATCCTTGCATACCTGGGATGAATCCTACTTGGTCATGATGTATAATTCTTTTAATGTGTTGTTGGATACGATTTGCTAGAATTTTATTGAGGATTTTTGCATCTGTATTCATTAGAGAGATTGGTCTGTAGTTTTCTTTTTTGTAATATCTTTGCCTGGTTTTGGTATGAGGGTGATGTTGGCTTCATAGAATGAATTAGGCAGTTTTCCCTCCACTTCGATTTTTTTGAAGAGTTTGAGGAGAGTTGGTACTAATTCTTTCTGGAATGTTTAGTAGAATTCACACGTGAAGCCATCTGGTCCTGGACTTTTCTTTTTAGGAAGCTTTTGAATGACTAATTCAATTTCTTTACTTGTGATTGGTTTGTTGAGGTCATCTATGTCTTCTTGAGTCAAAGTTGGTTGTTCATGTCTTTCCAGGAACCCGTCCATTTCATCTAAATTGTTGTATTTATTAGCGTAAAGTTGTTCACAGTATCCTGCTATTACCTCCTTTATTTCTGTGAGGTCAGTAGTTATGTCTCCTCTTCCATTTCTGATCTTATTTATTTGCATCCTCTCTCTTCTTCTTTTTGTCAATCTTGATAGGGGCCCATCAATCTTATTGATTTTCTCATAGAACCAACTTCTGGTCTTATTGATTTTCTCTACTGTTTTCATATTTTCAATTTCATTTATTTCTGCTCTGATCTTTGTTATTTCTTTCCTTTTGCTTGCTTTGGGATTAGTTTGCTGTTCTTTCTCCAGTTCTTCCAATTGAACAGTTAATTCCTGCATTTTTGCCTTTTCTTCTTTTCTGATATAGGCATTTAGGGCAATAAATTTCCCTCTTAGCACTGCCTTTGCTGCATCCCATAAGTTTTGATATGTTGTGTTTTCATTTTCATTTGCCTAGAGGTATTTACTAATTTCTCTTGCAATTTCTTCTTTGACCCACTCGTTGTTTAGGAGTGTGTTGTTGAGCCTCCAGGTATTTGTGAATTTTCTGGCATTCCGCCTATTATTGATTTCCAACTTCATTCCTTTATGATCTGAGAAAGTGTTGTGTATGATTTCAATCTTTTTAAATTTGTTAAGACTTGCTTTGTGACCCAGCATATGGTCTATCTTTGAGAATGATCCATGAGCACTTGAGAAAAAGGTGTATCCTGCTGTTGTGGGATGTAAAGTCCTATAAATGTCTGTTAAGTCTAGCTCCTTTATAGTAATATTCAGATTCTCTATTTCTTTATTGATCCTCTGTCTAGATGTTCTGTCCATTGATGAGAGTGGGGAATTGAAGTCTCCAACTATTATGGTATTTGTGTCTATTTCCCTTTTCAGTGTTTGCAGTGTATTCCTCACGTATTTTGGGGCATTCTGGTTCGGTGCATAAATATTTATGATTGTTATGTCTTCTTGTTTAATTGTTCCTTTTATTAGTAGATAGTGTCCTTCTTTGTCTCTTTTAACTGTTTTACATTTGAAGTCTAACTTGTTGGATATTAGTACAGCCACTCCTGCTATTTTCTGGTTGTTATTTGCATGAAATATCTTTTCCCAACCTTTCACTTTCAACCTATGTTTATCTTTGGGTCTAAGATGTGTTTCCTGTAGACAGCATATAGAAGGATCCTGTTTTTTAATCCATTCTGCCAAGCTATGTCTTTTGATTGGGGAATTCAGTCCATTAACATTTAGTGTTATTACTGTTTGGATAATATTTTCCTCTGCCATTTTGCCTTTTGTATTATATATATCATATCTGACTTTCCTTCTTTCTACACTCTTCTCCATACCTCTCTCTTCTGTCTTTTCGTTTCTGACTCTAGAGCTCCCTTTAGTATTTCTTGCAGAGCTGGTCTCTTGGTCACAAATTCTCTCAGTGACTTTTTGTCTGAGAATGTTTTAATTTCTCCCTCATTTTTGAAGGACAATTTTGCTGGATATAGGAGTCTTGGTTGGCAGTTTTTCTCTTTTAGTAATTTAAATATATCATCCCACTGTCTTCTAGCCTCCATGGTTTCTGCTGAGAAATCTACACATAGTCTTATTGGGTTTCCCTTGTATGTGATGGATTGTTTTTCTCTTGCTGCTTTCAAGATCCTCTCTTTCTCTTTGACCTCTGACATTCTAACTAGTAAGTGTCTTGGAGAACGCCTATTTGGGTCTAATCTCTTTGGGGTGCGCTGCACTTCTTGGATCTGTAATTTTAGGTCTTTCATAAGAGTTGGGAAATTTTCAGTGAAAATTTCTTCCATTAGTTTTTCTCCTCCTTTTCCCTTCTCTTCTCCTTCTGGGACACCCACAACACGTATATTTGTGCGGTTCATATTGTCCTTGAGTTCCCTGATACCCTGTTCAAATTTTTCCATTCTTTTCCCGATAATTTCTGTTTGTTTTTGGAATTCAGATGTTCCATCCTCCAAATCACTAATTCTATCTTCTGTCTCTTTGAATCTATCATTGTAGGTATCCATTGTTTTTTCTATCTTTTCTACTTTGTCCTTCACTTCCATAAGTTCTGTGATTTGTTTTTTCAGTTTTTCTATTTCTTCTTTATGTTCAGCCCATGTCTTCTTCATGTCCTCCCTCAATTTATCGATTTCGTTTTTGAAGAGGTTTTCCATTTCTGTTCGTATATTTAGCATTAGTTGTCTCAGCTCCTGTATCTCATTTGAACTATTGGTTTGTTCCTTTGACTGGGCCATATTTTCAATTATTTGAGCGTGATCCGTTATCTTCTGTTGGCATCTGCGCATTTAGACAGATTTCCCTGGGTATTGGATCCAAAAGTTTGGAAGATTTTTCTGTGAAATCTCTGGGTTCTGTTTTTCTTATCCTGCCCAGTAGGTGGCGCTCGTGGCACACGTTTGTCTGCAGGTCCCACCAGTAAAAGGTGCTGTGGGACCTTAAACTTTGGAAAACTCTCGCCGTCCGGGGGGTTCGCTAGCGAAAGCGGCTTGAGCCGGCCCGGGGTCCGAACGCAGGGAGGGTTGCTGGTCGCCACAGCCAGGGAAAGAGCCCGTCCGAATTTCCTAGTCGGCCCTGGGCGACAAGCGTGGCGGGAGGGCGCCAGCGGCAGCGGCCCGCCCGAGAGAGTGCACGTTCCCCGGGAGTCACGGGTTTGGAAGGGGCTTCCCCCACCCGTCACCATTCTCCGCGACCTGGGGATTTCCGATCCAATTCTCTCAGTTGGTCTGGGGGGCTGTGCGTGGTGTGGGCGCCAGCCGCCTTGGTTTCAGGGGACCGCCTCTCCAATTCTCCCAGCCGGCCCGGGAAGGGGGAAGGGAGCGACTCCGGCCGCTTGCCGCCCCGCCTGGTGAGGCCCGCGCGCCTCGGCGATCTCACCCGAGCTGCTTCTCTCAGCCAGCCAGCCGTTCCAGGATGGGGTACGCTGTCTTTTTTATCTCTGTTGTGGCTTTGGGTGCTTTCTGTATCGTTTCTACTCCCCTAGTAGCTGTCCTGGAGAAAAAACTAAGATCCACGCGTCTTACTAAGCCGCCATCTTCCGGCATTCGGTTCTTATACATCTCCTGGAGAAAAGGAATTGCTTTGATTTTAGATTTTTTTTTAAAGGAGCCAAGGCAAAGAGGAAAGCAATAATCTTGATGACGACGATGATGATGATGATGGACAGGAGAAGGAGGAGAGGAAGAAGGATGAGGATAAGGAGGAGGAGGAAGATCCTCTAGTGCATCTCTGGTGGTCATAGGAACCACTTAGATATACTCTGCTTCTGAGATTTTGCTTCTGCATTCCTGCACTAGACAAAAAAAGTGAGGTTCTCCCCAGATTTTTGGTAGCCCCTGTAGTAAGAAGGCAGCTGGGCCACCCAGACTTATTTATTTAAGGCAATAAACAGTAATCAAAGCAGCAGTATGATTTGAAGGAAAGAAAACTTTTCTTTTTTGAAGGAAAGAAAACTCTTCTTTTCTGTATACCACACTCTTTATTCCTCAATAAATGCACACTGGTTTCTTTTGTATGAAAGCCTACATTAATATGAAAATCTGGCATCTCCAAAAGTTATATGCTAAATTACTGGCTACCGTGAAACCTCTAACTAAAATAAGCTCTTAAATTTCATTTCAATTATTTAGCAATACCTAAGGGGATGAGATATAGGACTGGTCTATTTTCAAAGGAATGGAAGACATAGAAAAGTAAAATAATCATGGTTCGGAGTACAGGATAACTCTAGGACATTTTGGAGACTTTTGGTAAACAGTTAGGAGCCTGAGCTTTCAGGGAGCCTGGAATGAGGATATGAAGGGCCATTAATAGGTAGAAAGTGGAATGCCTAATAGAGAGAAATGAAAATAAAACCTTGCCATTATGTA
This sequence comes from Tamandua tetradactyla, assembly GCF_023851605.1. Taxonomy (NCBI): domain Eukaryota; kingdom Metazoa; phylum Chordata; class Mammalia; order Pilosa; family Myrmecophagidae; genus Tamandua; species Tamandua tetradactyla. The sequence goes on along the minus strand of NC_135339.1, from coordinate 38,866,956 downwards.
ATAAAGCAATACAGGTAAGTTGCAGCATATGTCAGTGATGTGCCAGTATGAAATGGGAGTCTCTCACTGCCCCAAACATGCTCACTGGTGGTAACAACTGCTATCATAAGCATAGAGAAAACCTGCACTAATATGTAAATCCCCTCTGCATGTGTATGCACACAAACTGTATTTCATTAATTCTAAGACATTTTTTTCCCAAGACATTATTTTTGAAGTTCAAAACTCTGAAACTGGGAAGAATTATACAATCAATGGCATATCATGGTTTACTGGGCAACATTTTTTCTTTATTAATGGTATATAAAGAAATGGTACCTTTTAAATCTATGGTGTCTTTGATTTGATATAAGAAAGAGAGAGGAAATACTGCCTGGTTAAAGGAATTGTCTGAAAGAATATACTGACTACTTATGCCATTTGTCTCAATAGTTGCTATTCTTTTACTTTTCATTTATTCACTTTTTTGGGGGGAAGGACGTAGAAATCACTGAACCCAATGATTCTACTGATGAGGAAATTGACCTTGACTTGTCAAGGTGTCTGGGGAGAGGTGAGTCTGTGTATGCAATCACAGCAGATCTACATGTTTATTATTCTCCCAAATGACTACCAATTGCAGAGTCAGTTGCCTCAACCAAAGCATCTGTTAGGAGTGGGAAGGTCCAACAGTGATGAGGATGGTGCCCTGTGAAAGTGTCCCTAACCCCAACTTGAATCCAGCCACAGGTAGAAATATTATGGCCTGGGGGCAGTCAGTAATTATTAGTGTGGTTCAGTTTAGCTGACTAGACTTTCTTTCCTTCTTTCTTTCTTTCTTTTCAAATTTAAATAGCTGTTGGGGCTGAGAAGATAGTGAATTCAAGTATCCTTTCAAGTAAAGAAGAGTACCTTTTGCCTTCTTGTCCTCAGAAGAGACCTTAGTTTTCCTGGGTTCTCCCTGTACACTTCTGGGAATAAGGCAGAGTTGAACTCAGTATTTAAGTATAGTCTTGGGTTTACATGAAAAGAGACAGATGGTCATATTTTTCCTTCCAAAGATCCTGAAATGGTTCCACCTCATCTCTTACCCCCTTACTACAAGTGATAGTGTAACGTCCTTTTTCCATAATTCTCTTTTTCTCCAGTTAAATGATGTCTGAGAATTCTTAGGTCAAATTGGGGTGTAGCTCATGGTGCCCATGGGATCTCTTTTCCAGTGACTCTTTGCTTTGAGCATTGGTGCTGCCATTTTAGCTGTGTGACCTTGGGAATCTCAAACTATAGCTTACTCATTACACATAGGGATGTTGAGAAGATTAAATGTGATAATTCATGCAAAGATTTTTTATTTCTCAGTGTCTGGCACATAGCAAAATTTCAATAGGTATTAGCTATTTTTATTATTTTCTTGTAGTATTCCCTCTTCTTTGTCAAGCACTGTATTACAATTCTTTTACTCTTATAGCAAAACTTATTCTCATAAAAGCATTTTAATGTTTAATTAATTTGTGTGAATTCATGTTAACGATTTCTCTCCAAAGAATGTTTACATTCATCAATTTATTTTTGCAGAGTGTAATGATCCTTGTCATGTTGAAGAAAATTCAGTTAAGTCATCTGGTAGGGTAAATCTGTGGAGGGGTGGGTAGGCGTGTCTTCCCATCCACTTTCTCTCTTACTTCCATCTTTCTGTAAGGCTAATCCAATTGGCTCCACAGGAATTGCCCCTGCTTCTAAGTGACCCTTCTTGTGACTGTCGCAGTCTTGTGTACACTAATTCTACCACTTCTCTTCCTGAAGGCCACTCCCATTTCACTTTCCTATTCTAGAGAGGCATTCTATGTCTTTGAAGACAGAGAAACTCACTTTTCCTACTACCTCCCTGCTTTCCGATGATAATGATCTCCCAGCAAAGCTCTTGCTTAGATATTTCCATCTAGGGCAACTCTTACTTATCTCAAATCCTCTTTAGCTCTTTCTATTTCCATCTCTGTACAATAAAGTGCACTTTCTTCTATTTGTGAGTCAAAAAAATGACTTTGCTTATAAATAATAAGAATACAAGCATGTGGTAAGACAACTGTTTCCAGAAAAAGGAAGTTGTAAAGATTTTTGTACAGTATTTTAATTCTGATTATAGAAGCAATACATTCTTGTTTATAAACTTTGAGCAAAATTAAAATGTTGAAGGAGAAAAAGAGAGTCTTATATAGACCTACCTGTAAGAGGCAACCATTGGTAACATTTTGGGGTATGCTTGTTTGTACATATTCTTTTTTTTTTTCCTACTGGTGTTAAGTTTAAGGTAAAGTTAGGCACAGTGGAGATGAGCTTGTGTCCAGAAACTCTAAGAAGATTTTGAAAATGCCCAGACCTGCTCTTTAGGAAACTGCACAAAACCTCCTATAAAATCTGCCTCCTTCAAACCAAACATTCAAAATACATGAAAAGAGCTCTTATTCGTTTCGTTCAATAACTACCAGTAGAACAGAATTGCATTGCACTATTTTTTAACAAACAAAATGAGTTTCAAATTCATGAAAGATAAAGCTTTTGTGGCCTAACCTGGAAATTCAGCCACTACTGTCACTACGAAGAAGACACAAATCATTTCTTGATAAAGGAAAATGGGACTGTTTGGTTCTAAAAATATCCACCCACATTATTGTTTAAAAAAACAGGAGTTTATTTTAGAGTTTAAAATGGTAAAGGGCAACAAATTGAGTGTAGTTGACTCAGACAACGAGAGTGCAAAACTGGGACCTGAGGCGATTCCATTGCATTTCAGGGAGCTGCATGGTGTGTGTACGTCCTCATGCTTCTCTCTGCACACTGGCTATCCTGCTCTTCCACAACTTTCATTTACACATGACTTTAACTGTGAGCCAAATGTCTCTTGAAACCTGGCTTCCCCAGCTAATTGAGCCAATCTTTCACTGTCCCATTTTTATATTCACATGATGGAAAAGTCCAGTTGGCCCAGATTGTGTCAAATGTCCACTCATGGTCCAATCAACTGTGACTAGGGATGCGTGAGGGGCTGTGGGCGGGAGTTGGTTCTCTTAGAAGAATTTCTGGCAGCAGTGCTACTATCTTTGACATAACTTAAGTGAAGCTTCACTAGGGGAAAAAAATGGGGATTCATATATTCCTGTTCTAATTCTTTGGGGGGCTTTTATTTTACTTCAATTTAATTGGATTCAACTAATACTCATATCTCTTCCATTATAAGACCTATGTTTTTCCATAATCTAGTCAGGCCTCACAATGTGTGTGTTTAATGATTTAATGTGGTAGTGTTTCTTCTTCTCTCTTTCCCCACAATTATAAGATAAAAGGTATTATTAAACTGGTGAGATTTTAAAACAAAGGAAATATGGCATATACTATATATATAGGGCATCAATTGCTTTCCATGAAGGATATGGAAAAGGGGCCACTAAATATAGGGCTGATTTAGAAGATCAGGAAACATTCCAATTCCTTTTTTTTTTTTCACCACCCTGAAATCCTGCACCAAAAGAAAAAGAAGTTTATATTCCTCTTCACTGTGAGATGTGAAATGCATTAAAGATCCTGAGGAGAACTTAGGATTCGTAGCTTTGAGAAGCAAATATTTATTTTGTAGAATAATAACTATCAGTGCTGACTGAGCAGGAAGTCAGTCCTAGAGCATGTGTTGGGATAAAATGTGGCTTCGTACGCAACCAAATTCCGAGCAATTGCCTCCTCTAATATTTGGAATTTTTTTAAAAAGTGCTTCCTTTGGAACTGAAGTGCTTTCTACTTGGTTTCAGCCCAAAGGTGAGCATTTTGGAGAAGGTTAAATCTTTTCAGATGTTTTCGAGGTGTACAAAGAGGAAAAGTTAAACCATTCTTTTCTATGCGTACTTTTAGCTTCAAATTACTCAAGTAAATGTGAACTTCACTTGTTTTTATTCTGTTTTGAAAGTTCCATGATTTGCTCAAAAAATAGCTTACCAAAAAAAAAATTGTTCTCAAATCAATCCTGAAAATATCTTCTTTACTTCTTACTTAGAAGAATAAACTTTTTAAACTAAGTGAAAGGTACACATAAGATATGGTCAACTGGAAAACTGTCAGATAGAATCTGCTAAAGTTTCACAAAAAAACTTGAAGTTTTAGAAAAAATAGTTAACCTTTAATAAAGCATGCATGGATTGGAGAAATAGAGAATTCAAACTAATTACTGAGACTGCAACATGTAGTGGCTTGGCTTTGACACTTGCTAGCTGTATGGCTGGCTGTTGTTAAACTGTTTCTCCTTTCCAGGTCTCAGGTCTCTCACCTGGAAAAGGGTCATGATGCAAGAACCAAGTTCAAAAAATTGTTGTGAAGATTCAATCAGGTGAGATTGAATAAAGCACTTACAACGGTTTCTATTAACATACTCAAAATCATCTTGAGAGAAAAATATCTTTAATTAAGAAATAAATATCACCATTTTTGGGGGTGTGTGAGGGGAGTTCAGTGGTAGAATTCTCACCTGACATGCGGGAGACCCAGGCTCGATTTCTGGCCCATGCACTTCCCCAAAATAAAACAAGCAACAAACAAATGAAAACAAAACAAAACAAAACAAAAACTCAACAAATGGTATTGCAGTAGGGGATACTCAAATGGGAAAAGAATGAAATGTGACACCCCCTCATACAGCTTACAAAGAAAAAAAAAAGAAAGAAATATCATCATTTTAGTGATTATTTGGTTTTTCAATTCACTAATTTCAAATTCAATGGAATTTTTTTTCTAAATTAAAGTGATATCAAGTAGTATATCAAGTTTTTCTTTGTACTTGGTGCAGGTTTTCCCTGCCAAATTGCAGAAGGATTTGGAAATGGGATAGTTCATGAGTATGATCAGTTTATGAGTATGAACTATTCAACATGCATAGTAAAAATTCCATGCTACTCACTAGACTGCACATTTGGAGATATTCTCCTGACATTTGATAGATCTCTGGAAAAACGAAAGATGACTCATGTAGAATCAGTAGATTCTGTTCATTCCTAGGAGACTCTTCTGGGCCCAGCCACTCCCCACCACAGTCTTAGCTTTGCCTAATGACCACGAAATGGAGGTTTCACTGATGCCACCAACAGCTTTACGTGGCTGGGGTGTATTCTTTTTTTGTATGATGCCAATATATTCCTTGTTTTTCATTTTAGACTGGCTGGGTCATAGCTCCATGCTTATTGACACATGCTAGATACTTAATTTGCTTAATGTGTTTATAAATGATAGATATATACTGTGGATGAACATTGATTTCCCTATTGTAAGTGTTCTGAAAATTGTGCTATAGACTAATTCTTTTTTGTATGCTGTGTAGTGGGGGTCACATTTCATTCTTTTTTCCACGTGACTATCCCATTATTTCAGCACCATTTGTTGAATTTTATTTTTTTTGGTAGTCGGTGTGGTAGGAGGGCATGGACTGGGAATGGAACCTGGGTCTCCCACATGGCAGGTGAGAATTCTTCCACTGAACTACCCTTGCACCCCCTAGACTAGTTTTTTATAGATGAAATATATGCCATATTGCCTTTTCATAGACATACAATCTCAGGGATGTATTTACTTGTCTGCAAACAGTTTATTTAAGGTTTAAATGTTTTTTTCCCCATTTTCCAACCTGCCAGCTTACCCTCCCTTTTCCAGGTCTCTGTTGAGTGGTTCATGGTATACAGGGGTTCCTTTTGAATTGGACTAATCTGTCCCTAATTTACTGCCTGCAAATTTTAATTTCCAGTGATAAGTTATCTTAAAGTAGGAGTATACTTGTAAATATATTTATTTTGCCATCAAAAAGTAAATAGAAAATAAATTTCAAAGGTGCACCATGTCCCAAGTGTTATAACCGTCAAGCTAAATGTTTAGCAAATAGTGTCATTCCTAAGAAAATAAAAGATGAAAGTTTTGGGTAAAATCCTCTAAATGTAACAAGAGTTCCTGTTACATTTATGACACAAAAACCAAGGTATCAATTTTCCTTTGGCACAAATAATATGGATTGGCTAGCTAGAAATGGTTTTAAATATGTGGTATACAATAAAGGGTTCTTTTGTTGCCAAAAGCAGAAAATTGGGTGAACCAGACCAAAAATCATATATCGGATAAACAGCTTCCCATACAAATGAATTTGCTGATAGACAGAAAAAAAGCAGTTTCTTTTAGTTTTAGTTTTAAGACTTTCACAGACAGATCCAATTCTAAATTCAAAAAAATTTTGAGATAAACGATTTAAGTCTCATACATTGCACTCCATGAAACAGTATAGCATATGTTTACACCGAATAAGTTGATTTTACTTTGGGATGCTATTTTAAATACCAAGCACCTTAAAGCTGACCTTTGTACAATTTGTAGAGAGGGTAAGGGCTGGTTAGATCACTCTTTGTGCATTATGACATTGATATCATTTTATTTTACTTCTCAGGAAAAAAATTTAGTTCTATTTTGTGGGGAGATAAATAATTTGAGAGATTTATGGTTTTGAAAATGTCTATCTGATCATCTGGGAATATATATATGTGTATAATTTTAAAATTTAGGATACTTTAAATTTTCTTAGAAGATAAAATAGAAAATACAAATAAGCCAAAAAGAAAAGTTATTAAAATCTATATAATCTTATCTACTCAGAGATAATTGCTATTAACTCAACTCAAAAAAATATATATCCAACCCCTTGCTCCCCCACTTTTAAAAATGCATATCAATCTAGATTTTAAAAATAGCCTATATTTGTAACATAATACCAAAAATATTGTTCTGAAAGTTGTTTTTTTTTAACTTAACAGTACATAGCATAAACATTTTCCATGTCATGCTATGGAAGTTTTGGCCTTTCCTATTTTTGCATAGTACCCACCAGTCCTGGAAAATTGGCAGTTTGGGAGGCATCCAGTTAATGGCCCTTTGCAAAGACATTAGCATTGAGACTTTTTCAAAACAGTTTTAAGAGGCGTGGACATGCATAAGTGGTAGCTGGAATGGGACACCATGGATGTCCAATAATGGATTCTGCTAATAAACTAATGCATGAGAATATGTAAAGCCCTTTTTGAGGAAACTTTTGAGGTGGGGCTAAACTTTAGCTTTAGTTGGTAAGGGAGTACTTGATTAAATATTAATGTGACCCCCATTTGCAGTGTAGCCTGCTGAAGGAGGATCAGACATCATCCTATATCCCTGTGTGAGTTACACATTCATAATCATTGATTTGATTTTTCTTCTCCAGGAACTTTTATTACGTATAAGTTCTCCCCACCCTCATGTTACGTACCTATCACTTTCACGCAAATAACTTCTGCAAAAAAATCTTCTCTCTCTTTTTTTTACTTAAAATATTTTCTTGTTTCCATTTTTCAATTTATTTTAAAGCATTGCTCATTGTGTTTATTTGCTCTTTTGTTCCTTTTAATTTAGTCTTAATTAAAAAATATATATATATATATTAGTTCTTTCCTGAGTTGTATAACCTCTCTTTTCAATTCTTCATTCTTTTCACTCAAATTTGAGATTTTCAATTCTGATTTAGATTGTTCTTTTATAGTTTCTTTCATTTTATAAATATCTTTTAGCTTGTTTTGAAATGTTTATTTACAATTTTCATCTGTTAGAGGACATTTTCCTTATTTCTAGTGATATCTCCTATATTATTCTGCTACTTGTTGCCTTTTTTCATGATAAGTTTATGTAGATTTCCACCTCAATCCATTTCTGTTGCTTATATATTCACACACCATACAGTTCATCCAGAGTATATCAGCAGTGGCTTACAGCATCATCACATAATTGTGCATTCATTACCACAGTCAATTTTCAAACAATTTCATTATTCCAGGAAGCAAAAGAGAAAAAAGAGAAAATCCACATCATCCTGTACCTCTTAACCTCCCTATCATTGACCCCAAGCATTGCTGTGGTACATTTGTTAATGTTGATGAAAGAATGTTAAGATATTACTGTTAACTATCGTCCATAGTTTGCAGTAGGCGCATTTTTTCTCCCATATACCACTCTATTATTACTCCTTGTAATAGTTTCATACTTTTGTTCTAGTTCATGGAGGAAATGTTTTATGTTTGTACTGCTAATTACAGTCATCATCCACCACAAGATTTACTGTGTTATACAGTACCATGTTTCACCTCTGGCTTCTCTTCTGGTAACATATATGACTCTAAACTTCCCTTGTCAACCACATCACACACAATTCAGCACTGTTAAATATACTCACAACAATGTGCTAGCATCACCCCTATCCATTTCCACTTACTTAAGTCCAACCTGATGAAAAATTCTGCACATCTTAAGCAACCTTATCCCGTTCTCTAGCCTCATTCTATCTCCTGTAACCTATATTCTAGATTCTATGTCCCTGAATTTACATAGTATAATTGGTGAGATCATACAACATTTGTCCTTTTGTGTGTGACTTATTTCACTCATAATGTTCTCAAGATTCATCCATGTCGTTGCATGCTTCTGGGCTTCATTCTTTCTTCGTGCTGAATACTATTCCATCCTAAATATGCACCACATTTTATCCATTCATTGATTGATAGACATTTGGATTGTTTCTATCTTTTGGCAATTGTGAATAATGCCACTATGGGCATCAGTGTGCAATTCGCCTGTTCGCGTCCCTGCTTTCAGATCTTCTGGGCATCTACCATGTAATTGATTGCCAGATCACAGGGCAACTCTATACTTTAGCTTTCTGAGGAACCACCAAACCACCTTCCACAGTGGCTGGGCCACTTTATCTTCCTACCATGCTGCTCATTTTTAAGCAAAAGTAGATTTCTTTAGCAAAGAGGTAAAAATGTGTGGCCCCATACTTCCGAGATTTGCCTCTCCTGATGACACATTTGAGTTCTCGTGTCAGCAGCCACGCTATTCTTCCGCTGCCCTCACACGTGGGTGCTGTGCTGTGCTGGTGCAGTGTGTGCAGGATGCCTTGGCATCTAGTTGGTTTTTTTTGTTTTGTTTTGTTTTTTTGTATTATTGATCAGTTTTTAGTTTTGTAATCCTAGTTTTTTCACCTGTTGTTTTTGAGGTGTGAGGGGATTTAGTGAGTTTCAAACATTGCTAACATCACCTCCATCTTCCATTACTTATCTTTTTAGATATATGAGTATGTCTTCTCTCTTCAAGTAGAGTTCTCAAATTCTCTAGTTTTGCATGAAACAATTATTAAAAATAATAGCTCTCATTTATCGAGTGCTTATTACATTCCAGGTACTCAGTGAATGAAGTGTCTTGTAAAATGTTCACAAACCTTTACAACAACCCTTGAATACAGCTATTTTTTTGCCCTTCTTAAATAAGAGGTGATAGGTTTAGAGAGGTGGCGTATCTGCTCCCAGATTGGACTAGACCGTCTCTAAGAAGGTCCCTTCTCCTGGAGGGTGGGCTGGACCGAGTGCCTTGCTTCTAACGAACAGAATATGGTAAATGCAATGATAGGCCATCTCTGAGATTCATTTACAAAAAAGACTGTGGCTTTTTCTCTTACTTTCTCACTTGCTCCTGTGGAGGGAAACCAGCTGCCCTTGGAAAAGGCCTGCCTGGGAGGAATTAAGAAAGGCCTCTAGCCAACAGCCACTTGGAGGTCCTCAGTCCACCAGCCTGGGAGAAAGTGAATCCTGCCAACAACTTGGATGTAGCTCATTCCTCATTTGAACCTTTGAATGAGACCACGTGCAAGACACCTTGATTGCAGCCTTGTGAAGGATCTTGAGCCAGAGGCATCCAGCTAAGCTGCTCCCAGATACCTGACCCACAGGAACTCACAGGCAATAATAAACGTTTGTTATTTGAAACTATTAATCCTGGGACAATTTGTCACATAGATAACTAATGTACAGGTAATACAAATAATAGGTGGCCTGGCTGCACCAGAACTCAGGGGATCTAATTCCAGGACCTGTGTCCTTTACCTCTCTGTGACAGTGACTTTGACTAGCTTACGTCTTTAGGAGCTACTCTTTCCACCACACACAATTTCACAGTCTTTCTATTCTTCTTTGATCATCTATGCATTTTTCTTTGAAAGAACCATTACTAACTGGAAACTGCCTATTGTTGAACTGAGCAATCATTTTCCAACTGAGCACCTCCTTCACGTCATGGAAATTTGTGTTAGAAGGAAAGTAAGCCTACCCTGAAATTTTAAAGATGAGGAATTTAGGCCCAGCAAAATTAAGAGACTTTCCTAAAGTTACACAATTAGTGAACGAGTGGGGATTCAATCCTGGTCGTCTGATATCCAGGAGCTGTGAGTGGGGACATACATGCTCACAGCTCTGCTAGCTAGAGGTCACTACCACCTTCTGGACCCAGAGAGACTCAGTTCAATTCTCATTCATTTTAGCTGTAAAAAAAAATACAGCGAGCCTGAAGGGAATAACAAATAGATAATGACTAGGATATTTATTTTCTTTGCTTTTAGGATCACCTACCCTGAAAGAGGGGCCAACATCTTGTATAAGATTGAGTGACTATGTATCTTCCAGTCCCTTAACCACAGCACTGAATCCAACATGGCAACAAGTTCTCATATTGAGAGCCAACTCTAAGTGATTGGTCTGGGCTGTTTGGACTGCTCTAGTGAGAAGTATTTCCTGAGCTGGAGTAGAAGAGGACTGTGATCAGCTAGTAATGTCAGCCTTCAGAGGAGATCCGGGAGTGGTGGTCTTTGCCATGTCTGTGGCCACTGGGATTTCTGCAGATTCTGGTTCTTCCCTTGATGAACTGCTGTCTTCCTGCTATGACCCATTCTTCCCACACATTCCCACACATTCTGCCCAGGAAGGCTCCCTTTCAATGCTCCATTGGCCCTATTTTCTGGAAAACTTTTCTTCTCATTTGATGTGAGATTTAGCACATAAGTGGCATTGGTGGAATTTACTTTGTAACTTACTGTGGCGTTAGAAGCAGAGCCAGTTCTCACATCTCCAAGCTTTGGACACTTTTATGGCTTTGTAGGCCTTCATTTCTGGCTAGAACTAAAAGTCACCTTGCCAGCAGACTGTCAGTCCATTAAAAAACGCAGGAACGCACAACTTTGCACATGCTTCCTCTGTTGTCTCTGCGAAACATTCCATCTTCCTTAGTCCCTGGGGGTCATGAGAATAAATTTACTAGTGAGTGTGAGTCCAGGAATAAAAGGAAAACAGTAAAACATTGGTGTTGCAGATCAAAAGCACAATTAATATGTACCCTGAAACCTGGCAGCTGCAGATCTGTGAGGCTGGGATATAAATATCCCCATGGGTGGTGTTTCAATTACTTTGGTAGCATTGTTTTTTTTCCCCAAATTCGAGGCTGGGCAATGTTGGAATTCAGGTAAATAACTGGGAAGGTTCATTTCTTTCTTCTATTCTTCTACCTACTCCTTAACTTTGTTCTTCCCTATGAACCCATTCTGTTCTCTTTTTTAATGACCTTTGTTATCTCTATTCTTTTTCAACACTGAGGTGTTGAAATCATTTTTACTTCCCAGAATATCTTTACCAGATGCTTATTTTATTAAACTAGTAAGAGCACTCTAGAATCCCCTCTACCAACTAGATACTCTCTGTCCTTGACTTTTGGAAAACACAAACTCCTTCCCTCTGTGATGGGAAAGTGGTAAGAACCTGAACATGACTTGATGCTTTGAGTTGTGTAACCTAGTGCAAGTCACTTTGGTTCTGTATGCTTCATTCAGGTTAACCATGTATAAATAGGAGTGTGTGTGTGTGTGTGTGTGTGAGAGAGAGAGAGAGAGAGAGAGAGAGAGAGAGATTGAATCACAGATGCCACCTCTTGTTCTCTGATTGAGTCGTTGCAGCCCCAGAATTAGGAGCAGTGAGAAACTGAATAATTAGTGAGAATCTTCTATACTTCTTTAATTCAACCAACTCTGCTACTACTAGTTTATTGTAATGGCTTTCTACAGTAGAGTTTATTTGAAGGTTAGTTTCTAATTTTTAAGTTTGAAAACTACCAGAATCAATGAGTCTTAGGCTCCTATCACCTCTAATATTTTGCAATCTAAAAGTAATCAAATGTCTCCAGAAAGAAGAAAGGGCTCAATTAAGAGCACTGTCTTTGTCAGATGTCTCTGTGTTTGAATCACAGTCACACCACACTGTGCATCTTTGGGCAAGTTATTTAACCTCTGAAGGCCTTAGGTCTTCTCTAAAATGGTGGTAATAGTTGTACCAACCTCAATTGATTGTAGTGAGAACCAAATGAGATAATTAGCAATGTCCAACAAATTATAAAGTCTCAATAAGTGTTAGTTGTTATTATTAATCTTAAGAAACACTTGAGTTATAGAGAGTATGCTCATTTTCCTATATTACTTCATTTATGTTTATTTCAGGTATGCCTTCTTCTAGAAAACTAACTGTAAAGGTACTAAAACCGAATATCCAATTCATTGTGGCTCTTTTAACTTGGCATTGTGGAGAAAATTTATATGATTTTAGAGCATTCATTTAAGAGCAGTGATCTCCAAATATACTGTACCATACCATGGCTGTGTAGATTTTGAGCCAAAAAGTTTCAGTTAAGTTAAAATTTTGGGGCGTATAAGGGTAGTTCAGTAGTAGAATTCTCACCTGCTATGCGGGTTTGATTCCTAGCCCGTGCACTTCCCCAAAAAAGAAACAAACCAACAAAAACAAACAAAAAATTCAACAAATGATGCTGCAATAAGGGGATACTCACATGGAAAAATAATGAAATGTGAACTCTGCCATTCAGCATAGAAAAAAAAAGTTAAAATTTTCAAAAAACTTACAATGAAAATGAATATTTTCTGTAGATGATGCTTTGCTGAAAATCAGCTTTTTTTTGTAAATTTTAAGCATCTATTTGGAAAATTTTATTATTCTCTGAGTCATCAGGTCTCAGTTTCCTGATCTGTGAAGTAAAGGACTGGACCAGATAATTTTGCACATTCAACATTGATGATTCTAAGTTTCTTCTCATATAATGTGGCATTCTAATCAATCTGTCTCATTTCTCCTGGACTCTTATTCCTCAGCTGCAAATTGAGAAGAGAATGTTTTTACCTATCAGCTGTCTCTAATTCTGGCCTTAGAGTTTTTGTTTTTGTTTTTTTTCTTCAATGATTCTTTTATTGTGATATAATCATCCAAAGTGTACAATTAGTGGTTTACAGTATCATCATAAAGCTGTGCATTCATCATCACAATAGATTTTTGAACATTTTCATTACTCCAAAAACAATAATAATAAGAATAAAAATAAAAGTAAAAAAGAACATTCAAAACATCCCATATCCCCCATCCCTCCCTATTATTTGATTTTTTTTTGTCTTTTTTTTTCCTTACTCATCTGATCATACACTGGATAAAGGGAGTATCAGTCACAAGATTTTCACAATCACATATTCAAACCCTAAAAACTCTCTAGTTATTCAGTCATCTTCAAAAATCAAGGCTATTGGATTATAGTTCAACAGTTTCAGGTATTTCCCTCTAGCTACTCCAATACACCAAAAAGCGAAAGGGGATATCTATATATTGCATAAGAGGAATCTCCAGAATAACCTCTTCACTCTATTTAAAATCTCTTAGCCACTGAAACTTTATCTCATTTCTCGTCCCCCTCTTAGGTCAAGGAGGCTTTCTCACTCCCACGATGCTCATCCCAGGCTCATCACCAGGAGTCGTGTCCCATGCTGCCAAGGAAATTTACACTCCTGGAAGTCATGTCCCATGTAGGGGGAGGGCTGTGAGTTCACCTGCAGAATTGGATTAGATAGAGAGGCTATAGCTGAGCAACAAAAGAGGTTCTCTAGGGGTGACTCTTAGGCATGATCATAAGTATGACCTTAGAATTTTAACTCTTCTTTTTATGTTCTTCTTCAGTTTACTTACTCTATGGTTACATAATCATCCAAACTGTATCATAACTTATTTGCTAAAGTAAATTTCTAGGCACATCATTGGAAGCTTCCAACCTATGCCAGGCATTTGCTAGGTGTTTGGAGACAAGTGGTGAAAACACTGATTCCCTACATTCAGCAACTCACAATATAATGAGGAATCAGACATCAAAGATAATAACAATGATGCTGATAATTGTTCCAGTTTGGAAGAATACTGTTTGCAAAACACAGGGTTCCACATAAGAGAGCAAGACTTGACTGCGGATTACAAATACTTAGGTATTATTGGAGTGTGAAATGCAAAAAGAGATTAGGTGGGATAGTTAAATCAGGGCTCACTACAAGCCTTGTATGCCATTTGGTTGAATAATATTTGGCCATATGTTGTGATTATTTAAACGTAGTTGAAATGCCAAGGTTTTTTAAAAAATAGTGAAACAGTTTTAATATAAATTTTTGAAACTCTTATGAAAATATATGTTGAAATTGATATTTTTGCATTTTGCCTTAAAATAAATTAATTCAGGGGAACTAAGAGTGCCCAGAAAGGAATACCAGTCTATTTTGCTTTAAAATACTCCCTGAGGAGTTTTCTCATAAGATGACAGCTGATCAGGTTAGAAGTTTATTTTTTAAGGTAAATATAAGACAACACTCACATTTTATTTATTTATTTATTTTTGTATGCTGTATGGCAGGGGTCACATTTCATTCTTTTTCCATGTGAGTATCCCCTTATTGCAGCACCATTTGCTGAATTTTTTTGTTTATTTGGTTTTTCATTTGTTTGCTTGTTGGGAAGTGCATGCACTGGGAACTGAACCCAGGTCTCCTGCATGGCAGGTGAGAATTCTATCACTGAACTACCCTTGCACCCCCACACTCACATCTTATTTTTTAAAAAAGAATTTTGGGTGAGCTACGGTGGTTGAGCAGGCTGAGTTCTCGCCTGCTGGGTCTGAGACCTGGGTTCAATTCCCAGTGCCTGCCTATGCAAAAAAAAATCTCTTATGGTTTTTCATATTTTGTGAACTTGAAAATTGATGTGACCTTAGTTTAAATTTTTCCCAGTATTTTTTTAGAGCTTTTTACCATTAAAAATCTACACAACCGTTTACCTGGCATCTGATCTATTCCTGTTCTTTGAATGTATTGAAAAACATTCTTTTCTTGAATTAAAAATTGGGAAGATAAAGACAAAGAAAGCAAATATCCTGTAACAATACAAAAAGATTGTCAACTATTCTAACTTAGCTTCAATTTTTGCAGAAAGAGTATTGGACTTGGAAGTAGTGAATTCAAGTTTCTGCCACCTATTTATCTGCCTTCCTATCTATTTGGCAATTTATTTCCAATAATAGCATAGAAAACGTGTGTTGTTTCATTTGCCTTTATAAAATTAAAGTTATGTGTTCATATGGTTTAAAGAATCATATATTTCTAGAACGCTTGTATAAAAACTAGAAGCACCACATGCCTTCCTTCCATTTACCGTTTCTTCATCCAACATTTTTAGCTTGATTCTATTTTCATCTCCTCATCTCCAAATAACATACTTATATTGCTATTTCTTGACTTAAAATAAAAAAGGTTTCAGGCATTATCTATTGACATTCCTCAAGTGTATATGAGGATTTCGCTCTTTTTTACCATCCCCACCCAGACAAAGCCTCTTCTGCATCCATGCATATTACCCAATCCCCTGAATTCCTAATCTACTTACATTTTAATTTAGGTTAGATCAGTATTCATGGGTTACGTTATTATGACTATGTAAATGTTAGTCATCGCTCAGTCATATAGCATACTGGGAGTACTGAGACTTCCTGTGTAATATTTTGTTAAACTTGGAGTTAATAATGGTTATCTTTTTGAGTTAAAATTTTTTTTTTTTTAATTTTAAATTCTCTCATCTCAATCTGTTCACATACCTCAGGAGTTCCATCTGTTTAATCTGGAGCCCTCTGGTTTATTCCAATTTTTTAAAATGTAATTTTATTGACATATATTCATACACCATACGATCCATCCAGAGTGTACAGTCAGTGGTTCACAGTATCATCCCATAATTGTGTATTCATCACCATGATCATTTTCAGAACATTTTCATTACTCCAGAAAAAAGAAAACCCAAACATCCCATACCTTTTACCCTACCCTCTTATTGACGTGACTCTACCCAACTTCAAGACTTGTGATAGGGGTAGGTTAACTAGGAGAGTGTAGTGTTATTATATATATATATATATATATATACACAACATATATATATATATTATGTACCTATAACATATACATTTTATATATGTCAGTGGAACAGAACAAAACATCTAGCAATAGATTCAAACAAACATGGGCAACTTTTTTTTTTTCCAATATAGTTGTACAATTCTCAAAGACCAGAGCTACTGGATTACAGTTCAGCAACTTTAGGTAATTCCTTCTGGCTATTCAAAAACACCAGACACTAAAAAGAAATATATAAATAAGACTGACTGATTTTCTTGGAGAGACCAATACCTCTGGATTTCAGGGCCTTTCTGGCACAGGAGCCATCTGGAGGTTTTAGGTTTCTGAAAAAAGAAATTTACTAAGAAAAACTTTTATAGAGTCTTAGATAGAGCCTAGGCACTCCCTAGGGTTTTCAGGAATATTATCAGCTAGGGCTTGGTATACTGTGGTGTTTTGGTATATCTGGCTAATGCTTGCATAAATGTAACCTCCAGAATGACCTCTTGATTCTATTTGGAACTCTTAACCACTGAAACTTTATTTTGTTCCACTTCTTTTCTCCCTTTTGTTCAAGAAGGCATTCTCAATTCCATGATGCCATGGCCAGGTTCATCCCTGGGAGTCATGTCCCACAATGCAAGGGAGACTTATACCTCTGAGAGTCATGTCTCATGTAAGGGTGTGGTTAATGAGTTTATTTGTAGAGTTGGCTTAAAGACAGATAGCCTATTCCAATTTCCATTCTCCTTTCACTATCATACCTGGGAGTCCCTTTGCCTCAGTTGTCTACTGGATCTCTTGTTTTCCATTTTCCATGTTTTCTTTTTATCTTGGTTTATTCCCTTGCTTTGGTGGCACACAATCATCAGTAGATTCTAAAGATAGGTTGTAAGAACTATAAATTTTTGAGAGCTTTCATATTTGAAAATGAATTTTATCCTCAGGTTTGACTGATAGTTTGGCTGGGTATAAATTTCTATGGTTAAAATCATTTTCCATCTGAATTTTAAAGGCACTGTTTCCCATTGCCTTCTAGTTCCTGGTGTTGCATCCATTTGGTATGACTCCAGTTTATGTTTTCGTTATGTTACTCAAGAAGCAGAACACTGTTGCAGAAACAGTATAAGCAGGTTGACCCTATTATAAATTTATGACTACAGCTTCAAATGGATTCTTAACAATGTCAAATTCATTATTTTACAGATGCAGAAGGTTATTTTAAAACTTCCCTACTTTCCCCAAACTTCTGACACATTCTCAGCAGATGACATTGATTTTTTTTACTCTTTGGGAATGGAAAAGCCATCAGATGGGAATGGCTTTGTGTTCTAGAAACAAAACCTAGAAACTGACCTACATTGCACCCATTGTTTTCACCTTCTGACCAGCTGTTTCTGTTCTGTTTGGATCTTGAAATATATTCTTATCACTCTATCAAGACCCTATAATACCAACTCTTCTTCTTTTTTTGCATACTCGACTTCTATCAATTGGATCTTTCCAGTGCCTTTTAAACATGCTCAAAACTTATTCATTGAACCAATCATCCGACCTACAAGCAAACCAACCATTAAACAAAAAGCCAATCTCCCCACACCTACATGATCCTTCAGCTGTTGCTCTCTCTGCCCCTTCTCAGACAAACTTCCCCTAAAGAGTTATCTTTGTTCTTCATTTCATTACTTATATTGACTATTCAGCCACTCCATTCTGGCTTCCTAGTCCAGTGCTCTTAATAAAAAAAATTTGATGCATTTTATTGTACAAAGATAATTACATTTTCCTTTCTAAAACAATCTTTTTCTTGAGCTTATATAACAAAACTTTTTTTGTTTTGTTTTTTCCTTCTCCACTCCTTTCTCCTATCTCCTTTCCTATTACACTGCCCTCTACTTGATTATAAAATGTTAGAATCTGTGAAAAACTCCTTGGTTCTTTTGTCTTCTAATTTACTTCTTTTCCCCAGACAATCCTACCAGTGCTTATGGCTAGAATAACCACCTATAACAAACGAAAGAATACATCTTAATCTCTAGCTGAGATCTCTCTTCTGAGATCCAGACCCATCTATCCAACTGCTTAGATGACATTAGGTCTCAATGGCACCTCAAACTCAACATGCTTAATTCAACCTCATCCTTCAATGTAGACCACTTTCAGTATTTCCTAATTTGGTTAATGGCACCTTTCTTTTTCCAGCTCTGCTAGCCAGGACCTAGAATCATTTTCAACATTTCCTTCCCCATCAGCATGCATTCAATCCATCACCAATTTGAGAGGATTCTCAAATCCTCTTATGTCTCTCCATCTTTATCACCTTTGTTCGGCCAGCAGCATCATTTAGGTGAACTTCCGGGATAGTCTATTACATTGGTCTAATTACATCCTTGCCCCTCAATTTGTTCTCCACAGTATAGGCACAGTCATCTTATAAAAATGCAAATTTAATTACATCATTCATTGCTTAAAGCCTCTCCATGGTTTCCTACTGTTCAAAGCACAAAGATAAAAACTCCTTAGCTTGGCCTGTTAGGCTTACATGTTCTACTTCTTACTTACCTCTCTGGCTTCAGCTAACACCATTGAATCCCTTATTTTATTGTATTAGCTATTGGTCTTTTAGTTGCTCCACTGGAGAAATGTATGCTGCCTCCTCCTGCTGCAGAGCCGTTGCTTGTGCTGACCCTGTTGAGAGCCAATAGAGCTTTCAGTGGCTAAGTATAGAATATTTGAAATTTAATTTTCAAAGGAGACTGCTTGGATTCAAATCCTCATTCTCCATTGTGTAACCTTGGGTAAGTCACTTACTTCTCTGCTTAATACATTTAGAAAAGGACATATATTGCTGAATCAGAGCAGTTAAACCCTATCTGGTTCTCCAGGAGGAGATAGAAGGGCTCTCTGCCTCACAAGGCAGGATTTTTTTGGAGAGTATGTGTCATCCAGTCCTTTGTAGACATGGGTTCAATACCTGGCCCCATTATTTGCTGTGTGACCTTAATCAAGTCAGTTAACTTCCCAGAGTCCCAATTTCCTTATGTGTAAATAAGGGGACACCACAGTCCCTAGCATAGATTCAATTTTTGTTAACTAGGCTACTGAATCCATGAGAATTTCAACTTACTTTAAGTTTATTAAATGATTGATGATACCAAGGCAATTCATGGTCTTAGTTTTTTAGGGCTGCCATAACAAAGCACCACAAACTGGATGAGTTAAAACAACAGAAATTTATTGTTTTACAATACTGTAGGCTACATGCCCCAAATCAAAGTGTTGGTAGGGCCATGCTCCCTCTGAAGTCTCTGAGATAGTCTCTGACACTGGCTCTGGTGGTCCCAGCTATTCCTTTGCTTGTCGATGCATCTGTCTCTCTCTGTCTCTCCATCTTTCTGTCTCCTCTCCCCGTCTTATCAGGACCCCAATCATTTCGGATTAAGGGCCTACCCTAATCCACTATAGCCTTATTTGCGCTTTTCTGATCCCTCCTGTGTGACTCTACTTCCAAATAATGTCTATCTGAGGTATTGGGGATCAGGAATTCAACATATTTTTTATATTTTCCCATATAAACTGGGAAACCTTGCTCTGTGGCACAGTGTTAGATGTGTCTCTGCTTTCTTTCCCATCCTTCCTGTCCTCTTAAAACTTAATAAATCTTTGTGTTTTGGTCATAAAACATAATAGGGTCTGAATCAGTGTGAAGTGGAAAAATAGAGTTCCAAGGGTACATTTGGTGCAAGAGGGTCTCTTCTTCCCTGGTGCTTCAAGGGAAGGCAGTGGGTGGGCTGGCCTGGGTGTCCTGAGCAGAGGTTCATTTACCAGACATCATCTGGTGAGAGGCTGACCTCGATAACCCAGAAGGGCCCTCAGTCCTTGAGAAGACAGCTCTGTCCAGATGCCAGTAGAATTAAGCTAATCCCCATTCTACATTTCAGAGCCATCTTTACCTTCTCAGCCCCCACCTTAAAAAAGAATTCTTCTGAAGAGTCCATTTCTTGAGAATGACATAAAAAATGACTATACCCTCACCCCATTCAAGAGAAAGTTCCCTTCCCTCAGAATAAAAAGTAGAAGCTTCTTGACCACCTCAAATGCAGTTGCTGACCACTTTCCTATTGAGATGAGGTGGGGGTGGGGGTGGGCTGGCTCTGGGTTTGAATCTTTAGTGGAGGAATGAACTGCATGCAAGCACCGTCTGTGGTGATGTCTGGGAGAAATGGAGACTTTTTTCTCTAAGCCCTGTTCTCTCCCTTCACTTGTTTCAAACTTGTGGGACCCACTGGAAGGCTCAGTTTTATGGTGTAGTGTGTGTATGTAAGTGTGAATTTTGCATTTCGTGAATGTCCAGGAGTGTGTTGTACTTGAACTTGACTTAAGTCTGTCACATACATATGGGATTTGTATGTGTAAATGCAGAGATGTGGTAGTGTGTATATGATGTGTGTGTGCACAGATTAAGAATTTTGTGTGCTGGTTGTGTGCATTGCGGTGTGTGCTGTGCATGAACTTGGCGAATGTCTGTTTAGTAAACTATGAGAGTATGTGTGGGGGACGAGATTTGTACATGTAGGGGCAGAAAGTGGTCGTGTGTGCGTAGCGTGAGTGTGGATGAGAAATTTTGTGTGCATTGTGTATGCCTTTAGGAGGGAGTGCGCTGTGCTTGAACTTGGCGAGTGTCAGAGTTTGGAAGAGAATTACGATATATGTGAGGGACAAGAGTTGTACGTGTAAGTGCTTTAAAGTAGTAGCGTGTACAAGCTGTGTGTGTGTGTATGTGCGCGCGCGCGCACCCGCGCGCGAGTAAGTGTAATCGCCAGGGGCCGCCAGCCCGCGCGTCCGCCCGCCGCGGCTCCCCGTGGGCCGGCGGGGCCAATGAGCGCGCTGCCGTAGAAGGTGGGGGGGGGCGGGCTGGGAGGGGACGCCGGAGCCCTGCGGATGGAGGCGCGGGCGGCGCTGCGCGCTCACTCGGCGCGGGCGTTGCTGGCGGGGGGCGACGCAGCTGCTGGCTCGGAACCCGGGCCGGGAGCGGGGGCGGCGTGCGGCGTGGGCTGCGCCCGGGGCTGGGATGCGCCGGGGACTCCGTGGCGGCGGCGTTGGCGGCGGCGTCGGCGGCTGCGGGGGGACGAGCTAGCGCCGCGACGCGGGGAGCCAGTCGCGCCCGGCCGGCGAGTGGAGGCGTTGGCGGCGGCGCCAGCGGAGCAGCGGCCGCAGCCGGAGCCCGAGTGCCGCGCGCCCACCATGGCCGCCCAGGGCGAGCCCGGCTACCTGGCGGCGCAGTCGGACCCGGGCTCCAACAGCGAGCGCAGCACCGACTCGCCCATGCCCGGCTCTGAAGACGACCTGGTTGCCGGGGCACCTCTGCACAGCCCCGAGTGGAGCGAGGAGCGCTTCCGCGTGGACAGGAAGAAACTTGAGGCCATGTTGCAAGGTAGGCATCCCCCTGCGTTCTCGGACTCCCCGCCTAAGCCCCCAACTCCTACCCGAACATTCCCGCTCTGCGAAACAACGCCCGCCACTCCGGCCCACTGTAGACTTGGTTCTTCTCTGGTGTCTTCTCGGAGGACACCCAGGGAGTGGAGACCCTATAGACTCTCCACTCTTCCGCGCCTCTTGGGTCTCCGGACAGCGGGAGCCCTGTGCCAACTTGACCGGCTTCGGAAACGCCGAAGGCCGAGTTTGTACAGGCGCGCCCAAGTTGTGTTCCAGATTTTGGAGATGCCAACTTTAGCCCGGACACCTGGGCTGTGCCATCCGGACCCACAGAGACCGCTCAGCGTGTGCGTGACTCTCTTCCCACTCGCTGGCAGTCTTGAATTCTAGCCCCGTCTGTTTCTGTCTGTTTTACTCTCCTCCCCCCTTGTCAGCATCCACTTCCTCCAGCTGAGGGGCCTTGTCTCGCTATTGGGAAACGCTCTGCAGATGTCAAGGCTTAAGACAGGAGCTCCCCCACCTCCCGACGCGAGAGGGGCCAGGATGGGGTGAGCAGCCAAAGCGTGCGGCTGTGTTTGAGGATAGTGTATGTTCATCTCCTGACTGGCTTATAAAACATATCTTGAGTTACACTCAGTTCGTAAAAATCTTCCTGTACTAAGGGGTGTCTGACTGCCTTTCGCAACTTATTTATTTATTTATTTATTTTTAACTCCCTAGTATCTCCGGGACTTTCCCAGGCAAAACAGCTTCAACCATACCGGACTGGAAACAGACTCTGGTTTATAATGTGAGGATTGCACTTCTCAGAAAGAATGCTGAAGTGTCCAAGGTCATTTTGAGCTTCCGTAAAAATGTTATATACTTGCCTACCTATACTCTCCAACGTGCCTTTCCCTGAGAGAGTATGACCGTTATTCTTAAAATACGCGTAGAGGACCAGGCATTATTAGTCTCACTAACAGCGCCTTGTGAGGATTTTATCCAGTAGCTAGTTTCTTCTTATTACTGGATTGTAGTTTTCCGAACTTTTTTTTTTGTGGCTTTATACATAATTTATCTTGACTATATCAGTCAATACATCGTAGTATGGAGTGATTCAGCTGTTGTGGAGATGCAGTGGCTTTTTAGGACAATGAAGCAGGTTATTTTAAGAGAGAACATGTTTTCCAAAACAATACCTTGGTGGAAACAAATAGCAGGAGTGTTTGGCACTGGTTTTTGGATGTGCTGAATACTTGCCGCTGTTGCTGCTTATTTTTATTGATAAACATCCTTAATGTTTGTCATATCTGCCTCTCTCATGGGTGCTCTCTCTTTTAAAAAATTATACAACTTTCTAGGAGTTACTTCTGCAATAAACTGATAACATAAGATTGCAAGGTGTGTGTTTGAAAATTAAAACCCTAGTTGAATTTCAGTTAACTCATTCTGGTAATTTTATTTGTTCCATTTGTTCTTTTTGCCAGGTTTCTTATTATTAAGCAAAATATTAAGTTTGTGTTAGAGAAATATCGTTGTGAAGAGTGTATGTATTGAACTGGTGGAGCATTTACCATCCTTTTGAACACATTTCCAGTTTGTGTTGTAGGTGAAGTCGGAGCGATGTGAAAGATGGTTCTCCTGGTAATATCACCCATACTTACTTGGTTTACCTTTGCACATAGAAGTAGCAACAGTGATATTAGCTTCTGGAAGCATATGTGCATAACCTGAGCTTTAAAAGTGCTTTATTTTTTAATTGATAAAATAAAGCATGAGTGAGGCATTTTTTAAAATTTAAAGGTCGATCCCTTTGGAGAGTTGATACCCTGACATAACGGTGGTTCAAAATAGCTTTGCAAGGATGAAGTTTCTTTTACAGAACGTCTTCACGGCGTTTTTTTAACCTGTGTAGAATGAAGTACTCACTTTTCAACTCTAAACCATTCTTTAATATTCAGTCATAGTGCTTTAACTTTCCATACCACCTCCCAGTGAATTACCCCTTCCAAGAAAGTAAACCTTGAACACGTTTGACAGTAGAACCCAACTCACAGTGTATGAGGGCATTTTTGTGGTGCATGCTCCCTGGTTTAACATTATGAAGGACCACCATGTTTGAAGGAATGTCCTGAACTAACCGTCCTGAACTAGCATAATCATGAGCTTCATTACTTTATACCAGGTGGCCATAGCAAGTGTGGGAACTGGAATCATTCTGAGCTGGGTTCAAATCCATGTGTGACCTTGAGAAAGTTCCTTGGTCTCTCACCACCTCAGTTTTCTCATTTTAAAAATGGGGCTGATTTTAGTACCTTCCTCTTTGGGTTTTGTGGGAATTGAAAGAGATAATGTCCCCAAAAGCTAAACCTTGCCACAATATTTGGTCAATAAGACATTAGTAAATATGGATTTAAAAGATTTCCTTTATATTTACCACAGTTTCTGACATATAGTGTATATACTTAGTATTTGGAGAACAAAAGAATTTTGGATGATTCCCAATTCAGAACATTTCATAAGTTCAGAGGAAAGATAGAGCAGAACCCAAGGTAGGAGGTCTGGCAAGTCAAAATATTCTAACATTAATAGATTTTCTCAGGTGGAAAATTTTTCGTTTGAAAACTCTCAAGTAGCTAAAATCTGTATTTGCCTGGTTGGTTTTCTGATTTATTTGAATTTGGATTTGGCACTTTTCTTTTTACAATTGCCTTTTAATATGTGGAGGTTTCCAAGTTAAATCAGGATAAATAAAGATTGCCTGTAAGTCTGCAGAGTGCAAATTGGTGATTGTAATGCTTGGAATTTATTTCCTGAGAGATTGTCCTGGGGGTAAGTTAATCTTTAATGGTTTATATTTTTTGTTAGTAGAGAAATTCTTTTACGCAATGGACCAAAAATTTGGTGAGGTTAAAACATGGCCAGTAAGGTAGTGGTCACAGAAATGAAATACCATTCATTCTTGAATGATCATTGAATCCTAAAAGAATTGATATACATGAAAAACACCAGGAAAAAACGTAAAGGAAAAGGACTAGTTTTTCCTCATTTATTTGTCTAATAACTGCTTTGCACCAGCCAAGCAGAGTATCTGATATTTTTGCTGGAATCTAAATGAAGATTGTGAATTTTATTAGTCATTGCCTTTGTAAATGGAAATTTGTTTTTGACTTTGGTTTAGGCTTTTGATGGGTACAGTCAGCCTTGAAATGGATACCATGGACAGCATTGCTTAATGATAAGGAAAAATTGTTTACAATTTCTGTATTTAATACTGACCTTTAAAATTTAAATTTCATGCTCCATGTAAGATTAAAGTGTTGCTTCGTTTATATTAATTAAATGTGAGGTATGGTGTGTAAGTAAGGAGGAGAGGGATATAAGGGGTAGACAGGGAAGAAGTAGGGAAATAAGTGGATCAGTAGAATCTTGGTATTTGCTCCAGAGTGCTGAGAAACAAACAAAAGATTTGCATGTTAATAGCTGCCTTTTTAATGTTGAAAACATATATGTGCCATGAAATAAAAAATTCCTACATAAAATTTAGAAGAACCAGCCTTTTCAAAATTCCAAGTCCCTTATTTTTCAGCAGAGAAAGTAGGGAATTGCAAGAGGGAAAATGGCCAATTTTAATGAACTGAGATTGACATCTTGTGGGCTTTTAGAATAATGCTTCCAAAGACTTTAAAACTAGGTTGCATTTTTACAGTGACAGGCAAAACTGGGATCACCGGCTGCTGCTTGGCTTGCTGGAGCCACAGAACTGCCACTAAAATAGAGGTTATCACACATTGTTGATTTAATGTGTGAAAATCATGTTATCTTTTTAATATCAGCAAACTTTAATGAAGATTGTTTTCTAATTTGGTGACTGGATAATATTAGATTTCTTTTTTGTTGGAGTGGGAAGAAATATCAAGCAAAAATAAATGAAAGTGTTGGGGGTACTGGAAGAGAAGTTAGAAGGTGAAACTAGCATAGTTTTCTAGCTAACACTTGTTCAAATTTAATAAACAACAAGAATGAATCAAATGATTTTAATGAAGCTTAGTGGTTAAGAGCCTGGGGCCCTGGGCCAGATCTGGGTTTGAATCTTGGTGTTAAATTTTAATAGAGAGCCTGGGAAAATTCATCGTCTGAAATTCCATCTTTAAAAGGGAGTGTTAATAATAGTGGTTATGTCCCGGGGTTAGGAGACAAATATGTTTCCCAGTGCCAGCCACATAGAAAATGCTGAATGAATTAATAATAATATTTACTGTATAGTGTATAAAGTGTAAATTCCTATGTTGAAAATGAAAATCAAGTATACTGGAAAATGAATTAAATGCTCTTAGGATTAATGAACATTCACAACAATCTAAATATTATCATTGGACTTTCTTGTAGCTGGCAGGCTGAGTGTATTAGCTCCCTGTAAAGGTGACTTTAGCAGACTAACCTTCTATTAGACATGAGTATGAAACTCCAGATCTTGCTCAGGATGAGAGAGCTTTTCACCTTCTTTAGTTAAAAGTGTTGACTTGAGTACTTTTCATTCTAGTGGTCCTGAATCGACCTCTCCTAATATTTTTACTGAAGACTGGCAGCAGTATCGATTAAACTCCCTTCTAACTATATATTACTCTGAACTTGTGGCATGGTATGTAGAAAGAAGATTTTTCAGAGAAAGCACTGTGGCTGTGCTCCCGCGTTCTGTTTGCTCACCTGTTAAAAGAGAATACTAATAGCCCCACCTGCCGGGGTGGTTGTGCGCTCTGCGTGAGGTGGTGCCTGTCAAGGGCTTAGCCCAGGGCCAGGCAGGAGGTACACAGTCTCAAGTGGTGGGTAAAGATTTCAAAACACAAGAAAGCAGATGCTTTCTAGGATTTGTCGCTTTTGTTAAACTTTTAATTTTTGAGGAATGGGGATTTAGTGTGAAAGACTTCCTCAGGTCAGAAATTTTGTTAAGAGAGCTGTAGTTAAGGCAGAGGGCAAAATTGAAGATTAAAATTGCTTTAGAGGCTAAGTAAATAAATGCATCAGAGGTTGGGTAGCTTGGCAGTAAAGAGCCAGGCTTGCCATTGGACTGGCCAGGATTTGGGTTCTAACTTTGCCTCTCAGAGAGTTGTTGTGAGAATGAAATGAGATGGGCATTAAAGTCCTGTTAAAACTCGCAGGCACAGGGTAACTATTCTGAGTAAATTCATGCTCTTTCCCTAAATCTTTCCTCTCAGAAGACCTGTGGCGTTTTGAATAACTTGATCATAAATTATAAGAACATTAAAACATAGCTAGAGAGGTTTAGCTAGAGAGGTTTGTCGTATTAATAACTTGAGTGGGCCGAAATGTATGTGATTGTGCTAACAGAAACCCAGCAGGGTGACTTAAACCATCCCGG
Source organism: Tamandua tetradactyla (assembly GCF_023851605.1). NCBI lineage: Eukaryota > Metazoa > Chordata > Mammalia > Pilosa > Myrmecophagidae > Tamandua > Tamandua tetradactyla. Next base: position 38,840,008 of record NC_135339.1, on the reverse strand, counting down.
GCTTTATCGTCCTCACCTAATAAGAAGCCTTGGGCTCACAGGTCCGGGCCCCAGACAGCTGCTCAAGGCCGTCACCCAGGAGTGTCTTCCCACTTTTTCTCCCCTGCCTCTGCCACATTGTGGCCTTGAAGTATGGCTGTTGCTGTCCCTTGAGATGTATCTGTGGCTTCTGCAGGGAGGGAATGGAGGGGAGCAAAAAGGTATTTTCTTCTGAAGATGTTGCCATTTTACGCGACAAAGGAACAGTCTAGAACTTCTACACATACTTGTTTGGCCACTCTTTGGTATAAGAAAGTCTGGGAATGTATCTTCGTTTCCAGCCCCTCTGATGGAAAACGAAGAAGAAGAGGGTTGAAATTAATGCCGAGTGATCCAACCCTACAGTGAGTGAAGCAGAGGGGCAGTGTCATCCAAAATTTCAAGTTATGACTGAATAAAAAATTTACCTGTATTGGAAACTTTGGCCTGCATTGATCATCCTTAGAAAGTCAGATTTTTGATATTATTATATGTACCTGGAATTTCTTTATTGCCACAATCCAGGAATAACCCTAACTCCTCCCCCCAAAAGAAACACCTATGATTGTTTAAAGCTATTTTCATCTGGTTTCTTCTTTTACGAGTAGGATCTAGGACTGCTAAGTACTATAATGATCTTCTTCCTCTGTCGTTTTCTCAATGTCAAGGTTGTTTTTTTCATTGAAAATTCCATGACACAATACATGTACGTGCTTTACATTTTATTAGTCTATATTCATACTCTTCCTCCCTTTCCTCCTTCATACCCAATTCCCCCATCTCAAATTTCTTTTAGAATTTATAGGTTCAGTATAGTTCATTCTTCGGTCTTTTGGTGGATAGGTCATTCAAGTATAATTTGGCCAACAAAGTTGAAGCTTATTCAGAAGATGAAGTAATTTGAGAGGCAATTTGATAGCGTAAGCATCAGGTGTGTGCCATGTTTTGCTGTTTCACATTGTCCAAAATGATGAACTATATGAACTAATAAAATGTACCAAGTTGGCTCATCTGCAGTTCATTCAGTTTATTTTAAAATGTATGTCTTACTTAAAGAATGCATGGGGTAACAGTGATCATATCTATTCCTTTATGTAAAATGCTTAATAAACTACCACAGCTAAAAACAATTTTAATGCTAATTTATAATAGCTTTTGTGTGAGATGATTTTGGCAAGAAACCCTTGCTGTTATGTTCCAAAAGCTACCACACGTTTGATTTTTAATCCTTGTGATACTAGCATTGAGGGAGCGATCTGTAATGTACAAAGCCATCAATGGAAACATTCTGTGGATCTTAGACATTTAAAAATTTTTTTCCTATTTATTAAGTTACTAATAACTGTAGGTGAGGGAAACACTTAAATTTGTAACAAATTAAACCCAATTCCCATTTATTGATGCTAACCTATAAAATTATAACCCTTGCTTTGTAACTATAAAGTAACTTCTCTATCAAAGTGAATAAGATAAATTACAGTCTGTCTAATGAGTTGATTTGAACCTTAACTATATCCCTTTTTTTCTTGTATGTCTTTATTACTCCTTTACCCATATACCAGGTAAAGGGAGCATCGGTCACAAGGTTTTAACAGTCACATGGTCATAAGTGGAAGGCTGTATTGTTATACAGTCATTATCAAAGATCAAGCCTACTGGATTATAGTTCAGCAATTTCAGGTATTTCCTTCTGGCTGTTCTAATTACTAAAAAGAGATAGCCATATAATGATTCAATAGTCATAATCATTTGTTAAATCCTAACTTCTTAGTTACAACTCCTCCCTCTCATTTGATTATTCTCTTAATCTTCAAGGATATCTAGGCAATGACCATTCTAACTTTTTTGTGCTGGAAAGGGGTGTTGACATTATGGTACAGAGGAATGAAACTGGTTGGTGTTCTTGGAAAGACTTGTGCCTCTGAGTTTCAGGGCTTATCTGGCATAGAAGCCATCTGGAGGATTTAAGTTTTGAAAAAAGTAAACTGAATAGATAAAGCTTTCATAGAGTCTTAGATAAAGCCCAGGGTATTCTTTAGGGTTTTTGGGAATACTGGTAGTTGGGGCTTGGCATACTGTGGCAGATGGCAATATCTGGCTGAAGCTTGCGCAAGTGTGTTCTTGCAGAAGAGGCCAGAATGACTTCTTGACTATTTGAAATCTCTCAGCCACTGCGACTTTATTTTGTTTCATTTCTCTTCCTGTTTTGGTCAAAAGGGTATTGTTGATCCCATGATGCCGGGGCCAGGCTCATACCTGAGAGTCATGTCCCATGTTGCCTGACTTACACCCCTGGGAGTCATGTTGCATGTAAGGGGGAGGGTAGTAAGTTTATTTGCAGAGCTTGGCTTAGAGAGAAGGCCACATCTGAGCAACAGAAGAGGTTTTCTGGGATGACTCTTAGGCATGATTATAAGCAGGCTTAGCTTCACCATTACAAAAAAAAAAAAAGGGCAGACCTCAAGAAAGAGGACTTGGCTTATTAAATTGCAAGTCTCTAATACTTGAGAGAATATTAGGATTTCCTCAGGTGGCGAAGTTTAATAATTCCACATTTTTTCTCCAGTCTGGCAAGAAACTTTGCAAATGCTTTTTTATTTTCTGCCCAAAATATTCTGGAATGTATCGGGGCATTACAATGACTTGTCCAGAATAACAAGATCTTATTCCCTATTCTGTGTGCCATGTAATTAGATTGTTTAAATAAACTAGCCAGACAGATTAAATCAGATAGTGTGCTACAGAAAATTTAAAATTTGGACAAAATAAATATCTCTTCCTTTGGTCTCACACACAAGTTGAAATTTTAAAATACAGACAGTATCATTCTTTACCCTGTATTCTGATTTTTCTTAGTCCCAACAAGATCAGCTTCATTCATACCTCTCATTGAAGTCTGGTCTCTTTTTCAGCTTCTTTAGCAGTAGCTGTATGGGGTAATGCTGACTTTCAGAGCTGCAGAACTCTACTTATGAGTTTCAGGTGTTGCACAGAGACCCAGTAATCCAGGGAACTACCAGATTATACATGAAGAGTGCAGCATCTCAGAGTTTAGAGATATCAGTTAAAACTCGGGACTAAATGTGACTACTTTAAGAGCTTACAATCTAGGAACCTTTACAGTGAGTCTTACTGAACATCCTGTACTCCTTAATCATCGATTGCTCAATTTCAGCCCACCTTCTATTGCCTTAGAATTTAATTCTCAGAGTTTGTTCATTTTAGTTAGTTTATATTAGTGAGGCCATACAATATTTGTACTTTCGTTTCTGGCTTATTTCGCGCATCATAATGTTCTCAAGGTTCATTTACCTTGGTGCATGCTTCACAACTTCTTTCCTGTCCGCAGCTGCACAGTAGTCCATGGTATGTATATACCACTGTTCATCCTTCTGCTCATCAGTTGATATACCCTTGGGCCACCTCCATCCATTGGCAGTTGGGGACACTGCTGCCATAAACACCTGTGTGTAAATGCCTATTCATGTCCCTGCTTTCATGTCTTCCGAGTATATACCTAGTAACTGAATTGCAGGATCATATGGCAACCCTGTACTTGGCGTCCTGTTATCCACGTCTGTTAAATAGAAAGGTGCTGAAAAAGGATTTGCTCAGTTTTTTTCCTGATTATAAAAGTTATAGAAACTTATTATGGAGTATACACAGTACAAGTGAGTATAAAAAGAAGAACCAAAAGTCATACCTAAGTCCAGGATTCAGCGATAAACACTGATAACATTTTGGAAATTTTTCTTGGACTTTAAAGTATTCTCACACAAAATTTATTTTCACCACACATGTTTATTAAGTTCCTGCCAAATGTCAGGTATCCAGTGTTAGGCTTTGGGAATACAGACAAAAACAAGATAGGATAGACCTTGTGTGACTTATATTCTAAAGTGGGGTCATACCTCCCCTCCCGTCTTTTCCATGTATCATTGTATCATGAATATTTCCCATTTAAAGATTCTTGAAACATGGTTTTATATGGCAATATCAACATTCCTCTGATATATCACACTTTGTTTAAACATACCAATACTTTAGAACATTTTTGGGTGGCCAGGCAGTGGAAAGAGCCCAATATTTGTATTTCTTCTGCCCTGCATTCAGATCTTAGTTCTATCACGTATTTATTAGCTGTGTTGAAAATTAACAACCTCTTTGAGCCTAGTCTCCTTTAAAATGGGGACAAAGGTATCTTCCAGGCTATGAGGGTTAGAAATACTATGTGTAAAGCATCCACTGGTGGCAGTATAGGGTTGGTACTCAAGAGGTACCAAATGATGAGTGTTAATGCTACCCCAGACAATTTTGCTAAAAAACCTTTTATGCATCCTTGATTGTTCTCGTGAGAAAATTCTTATTAGTGACATGGTTAGGGCAGAATGTGTGGATGTTTTAAGGTTCTTGATAAATTTTGAAAAATTATTTTTTAGGAAGGTTTGCAAGTAATGCAGAAAAGACAACAAATTGGCAGTGTATCTGTCCTTTGTACCTGTGATCCCTACAACCTGGCTTGTCTGATCTGGTGGTTGTGAGAAATTTGGAAGTAAAAGAATTAGCAGTCTAGAGTTCTAATTTTGTTTTGACTGTTTCACTGAAGATTTTAATGAGTTTTATTTTACCTGGTTAGTACTTCAATATGTCACTTTTTAAAGATTTGCTTGAATAAAATCACGTGGGAAGTTTGTTTAAGAAAACAAACCCTGGGCCTCTCTCAGAGATTCTGACTATAGGTCCAAGAGTGCTGGGGGGTGGGGGGTGGGCGGGTAGGGGTAGGAATCTGCGTTTTGAAAAAAAGTCTTATGTATATCTAATGTGGGTGATTCTGGGACCAACTTTGAGAGTTCAGGTGTTGGTCATATAATTAAAGTAAAGGAGATTCAGAACTTTTATTTCTTTGATTCCCTTTACCTTTGAAATTAGTACTTTTGGCGCGTTATTAAATGGTCTTTTGAAGCGTTTTTGTCTAGGAGCATAATGTATAACTGGCATGTTATTTCTTGTGACTTGTGAGGGACTTTGGGGGAAGAGCTTAAACCTATACGTTCCTGTAGAGGGGATGTATTTTCTTTATCATCGCACAGTAAACTCAGAATGCATTTAATTTTCCTATAGGTTTCCATTAGATTAGGAATATTACACAGCTATTTAATATATTACAAGATAATTTAAAAGCACATATATTTTTATTATAGAAATTGTATAAAAATGTAAAAGGAACTTTTGAAAGCAAAATAATCATCAGTATTTTCACATTGTAACAGCTGTTTTCATTCCTCTGCCTTGGAATATAGTCCTTCACTCTTTGCATAGAGTTTTATGTAGTTGTCCCTGTTTTATATTCTCAGTGTTTATATCTAGTACATTAAATATTTTGTTATATTTCATAGCAGTTTTTAGAATTTAGAATTTTTTGACTGTATAATAGTACTTTTGGTTGAAAAACATTTTTTTTTTTTTTTTTTACAGTTATAGACCACCTCATATTGAGCATGATAGTCTGAGTAACTTTTTGTCCTTTGGAACTATACATGATGATGACATTTTGATATACATGATGATGAAATTTTGAGGAATGTAATTACTGAAGAATGATGGTGATTTTTGAAAGCAGCAGCCGACTTTTACTGAGCATTACTACATGTGAGGCACCATTCTCCTATCTTTATGCCTGTTCAGTCATCTCAGTTGCTCAACAACAATTCTGTGAGATACACACTGTTAGGATTCTCATTTCACACATGAAAAAGCTGTAAAGTCTCTCAATTTAGAGCACTGGATTCTTTTGGCATTCTAAGTGTATCTAGTACACATTTTGCTTTTAGGTGGTCGTAGAGTCTAGAATCCTGTGTAGTGTGGAGACCTCTAGAATGCTAAACTACCCCCTAGAATAGCTTCTCCATTCCTACCGAGGTGCAGAGACATGTGATGTAGGCACAGAGGTGGAGTCTGGCAGACGTGGGTTAGAATTCTTAATGAGAAGGCAGAGGTTTTGAATCTCTGCAATCTGCTAGCTTGGGTTAAGTTTTCTGTTTCTTTCTCTGTAAAACAGGAATGATAATACATCTCTGCTGGGGTTATTGTGAAGACTATGTGATAATGATAAAGCATGCTGGGTTCACAGTTGGTGGTCTGTAAATGGTGTCTGTGTGTTTCAACTTCATCTGTTCTCCAGCACCCTAGGCCAGTGCTATGAAAATAGTCCAGTTGCGTTTATTATATAAATAACCCATGATGGATCTGTCCCTTTTTTGGGGTGGTGGACTTGGAGACCTCATGGAGTGGAGCTTTAAGCTAGGGCATGTACTTGGCCTTAATAAATACCAAACTGCTCTGGTTACTTATTGAGTACTTCGCTAAAGGCAAGAGGGTCTTTCTATAATGAAGTACTGTTTGTGATTTTACATTGAGTGTAGAATTTTGGATGAGAACGTGTAAACCTTAATTCATGTCAAGTGAGGTTTACGTTGAATGATTTCATCTGCATCTATCTGGATTAGTTTTAGAAATTAAAATTAATTAAACTTAATGAAGCTTTTCAATTTATTTAGTTGCAGACACTGGATTATATTGTTTTTACAATACTGCATCTCCAGATACTTGTTTAAATATGATTTTAAAGTGTTTCAGGTTAAGAGATAACCCAGTTTTAAAAATAAATGTGATTTTGTATGTTAATTTACTCCTTGTCTTCGGATGGTCTTTGAACTGTTTTGTATACGTGCTGCTGAAGCAAGCACTGTTTGAGCTATTTTGAGTTATAGGGAAATAAATCACTTCCTTCTCAGCAGAGTGGGTAACCAGGAGCCAGGTGACCCGAGTTCATGGCTCAGCCTTCGCTTTGACACTGTCACCTTGGAAAAGCAATTTAACCTCTTAAGGTTTTGTCTTAGATGCCCCTTAAAATCCTCTTTAGCTTCAGAATTCCTCACTCACAGCAAATAGGGAATATGGTGGAATGGCAATTGGAGTGTCTTGGCTTCGGAGGAGAGAATACAGCTTGCTCTGCTTTCTGACATCTTGGCAGTCAGATTTGCAGTGCTCTGAGTTCTGTGGCTAAAGGTTCACAAATTTAAGGGTTACTCCAGTAATTGAGTAGATATTACAGTGTAAACAATAGCTGAGACATGTTGGTGTTGATATACTGTGTTAGATGGGCAAAGAAGATTTTGTGCTTCCTGAGTAGCATCTTTTTTTGTCACATTTTCCTTTTTCTCTGCCATGATGTCCAGTTATCAAGCTTTATGTGCTAGGATTTATATCTGATATCTAAAACATTAGATAAATTAGCAGTGAAATGCAATAATGTTTATTAGAGTAAAATCCCAGTTATAAAGAAAGACATCTAGGTGTCCAAATTTCAGGTATTTTCAGAGTTTTAAGAATTGCTTGCTCTTGGTTATTGAGAACTAACACAGTATTTCTCTAATCTTACAGAGAAGACCATCAAAGCCTGTGTTGTGTATGTCTTCAGTTGGTTCTTTAAGTGGTTTCTGAACTTTTGGCTAAAAGTACTATTTAAAGCTAAGGCTATATTTTGGCAAGATTTTATCTTAATTGCTTTATTATATTGATTTTATTTTGAAAAAACGAAATATATGTTTGGCCTGAATGTTGCAGGAGGAATTGTGTTCAGAAATGCTTATTTTAATCAATGGGGAGATTTTTAAATTAAAAATTTTTTATATTGTAAGAGGAAAAACCCAAGATTAACAGAAATCTGTTGAGTTTTGACCTTTTCCAGAGATCTACAATTTAGTGAAACATCATTGGCGCTCATATTGTTGACTAAACAGAAAAGTTGCCTTCAAAATATTTACTACATGTAAAAATCGTAGTGTTTCAATACAGTAGTACTTAATAAACAGAAGAAATCAAGAAAAAAATTGTATGTATAATAGCAACTAAAAAAATCAAATATCTAAGAATAAATCTAACTAAGGCTGTAAGGGACTTGTACACAAAAAGTGCAAAATTCTCGTAAAAGAAATCATAGACTATCTAAAATAAATGGAAGGACAGCCTGTGTTCAATGAATCGGAAGACCAAATGTTAAGGTGTCAGTTCTACCCAAGGCAATTTACAGATTCAATTCAATCATATTTAAAATTCCAGCAGCCTTCTTTGCAGAAGTGAAAAAGCCAGTCATTAAATTTATCTGGAAAGGTAAGAGGCCCTGAATAGCTAAAGCCATCTTGAAAAAGAAGAACAAAGTTGGAGGATTTATACTTCTCCATCTTAAAGTTCATTACAGAGCCTCAGTAGTCAAAACAGCATGGTACTGGCACATGGACAGGCATAAGGATCAATGAAATAAAACTGAGAGGTCAAAATTGAACCCTAATATATATGGTCGTATAGTTTTTTACAAGGGTGCCAAGTCCTCTCAATTGGGAAAGGAGTATTTCTGTAACAAGTGTTGCTGGGGAAGCTGGATGTTCTTGTGCAAAATACACCATGTGCAAAATACACCATATACTGAAGTCAAGTAATTGAATCAAAGACCTGAATTTAAGAGCCAGAATTATAAAACTCCTAGAAGAAAATATATGAAAACATCTTGAGAACTTTGTGTTTGGTAGTTGTTTCTTGGGCTTTGCACACAAAGGACAGGCAATGAAAAAAAAAAAGGGGCCTCCTCAGAATTAAAGACTTTGGTGCATCAAAGGACTTGTCATGAAAGTGAAAATACAGCCTACTCTATGGGAAAAAATACTTGGAAACCACATTTTAATGATAAGGATTAATGTCTAGAATATATAAAGAAATGCTACAACTCAATAGCAGAAAGACAGACAAAATGGTTTGAGACACTTGAATAGACATTTCTCCAAAAAAAAGATACGTAGATGGCCAAAAAGCATATGAAAAGATGCTCAGCATCATTTGATATTAGGGACATGCAAATCAAAACCATTTCATTCCCACCAGAATGACTGCTATTAAAGAAATGGAAAATTACAAGTGCTGGAGAAGATGTGGAGAAATAGGAATATAAAAGGTGGGAATGTAAAATGTGCAGCTGATAATGGAAGCTGATATGGAAGACTGTTTGGTGGTTCCTCAGAGAGTTAAATATAGAATTACCTATGACCCAGTAATCTGTTTCTAGGTATATACTTAAAAGGATTGAAAGCAGGGATGCAAATGTATTTGCACACTGATGTTCATAGTGGTATTATTTATAGGTGCTTAAAAGATGGAAGCCCTTCAATTGATTAATGGATAAATAAGATGCAGTGTATACCTAGAATGGAATATTATTCAATTGTAAAAAAGGAAGGAATTTGTATTATATGTGACAACATGGATGATTGTAGAAGATACCCTATTGAGTGAAATAAGCTGGACACAGAAAGAGAAGTAGTATATGATCTCATTGATAGAAAATAATTAGGATAAGCAAATGATGCCAGAAACAAGGATACAGGTTACTAGGGATTGAGGTTGGGTAGGGAATGGGGCACTAATGCTTAAATTGTACAGTTTCTGTTTGGGTTGTTGGAAAAGTTTTGGTAATAGATGGTGGTGATAGTAGCACAACATTGTGAACATAATAGCACTGAATTATATTCTTGAATGTCACTAAAAAGGGAAATTTTAATTTGTATATATGTTACTAGAATAAATTATTTTTAAAAAACAACATAAAATTGTGTAACACAAACAGTGAAACCTAATGTAAACCATGGACTTTAGTTAATAGTGCAATTATAAAAATGTTTTTTTCATCAGTTGTAACAAATGCACCACACTAATGCGAGATATTCATAGTAGGGTGGTATATGGAAACTGTCTTTCATGCATGATTTTTCTATACACCTAAAAATTCCTTAATAAAAAAACAGAAAAAATATTTTTATTATCAGTGAATAGATGTTTGAGATGCATTATCTCTGGATTTCCCCAAGTCAGAATGACTACAGTTGAGCGATGTAACATTGTGAAAATGGATTTGATTTTGAGAAGAGTTCTGTGCAAATGGTCAGCTTCCAAACTTATGAGAATTGTCTTTCATAAATCCTTTAGTGAATCCATCAAAAAAACCCAATGGGAAATTGTTGCATATGTTAAAAAAACACCATTAGTGTATTTAATGGGACTGTACAAATGAATGAGGCCTTCTACTTTAAAGAGGAGCACAGTCTAGTGGAAAGAGAAGAAAAGGACATGTAACGATTAGAGAACAAAGGGCACTCATAGAGTAATGTCCTACCTACTTAATGTGTGCCTTAGGTGGTTACCCACCTCCACTATGCAACACAGGGGCTTGCTGGCTGCTACTTTATTTCAGAAGTGATCTCAGGGAGGACAAGTGAGGGACCAGGGAGTGTCAAGTAGGGAGGAAGGTAATGCCAATTCAATGATGTATTATCAAGTTGGTTACAGTGAGGGCTCAGCTGCTTTTCCAGTGAGTCTGAGAAACTAGTCCCAAATTGTCTAAGTGATTACAAAGATAATCATTTGTCCACCAGCTTCTGCCCCCTTTTTGAGGAGCCTTGGACCATGGGGATTACCACTCCTGCACTTCTGGGTTAAACATGGGAGCCCTAGCAGTGCCTGTAGACCTCCAACAAGCTTTTTGGTCAGAAAGTGAGAAATGTGTCCAGTGCAAAGTGGGTTGATGGCTGTGCGGGGTGTGAGAAGTGCATAGGATGGTATATACAGTATGATGTATTTGTATACATTAAATGCAAGATAATTTCAGAAAAGAGAGAGATGAAAGTACATATTTAAAAACTTTTATACCCTTTGTTCCAAATCAAAGAAAAATCCTTATTGTAAATTCTTGACAACTGCTGTTGAGTGTGCTTTATGGGATTACAGAAATAAACCTGTCTGCTGTCATCTGATTTTTTTTTTTAACCTGATAGGACAGATTTACCTCAGGTAGACTTTTATGAACAGGCATGATCTTTTAAGGACTATTTAAATGTTTTGGAAAAAAAAGAACAAAAACAGTCACTTGAACCTCTTGTCATAGTTGGATTTTTATCTTTTGTTAATAGTTAAAATAGTAATCTCTCTTTTTAATTCGTAAGGGTGTAAGCATTCATCCATTAAAACGTGAACCATGAGTATTTCCTTCTGAGACTTGCATAAAAATAAACCTGCATGAAGAGAGAGTCCTGTGGTAACTGGAACCCTGTAATAGCATTTACATTTGGTGTTAACATGCACATAACAGGAAAAAGGATTCAGTTATTTTCAAGCTCTTAAATCCCAAATGTGCTGAAGAATAGACTTTTCTTTTAAAAAATAAATATACAAAATGGATTTGTGGGACTCGAAGTTTAAAAGAAATGTTCTTGCATTCCATAGTTAACAATTGTAATAATATCACTTTCTCAAGTTTCCATAATTTTAAAGTGAACTATCATGGTTTGGCCTCAGCTACTAAATTCAATTATTGCTGGCTTGCACATTCCTCTTAGTTATGGTATAATCTTTACCTCTAGTGAAAATATGCCCTGTTTTGAACGTTTATTTCAGGTGACTTGGCCAATAACTCTGTTAGCAGTGAAGTGTGGATGAATATGTGTGATGTTTGTTTATATATCTAGAAAGGAAAGACATCGAGATAAATGTTACACTATAAGATTTACAAATACACATTAACAGTTAAGGGTATGAGACACTTCTGAGGTGATACGAAAAATATTTTTTAGTACAATAAATTATCTTGATAATAGGGTTGGTTCTAATTATGTGTATGTATATGTAAATATGTCTATATATTTCTTTTATTTCACAAATCAGGATTATTCTGTTAGCTGTAATATGTAATTAGTCTTTAGACATTTTAATATTTCTTGGGATCTCACAGCACTTTTAAGAAATTTATTTCCAATTTTACAACTATAAAAATGAAGATTGGCCACAGTGATGAAGCGGTTAGATTTGGAAAGAGCATCCAGGACCTCAGACCCTAGTCTGTATAAATATTCTAAAAAGTGGTCACAAACCAGATTTCTTCTTGCTTGTGTGTTTTTGAGCTTGTGCAAAATTTGTAGCAGTACCACAATCTGCAAGACTTAATAGATTGGAAAGGCGGAACCAGAAATAAACTTATCCTCATCCAGTACCAAAACAAACAAGAATCTCAAAATCACATGTATTGGTCTTAAATTTTCTGGAGATTAGAAACAGATGTCTTCAAATGACCGTTTTTCCCATTGCTGCAAGGTGAAAGTGCCTTTTTATTGTGCTCATTTTGTGGAACGTGGAAGGAAAACTGGAGCTCCGTGCTTGCAGAGTGGAGGGTGAAGCATTCCTTCGGTTGTATCCTCTACGTTAGGTGGCATGCCCAAGATGGCTGTTTACTACTTCCAGTCAAAGCGAGAATGCACCTGGAACTACCTAGCCCTTTCACTGGGGGATGTTGAAGCTAGTGATGGAGAAGAAAGAAGCTATTTAAAAATGTTGGGTATTTGTTGTTGTGGTGGTGGTGTTTGGGAGAAGTTAATCTCTGGGTGAAAAAGCTCTATAACTACTTGATTTTTTTAGTCTCAGGTAGTGAAGGCCATGAAACTGCCCTGACAGATGATTTTCACAATAATTTTAATTAAGAAATAAGGAAACTGTGTTATACTAAAGCTAGCATTCTTTCAGTCATGCTGTTGGCTGTTTGAATTGTGTAGTGATCTATTAACTCAAAATATATCGAGGTATTTTTACCGTAACACTAAAAAGTTTTTGAAGTACTCAAGAATAAAAACCTTTTGGAGAAATTGGCCTGGACATTAGTAACCTTTTATTATACATTCCAAAGAATGAATTTCATGACTAGAAAATGGCTAAATGAGGCATGATAAATGATTTATTGTGTTTACAAACTTGAGAATTTTGTGGTATTTAATTATTGGGATAAAATTATTCTTTGTATCATCAGTGTGAGTGCGCTTTTGTAAATATATGTGGGTTTATGCTTTTATACTACTACTTTCATCCTAAACATATTCAAACTCATAGTTCTTAGTTATAAAATATTGTAGTCAGTTCAGAGATTTTTAAATTTTTGTGTTCAACATTTGAAATTGTGAAATATAATATAGATAGAAAGAAATGTAACAAAAATTAGTAGCTCAATAAATTACCGCCACTCAGATCAAGAAAGAAAACATTGCTAGCAGCCCAAATGCTCTCCTTCCATGCCCAGTCCCTCACCGTGAAAGGCCACAGCTTTCTTCACTTTTATGGTAAAGATTCTTTGTACTTGTCTATATGGGCTTACCTTCTATATGTATATGAATTCCTAAACAACTTTGTTAGGGCTTTGCCTGTTTTTTTAAACTTTAGATAAATAAAATTATGCAATATGTGTTCGGTTGGGTTTAGCTTTTTTTGCTCAGAATTGGAAATTCATCATTATTGTTGTGTATAGCCATAGTTACTGATTTTCATTGCTGAAGGTTTTCTATATGTGAATATACCATAGTTTATCCTTTCAATCCTGAAATCTTTGGCTTTAAATCAGAGTGTTTAGTCCACAAATATTTAATGTAATTTTTGCATAATAGATACAGATCTCCAGTTTTACTGTTTATTTCCTGTTTGTCTCATCTGTTTTATTTTATTTTTTTGTTTTCCTTGTCCATCTGGGTAAATTTAAAATTCCTCTTTTAATTTATCTAATAGTTTTTAAGTAATAACTCCTTTGTTTATATATGTATTTTAAAACACAAACACTTGTATTTTTAATGGTAGTGTCTTGTTACAACTTAGTGAAACCACAAATTAAGACATTTATTGGCCATAGCTATAGTTTTTATTTTCAAATCAGTTTTATTCAGATATAGTCATACACCAAGCATTCCATCAGAGTGTATCATCAGTGGCTCTCAATATAATCACAGACTTTTTCATTTATCACCACAATCAATTTTAGAACATTTTCATTACTCCAAAAAGAAAACATCCATACCCTTATATCCCCTATTATTGACACTTAACAGTGATATGACACCTTTTTTACAATTGATGACAGAATATTAAAATATTACTGTTAACTAAAGTCCGTATTTTGCACTAGATATATTTTTTCCATCTACCACCCTATTATTAACACCTTGTATTCGTCACCTAGATTTCATTTATGAATGAACATTCTTGTTTGTTCTGTTAACCATAGTCACTGTCTACAGTAGAATTCACTGTGTTATACAGTCCCATGCTGTATCCTCTATCTTTCTTTTTAGTGATATACATGACCCTAAATTTCCCCATTCAACCACATTCATACCCATAATTCAGCACTGTTAATTACACTCCACAATAATGTGCTAACATCATCTCTATCCACTTCCAAGCACTTATAATCATATATGTTTTTTTCTTGCTTTGAATGGTTTTTATTACCAGGTTGTGGGCTGGCTTGGGTTGTAAGAGCTAACTCCACCTCTCTTTGCTCTTTTTTTTTTAATTTTTTTTTTTTTTTGTGTGTGAAAAATAACAAAGAAGCAATAAATTTCCAAGTACATTTTAACAAAAAGGTCAAGTTTGGTATGGGTTACAGTTCCACAATCTTTTATTTTTAATTCTACCTGTTCCAGGACACTGGAGACCAAAAGAAATATGAGTATATTGATTCAGCAGTCATATTCATTAGTTAAGTTCTATCTTTTTCTATTATAGTCTTCCTTCTCTCTTTTTTCTTTTTTTGTGAAAAATAACACACATTCAAAAAAAGCAGTAAATTTCAGAGTGCATTGTAACAATTGTAGAACAGATTTCAGATTTTGGTATGGGTTACAATTTCATAATTTTAGATTTTTATTTCTAGCAGCACTAAAAGACTCTCAGTATGATGATACAGCACTCATACGTATTCGTTAAACCTGGCCTTCTCTGTATAACTCCACCATCACCTTTAATCTTTCTCTCACTCTTTAGAGGTATTTGGCTCTGGCCATTCTAACATTTTCATGTTGGAAGGGGCTGAAAATAATATGAAATAGGGGGATGGAACTAGTTGATGTTCTGGAAAGGCTGGCCCCTTTGCATTTGAGGACTTGTCTGGTCCAGGGATCTACCTGGAGGTTGTAGGTTTCTGGAATGTTACCCTAGTGCATGGAACCTTTGTAGAATCTTATATAATGCCCCAGGTGTTCTTTAGGATTGGCAGGAATGGGTTTTGGTTGGGGTTTGGCAAGTTATGACAGTAGCAGTATCAAACTGAAAATTGCAGAAGAGTGACCTCTTGACTCTATTTGAACTTTCTCAGCCACTGATACCTTATTTGTTACACTTTTTTCCCTCCTTTTGGTCAAGATGAAATTGTTTATCTCATGGTGTCAGGTCCGGATTTATCCCTGGGAGTCATCTCACACGTTGCCAGGGAGACTTTCATCCCTGGATGTCATGTCCCACAAAGAGGGGAAAGCATTGGTTTCACTTTCAGAGTTACAATAATCTTCATTAAAATTTCTGTACAAATTAAGCAGCAGCTCTCCATTTTCTACCCTCATGCTAGCTACCTCCTAGTTTCTAATTCTGTGAATTTGCATATTATAATGAGTTCATATTAGTGAGCTCATATGGTATTTGTCCTGTTATGTCTGGCTTATTTCATTTAACATAATGTTCTCAGTGTTCATTGGTGTTGTCAAATACATCAGGACTTCATTCCTTCTTACAGCTGGTAGTATTCCATTGTATGTATGTACTACATTTTGTTTATCCATTCACTGGTTGATGAATATTTGGCTTGTTTCCGTATTTTGATAGCTATTAATATTGCCACTCTGAACTATGGAGTGCATATATCTATCCGAGTTCCTGTTTCAGTTTTTCTGGGTATGTATCTCCTTGGAGAATTGCTGGATTATATGACAATTTTATACTTAGCTTTCTGAGGAACTGCCAAACTCTCTTCTACAATGCTGCACAATTTTTTGTTCCCATCAGAAATGAAGGTGTTCTATTTCTCCATATCCTCTCCAACGGTTGTAGTTTTCTTTCTTTTTTTAGTAGTGGATTTTTTAGTGGGTGTGAAATAATATCTCATTGTGGTTTTGAATTGCATTTCTTTAATAGCTGGTGATGTTGAGTATCTTTTCATGTGATTTTAGGCCATTTGTATTTCTTCTTTGGAGAAATGTCTATTCAAGTCTTTTGCCCATTGTTAAATTTATGTTTGTCTTTTTATTGTTGGGTTGTAGGATTTCTTCATATATTCTGGATATAACCTTAGCAGATATGTTGTTTCCAAAAACTTTCTCCCATCGACTGGGTCATAGTCCTGGATCTTATATTTAGGTCATTGATCCATTTTTAGTTAATTTTTGTGTATGGTGTTAAATAGCAGGTTCTCTTTCATTCTTTTGTATATGGGTATCCAATTCTCCATTTGTTGAAGAGACTGTTCTTTCCCAATTGAGTGAACTTGGGAGCCTTGTCAAGTATCAGTTGACCACAGATGTGAAGGTCTGTTTTTGAATTCTCAATTAGATTCCATTGGTCAGTATAGCTACCATTATGCCAGTACCATGCTATTTGATCACTGTAGCTTTGTAATATGCTTTAAAGTCAGAAAGTATGAGTTCTCCAACTTTGTTCTTTTTTAAGATGTTTTTGGCTGTTTGGGTCTGTGCCGTTTTGAATCTGTTATGTACCCTAGAAAAGCTATGTCATAATTCTGGTCCAATTTTGTGGGAGCAGCTGTTTCTGTTAATCCTGATTCAGCACTTTAGCTTGGAAACTTTTGATTAGATTATCTCAATAGAGATGTGACACACCCAATTGTGGGTGTGACTTTTTGATTAGATGGAGATGTGATTGCACGCATTCCAGGTGGGTCATGATTAGTTTACTAGAGTCTTTAAAAGGGGAAATGTTTTGGAGAAATGTCAGAAACAACGTAAAATTCAGAGCTGACAGAAACTTCAGAGCTGAAACAGATTGCTGACACTTGGAAAACAGAGACATAGAGTTTGGAGATACTCGGAGCCCAGTAGACGTTGCCATGAGATGTTCAGCAAGCCAGACCTGGCTGTTTTGGGATACAGTGTTCTGTATAGATCTGTTAGGTCTAGTTTGTTTATCATATTAAACTTCTCTGTTTGCCTTTTGATCCTCTGTCGAGATGTTCTGTCTGTTGATGAGGGTGGTGTATTCAAGCCTCCAACTATTATTGTAAGGGTATCTATTTCTCCCTTCAGTCTTGCCAGTGTTTGCTTCATGTATTTTGGGTCAGTATGTTTAGGCACAGAACTATTCATTATTGTTATTTCTTCTTGGTGGTAAGCTGCTTTTATTAATATATAATGATTCTTCTCTATATTTTTTGCATTAAAATCTGTTCTTCCTGATATTAGTTTAGCTATCATAGCTCTTTTTTGGTTACTGTTTGCATTGTATAGCTTTGTAAATGCAATTTAAGTGATATATGTTATATATTTGCATACCATATAATCATCCAAAGTATACAATCAGTGGTACATAGTGTCATCATATACCTGTGCATTCATCATCACAATTATTTTTGAACATTTTAATTACTCGAAAAAAAGAATAAAAAATGAAAGTAAAGAAGAACACCCAAAACTATCCCATCTCCTGTCCCCCTTATTATTTATTTATTTTTTGTCTTTATTAAGTTACTCATTTGTCCATACACTGGATAAGGGAGTGTCAGTCACAAGGTTTTCAGAATTACAAGGACATACCTTAGCAGCTGTGTAGTTATGCAATCATCTTGAAGAATCAAGGCTATTGTTTACAGTTCCATCATATCAGGTATTTTCCTCTTTCTGCTCTACTATATCAAAAACTGAAAAGGGATATCTTTATACAACATAACAGTAAACTCCAGGGTGACCTCTTGACTCTGAAATCTTTCAGCCATTGAAACTTTATTTTTGCTTTATTTCTCTTCCAACTTTTGGTCAAGAAGCCTTTCTTACTCCCATGATGCCAGGACCAGACTCATTCTTGGGCATCATGTCCCATGTTGCCAGGGAGATTTACGCTGCTGGGAGTCATCCCATTTAGGGGAAAGGGCAGTGAGTTCACCCGTGGAGTTGACTTAGAGTGAGAGGCCACATCTGAACAACCGAAGAGGTTCTCTGGGGGTGATTCTTAGGCATAATTATAGGTAGACTTAGCTTCTCCTCTACAGGAATAAGTTCCATAAGGGCAGGCCCCAAAATCGAGGGCCTCCTACCAAATTGGTAGTACCCAATGCTTGCAAGAATAACAGGTCTTTTCCTGTTTAATATTTCCACCATTCTCCCCAGCACCTCAAGGGAACTTTACAAAAACTTTTTTATCTTCTTCCCATATTACTCTGAGATGTATCAGAGCATCACACTAACCTGGACAAACCAGCAAGATTTCACTTTCTAGTCAAGGCTCCATGTATTTATACTGTTCCAGGAAGCTGACCATACAAGGTAAATTAGATATTGTGCTACTAAAAGTTATATACCAAATAAACATCTCATCCTTTGATCTCCATAGAAGTTGAAGTTTTAATATACATCCAATATCATCCTTACCCTTTATTCCAATTTACCTTAGTCCTAACCAGATCTGCTTCATTCATATCTCTAATTGAAGTCCGATCCCTTTTTCAGTGTTTTTAACAGTTGCTGGGTGGGATAATGCTGACTTTCTTAGCTGCAGAACTCTGGCTCTGTGTCTCAGGTGTCAGATAGTTACCTGAAATTCGAGGGAGCCATCGGGTTATAAGAGCTCAGCATCTCAGAATTTAGAAGTCACAGTTACCACTCCGAAATAGATGTGACTGTCGTAAGAGCTTACAATAGAGAAACCTCTGTAGTAGGCCTTCTCGTAACCTATGCTCTCGAATTCAGTTCTCAGAGTTTGTACATTATGGTTAGTCCATGTTAATGAGGCATTATAGTATTTGTCTTTTCATTCTTGGCTTATTTCATGCAACATACCTCAAGGTTTATTCACCTAGTTGCATGCCTCCCAACTGTCTTCTTTCCTGCAGTGCTCAATATTCCGTTGTATGTATATACCACAGTTCCCCCTTCGTTCCTCAGTTGATGTACCCTGAGGTTATCTCCATCCATTCATTGTACATTGCAAGCACTGCCACCATAAAAACAGTGTGCAAATATCCACTCATGTCCTTGCTCTCATTTCCTCTAGTATATGCCTGTAACAACAGGGTTGCAAGATCATACAGCAGCCCCACACCTAGATTCCTGTGGCACCACCACACTGCCTTCCAGAGGGCTTGCACCACTTTTTCTAGAGGGGCTGCATCACTCTACTTTCCTGTCAGCACTGTATAGGCACGTTTTCTCCAGCACTTAAATCTCTCTGTTCATTTTTGAACAGTTTTGTTCATACAGCATACAATTCATCCTAAGTAAAAAGTCAATTGTTTCCAGTATAATCACATAGCTATTCTTTCATCACCACAATCTATACGAGAACATTTTTGTTTCTTCTGCAAAGAATCTCATACAATTCCCTTGTATTCCCCACTTACTGACATTTAGCTTTGGCATATTACCTTTGTTAAATTTAATAGAAGCATATTACAGTGTTACTGTTAATTATAGAACCTAGTTTGCATTGATTGTTTTGACCACTGTAGTTTTTTTTTTTTTTTTTTTTTTTAAAGGAAAGACAGAGAGAAGGAAGGAAGGATAGAAGGAAGGAAGAGAGGAAGAAAGGGAAACATCTTTTAAACATTTTCTTGTTTTATTGTATTTTGTTTCTCCGTTTTCGTTACATGGGCTGGGGCCGGGAATCGAACCGAGGTCCTCCGGCATAGCAGGCAAGCACTTTGCCCGCTGAGCCACCGCGGCCCGCCAACCATTGTAGTTTTATAATAAGCTTTCAAATTAGGTTTTATGAGACTTCCCACTTCATTCCTCTTTCTGAAGATATTTTTAGCCATTTGGGGCACTTGACCCTTCCAAATAAATTTGGTTATTGGTTTTCCTATTTCTGAAAAGTTAAGTTGTTGGGATTTTAATTGATATTGCATTGAATCTATAAGTCATTTTGGGTATAATTGACATCTGAACTCTATTTAGTCTTCCAGCCAATGAACATGGTATGTCCTTCCATTGTATTTAGGTCATCTTTTTTCTTATAGCAGTTTCTTTTGTTTTTCTGTGTATAGGTCATTTGTGGTCTCTGTAAATTTATTTCTGAATATTTGATTCTTTTGGTTGCTATTGTAAATGGATTTTTTTCTTGACTTCCTCCTCATGTTGCTCCATACTAGTATATAGAAACATTACTGTTTCTTGGATGTTGATCTTGTATCCTGCCACTTTCCTGTAACTCATTTATTAGCTCTAGTAGCTTTGCTATAGTTTTTTTTTGGATTTTCAACATATAATATCATGTTATCTACGAACAATAAAAGTTTTGATTCTGCCTTTCCAAGTGAATGCCTTTTATTTATTTTTCTTGTGTAATTGTCCTAGCTAGAATTTCTAGCACAATATTGAATAGTAATGGTGACAGTGGGCCACCTTGTCTTGTTCCTGATCTGAGTGAAAACTTTCAGTATTTCCCAGTTGAGTATGATGTAGCAGTAGGTTTTTCATATATTCCCTTTATCATGTTGGAGAACTTCTTTGTTCCTATTCTTTGTAGTGTTTTCATCAAGAAAGGATGCTGGATTTTGTTGAATGCCTTTTCTGCATTAATCCAGATGATCATGCGGCTTTGCTGCTTTGATTTATTGAGGTAGTGTGTTATATTAATTGATTTTCTTGAGTTGAACCAGCCTTGCATACCTGGAATAAATCCTACTTGGTCATGATGTTTTATTCTTTTAATGTGCTGCTGGATTCTATTTGCAAGTATTTTGTTGAGGATTTTTGCATATAAATTCATTAAAGAGTTTGTTCTGTAACTTCTTTTCTTGTAGTGGCTTTGTCGAGCTTTGGCTTTAGGGTGATGCTGGCTTCATCAAATAAGTTAGGCAGCATTCCTTCCTCTTTAGTTTTTTTAAGGCGTTTGAACAGAATTGGTACTAATTCTTTCCTGAATGCTTGGTAGAATTCTCATGTGAAGCCATCTGTTCCTGAACTTATTGTTTTTGGGAATTTGTTGTTGACTGATGCGATTTGTTTACTTGTGGTTGGTTTGTTGAGGTTGTCTCTTCTCCAGTCAGTGTTGGTTGTACATGCTTCTTTACAAAGTTGTCTGTTTTGTCTAGTTTGTTAGCATGTAGTTGTTCATTGTATCCTCTTATTATCTCCTTACTTCTAAGGGGTCAGTAGCTATGTCCCCTCTTCTGATTTTATGTATTTGCATCCTCTCTTTTTCTCTTTTTTTGTCAGCCTAGCTAAGGGTCAACCTATTTTATTGAGATTCTCAAAGAACCAACTTCTGGTTTTGTTGATTCTCTATTTTGTTTTCATATTCTCAGTTTCATTTATTTCTGCTCTGCTCTTTGTTATTTCTTTCCTTCTGTTTTCTTCGGGATTAGTTTGCTTTTCTTTCTCTTGTTTCTCCAGGTGAGCAGTTAATTCCCTGATTTTTGCTCCTTCTTCTTTTTTAATATAGCTAATTTGGGGAATACATTTTCCTCTCAATCCTGCCTTTGCTGCATCCCATAGATTTTGATATGTGTTGGTCTCATTTTCATTTGCCTTGAAAGATTTACTGCTTTCTCTTGTAATTTCTTTCTTGACCCACTCATTGTTCAAGAGTGTGTTGTTTAACCTCCATATAGTTGTGAATTTTCCTGCCTTCCACCTCTTATTGATTTCCACCTTCATTTCATTATGTTCTCAAAAAGTGGTTCCTATAAGTTCAGTCTTTTAAAAATTTATTGCAACTTGTTTTGTGACCCAATATGTGATCCATTCTGGAGAATGATCCATGAGCACTTGAGAAAATGTGTATCTTGCTGTTGTGGGTGTAATGTTCTGTAAATGTCTGTGAAATGTAGTTCATTTATCGTATTATTCAAAATCTGGGTTTCCTTATTGATCCTCTGTCTAGATGTTCCTTCCATGGCTGAGAACAGTGTTTGGAAGTCTCCAACTATTACTGTAGAGGTGTCTACTTCTCCATTCAATGTTGTCAATATGTACCTCATGTATTTTGGTGCTCTGTGGCTTGGAGCGTAACTATTTATGATTGTTGCATTTTCTTGATAAATTGTTTCTTTTATTAATATGTGGTGTCCTTCTTGTCTCTTATTTTACATTTGAAGTACAATTTGTTGGATATTAGTATAGCTACCCCTACTTTTTTCTGTTTTTTGTTTGCATGAAATATCTTTTTTACAACCTTTCACTTTCAACTTATTTTTCTCTTGTGTCTAAATTGAGTGTCTTGTAGACAGCATTTAGAGGGGCCCTGGTGTTTTTTTTTTAAATCTTTTCTGTAGTCTCTGCCTTTTGATTGGGGAATTTAGTCCATTAACCTTTAATGTTATTATTGTTGAGACAGTACTTTCTTCTGTCATTTTGTCTTTTTGATTTTATATATCATATCTTATGTTATTTCTTTTTTTTCCTTACTGCTGATAGTCTTCATTTCTACACTCTTCTTCAGAGCTCTCTGTTCTGTCTTTTCCTGTTTGCCTGTAATGCTCCCTTTAGCATTTCTTACAGAGCAGGTCTCTTACTCACAAACTTTCATGGTGACTGTTTGTCTGAAAATATTTTAAACTCCCCCTCATTTTTAAAGGACAGTTTTGCTGGGTATAAAATTCTTGGTTGGCAGTTTTCCTCTTTCAGTATCTTAAATACATCATACCACTGCTTTCTCATCGCCATGGTTTCTCCTGATAATTCCGCACATAATCTTATTGAGCTTTCCTTTATGTGATTGATTGCTTTTCTCCTGCTCCTTTCAGAATTCTGTCTTTGGCATTTGACAGTCTGATCAGTAGGTGTCTTGGAGTAGATCTCTGGGGATCTGTTCTGTTTGGGGTATGCTGTTCTTCTTGAATCTGTAGTTTTATGTCTTTTATAAGAGGTGGGAAATTTTTAGGGATTATTTCATCCAGTGTTCTCTCTACCCCATTTCCTTTCTCTACCCTTTCTGGGACACCCATAATATGTGTTTTGTGTGCTTCATACTGTCATTTAATTCCCCGAGACCCTGCCCCAAATTTTTCATTCTTTTCTATAACTGTTCTTTTGCGTGTAGGAGTTCAGATGTCCTTTCCTCTAGTTCAGTCCTTTTTTCCTGCCTCTTCAAATCTGCTGTTGTATGTCTCCATTGTATTTTCATCTCTTCTGTTGTGCCTTTCATTTCCATTAGTTCCATTTGTTTTTTCAAGTTTTTGAGTTCTTTATGGTCACACAGTGTCTTCTTTATATCCTTTATCTCTTTGGCCATATCTTCCCTCAACTTGTTGATTTGATTTTTTATTTGATATAGCATGTCTGTTTGAACATTAATTAGTTGTTTGAACTCCTGTATATCATCTGTAGTATTAGTTTGTTCCTTTGTGCCATATCTTCATTTTTCTTATTGTGAGTCTTTATTTCCCCTCATTCCCTTCCCCCTACCCCTTCTCTGTCAGGAAAGACCTCAGGATTCCTTTCCTGCATGCTCTACATTTTTCTGTGCTTGGAGCTTGTATTCAGTAGTCCAAATTTGTTCATTAAAACCACAGTTGGTGCTTCTCTCCCTTGCATCCATCAGAGACCGCATCTCTTTTTCCAAGGGGAACATGTCTGTGACTAAGCCTGCTGTGTGAGTGGGAGAGGGTCACCAACCTCCAGAGTTTGGGGGCTTTACTCACAGTTCTGTGGTATGATCTCAGCCCTTCCACCTTTTCTAGATTGGTGTATGATGTGTGTCCAGTCACAGATGTTCCTAAACTTAAATTGTATATATTTTTCTAACATTTCACTTTCATCATATTTCTGTCTTTGGGTCTAAGGTGAGTTTCTCGTAAGTAGCAGAGTGGGATCATGCTTTCTGATTCATTCTGCCTATCTGTGTCTTTTGAGTGGGGATGTTAATCAAGTAACATTCAATGTTATTACTGTGAATGCAGCATGATCACTTACTTTAGCCATTTTGTTCTTTGGTTTTTGTATGCCATATTTTTTTCTCTCTTTTTACTCCTTTAGATATCCTTACTGAATAATCTTTATTTCTTCATACTGCTCCAACTACTCTCTCCTGTCTTATCCTTTCAACCTAAAGAATTCCATTTTGTATTTTTTTAGGGTAGGTCTCTTGTTGATGAACTCTCTCACTTCTGTTTATCTGTGGATATTTTAAGCTGTCTCTCATTTTTTAAAAATTTTTTTTTATGTTTTATTCGTTTTTCCTTTTCTCTCTCTCTCTCTCATTTTTGAAGGACAGTTTTGCTGGACAATGAATTTTTTGCTGGCAGTTCTCTTTCAGTACCTGAAATACATCATACCATTGCCCTCTCACCTCCATGGTTTCTGTTGAGAAATTGGCAGTTGCTCTTGTTGCAGACCTCTTGTATGTGACAAATTGCTTTTCTCTTGCTGCTTTCAGAATTGTCTCTTTATGTTTGGCATTTGATATTCTGCTTAGTATATGTCTCAGAGAAGGTCTGTTAGGATTTTTTCTCTTTTCTTTTGGGTTATGCTGTGGTTTTTTGTTGTTGTTGTTGTTGTTGTTGTTGTTTGACTTGTATATTTATGTCTTTCATTAGAATTGGGAAATTTTTGACCATTATTTTCTCAGATATTCTATCTATCCCTTTTCCTTTCTCTTCCACTTCTGGGATACACATGATGTGTATGTTTGTATGCTTCATGCTGTCATTTAAATCCCTGAGAATCCTGTTCAATTTTTTTCATTCTTTTCTCTATCTCTTCTTCTGTATGTAAGATTTTGATGTCCTGATTTCTAGGTTGTTGATTCTGCTGCCTGTTGAAATCTGCCATTGTTTGCTTCTAATTTGTTTTTAATCTGTTATTTTGTGAGTTTTATCTCCATAATTCCTGTTATGTTTCTTTTTAGAGTTTCAAATTGTTCTTCTTGCAGATTTTTTTTTATTATCCTTTATCTCTTTAGCATTTTTTGTTCCTCTCCTTGAATTGATTTAGGAGATTTGTTTGAACATTTTTGATTATATCCAAATTCTTTGTCTCCTTTGAAGTTTAATTTGTTCTGTTGACTGGGCCATATCTTTGTCTCTCTTAATATGGCTTGTAGTTTTTTTTGACGTCTAGGCATCCTAGTGTCTTGAGAAGTTTACTCTGAAGGTCAGCTTCTCTTTCTTGCCTTGGGTTTTTATTGTTGATTGATTTTGTATTAATGCTCTGCTTTGCCTCTTGGCTCAACTTATTCTAGCCTTTAGAATAGCCTGTGTTTTACTGATTGGATTTTTTCAGCTCATTATCATCTGCTTCTTACCCTGGATATGTGGTATGATTTTAAGATTGTACTTGTGTAATTGTTTAATTTACAGGTGAAAGCTTCCTTTCCTGTATTCTTTCTTTGGGAATCTTAATCTATTCTGTTTGTTTTTGTTTTGTCACTGCAGTTTTTTTTTTTTTTTTTTACACTGCTTTCATTGTCTCTAGCTGTTTTTGCCTGCAGGGCAAATTCTCAGAGGAGGGTCATCCCAGACAGGACTGTCGCAAGTCACTATTTTCCAGTCAAACCCAGACCAGGGCCTTTGAAGGAAGCACAGATTGGCTCCATTGTGTCGTGGGGAAAGGATCTGCAAGTTAACAGAAACCCTAAAGCTGTGCTTTCCTGGCCTTCCTGGCAAATGCGGTCCTTCAGCTTAACGTTCCCCACAGTCCTGTCTTTAAATATCCCTCTTCTTGATCTCTCTCCTGGGCAGGGTTGAACAGATGTTGCCACCACTTTTTTTTTTTTTTTTCGGGTGGATTAAAACAATAATCCAGAGCCAAGACCCACTGATCTGTCTTCACTAATTAAAGCGGTCATCAGTGACCGACCATGCCCATCCATATTCTTTGGGAAGTGAATTTTTATGTCCCTCTCTGACCCCATTATCCAGGGACTGGACTGCAGGTGGCCCACTATGGGAGTTGGTGGCAAAGGCAACTCACTGTTCTCCAGCACGGTTTACAGCCTCTTCCTCCTGCTCTTCCTTAGATGCTGTACAGTGTTCTTCTGGCCTCTGGAGCCCCAGAACAGCTGTCTCAGATAGTTCCTGCCTGTTTAACAGCTGTTTTGGTTGAAGAAGTGAGTCTCAGAGCTTCCTACCCCTCAACTTCCCCAGGAATTCATGATTGTATTCTCTCTCTCTTTTTTTTTTTTTTACATGGGCAGGCACCTGGAATCGAACCCGGGTCCTCTGGCATGGCAGGCGAGCATTCTTGCCTGCTGAGCCACGTGGCCCACCCTGATTGTATTTTCTCTTGAATAAGAGTTATATTTTTTGTTTTTCTGTTTGCACAATTTTTTATTGGATTGTGAGCTTGGAATGTTTGGGTTTCTCCCCCTCTTTTACTTTCTCCCCTTCTTTGGCTTTCTCCATTCTATGGCTTATCCCCTCATTTTCCCATTACTACATTGCTTTGAACTGCACCTCTGGTTTTCCAGAATGTGAGGTTCTGTTTACATTTTAGCTGCTCCTCCTTTCTTCTGAGGTCTCTGCCCTTAGGTAAAAAACCATAAAAGTGGGAATTTTATGATGTGGTAAGCCCTTCTTTCAAATTTTAATTTTCTTCCATTTTCTGCCTATTTTCATCACTCCCCTTGGATTCAGGTAGTTTTTCATACTTTTTTTTCTGTTAATTAATTAATTAATTAATTAATTTTTTTTTGCATGTGAAAAGTAACATACATACAAGAAAGCAATTAATTTCAAAGCACACTGCAACAGTTAATTGTAGAAAAGATTTCAGAGTTTGGTATGGGTTACAATTCCACAATTTCAGGTTTTTCCTTCTAGCTGCTCCAAGACAACCAGAGACTAAAAGAAATATCATTATAATGATTCAGCATTCATACTCGTTTGTTAAATCCTTTCTTCTCTGTTATAATTGCACCTTCTCCTTTGATCTTTCTCCCAGTCTTTAGAGGTATTTGAACTATACCCATCCAAATCTTTTCATGTCAGAGAGGGCTGTCAATAATATGAGATAGGGGGATGGAACTAGTTGATGCTCTGGCGAGGTTGGCCCCTCTTGGTTTCAGGACATATCTGGCCTAGGAACCTAATTGAAGGTTGTAGGTTATTGGAAAGTAATCATAGTACATGGTACTTTTGTAGAATCTCAGATAAAGCTCTAGGTGTTCTTTCAGGTTACTGGGAATAGTTTTGGTTGAGATTTGGCAAACCATGTGTTCTAGTTTGCTAGTTGCCAAAGTGTGATATACCAGAAACAGAATGGCTTTTAAAAAGGGGAATTTATTAAACTGCATGTTTACAGTTTTAAGGCTGTGAAAATGTCTAAATTAAAGCAAGTCTATAAAATGTTCAAATTAAGGCACCAATAAGAGGTTACTTTTACTCAAGAAAGGCCGTTGAAGTTCAGGGTTTTTCTATCAGTTGGAAGGGCACATGGCGAAGTCTGCTGCTTTCTCTCCCAGTTTCTTGTTTCATGAAGTTCCCCCAGGGGCATTTTCCTCCTTCTTCTCTAAAGGTCTGTGCTGCATGGGATCTAAAGCTTTTTTCAAAATAGTTATCTCTTAAAGGGCTTCAGTAAGCAACCCACCCTGAATGGGTGGAGACACATTTCCTTAGAAACCATATAATTAAAAGTTATCGCCCACAATTGAGTGGGTCACATCCCCATGGATAATCAGAAAGCTTCCACTCAGCAATATTGAATGAGGATTAAAAGACATGGTTTTTCTGGCGTAAACCATAGATTCAAACTGGCACACCATGGTAAATAGAAGTATTTAGCTGAAGCTTGCCTAAGATTATCCTCCAGAGTAGCCTCTTGACTCTATTTGTACTCTCTCAGCCACTGGTAAATTATGTTGCAATTCTTTTCCCACTTTTTTCAGGAAGGCATTGTCGATCCCATTGTGCCAGAGCCAATCTCATTCCTGGAAGTCAAATCCCACATTGCCAGGAAGACTCACCCCTAGAGGTCATGTCCCACATAGGGGAATGGTAATGATTTTACTGTCAGAGTTGGGCTTAAAGAGAAAGAGGCCACATCTGAGCAACAAAAGAGGTCCTCTTAGAGCAGCTCTCAGGCATAACTGTAGATAGGCTAAGCTTCTCTGCTACATAAATAAACTTCACAACAGCAAGCCTTGAAATCAAGGGCTTGGCCTATTGACTTGGGAGACCCTAGTGTTTGAGACAGTATGATAAGGTTTAATAGTTTGATATTTTTTCCTATCCCTCAGGGAGATTATGAATCTTTTTAAATTATCTGTTTGGCATACTCTGGGATATATCTGGGCATTAAATTAAGCTATACAGAATTACAAGCCCACATTTCCATTCTGGACTCCATGTGTGTTGATTATTTAAATGGTCTATCCATACAGGTTGTGTTAGATTATGTGCTACAGAAAATTTAGGTTCTGGACAAAATAAACCTCTCTTTCTTTGGTCTCATAGAGTAGGTGAAGTTCTAAAATGCAGACAATTTCTTCCTTACCCTTCTGTTCTGATTTGTCTTAGTCCCAACATAGTCAGCTTTGTTCTTATCTCTAATTGAAGCATGATCTCTTCTTCAATTTTTTTAACATTTGTTGTATGTGGCGATGCTGATTTTCAGAACTGCAGCACTCCTAATCCGCATCTTTATCAGGTTATACGTACATAACAGTACCACTCAGAATCTAGAAATAACAATTACTGCTCTGGACTAAATGTAACTGCTATAAGACCTTACAATCTAGGCCTCAGTTTTCTTATAAGTATTTTCTAAGTGAGACCATATAATATTTGTTCTTTTATTTCCAGCTCATTTTCCATCACATAATGTACCACGGTTCATTCACATTGTTGCATGTCCTACGACTTCATTCCTCTCCGTAGCAGCACAGTATTTGATCATATGTATACCCCACAGTTTGCCATTCTAGTTTTCAATCAGTGTATCCTTCAGCTACCTCCATTCATTGGATATCACCTGTAATGTCCAAAATCAGTAGTCCATCAGCATTCTCAATTTTAGAAAATTTTCATTACTCCCAGGAGAAAAATAGATAAACCCACCCTCACCAAAGAGAAAATCCAAACCTCCCCTTAACTCTTGTCCCCCCCCCCCATTATTTATCCATGGTATTGCTGTGGTACTGTTGATGTTTTCCTGTTAAACACAGCCCATAGCATGCAATAGTAGTTTTTCCCCTGTACCCTGATACTGTAAATTCTTTATACAAGATTCATACCTTTGAAGTAGTTCATGTAAGAACTTATTTATGTTTGTAGTGTTAATTGGTGGGGGGGGCATGGCTGGGGTAGAGGCGCACACGTGGACAGGGGTGTGGGAGTGTGTGTGCATGAAAAGGTGGGATGGCTGGGGTGGGGGTGAGCATGTGAGTGGGGCAGCTGTGTGTGTGTGTATATGGGGGGGCAGGGTGAGGATGCATGGGTCCTGGGGCTGGGGGCTGGGGCTTGGTGGTAGGGTGGGGGGCGGAAGCCTGGACTCAAGTTTGTGGGGTGGTCATAGGTTGGGAGGGTGTGTGTCTGCACACGTGGGTGTGGTGCATTCAAGGAATGTGGCTTGGCTTACTTCCTTGTTCCCATCTCCTTGACCATGCACTCTTGAGGGCTCTGGGGCTCCGTTTGGGGAGGGTGCATGTTAGGGTCTTTCCAGTAGCCTGATGGTCTCTCTTCCCTGCATCTCATTTCCTCACCTTTTTCATCTAGGGCCCCCCGATGTGGTGTAGAAGACCCTCTCAGGTCACTTGCACCCTGGAATTGCTGTCCCTTTTGCTTTTCTTTCACTTCTTTAGCTGTTCCCTGGAGCTAGGTGAACTTGACCTATCCTATTCTGCCATCTTCCTGGAAGCTCCCCTCTCCATATATTTTGTTGTTATCTCTGGTAGGTTAGTCCATTTGGAACCACTTCACCACTACTGGAAGCAGAACTGGCCCAGTTTATTCTTTCTGTTATATGTTGATGGTCATCTTAGTTACTTCCAGGTTTGAGTTTATTAGTAGTATTGCTCTGAGCATCCTTTAAAAAATTTCTTATTTAAAAATGTCCAGCACAGCACACAACTAGCAGCATAATTCTAGTTATTCAGAAGACTTCCATGTGCCCTTTCCATGCTGTGCTGATTTGAAAGTGTTATATACCCCAGAAAAACCATGTTCCTTTAATCCTCATCCAGTCTTGTTGGGGAAGACCTGTTGTTCAGGGTGGAACCTTCTGATTAGATTATTTCCATGAAGTTGTGACCGTGTCCATTCAGGATGGGTCTTAATTAGTTTATTGGAGTGCTTTAAGTGGGGAAACATTTTGGAGAAAGATTAGACAGACATTTAGAGATGCTTGGATAGCCAATACAGAGAGCAGATGCTTGGACATGGGTGTTTGGAGATACAAAGCACAGCAGATGTCGCCATGTACCTTCCCATGAGATGCTAAGCAAGGACCCACAGTACTTAAAAGCCAGAACCTGGAGAGAGAGCCAAGGAAAGCTAAGAGAAGAAATGCAGCTAAGTGATGACCCACAGATACTTAAAGAAGACACTACTGGAATCAGAAGGTGGAAATGATGGAGTTGGTAACAAGGACCAGCAGATGGCAACCATGTACCTTCCTGTATGACATATATTGCCCTTTCTTTGGAGTCAAGGTATCTTTCTCTGGATGCCTTATTTTGGACATTTATAAAGTCTTATAACTAAACTTGTAACTTAAATCCCTTTTATAAAAGCCAGTCCATTTCTGCCATATTGCATTCTGTCAGCTTTAGCAAACTGAAACACTTACCAATACTCTTCATCTTCAGAGGTAATCATTATGACTTCATCTATATTGCTACATGCTTGTTCTTTTTATTTATTTTTTGCTGTGGAGTACTCCATTCTGTGTATATGACCTGTGAATAAATGGACTGTGGTGAATATACCACAGTTTATCCATTCTACTGCTGATGGTCATTTGTACTTTTTAAAAATTTTTTTGATTGTTATGAATAAAGGTGCTATGAACATTCTTGTATATTTTTTGGTGGACTAATTTCTCTTGGTTGTATACCTAGGAGTGAAATTGGTCATATGTAAGTATATGTTTAGGTTTAGAAGATATTGCCAAATAGTATAACAAAGTTGGCTGTACCATTTTACAGTCTGTTTGTAATTTTAGAGTTTTCCAGTTGCTCCTTAACTTTGCCAATAATTGATGGTGTCAGTCTTTTTCGCCATAGCCATAGTCATTCTGGTGAGTGTGTAGCACCATCTCACCGTGGTTTTAATTTTCATGTCCTCATTTACTAATGAGGTTGAGCATCTTTTCACATGTGTGCTGGCTATTTGCTTGGTCACTCTTGTGATATATCTGTTCAACATAACGTAATCTTACGTTACTCCAGTTCCGACTCTGTAACATCTAACTGGAGAGCTGTCAAAACATGACCTGGTGGATTCCCAGGGATGAGCCTGGCCCTGGTAGCATGGGATTGAGAAACCCTTCTTGACCAAAAGGGGGAAATAAATGAAACAAAATGAAGTTTCAGTGGAGTTTATTCTTATGCATCACATAGGTACTCATTTTTAGTTTCTAGTGTGTCAGAATAGCTAGAAGAAAGTACCTGAAACTGTTGAACTGTGATCCAGTAGCCTTGATGTTTGAAGATGATTGTATAACTATATAGCTTTTACAGTGTGACCATGTATTTATGAAAACCTTGTGACTGACACTCCCTTAATCTAATTCATGGGCAGATGAATAAGAAAATAAAGACAAAAAATAATGGGGGTAGGAGTGGGGAAAAGGAGTATGGGATTTGCAGGTGTTCTTTTTAGTTTTTATATATTTTTGGAGTACTGAAAATGTTGTAAAATTGATTGTGGTGATGAATGCACAACTATATGATGATACCATGAACCATTGGTTATATACTTTGGATGATTATGTGGTATGTGAACATATCTCAGTGAAATTGTATAAAAAAATAATGTAGCCAAAAACAAAACAAAACATGACCTGGGTCTTCAGGTCTCTCTCTGAAATCAACAAATGTGCCCATGGAAAAGACCCCATATACCTGTTTTGGTGAAGGACTTCCAGGGCCTCTGTTCTCCACTGTACCCTGGCTTAGTAGTTCTTCACTCTCTTGTTAATTCTCTAATGTCATAAACATTCTGTTCAGCTTCTATAGTTACCCTCACTGAGGATGGGGGTACATAATTACCTAGTTAGTCATTAAGGAAAGTAGAATTTCTCAGAGTGTTTTTTTCTTTAAATGAAAGAAAATTAAGATTTCTAATCTTAATTTTAAATATTTGAAGAACACGTAATTGAACATTAATTCGTAGAGGGAGTGACTTAGAAGAGAATTTATCTGGAACTCCACTTGTACAATGGAGTGTTGTTACAAATTATTCCTTGGGTTTCAAGAAATTTCTTGTAAATGAGCAATACTAATGTTTTTTGTTTCCATTTTAAAACATTATTTTTTGATGTTTTCAAAAGAAAATATTTTGGCTAGAAGTGAACTTTAAAATAGGTTTAGATATATAATTATGACAACAAATAAAACATATTTCTTCATAGTAACTTCTTAAAATCGAAATAGCTGCCTTTTCAGTTAATTTATTATAAACTGTGTGTCTACTTAGGCAATGATGTATTCTCAGAGTTTACAACATGTAACAGTGCGTTGTAAAACCTTTTGTTAATTTATGTTCCAAAAAATGTAAATTAGGCCATAATTTGAATGAATTATAAGAGGTAGCTAATTAAAGAATTCCTACAGTGAATTATTTTTCTAAAATAAAGCATACTTTGGAATGAAAATTCACATGTACTTTGGAATGAAAATTCCTTCTTGAGTTTTTGGTTTCATAAATTTAAGATTTTATATGTTTGCTTTCCTATAGCGGGACCCATTGCTTTAATATGCTGTGTAGCTCTTTTAGGTGAAGATATGTTCTCAGTCTATTAAAGAAGTCCTTGACTGTTTATAAATTAATGGAGAAATCTCACACTTGGCTGTTAATTACAAATGGATATGTATATTCTTGAAAATAATATGACTGTGGTTAAAATTGTATCACGTATTCAGTACTACTTTTCTTTTCCTGGAAGTATGCCACCACACTTCTTTCTCTTCAAGTTTATAATAGAAATTTAGGCCTTGATTTAACTGTTGAATATCTATCCCACGACCATGAATTATTTGGCTATTTAACTGTGACTTCCTTCTTAGATAGAAAAATGTAAGGCTTCATATTAATGTGGCCGAGTGTTTTTCATCATCAGAGATTTGCTTGTGATCTTGTCTCTTGGATTTGAATAGTTGTGACTAGCTTGAACTAGCTGGCTTCATATTTTTCTTTGTATTTATTGGAGATGTGTAGTGGAAACAGAATGGTGAAATGAGTGAGTGCTCCATTCAGACTAATAATATGGTCTTCTTTAAGCCAGTTCTCTTTAGAAGAGGCCAGACCTTGCATAGTAGGAGGGTAGAGAGAAGTTAGCCTTTTTTGGTGGCAGCTCCCAGACTTTTTTCCTTTAGTTTCAAGGAAGTTTGCTGCCGCCCAAACTAGCAGTATGCCACATTACGAAACTCACCTGATTTAGTGAGCCCTAAGACACCCTTTATCATGTACTTTGTGGAGTTCACTGTCTGTCCCAAGAAGATTATCTAGTTGTTCTCTTTAAAGTATACAGCATCCTCCCTGAATTGGATTCTGGCAAGTACAGTTTTTTTTTTCCTTCTGTCTTATTGCATTTGGAGTGATGAATTACTGCCCTAGAGATGTTTTGGAGCCTCCTAAGGGTTGGCACTCCAAGCAGCAACCCAGGTCGTTGCTCTTTATTCCAGCGCCAAGAAAAGGAGCGTGCCAGTGCCTGGAACCCTCTTCCCGTTTTGGCCCCTTTTGTGAGTCCTTTGTTCTTCCCACATTTGTCCCTGTAGACCTTGAAGGATCTACAGGTGGGGGTTACTGGCCTGTATGTTTTTGTATAATGTTTTAACTGTTACCTGTCCATCCTAATCTGTTAATTATTTTCTAGAGATGGATTCGTTGTTTTTCCCTATACCAGAGTTAAGTAACAAATGCTGTTAAGGCATTTTTAGTATGGTTACCCATTATTACTATTATAATTTAGAGTACTTCTGGGTCATGAAACAAAAATGCTGTTATTTATATTAGTCTTACTGTGCTTCCAAGTGCTGTGCCTCCAAGTTGATTGTTTTTCAAATTCTAGGAGCGATAGGGTGGGAGGTTGTGGAGCTGTGAATAAAGTAATAAGGGAAGTGGGCTGGGATAATAAAAATGGGGATTGGTGGGTTTGCTGCAAACAGGAGGCTCTGCTCTGCCTGGCCTAAGGGGGCCACCCCTGCTCCCTGCATCCAGTAGGCATCCAGTAGTTGCCCTGAGGCAATGCAGGCCTAGCGTTGTCAGCTCTTTTTATTGTTCAAAAGAAGACAGAAATCTGTTTGTTTGTTTTTTTAAGTTTTGTTGTGTAACATATGTACAACAAATATTTCCCATTTTAGCCCTGTGAAATCAGTTTTTATGTATGGTTTTCCAATTTTTATTTTTGCCAACAAGTTTAAAAAAAAATACCCGTATTTTTGGCCAAATCAAACGCCACCTGTTTTTAACATCTGGTGTGGAGTATATGAATCCAGCTCCTTGCTCCTTGCAGGTAGCAGGTGATGCTTATAGAATATCCCCCTATTGTGATATGCTTGGGGACCAGTCCTGTTAGATAAGCTACAATTTCCTATCTAAGGAGGTCCCACTGGGGCTCTCTCACTGCTGAATGGCCTGTAGGAAAATCCCAGCTCCAGATGCCATCCACAGCTTAACCTAAGTGAAAATTGTTCGTTATTGTAATTTTTTTGTTATCGTGTTATCAGAAGTTTCAAATGCTTAAGAAAAAATCAATATTAAAGTATCAGTTTTGCAATCCAGGGGATGTTTGTACTTTTCTTTAATGGTAGGGAGAGATTAAAAAATGACCGTATATTAGCTTTCTGCATTATTAGTATACTTGCTTTTATTTTATTTTATTTGGAATATTTTAAGGATGAATCAGAGTTTCAGATGTGCTTACCTTACCCCTACAGAAATAATGGAAAATTCTTAGTTTCTTCCCTGGCAAGAATCCTTTATTTGTAATTCATTTTAGTAGAACTTTTAAGAAACAGACTTTAGATTTGTTGAATGGGTTTATATTTACAGAAACGTTATGAAGGTAAGTTCAGAGTTTCCTTATGCTTCACACTGTTTTACCTGTTATAAACATCTTACATTAATAGGGTCCATTTGTCACAATTAATGAACCGGCATTGATATATTATTATTATCTAAAGTCTATAGCTTATTGATATTTCCTTAGTTTTTACTATGTGTCCTTTTTTCTGTCCTAGGATCCCATTGGGTATTTACTTATATTGTCATAGCTCCTTAGGCTCATCTTGGCTGTGACAGTTTCTGAGACTTCTTTTGCTTCTGATGACTGTTAGTTTTGAAGAGTTATTGCTCTATTCTAGTGGCATTCTATTGTTTGGTAGAATGCCACTTGGCTGGGATTTGTGTGATCTTTTTCTCACAATTCCACTGGGATTAAGTGTTTTTGTGAGGAAGACCAGAGACGTAAAGTACCATTCTCATCACATCCTATTAAGGGTAGATGCTATCAATATGAATTATCCCTGTTAATATTAATCTTGATTAATTGTTGACTGAGGAAGGCTTTGTTAGCTTTCTCCACTATAAAGTTATTCTTATTTTTTCCTTACTTTCCATACTGTACTCTTTGGATGAAAGTCATTATATTTGGCCCACACTTGAGCAGGGAATTATGTCCTACCTTTTTGAGAGCAAGTATGTTCATAAAATATTTTGCAAATTTTCTGCATGGAGATTTGTCTCTTGTCCCCTGTTTGTTTATTCAAACATTTTTTTTTATCAGTAAGTATTCATATGTATTTATTTTATACTTTGGGTTATAATCCAGTACTTACTTATTTTGTTACTCAATTCATTCCAGTTTGGCCACTGGGAGCTTTCAGTTAACTCTTTTGTCTTTTTTTTTTTGCACGGGCAGCTACTGGGAATCGTACCCAGCTCTCTGGCATGGCAGGTGAGAATTCTGCCACTGTGTCAACAATGCACCACTTTCCTTTGTCCTTTTGACATGCCCCCATCACTGGGTTTTTTTTTTTTAATTTTTTAGTTTTGTTACACTGCCTTACTTTCTGGAACTACAAAAGATGCTTCAGGCTCACCTCATATATTTCCTGCCCCAGCCCTCGAATCAGCCATTTCTCCAGTGAGCCTGGTTTCTTTTAATTGGAGAATGATATTAGAAACCAAGATCTGTACTCTAGTTGTACACATTGCTAGAAGAATATTGTTGTTTCTAGATTATCTTGGCTGACAGAGCAAGCAAATGTATTGTGTATAGTAACATGTGTATGTACATATTGATAAATACATGTATGGGTATCGTTTTGTATCTGTTTTAAGCTAAACATGAGTTCATGCTGATGGCTCCAACTCTGATCCATGATACATGGATTATTTTAATTTTCTCCCTTGCTTGTGTGTAATTTCCCATTCTACCTGGTTCCCTTGATCCACACCATTCATTTATTTAATTGTTTAATTCCGGTGTACTGTATATAACGGTTTTACAGTTGCAGACTCATACTCTCTATGGAAACTAGGTGCAATGTTAATGTGCCTTTATTTTGTCTTTGTGTTACAGATTCACTAATTTTCAAAGTTCCTCTGGTTAGCACATCGCCCCACCCTATCCCCCCAGTTAGATTCTTTTGTCAAGTCTTTATTCCATCCTGGGATTCTCCAATTTCCGAAATTATTTTTTTAAAAGTCACATGCATTAAGGTTTGCATGTGTCTGATAAAGTTCTGTGGGTTTTGACAAAGGCTGGTGTTATGTGTCTATTATTACATTTTCATACCGAATAGTTCACCACTCTGAAAAATTCCCTTGTGCTTCACCTGTTCAACCCTCACCTCTTCCCAATCGCTGTCAGTGACTGTTCTGCTTATTGTTTCTAGGATTTTGCCTCTCTAGAAAGTCTTATAAGTGTGATCATATAACATGTATCCTTTTCAGATGGGCTTATTTTACTTAGTTCCATGCATTTAAGATTCATCCATGTTTTTGTATGAAATAGCACGCTCTTTTTTCCCCCTTTACTTACAGTATTCCATTGTATGGATGATGACAGTTTGTTTATTTACCTATTAAAGAATATCTTATTTCCAGATTTTGGTTATTATGAATAAAGCTTCTAGAAACATTCTCATGCAGGTGTTTGTGTGGACGTAAGTTTTCAAGTCACTTTGATAAATACATAAGAAGCATGGTTGCTGGATCATGTGATAAAACTACATTTAGCTGTGAAGGAAACTACCAAATTGTTTCCTAAGTACCCTACAACATTCCTACCAGCAGCGAATGAGAGTTGCTGTTACTTGGGATCTTTACCACCATTTGGTGTTCTAAAATGTGTATGTATTGATATGTTTTAATTTATGACTCCCTAATGAGAAATGATGTTGAGCATCTTTTCATATGCTTGTTTGCCATCTGTATATTTTCTTTGGTGAAGTGTCTGCTCAGGTATTTTGTCCATTTTTAAATTCATTTTTTCTTGCTTTAAGTTTTAAGAATTCTTTGTGTATTTTGGATACAAATCCTTTATGAGATCTGTGCTTTGCACTTATCTTCTCCCAATTATTAGTTTGTATTTTCGTTCCCTTTACAGTGTCTTTCACAGAGCAGAAATTTAAAAATTTTAGTCCAGATTATCTGTTTTGTCGTTCATGGATAATTGTATATAAAAACTCACAAGTCATCTAGATTTTCTCCTGTGTTTTCTTCTAGAAGCTTTTTGGTTTTGCATTACATACTTAGGTCTATGATCAATTTTGAATTAACTTTTTGTAAGCTGTAAGGTTTTTTTTTTTATTTTAACATGTTGATATCCAGTTATTACAGCAACACTTGCGGAAAAGACTATCCTTTTTCTGTTAAATTTCCTTCGTCTCCTTTTCAAAAATTGGCTCTGTCAGAAACTATTTCTGGTCTCTCCATTCTGTTTCTTTGATATGTGTGTCTCTTCTTTTGCAACTCCACACTGCCTTGATTGAGTTTGATTTTAAGTGATATTAATTTTTAGTTAGGGGGTTAAGAAAGGAGTCTTCATTAGTTTTATCACTGCTTGCATGTTTGATGGAGAATTCTAAGACTTGAGGTTTTTTCTTCATCTTTTCATGAGCTCTTTCCATTTCACGTTGTGTGTTTTCAAGTGATATTGAGGATGCACGTTTCTGGTCTTCCTTCATATCTCTGTAGTAGTAAAGAGAAACACTTCCTGCCATGATAAACTTATTTACTTGATTTTCAGGTGTTCCCCTGACCATTCACTGAAGATCTATCAGTGCAAGGTATTTTTGTGTCCCTACGTCTCAGAACTGTGCCTAGCACATAGTATGCTCTCAGTGATGTAATGAAACTAGATGATTGAATATGATATCTCGTATTTGTAACATCCTTAAGCAATAGGGTATTGTACAAACGTGAATTTGCCAAATAATTGAACTTTATGAACTTCTAAGCTTCAGGACTTTTATAATTGGAAAAATCTGCAGTTAGTATTCCAAAGTGTAATTACCTGTTACTCTTATTTCTTAAACACACAATTTCAATTTGAGCTGAACTAAATTTACTCCTTGTGATATGCTATATATTATCTTGATCAGATCAAAGTCAGTAGGTTAAAGTTTTATTTCTAAAACTACCTAGCCAAGAAATCTTAGAAAAATATCTCCTGTCTCAGTTGATCACTGGATTCAATAGCTAATGATCTCTTAAGATTCCAACTGTAAAATTCTGATTGATAGTGCTTTCATTCATTGTGGCATGTTGTAATAGGTATGTTCCTCCAGATGTTAAGACCGTGTGGCTTCAGACAGCTGTTTTTTAAATTATTTAAAAAAAAATTATTTTATTGCTAAGTGTTTCTGTGGCACTTAGTATCTATCTCTTTTTTTTCTCACTGAATTGTAGTTTATTCTTTTGTTTTCCCCATTAAATTGACTCCCACAGGGCTTGTTCATCTTTGCCAACAATTAGTAGAGACCCTCATTAAATGTGTACTATGTCATGATAGGCAGGAGAATGGCTCTAAAGATGTTCATATCCTAATCTCCAGAATTTGTGACTATGTTGTGTTACATGGCAAGGGGGAATTAAGTTTGCTAATCAGCAGACCTTAAAATAGGGAAATTGTTCTGGATTGTCTGGGTGATTTTTATCACAAGGGTGATAAGTGAAAGAGGGAGGCTATAAAATTGGAGTCAGAGTGATGCAATGTAAGAAAGACTTATATTTGACCGTTGCTGGATTTAAGGATGGCAAGGGGTCACAAGCCAAAGAATGTGAACGACTTGTAGCAATTAGAAAAGGCAAGGAAATGGATTCTCCCGTAGATTCTCCAGAAGAAATGCAGTCCTGACAACATTTTGATATTAGCCCATTGAGACACATTTTGCACTTCTGAACTATAACACCGTAAGAAAATTTGAGTTGTTTTAAGCCATGAGGTTTGTGGTAATTTGTTACAGCAGCAGTAGAAAATGAATGCATCTGTCTGGTGGGAAGAGTATCATGTAAATGTATTTCAGAAATTATTGTTCTGAAAACATTTACAAAATGTGTCAAGACAACTTGTTTTTTTTGCAGAGCTCCCTATTTTAGAAGCTAGCATGTAGCTTTAATGAACATAAGAAGTTTTTTTTTTTGTATGCTGTAGGGTGGGCGGGGGGGGGTGTCACATTTTATTCTTTTTCCATGTGACTAGCTCCTTATTACAGCACCATTGTTGAATTTTTGTTTGCTTTGTTTTTTTTGTTTGTTTGCTTGTTTGTTTGGGAAGTAAGTACATGGGCTGGGAATCGAACCAAGATCTCCCGCATGGCAAGTGAGAATTCTACCACTGAACTGCCCTTGCACCCCTGCAAGAAGATTTTAATGTTCCCATTGTATGCTAAAATTTCTCGCATCATTTTTCAAGATTAGCTTTTTAGAAGTTTTGTCAGTAAAGTACAAAAATTATAAGAAACTTAAAAATGTCAGCCTGCTGGGTCTGGATGGGAGGGAGTGTACTCTTCATATGATCAGAGTCTTAACTTTTGGTTACCATATAGTATTTGAGGAATGGTGACCTATTGAATTAAAAACATTTATATTTAAATTTGTACTGTGTTGGGTGACTTAAAACAAAGGTACCATATTTATTATTTTCAGGGGTAATATGAAAAGGAATTGCATTTTCTTGAGGGTACTTGTAATATGATAGATTGATTTTGGGGTAACAGGTAGAAGGCAGAAATTGTTTGGATTCATTGTTCATAATCCCATAATATAATCAGAAGGGGATACAAAGATTTATAGAGTTTATGCTGGATTCTCTAGTTGAGGAAAGCTGAAGTTCAGAGAGGACATTTCCCACTAATAGAATTAAGTTAGCTTAGCTCATTTATTGTAGAACCCTGAGCAGAATTTAGTTTTCTGGATTCTAAATCCAATGTTCTTTTCCTGTCTCCTGCACATAAAGGTATGATAAACATTGGAGAATTCTAAACTCCTTAATTTGAATTTCATTGCTTCAACCAGCTTGTAGTTACATATTTTCTATGAAAACCTGCAATATATAGATTTGTATTTTAATACAGAAGCCAGTATAAATGATTTAGACAAGAAAAATTCTTATTGTTCAGTTTTTGAAGTTCCTAACTTTTAAAAATTTTCCTGTAATGTAGCCCTCAATAGCAGTGGTCTTCAGAGAAAGTATAGAATGCAAAAATCAGACAAAATGGTGGTCTTTTGATGCTAGGACAACATATGCAAGGTAAGAATTACTTTTGAGTTTTGGACTCATAAAATAGAAATATTTCCTATGGTAAAAATGAAGGACCTTGATTTAAATACCTGAGTTTTAAAGCACTTATAGCAATTACATTTAAACTCTTGCCTCACAAGTTTTGGTAGAATTATATTTAATTTAGGTATAAGTTCAACTACATTTGCCTCTTTTTTGCATTATGCACATATATATTTCAGTATTTTATTTCCTCATAAGTTTAATATTGTAGGTTTGTTTCTTTTTTGGATTTGTGCCTCATCAAGAACATAATTAAATGTGTAAACTCTGTACTCACTATTTTCAATTTGCAAGTTTGTCTGGATTCTGTGACAGACACTTCAGAGTTTTTCTTTCAAAAGTAAAAGCACTTGAGTCCTATCTGATCAAGATTGCAGAGTGAGATGCTTCAGGGCTCTGTCACCCCACAGAAGCTTTGAACAACCAGCAATAACTGACAAAAACATCTTTCTTAGTAGCTCGAGTTGCACATGTGGTTCACTGGTAGAATGCTTACCTTCTATGCAGGAGACCTGGGTTCAATTCCCAGTCTGTGCACCAAACAAACAAACAAACAAACAACAACAACAAAAATATACACATCTTTCTCCAAGTTCCAGGAAACAGTTAAATCCCTGCAGTAACCGTGTGAGCACCAAGTCAAGAAAAAGGCTACATAAAAGTGGTAGAATTTCATAGCACCCTGGCTGTCCCCTGTCTGTCCCTTATTGGCTTGGCGAGGAGTTGGCCGGTTTTTCTGGTGCAGACCTACTTCTGGTTCACATAAATGGACCCATCTTTGCAGGTTAACCTGGGTATACTCCTTTGTGGTTTACCCATACAATAAGCTTAGAAAATAGCTCAAGGAAAAACTGTAGGATTATCCCTGATGCTTTATGCACATGTGCCAGACATATGTATGTGAGCCTGGAAATTCCCTCCATTTCATAGAAACAAATGTCCCCTCTACCTTAGGAAACAACTTCCTCATGGTCCCAGGCACTGCACTCTAGAACCTATAGCCAGCCCATCCCTTGCTCAAGAAAACCACTTGACTGCACTCCCCCTGCATTCTGTAAGAGAGCTTGGTGAGCTGCCTTCTATACATAGGGCAAGTTCTGGGACAGTGAGTCCCTGAGAATACCGCCAGACATATACACACCCAGTGTGTACATGGGGGTTACAGGCTACATTTCCATGAACCAGATATGTGAATATTCTTGTTGTTAGGAAACATGCATGGCACTATTAAATGTTCAAGAAGCATAATGTATACAATATACACTTGAGTGTTTAGAAAATGGATAGATTGATAGATGGATAGATGGATTGATAGATGGATAAATAGAATGATATGGCAAATGTGGCAAAATATTGGTGTTGTTGGATCTAGGTATCTGGGAGGATAGAAGTATGTTGGAGTTCTTT
The DNA here is from genome assembly GCF_023851605.1 of Tamandua tetradactyla. Classification (NCBI taxonomy): domain Eukaryota; kingdom Metazoa; phylum Chordata; class Mammalia; order Pilosa; family Myrmecophagidae; genus Tamandua; species Tamandua tetradactyla. The sequence continues at coordinate 38,797,622 of NC_135339.1, read as the reverse complement.
ATGTGGGGTTTGTACTATTTTTGTAACTTCTGTAAGTTGGAAAGTATTTAAAAATAAGTTGAAAAAAAACGAAACAAAACCACAGCCTGTTCAAATAAAAATAAATACATGGAAGCACTGGTAATAAGTAACTCACACATGCTGGGGAGAGTAAACTCATTATTTTAGCTAAAATTGCTTAGATCTAGGATAATCATTTCTGGGAAAAAGTGCATTTTTGAGATTCTTTCCATGCTTTTGCTTGAATCACCTTTATATAGTGCAAACTTCTGAAAGTTGGTATAATGTGCTTCCTTTGTGCCTGTTTTTGTGACACCTTCATGGATGTCAGAATTCTGTGTTAAGACTGAAGAGAATGGAGGCTGTTGGAATTGTTTTTGTGTACTTGACCCCAGGCTATAAGTAGCATACTAAACGTTTCTGCTTTTGGCCCTGTATAGTTTAACCTATATTGATTAATCATTACTCTAACAGCATTTCTAATGTGAGAGAGAGAGATTTGACCACCAGTTAGTTAGAAGTAGGATAATCTGTAATGCTGGTGTGAGTCTTAAAAATGTCAGCGTAATAGGTGGAATTTCTTTTCTGATCATTAGGATCTGAAAAGGGAAGATAAAGTCGAGGTAATGAGGTTCTCTGTATGTTAGGCCAGTTAATTCCAAATGAGCAGATCACCATTCTCATCTCTTCTCATGGTAGTGATTAGTAACCTTTTAAAAGGAAAGTTTCAGTGAGTACTTGGCATATGTGGGTCAGTGAAGTCTCTCATGTGAAACTAAATGATGAAACTGGCATCTCTGGAACTCAAAGGATGGCCAAACGGGTTTGACATCAGTTAAAGAGTTTTAATCATTAAATGGAAATGGTTGAAGGTGGTGAACAAATACAGTGACTTCAAAGCCCTGATTGTTTGTCAGGTAACCCCTAATGTTATTAGAGGAGTCAAGTGAAATATTTCATTAACCATGTTACTACTAGGGAATCGGTGCTTTAAACGGTATATTCTCTGTATATACCATATATAGTGTTAGATACTAAGGAACAAAACTGTCATTCTAAGATAACGTTTGTATGCTGAAATAATATTGAGTTGTATGTTTTTCCCCTAATGTTTTCTGTTTATTTGCTTATGATTATTTAGATAACTCATAAATTATAAAATGAGAAAGTTTATTTGTAAGAATGTGGAAATTCTGTTGAGATTTGTTGAGGGATGGTTAGTATTATGATGAATTATAAACTTGAGATGATTGTAAAGGTTGTACCTCCCACGTTGTGTTCAAAATACCATTCTCATACTACAGAATGAGAAGCCTTGGTTATGTCTGACTTTTATGGCCATGAATATATGGATGCAAGCGGAAAAATACACATTTTATTTATTTTCAGTTACCCAGTTCTGAAATTGCATTACTACTTCTAAAATAAATACAGGTCCATTTTGTTCTGCTTTGAAATGTTTCATGTATGGAAAAGTTGTTATTAGAGTAACTGAAATTCTTGATGGGCAGTAAATCCACTTTGCATAAAAGTTTTACAACTTGGATAAGATTATGAAGGACAAAAGAAACTTTATCAAGAAATATTATTTACAGAATATTGGTGTATTATTAAGTAAGCATAATTTCAACCCTTCTAATATCAAATTTTCTTCTTAAAATTAAGAGTAATTTTATTGCTAAGCACTTCATGTGGACAGACAAGTACCCTGGGATTTTTAAAGTCACTGTTCAGGCTGTCTGTGAGTTATTGCTTTAAAACTGCATTTCCAATATTATAATTATGCAAATATTCTTTGCTGCAGAATCAAGTAATATGATCAGAACTGTTAAGAAGAAAACAATCTTAGATTACTAAAGCTGCAGATCAGAGAATGTCCCATGCAGCAAAGTCCCAGAGAGTCTTGCTCGATTTATTCCCATGTATCTGTTTCTTCTCACTTATAGTCAGACTCCATTGTGTGTGTGTGCATTTGTGCATGTACGTGCATGCATGTGTGTGTGTGTTTTATTTCACTTATTCTTTCTTGTATTAGTATTAGTTTTGTTTGTAGTGCAGCATCTGCTTGAGTAACTTCTTCGTGTTGGGTATATGGTAGGTAACATAATGGCCCCCCAAAGATGATCATGTCCTAATTCCTAGAACATGTGGATATGACTTTTACATGGTAAAAGGAACTTTATAGATGTTATTAAGTTAAGGATCTTGATTTGGGGAGATTGTTTTGTATTATCGGGGTGAGCACTATATAATCACAAGGATATACATGAAAGCGGGAGGTAGGAGGGGAAGAGTCATAAAGAGATTTCAGAAGGTTATACTGCTGGTTGGAATTTGAAGAAAGGACCCATGAGCCAAGGAATGCAGTCAACTTCTAGAAGCTGGAAAAGGCTGGGGAATGATTTTCTTCTAGAGCTTCCAGAAAGAACACAGCTGTGTGGACATCTTAGTATTAGACAATTGAAACTCATTTTGGACTTCTGGCCTCCAGAAATGTAAGATAAATTTGTTTTGTTTTAAGCTGCTAAATTTGTAGTAATTTGTGACAGCAGGAGCAGTAGGGTGTGTGAGGAATAATACTCACTGATTTCCTGCAAGTTAAAAATGTATTTTGTCCTCACTTTGGTTAATTGTTTGGTTGGTTATAAAATTCCAGGTACAAGTTAATTTTCCTTTGGAAATTGGAAGATATTGTGCCTTGCCTTATAGCATTTAACTTTTGAGAAGTCTGTTGTCAAGCTGAGTCTCATTTCTTTATAAATAATCCATTTTTTTTCTGTTTGGAAGATTGATTTCTTTTAACTTTTGAAAATTCATCTGCTGTATATAAATGTAATATGTCTTCCATCATCTTCATTGACCTCCAGGGAGTCCCATTTTCAGTGCTTTTCATTCAGATTTCCATTTGATGTTATTTTTCCTTTACCTAAGTATTTCCTTTAACATTTCTTGTAGCTAGTGTAGGTCTCTGGGTGATGATTCTTTCATATTTTTCAAGTCTGAAAAAATTTTATATTTTTCTTCATTTTTGAAAAGTGTTTTTACTGGGTAAGGAATTCTAGGCTGGCAGGTTTTTCTTTCATTACTTTACAGATGTTCTGCTGTCTTCTGGCTTGTGTTGTTTCTGATGAGAAATCTTCTGTTTTCATTATCTTTGTTCCTTTGGAAATAATGTGCCTGTGTTTCTTGGTTGTTTAGATATTTTTTCTCTTTATCAGTATGGATCATATTTTTCTGCTTTGTATGTGATGGGGAATTTTTATTAGACGTCAGACATTGTGAATTTTATCTTCTTGAGTGCTGGAAACTTTTATATTCCCATCAGTATTCTTGAGCTTTGTTCTGGGGTACACTTACATTACTTGGAAAGAGCTTGATCCATTCATGTCTTGCTTTTGCATTTTCTTAGGTGGGACCAGAGCAGAAATTAGGGCTAATTTTACTTCATAAAAATTTAAAAACTTTCAAAGGGTTGTCTTGTGAATTACAAGGTTTTCTATTCTGGCTATTGGGAACAACAGCCATCCTGTGTGAGCTCTAGGGATTGTTTCCTTTAGTTCTCACAGGTGGTTCTTTTCAGGCCTGGGATAGTTTCCTCATATGGATGGTGTGCTGGTTTGAAAGGATGTATGTCCCCTAGAAAAGCCATGTTTTAGTCTAAATCCCATTTCATAAAGGCAGAGTAATTCCTACTCAATACTGGATGTTTGAAACTGTAATCAGATCATCTCCCTGGAAATGTGATAAAATCAAGAGTGGTTGTTAAGCTGGATTAGGTGACAGCATGTCTTCACCCATTTGGGTGGGTCTTGATGAGTTTCTGGAGTCCTATAAAAGAGGAAACATTTTGGAGAATGAGGGAGATTCAGAGAGAGCAAAGCAGAACAACATAGCCACAAGAAGCAGAGTCTACCAGCCAGCGACCTTTGGAGATGAAGAAGGAACATGCCTCCCGGGGAGCTGCATGAAACCGGAAGCCAGGAGAAGAAGCTAGCAGATGATGCCATGCTCACCATGTGCCCTTCCAGATGAGAGAGAAACCCTGACTGTGTTTGCCATGTGCCTTCTCACTTGAGAAAGAAACCCTGAACTTCATCGGCCTTCCTGAACCAAGGTATCTTTTCCTGGATGCCTTAGATTGGACATTTCTATAGACTTGTTTTAATTGGACATTTTCTCGGCCTTAGAGCTGTAAACTACGAACTTACTAAATTCCCCTTTTTAAAAGCCATTCCGTTTCTGGTATATTGCATTCCGGCAGCTAGCAAGCTAGAACAGGTGAGTTGGTCAGTACTCAGCTGAAGACTGTAGGGGCAGCTTCTGCACATCTCCAGGGTTCTCTGCTCTGCAGCTTTCTTCTTTCTGTAAATGCTAGCCTTCTTGGTGTTGGTCTCCTACCTCTGTCTCCTAAATTCGGGAACACCTACCAGACTTCCACTCTGTGTCACCGCCTGGAAACTCTCTCTAGAAAGTAATCTGGTTGAATTTGTTTTTGTCTGTCTCAGAGATTACCATCCTTTTGCTTGATGTCCAGTGTTTTAAAATCATAGTTGAATATATTTTGTCTTTTCTAAAAAAATTATTTCAGGTACAAGGGTAAATCTGGTCTGTGTCATTCCACCTTGGCTAGGAGAAAAGTCTCCTGCCTGTGGGATCTTAATCATCTCCAGACAACATTCTTAGGATTGTTATTGTTAAGTTCATAATGCGTCTTGGTAATAAAAACATTCACACCTTTAGTTTCTTACTTGGAACCAGAAAGTAATGTCTTGACATATATTTAGGATGGTTTATGATGACTTTTATCTGAAGGTCTATAAAGTGCAGTACATATCTTCATAGTTCAGTCATAGTGCTGAAATAAACTGCAAGTTTTATATAATTTACAAAACTGAAAAATGGTAGCATACTTCTTCACTTTTTAAAAAATATTTTTATTGAGATATGTTCATGCACATACAATCCATCCAAAGTATACAATCTGTGGCTCACAGTATCATCACATAGTTGTGTGTTCGTATCCATGATCATTTTTAGAACATTTGCATCACTCCAGAAAGAGAAATAAAGAACCCATACATCTCATACCCCTTAACCCTCCTTCTCGTTGACCACTAGGATTACAGTCTACCCAGTTTTGTTTTCTTTTTGACTCTTTATCCCCTATTTATTACTCCTTTTTTTTTTCTTTTGACTTAGCTATTCATACCCTGTGTTTTAGTTTGCTATAGCTGCCATAATACAATATACCAGGAATGGAATGGCTTTTATAAAGGGAATTTGTTATGTTACAAGTTTATAGTTTTAAGGCCAGGAAAATTGTCTAACCTAAGACATCCAGGAAAAGATATCTTGGCCCAAGAAAGGCAGATGTCTGTCTCATGGGAAGGCATGTAGCTGGTGTCTGTTGGTCCTTGTTCCTTGTTCCGTTGCTCCCAGTGGTTTCCTCTCTAAGCATCTGTGAGCCTTCACTTAGCTCCTCTGGGACACAATTCTGGGTTCTGGCTTCCTTAGCATCTCATGGAAAGGCACATGGCAACATCTGCTAGACTTTGCCCATGTCTAGGTATCTGCTCTCTCTGTTGGCACTCAAGGCAGCAACAAATATCTGTGTCTCTGTCAGGTTTGAAGCAACTGTTTTCCAAGAGTCTGCATCTGAGGTTTCTACAAAATGTTTTCTCTTTTAAAATTAAGACCTACCTTGAATGGGTGGAGTCACATGTCCATCGAATAAAAAGACCAAACCCACAATTGGGCATGCCTGGATATAGTCTAATTAGAAGTTTCCACCCTATAGTATTGAATCAAGATTAAAAAAACAGCTACCCCACAAGATTGAATCAAGATTAAAACATGGCTTTTCTGGGGGTACATAGTAGTTTCAGACCAGCTCACCATGGATAAAGGAAGTGTCAGCCCCAAAGTTTTCATAATTACATGGTTACATTGTAAAAGCTATAGAGTTATGCAGTCATCTTCAAGAATCAAGGCTACTGAATTGCAGTTCACAGTTTCAGGTACTTCCCCCTAGTGATCCAATACACCACAAACTAAAAAGGGATGTCTGCATAATAAAAACCTCCAAAATGACCTCCTGACTCTATCTGAATTCTCTCAGCCACTGAAACTTTATGTTGTCTTATTTCTCTCTTCTTCCTTTTCAAGAGAGCTTTCTCATTCCTTTGCTGCCAGATTCTGGCTCATCCCTGGGAATCATGTCCCATGTAGGGCAGTGAGTTCACCTGCTGAGTTGTCTTGGAAAGAGAAGCCACATCTGAGCAACGAAAGAGGTTCTCTGGGGGTGACTCATAGGTGTAATTATACTTCTTCACTTTTTTGTATGTTTTTAAAAAGTTTGAAATGTAGCCATTACATAGATTCTACTTCTCTATTTCCTGGAATACATGAAATTTAAAATCAAGAAATAATGGCGATCAATGGAATAGAATAGAGTGTTCAGATATAGACCCTCTCATCTATGGACAATTGACCTTTGATAAGGCAGTCAAGTCAACTCACCTGGGACAGAACAATCTCTTCAATAAATGGTACCTAGAGAAACTGGATATCCATATGCAAAAGAATAAAAGAGGACCATATCTCACACCCTATACAAAATTAACTCAAAATAGATCATAGATCTAAACATTAGATCTAAGACGATAAAACTGTTAGAAGAAAATGTAGGGAGATATCTTATAAATCTTATACTAGGAGGCGGTTTCCTAGACCTTACACCCTAAGCAAGAGCATTGAAGAAATAAATAAATAAATGGGAACTCCTCAAAATTAAACACTTTTGTGCATCAAAGAACTTTGTCAAAAAAGTAAAAAGACATCCTACACAATGGGAGACAATATTTGTAAACGATGTATCAGGTAAAGGTCTAGTATCCAGAATTTATGAAGAGATTGTTCAACTCAACAACAAAAAGACAGGCAACCCAATTACAAAATGGACGAAAGACTTGAACAGATACTTCTCAGAAGAGGAAATACAAATGGCGAAAAGGCACATGAAAAGATGTTCAACTTCCCTGGCTATTAGGGAAATGCAAATCAAAACCACAATGAGATATCATCTCACACCCACCAGAATGGCCATTATCAACAAAACAGAAAATGACAAGTGCTGGAGAGGATGCGGAGAAAGAGGCACACTTATCCACTGTTGGTGGGAATGTCAAATGGTACAACCACCGTGAAAGGCAGTTTGGCGGTTCCTCAGGAAGCTAAATATAGAATGGTTATATGACCCAGCAATACCATTGTTAGGTATCTACTCAGAGGACATGAGGGCAAGGACACAGACAGACATTTGCACCCAATGTTTATAGCAGCATTATTTACAATTGTGAAGAGATGGAAACAGCCAAAATGTCCATCAACAGGCAAGTGGCTAAACAAACTGTGGTATATACATATGATGGAATATTATGCAGCTGTAAGACAGAATAAAGTTATGAAGTATGTAACAACATGGACGGAACTTAAGGACATTATGCTGAGTGAAATTAGCCGGAACAAAAGGACAAATACTGTATGGTTTTACTGATATGAACTGACATTAGTGAATAACAGAGACCATCAGGAGATAGAAATAGCATACGATATTGGGTAATTGGAGCTGAAGGGATACAGATTGTGCAACAGGACTGATTGTAAAAACTCAGAAATGGATAGCACAATACTACCTAACTGTAATACAATTATGTAAAACACTGAATGAAGCTGAATGTGAGAATGATAGAAGGAGAAGGGCTGGGTGTACAAATGAAATCAGAAAGAAAGATAGACAATGAAGACTGAGATGGTAAAATCTAGGAATGCCTAGAATGTATAATGATACAGATTTTGTTGATTTGTCCAGAGTGATGCCCCGATAAATCCCAGAGCAATTTGAACAGTGAATAAAAAAAGTATTTGCAAAGTCCCCTTTGGGGAATGGTGAGAAAGGGGGAAAATTCCACTTCCCCAAGTTGAATTCTTGATATTCTCACAAGCAGTGCATACAACCAAAGCAATAAGCTGAGCCCCCAATCTTCAGGTTTGTTCGTATAAAACTTAACCCCGCAAAGGAAAGGTCAAGCCCAAGAGAACCTCTTTTGTTACTCAGATGTGGCCTCTCTCTCTCTGCAGTCAACACAACAAGCAAATTCACTGCACTCCCCCTGTCTACTTGGGACATGACTCCCAGGGGTATGGACCTTCCTTGGTAATGTGGGACAGAGATCCTAGAATGAGCTGAGACTCAGCATCAAGGAATTGAGAAAACCCCTAGAATGAGCTGAGACTCAGCATCAAGGGATTGAGAAAACCTTCTCGACCAAAAAGGGGAAGAGTGAAATGAGACAAAATAAAATGTCAGTGGCTGAGAGATTCCAAACAGAGTCAGAAGGTTATCCTGGAGGTTTTTCTTATGCATCGGATAAATACCACCTTACTAGTCAAGATGTAATGGAGAGGCTGGAGGGAACTGCCTGAAAATGTAGAGCTGTATTCCAGTAGCCATGCTTCTTGAAGATAATTGTGTAATGATATAGCTTTTACAGTGTGACTGTGTGATTGTGGAATCCTTGTGTCTTATGCTCCTTTTAGCTACCTTATCAACAGATGAGTAGAACATATGGAATAAAAATAAATAATAGGGGGAATGTTAAAATAAATTTAGATTGAAATGCTAGTGATCAATGAAAGGAAGTGGTGAGGGGTATGGTATGTATGAATTTTTCTCTGTTGTCTTTTTATTTCTTTTTCTGAATTGATGCAAATATCCTAAGAAATGATCATGATGATGAATTTGCAGCTATGTGATGATGTTGTGAATTACTGATTATATATGTAGAGTGGAATGATTACTGTTTGTGTTTATTATATTTTTTAAAAAATTAAAAAATTAAAAAAAAAGGTTGTGAATTACTGATTATATATGTAGAGTGGAATGATTACTGTTTGTGTTTATTATATTTTTTTAAAAAATTAAAAAATTTAAAAAGGAAAGAAATAATGGAGTATTGGAGGTTTTCTTTGGCATCTTTTATCAACCGCAGAAAAGTAGTTTTCTTAGGCTTGCATTTATTTAAATGATAAAAGTATTTCATGATGTAACTAGATTGAAATTTCCTGGAAAAATTGGAATGTTTTCAAATGTTTGTCATAAAAAGTAGGTGGCATTTTTGAGTACCAAGAACATGTATTTAATTGCTAAATCTTATTTCAGTAGAATTCTTTGTCACATTTTATTGTACATTTTTTTGTTTTGGCTTTCAAGTAGAAAAAAAAAGTCCTGTGATATTTTGTGATAACTATAAGATCAGAGCTTGAGAAGAATGAAAGCTGGCAGTGTGTTTTAAGCTGATTTCAATTAAAAATTGTTTTGTTTTAATGTCATAGTTTTGTCATGTATTTACACATAATATAGTAATTTTAGGTTATTTTCAATCTTTTTTCCTTTCTCTTTATGGGTTATTTAAAGAATTGAACATTTTGAAGCAAAATATTTTACAAAGTACTTTGCTCTCAGTTGTTTATTTGCCATGGCTTTCAATCAAGTGTGTAATTGAGAAAATGTATTGGCCTTACTGAGTGAGACCAGAATTGGTAATTGCAGTGTTGACCTTTGGCTTTGCAGTGGTACAGATGCTTTATTGATCATCTCCAAAGCACTGGCAAGTCTATACAGTAATGTCTTATTTTATAAATGAAAAACCTGGGTCTCAGTAATGTCATGGTAAGCTACCCCTCAAGTCGCTCAACTAGCAACAGACTGACCTTTTGGACTCCATGATACCCATGACATTATCCTGTTTTCTACCTTATCTCTTTGGACATGGGTATAGTTAACCATTGGCTGTTCTGCTGACTCTTCTCTGTCATGGAGGTCATCGATGCTGATCCTGGGGAAGCACTGGCCTCCCAACTGTAGTCCTGACCTAGTCCTTAAGGAAGTTCCACTGATTTATAAGAACGGCTTATAAGAACCATTTTATGTGATTTTAGTAAATGGGGCTGCAAATGGTTCTGGTTATTTATTTAAGAAAATGTGTAAAGTGATGTATTTTAGGAATAATTGCATCAACCCAGGCATTGGATTTTTTTGCATAATTAATCCCCATTCCATTTTAAATAGTATTGGTGTAGATGGGAATTAGTAAAGGATTTACTAAAGAATCTGCATGTTGGCCACTTCTAACACCCTCTTCTGTTTTGATTTTTGCCTGATGTACATGTATATTTCTGTCTAAAAATCACCCAGCCATCAGAGAAATTTTTATTACAAGCTGAATCTTCCCGTACTTTTCTGAGTAAATGATTCATTTTAGGGCATAATGTAACTATCCTAGTTCTTAATGTCAGTGAATTGGAAAGTAAAATAATTTGCAAATATGTAGAAAGAAGCATTTACGTTTAGGATTTTATTGGCCCATATGCTTCATCTATGGCATTTAAGCAAGTCGACACATTTGAAGGACCTATATTAATCAATCATTAGATATTTATTTAGTGCCTCTTGTCCGTGGACCTAAGGGCACAGGGTGTGTCAACAAGCTAGATCTGGGGCCGTATCTTTAAAGACTAGGAGTTGGGGACTGCAGGAGGTTTGGAACTTTGAACAGATGCTTAGCGGGTCCTCTTTTCATTCTGTCTCTGGGGGAGCTGGTCTCTCATGTTGGCCAAAATTCTCTGCCATTGTGAAGCTTGTCCCTTGGGAGGTTAGGAAAGAGAGAGGGTGCCTCTGAGTCAGAAAGCTGACCTTCCCTCATCTTCCACAGCAGCTAGAGATACTGTCACCCCACCCCCACCCCATTGCTTACACTAGGAGGGCAGTACTAAATTATAGTGAAAAGACAGAATACTTTAACTGGGAGTACTTCGTCATCTTAAATAGATCTCTTTTTGCTTTAGACGGTAAAAATGATTAAGAGCCTGAAAGTCCCTGACGAGTCTGTTCTGGTTCTTTGACTAATTTTGAAAGAAGGGAGAAGAAGGCGTTTTTAAAAAGAGGGGGCTTTATGTAGGGTGAGGCTAGGAAAGGTAAGTAACCAGGGAAAATTTCCCCCTCTTCATCCTTTCCCTCCTCTTCTTTTGCCCTACCTCACCCTCTCCTTCTTCCTGTATAGCAAGGAGATCAGAAGTTCATGACTAGATGTGCTGTCTCTTCAAATGTGCATGGAACAGTGTGCATATATGAGTAAACTTCAACGAGCAAAAAGTGTTGATTTTATTAATATTATCTTTTAGGGAGTAGATATACTAATTTAGCTAAGCTTGCCTAGTTTTCCTTTCTTTAGACCATTTCTGTCAATTGTCTTTATGATTTACACACATATAACTTGAAGTATTATTTATATATATATGTGTGTACATAAGTCTGATTATAACCATATTAATATGCAGTGTCTGTCATTTACAAGCAGGTACGTGAGCTAAATATTAATTCCAGGGCATCCATCTACCTGCAGCTGAGTCGGTTAATTAATAATTAGAAGATTATTTGGTGACATTATAGAACAGATTTTTGATTTCTTCTGTTTTAGCTGTTTAGCTGTGCTGTTTAGCAGTTAATTACCGTTAACCCTTGGTTTTAGCTTTGCAGTCTTTTATTTTTTTTTCTGTGTATATATATGTTTTTGTACTTTCAAGATTGACCTTATATTGACATACTGTAAAACATAATTCTAATTGTAGGTGAGTCTAAAAATTCATTATATACTTCTTTATCTTCTTCGATATATTCATTATCTTGATGGGTTTAAGATCATTGTTATGAATATTTATTTTGGAACTGTAGGGTGTCTATTTTTATGTGTACTGTTCTGAAATTAGGACCCTAATTTTCTCTATTCTCGTCCTCCTTTGTGACCCAATTTGCTGTGACCTGGTTAAGCAGGTAACTAAGTTTGTTAGGAATTGTGTTAAGAGTAAGTAGATTCAGAGAGAGAACTTGATGGAAAAAGAGCAGAGGTTTTGCTGAGATGGGTTAATTTCCTTTTGGTAGGCAGAATAATGACCCCTTGAGGCTGTTCACATTTTAATCATAGAACCTCTGAATATGCTATTTTATATGGCAGAAGGGACTTTACAGATGTGATTAAATTGGTGGTTTTGAGATGGGACATCATCCTGGATTATCTGTGTGGCCCCAATTTAATTACCAGAGTCCTTATAAGGAAGTGGCAGGAGGGTCAAAGTTTGAAGCAGGTGGAACAATGGAAGCAGAGGTTGGAGGGACGCACTTTAAAGTTTGAGGAAGAGGCCACAAACCAAGGAATGTAGGCAACCTTTAGAAACTGGAAAATATAGGGAACCAATTCTTCCCTAGGGCCTCCAGAAGAAAGCAACCCTTCCAAAATCTTCATTTTAGCTTATAACACCCATTTTAGACTTACGATCTCCAGAATAGTAAAATAGTAAATCGGTGTTTTTTTTTTTTGTGATAATTTGTTGTAGTAACAATAAGAAACTAATATACTCCATTCACAAACGAGGTTTATTGAGGGCAGAACTGGAGCCCTTGCATTTCCATCTCCAATGTAGAAACACGTGCATGCTAACAAAAGGCACAAATAATAAGTAATAAGTGAACAAATGAAGGAGTGAATACTGATTTTAAATGTCTGACCTTTTAAATTTATGTCACAATCAACAAAAATGAACAGTAGATTAAAAAATGCCTTCCTAAATTTAGAGGAATTTATAACATATTTTTTAGTTCATTAAAACTCAGATATGGGGCAGGCCACGGTGGCTCAGCAGGCAAGAATGTTCACCTACCATGCCAGAGGACCCGGGTTCGATTCCCGGTGCCTGCCCATGTAAAAAAGAACAAAAAACAAAACTCAGATATGTTCAGGAATGTAATATCCCCGTTTAATTAAATATTATTACTTATATATTTTTAGGATACCCTTGCCGCATAAGGGGGAGAAATTAATCTTAATATGGACTTTTCTCAACTCTTACTGACAAGTCACTAGTAGCACCAAGAATGGAAATTATTTTCTCATTGCCAGTTCATGCATAATCACCAGCAGTTACTTTAGTTGGAAAAACTACTCTCAACACGTTCTCCTATTCCATAGGTCAGTTGAATTATCCAAACAAAAAGTTTCGTGTCTGTGGTCACCATCCATACCTCTGAGATACTGGCTGCTGTTAGAAGAGATTGGTGACAGTGGCATCTGGCAAGCCACTTTGCTGGCAGTCATATCTGTGCCCCCACTGCTGGTTTCATTGGCAGATAACCCTTTCCTACCCATGCATTTATGAGCGATGCCCTCACTTGGGACCTGTGTATATTCTTCTAGTATTCAGTTTCAGCAAGTTTGCTATCTTATGTTTAAGTTCATAGCCAACTAGAAGTGGCACTGTAGAAGCTCAGAGAAGGGATATATATATAGTCTCCACTATTTTGACCATCATCTGCATGAAGCATAATTGAAAGCTTGATGGGAGGATTATAAAAATGTGTAAATTTAAAAAAATAACAGTTGTCTGGGGTATCTAATAGAAGAGCAGGAGCCATTTTATACCATGCTTTAGTAATTGATGTGCATGATGATCTGCATTAAACCATGTCTCCTGCTCCTTATTAAAGTTGGGGAAAAGTTTAACATGTTTGTAGAATACTTTCTATTTGTAATGGTTAACTTAAATTTTTTTTTTTTGATTAAGGTTATAGAACTTCAGTCTTCCATGATGGTTTATTCCCCAAAAGTTCCGCAGAGCTGAGGTTTTAGTGTGTATCTTTACCATAAATCCTAACAAATGATTTGAACTTTTTCTTCCCTTTAAAGAACCTAGAGAAAGAAAAGACAATGATTTGTGGTTTCATGGTCATATGTATTTATAAATTTCCCCCCATAATTAGCTGATTTGATATTTCAGTATTTTGTCCTTTTTTTTTTTTAAATTCGTTCATTGCTCATGAATTATGGTCCCACTTATTGCTATGACTTATTGCATAGCCGACCAAACCTAAGACCGTCACTGGCAGTTTGAAGTTGGAGATTTATATAGATTGTTTTTACTTAAATAAATTATGTAAAATGTTCTTTTAAATTCCTAGCACTGAGGGGCCTACCTGACTTGCTCTGCCAGGAGAGATGGTAAAGGCTGTCAAGAGGAGATAGTATAAAATGATGGTGAAGTGGGACTTGCAAGTGTGAAGGCTTGCAAGTTGGAATGGGCAAGGTCTGGTTGGAGAATACCAGGAGATGTCATCTGCTCACAATGCAGGGTGTGAGGAAATCTGGGAAAAAAGAAACAGCTTTTCTCCTGGGTCTGAATTTTGCAGCCAGTGAGATTTTGATTCCAATAACTTCCTGTGAAGTTTATGATATTAGATAATTCACCTCATGTCTCTACCTTGGTTTCCTCATCTGTGCAGTCAGTGGTGATGATGGTGTCTTCTCCTGGATAGCTTTTATATGAAGGCATGGGAAGCTCTGGCAGCCCTTCTGGAATTGAGTGCCCTACCTGGGTTTTTCCCTTCTTTTCCTCATTCCCCTCAGGATCCCTGGTGACCATCTCTGTTAATTTCAGGAGGCCAGACTTGACTTGTACATACAGAACAGAACTGTAGGGCTTTGATGGGAGGGGTCTGGCTTGGGAATGCTTCTGAGTAAGGAGCAGTTGGTTTGCTATCTTTAGAGGGGACTTCTTCTTGAGAACTCCATACCCTAAGTACAGGTCAGATTCATTCAAAGACCTTCAGAAGCTAAGTATTGTGTAGCATTTATTGAATATTCCAGCAGGTTATCTCTTCATCCCAAAGTTTAAACTGAGAAATCCTTCTGGCAAGGATGAAAAGAAAGGAAAGAAGGGTTTCTGGCCAGCAAAAACAGAATAGAAGAGAAATTTGTGCGCAGAACGCTCACATCAGCACAGCACATCCACTCCGAGGGGGCAGGAGATTTCTCAATCTCAAAAATGCAGCCAGGGTTTTTAAGGAAAGGATTGGTCTTTTTGTTAAATGTTTGTCTTGGATTCATTCAGCCTTTTTTGACCCCTCTTCCCTTTGCCTTCTCTAAACTCAGCGGATTATCAAAAGATGGAAGGTAAGAATCACATCTGAGCATCCTTTGTAAGAGCTACATGAAAATACCAAGGTCTATTGCTAAGGAAGGGGAATCTCCAAAGCTGCTGGACTTCTGGCTCGCCCTGCCATGGGCTTGGAAGCAGTGAAGTTTCCACTACCTTACCTTCTCTGTCCTTAAGAACAGATATTTATAAAAAGGCAAATCAAGACATTTCGCTTTTAAAGTTTTGCTTTAGAACTCTCGGTTTGGCTCTTTTTATTTTTCCTTCTCCAAATAGCACCGGTAGGGAAGTGAATCTGGGTAGATATGATAAAAGTGCAGTGCAAGTGCTTTGTTGTGTGTGTGTGTGTTTTAAGGTTACTTTGAAAGAGGGGAAAATAGCACTTCAACTTCAGTAAATTACGTGTGGCATACAGTTATACAGCCAGTAACATTTATTTAGAGATGATGTGACTCAAAGTTTGTCTACACAGAGTTTCCTGGAAGTTCTCCAGTCTCAAACCTCTTTAATTATGCAGCATATTGCATTTTTCTTTTTGTTGCATTTCCCCTTACCCAAGGAACATATGCACATGGCATAATATTTAACATCTTGAGGGGTCTATACTGCAATTGAAATGGAATGTTAGGAACCTTCTTTGGGGAAAATTTATTTTTATGAGTACTCTTCAGATCTTAGCTTTGAAAACTATTCTTAAGATGATTTCTTAATCAGTTTCAGTGGGCAGTAAATAAGCAAACATGACTGCCTAGTTAGACAGTGATAATAAGATGAACGTCTGTTTATTTCTTAGTTGTGGGGAGCTGAAAGCACCTTCCTAGGAATAGTTACTTAAAAATGATAAACGCATTGTCCATTTTGATGTCAGGTTTAAGCAGTTGTCTTTGGCTAAGGTTATCTTCTAGTAATGTTGAAATGCATGCTGAAGTGTGATGTCCACATGTGCTTTTTCTGGCTTGCTGCCTTCTTGGGTTTGGCCCTGGTAGATTTAAAGGTTTTCCCAAGTTGGCCAACCCTCATGTTGAACTCTTTGTGGGCTTGATAGGTTGGCGGCGATGGCAGGAGCAGCCATGAAGACTGGAGCAGTAATTCTGGTGTTGAAAGAGGATGAAGTGGAGCTATTCAGAACAGATGCAGTTACTTATTTCAATTGATCCCATCTTTGTAGGCTTCTTTTCAGTTTTAGAACCGCTTCTTACTTTGGCTTTGTATGTTTATCTTTCCCTTAATTTTCTAGCCATAATATATTTGAGCCAGTGGAACTTAGACTATGTGCCTAATTTGTGCAAATACAGTTTGGAAACTTAAAGGTTAGGGAAGTTATGTGTAAATAGAAAATTTAACTTAAACCAGAGCTGTGTGAGACCTGAACCCATTTAACCTGAAATTACTAAGGCAACTGCTAATTTAGCATTGACACAGCCTAAACAGAAACAAATGGGTAGCAAGTACAGTTTGGTCAGACTCTTCCAGATGCTCTTGCTTTGTGTGAAACATAAAATAGGGTCTTAATTACCTGTGTTGGTGAAATGTTTCATGATATCATTTCCATTTTGGAGTTTGATAAAATATTGCTGTAGATCTTCTTTTGCTGTTCTTGCATGCAAATTCTTGTTTGACTCTGGTCATTTTCAGTACTCAGCAAAGGTATCTGCTCCACTAATTTCTCATTTTCTTTACCTTCATCTATCATTGCTATAAATCCAGTTCATTCTAGGTTTGCTTGTAGCTATAGGTTGAACAGATTGAATTGTGAATCTGACTTCCCAGTTTTCTTATTTCTGCTTCATTGCAGGTTTTTAGAAAGACACTTTGACACAGTTTTCTCATCTCAGAGCAGAGCAGCTCTGAATAGGGTTTTGAGAATTCAGAGATTTGTGTAACTTTATTGGAGAGAATATGGCTTTCCATTGGGCCTATCAAAGTACCTGACCCTTAGAAGATGTTTGATTAAATACTTGTTTCACTGATGTGGTGAAGCAGCCCATTATATTTATAGATGCTTTTGATGGAGGTCAATTTTAAGAATATTTTCTGGAGGCTAACAATAATGTTATAATTCTTAAAAATAATGCATAAAATGGGAAAGCATAAATGAAAAAAAATCTCCCTTAGATGTATGTATCTATCACATATATAAATAGAGAATATGCAGATCTATATTTAAATATATGGAGATAAAAGGACAAAATGTCAAAAAAGGAATTATCTCCAGGAGATGGGAGGTGTGAGAAAGATAGACGGCCAGAGGAGGAAAAATATGCTAGACATGACTGGGGGTTCCAATCTCCACCTTCCCAAAAATGCAATATGTTGAACATTTTCCGTTGTTATTAGTATTCTTTGATAGCAGGGCATTCTATAGTATGTATATCATACAGATATTTGGCTTATTTTTGTTATCTTGAGGATGAGAGAAGTTGCGATGTTTACTATAGATAATTCTTTATCAGTATCAGTGGGAGGAAGTCAGAATTGTTAATTTATATTTGACTTTGGATTCTATGTTAACTGCTTCCCCCTGACCCCCACCTCCTTTGCCCTCTCCCCATTGGAATTAGGGCTGTCTTAGTGATTGTGCAATAATGCCTTGAGTTGAATTACCATCTTCTGTGTCATTAGGCCCAGTTTTCAGTTTCAAAGGGCTTATTGAGTATGTTGAAGCTTTCAAGGAATGCTTGTTCTCTTAATTACTTTTCCTGGGAGAAGAGGTACCTGATTCTTCATGGAAAAGTAACTAGATTTTGAATTTCATTAAATGGAAAATCAAATTTGGCCTTTGACATTTCTGAAGATACAGGTTTTGCAAGGCAGTATCCCTGCAGCTTTTTAGCCCCTTTTAGATAGTTCTTAGCAGTGAAAGGATAATGCTGGACAAGAAGAAATGGGTATTTCTGAGGCCCATATGGTCTGAAAGAGGTCTCGCTAATTGTCCTAAGCCAATTTGGTTGTTTATTACGCTGTTCTTTTTGGTAGATATCCTACACCTAATAGATAGGTATATGAGACTTTTGTGAGGCCTGCTTACAGCCTTGTCACTAGGCAGTGCGTTACTGCAAAAGGGAATGTCACATGAAATTCTGCCTTACATACAAAACCTATTAATGAGCAGGGCTCTGAGGTATCAGTATTTTGTGAGCTCAGTGAGGCCCCCAGCCCTCTGTCCTATCAATATTCCTACAGTCCTTTGCCATAGGCATTCTTTGGAGGCAGAAGGGAAGTTGTTCAATCAGCATGGTTTGCTTCTGGCCATTGGGTCAGAATCAGAATCCTTAGCTAGGGTGTCCTTCCAGAGGGCAACTGAGTGTACGCGATTCAACTTTCCTGCTTAGTCAAGGAGCACCTCTGCACTGTTTCTAACCAATCTACCTTTTAAAAAAATCATTATTTTACCTATGGAACATAACTACTAATATTCATTTTGCTAATTAACAAAACCTCAGGAGTAATGAATGAAAAGTCGTACTGAGATGTGCCACCTTGGTATTGTGTGCTCCCGAGGAGGCCTTTGGGTGTGGTGAGAGCACTCCTGGGGTGAGTTCTTCACTCACTGTTCCTGGGTTATGGGTCAGAACCAACCAGCACATTTGTTTCATGAGCTGTGCTGAAGTATTTTAAAGTTAATTATAGACAGCAGAATAGGAGGGTGTTTTGTGATTCTCCTGGTGTATGAGAATCAGATTGGAGGATAAATTGGATGCGAATATGTTGAAATATGAGCAACATTTTTGTGCTTCATGGAAAAAATTGGAAACACATTTGATATGAAGACTGTCCTGAAAAACCTGAGACATATGTTTGCCTGATAACAGGCCATTTCAGTTTGCTCTTTTCCTGGCCAGACATAACTGGAAATTGGGATAAAAATGCAGAATGTAGTCTAATAAACTTTTTCTTTGTGTAAAACATTAATGAGTATTCTGTACTATACATTGACATATTCAAGCTTAATTATATGTTTGGATGAATGTTATAGTGTACATAGTCCTCTTACCTTTAGCAGCAGTTCTCAAACATTTTGGTCTGAGGATCCCTTTATATTTTAAAAATTATTGAGGACCTCAGAGAGATTTCATTTGTGAAGATTGTAGCTATCATTTACTTACTGTATTAGAAATTAGAATTGAGAAGCTTTTAATATAGTTTTTCATTTAAACAGAATAATAAACTCATTGCATGTTAACAATAAAATTGTTTTTTCATGAAAATTATCGTGTTTTCCAAAACAAAAACATCCAGTGAGATGACATTTTTTTACATTTCTGTAAATGTCTTTTATATCTGGTTGACTGGAATAGCGGTGGGTTTTCTTATCTTCTGCTTTCAGTCTGCTACTCTTCATGTAGCCTCTGAAAAATTCTATTGTACACTTGTGAACAAATGAGCATGAAAAAGGCAAATAATGGCTTAGTATTATTATGAAAATAGTTTTGACCTTGAAGATGCCCTGAAGAAATATTAGGGACCCTGGACAGCACTTTGAGAGCCTCTGCTCCATAGTTTAGACAAGTGCTCTACCATCCATTATTTTATTTGATCCTTATGCTGGCCCTGAAAAGTAAGTAATATCTCTGTTTTACAGTTGAAGGAAACTGAGTTTCTAGAGGGTTTGCCCTTGAGTTTGTGGAAATTCCTCAGCCACTAGTGCAACCAGTTTAAAATGGGGTTGTCTTATGCGATTATTATTTTTCATTGTGTGTCTTTGTTTACCATCAGTTGTGTCTACTGCTTCTTCACACTTAGAATTCAGGAAGAGTGAAGCATTCATCTTTATTGGGTCATCTGCATAATAAGACCTTACTTGTTTGCAGAGGGTATTAGCTTTAGGTGATTTTTCAAACATATTCACATCTGGTTTTCACTGTAATGTTTGATAGGTGATGGGCTTTCCCATGTCTTTTTTTTTGGCATATGGATTAAACAGGCTACTTGAGGACAGTCACCTCATTTCTTGCCTTGTGTGGAAAATATTTTACAGAGTGTGGGTGGGTTGGGAAGATTGTCTCCTGGTCCTTAATTAACCATATTTAGAGTTTCCATAATCTTTAAGTCTACTGTGAGGGTCAAGGCAAGTCTCTCTCCCAAGTCTTTCAGGGACAAATCTGTGATGTGAGCCTGTGTCTTAAAACTTCCAATCTTCGGTGAACTTATACTTTGGTAATATTCAATAAAAATGATTTACTAGAAAAATAAAAATTACTAGAAAACCAACAGACATACAAAATACAAGCCCCAAATTTTATTATTTCTTTCCGTATACATACACTTACTGTTTCATATTATTATGTGTCTAAATGCTTACTTCCAATTTCTGTAGTATCTCCTCATTGACTAGGACCACTCAGTTTATGCTCTGAGAGTGGTCAGTGGAGCTAATTTGAGAATCAGCGATGCCTATTACTGTGCTTCTCATATATTCAAACCTGGAATTTCAGTCATTTTACTCTCTCCCTCCCCTCTCATTTATTCTTCTCTGCTTCATCAAACAATATTTAAACAGGTTATACATTGTGAACTATATTAGGAAAGTTAGGAAGGGATGCCTATTCAAAGTACAGTGTTAAAAAGAATCACTAGTATTACAAAAATGACTCAGTCATCGGTTCAAATAACGTTGTTCCCAACCTTATTTTCTCAGTTAACAAGATATCAGCTCTGGCTTACTTGTTTGAGGTGGGAAAAACAGCAAGCCAACGAGAGGGAGTGAAAGTTATTCCAGATGGCTTGAGTTAAGGGAAGGAATGAGTGATTATTTTTTTCTTTATGGGGCTCTTTATGGGTCTTATTGAAAACTTGTGGATGAGGGGAGGAAACAGAGCTACAGCAGGCCAGAAGGGGGCACAGCTGAGTAAAAGAGGAAATAAAGGAGAAAACAAACAGGTGGGCCAGGGGCCCAGGAGGCTGTAGGACAGAGAGACAGCAGTTAGTTTCCAAGATGCCTGACTCTCAGACTGGATCTGTGGTTATCACCGTCAGTGCTGGAGCTTCCCTAGGCTCTTACCAGCTAGTGGGTGCCTACCATGTGTCAGGCAGGGACTGGTTCCTCTTCATATAACCTCACTTTCTCCTCACAGCATACCTAAGAAGGAGGGCAAAGAAGAAAATGGGGATAATGGAAATGATTTGTCCAGGGTCTTACGGCTAAGCTAGTAAGCAGTGTGGCTGGGCTTGGAACCTCTTTCAGTGTGATGCCAAACCCCTTGTTGCTTTTTGCAAATTTGCTGTGACTTTAGAAGATCTGGAGTTGAAACTGAAGTGTGTCGTCCCCCCCCCCGTCCCCCCCCCCCCAGAGCTGTAATGTGCCTGAGGTATCAGCACCTACTTACTACAGTATAATTTCCTGACACTTCTACAGTCCTTCAGATACAGAAGATGGAAGATGGTGAAGTATCTGTTTCCAGAAACATTTTTAAGGAAATCAGAGAGAGAAGCCAAAAGGGACTTAAGTTTCTCCAGAGAGGAAGTTGAGAAACTCAAGTATAGCAGACCACTAATGCCAGATGTTATTTATCCAAAAGTTTTTGGCTACATTGCAATACTTTTTGGATCTCTATTAGTTCTTCGCAGTCTTTCTGAAGCTGCTTTGAGTTTTAAAATATACTTTACCTAGTTTTGAAACGATGGTCTTTTACACCAAAATGTGCGCTTAAAACCTTATCTCTTTGTAATAACAGTGGTGGAAGCACAAAAGGAATCACTCCAAGTGATTATTTAAAGCATAATTTTATTCCAAAAAAAGTATAATTTTATTCCAAGTGGAAAAAATATTCCTGAATGGGTAACCATTTCAGTTAGAATAAGTGATGTTTGTGTGTTTAAAAAAAATTACACTTAACAATCTCTAACTACTTATGTAGAATGTTTCCTATTTAATTTAGTTATTATTCCTTAATAGAAGGCTAAAAGGAGATTTCACTGTAGCTGCCTTTAACTTTTCTACCTAAATGATGATAAACACTTTTATATTTAGTCAATAGGCTAAACTTACTGTTGAAGTACATGGAGAGGTGAACGGGGAGAAGGACAATTAAAATGTTCTTTTATTTAAAAGGACTATTGGTTTGTGATCCCAATTTTCTAATTACCCTTTTTTTTATAAGTCATTTTAAGTAGTGTCCCACCTCTACTTTCTTTTTTGAGGGGGAAGGTGTATATAGCCTTACTTCTTATAAGCTTTATACATATATAATTTAATATACACCCATAAATAGATGTATGAATATAGTTATGCTTCTTTGTATATGTGCATATTATGTAATGCACATATTTATACATGTAGACTTTATGCGTGCACATAAGCATTTTGCCAGAAAAGCATAATGCTTTTTATAGTTTTTTTTGAACCACCAAAAATGGATATCTTAATTAGCTTAACCATAGGCATATTTGAATAAAGTATCCATATAATCATTCTAAAGCCTGTGTTTACACAGTAATTTCATAAACCGATTTAAAATTGAGGCAACAAGGAAAAAAATCTACATATTCAGATAGTGAAGTTCTTAAATTCTAAGTATTAAACACTAACTTAGATACCATTTGATTAGCTGTCAAAACTGTGAATATTCTCAAAATATGAAGTAGAAAGTCCTTATAAATAATCTGCATTGCTATAGTAATGACCTATGTTACTAAATATTTTCCTTATTTCAGGAAAATATGAAGATACAAATATTTTAACTATTAACATATGGAAATACCACCTTTACTTTTGATCATCATTTTTTCTGTTAATTTAGAGAGTATTTTAGAGTTCTTTTTTGTTTTTTGTTTTTCTACCAGTATATTCTGTAATCTGCCTTGCTGTTCACCAACAATCATACATCCTCTAATCTAGGGCCCACATTATATTCCAGTATACCACTCTAATGACAGAAAACTGGAGGGAATATATTGTTCTAGTTACTATTTTTCTTCTTAATAAGACTGGTGCTAAGTCCCCCCCCCCCCCCTTTTTTTTTGCTTCTGGCTGTTGAAAGTCTTCTTAAAATAATAGCCTACATTCCTCCTTAGTAAGCCTAGTAGAAATGATTGCTTCCTGATGGCTGAAAATATTGTAGTGTTGGGAATAACTCTTCTGGATATCGCATCTCCCTAATGTGGTAAATGGAGATGTGGAAGGATTGGAGCTAAACAGCTTCCCATGTAAATGCTATAGAGGCCAGTGACCTGGTTGTTGTCCTTTCCCATCCCCCACACTCCACGTTGGAGAATCACAAGAATTCATGTCTGACCCATGCTCCCTTCCCAGCTATGTGTGTGCAGGAATCCAACTTCCTATGACTTGCAAATAAATGTGCAACTATATCTCTGCTTTCTTCCTCCTCATTGAAAGTCAGCGTCCAGCACCCTTTCCCCTCATACACATAAAGGAGGGGAGGCATATCTTGGCACTGCTTTTTAAAATACTGAATGTCCAGAAAGTGGCTATTTTGAAATAAATCGTCATGATATACAGATTTCTTATGAATTTATTCCCCATGAAATTTCTGGCTCATAAAGTTTCAATCTGCTACTCTTTGGAGAACAGGTGAGCCCCAGAGTCCCGTCCACACTGAGCCCTTGGTGGCCTGCCACACTGCCCTGGCTGTGCTCGTTCTTGGATCTCACACCTCACTACTGGAGCTGAGTTGCTGCCCTGCCACCCTGACTCAGATGTGCTTCTGGCATCTTTGGGACTCCCTTGAAACTGGTTTGAAAACAAAGCTCTGTGAGTGTCCACAACAGGGCTAGTCCCCTCCATGATGGAGAGTAGATACTTTCAGTGTACTCTCGGTTATGCTGCTTGCTCTCTGGTTCCTGCTGGTGTCGAGGTGGACTCAAACCCACAGTAAAGCTGGAATTATCTCCACTAAGTAAGTAGTTGGATGCATCCAGGCTTTCATTCATGGCAAGCATAATACCATAATAATGCAGGTAACAGTGGGCATATACCAAAGCCTGGCCTGGTGGGGAGAAGTTTTTTTCCTAGCTGCATAGCTCCCCAGTTTTGCAATCCATCCCCAAGTAGAGAAATTCAGGACTCTTGGTGGGTGTCATCTTAACACTGCTCCTTCAGGAGGGGGACTGGTGTTAAGTGCTCCTTTGTAACCTTTCCTAACTTTTGAAGTAATATGATATATTTTTTTCCTTCCGGACTGCTGAGCCATTTGTGAAGCATGCCTGTCCCTCCTCTCTTTCCATCTAGTCTGCTTCTGGTTTACTCTGCCCAATTGATTGAGTTGATGTGTACTCAGAGGTAATACAGGCTCATTTAGCTTAAATGGAGTGTAATTATTTGAAAGGTAAAGCTACAGGGCAAAGGAAGGCAGCTGGATATATTCCACAGTATGAAAAAACTGCTTTTTGGGTTATCCAGTATTTTGGATAATAGGATGGATATGCCTGTAACTCACTCTCAATCATTCCGGTTTAGTTCCATGACTGTGTGAGACTCACCTGTATTTTATTTATTAAAAATTTTTTTTGTATGCTGTATGGCGGGGCCATGTTTCATTATTTTTCCATGTGATATCATGGAAAACGGTTATTGCAGCACCATTTTTTGAATTTTTTTGTTTGTTTATTTGTTTTGCTTGTTTGTTTGTTAAGTGCATGGATCGGGGATTGAACCTAGGTCTCTCGCATGGCAGGTGAGAATTCTACCACTGAATTACCCTTACACCCCTCTTGACTGTATTTTATTTTTCCCACACTCTTATGATTTGGATTCTTTGGCTCTCCATACCATGAGATTTCCCTACCAATATCAAGCAACATTTCCATTAAATTTTAAAACCTTAGTTACCAATGGAATGTGGATAAGAGAAATTCTCCTCAATGTATAACAGAACTAACTAGTAGTTTTCAAGGTCAGACAGTAGGAGAAGAATTTTGATGAAATTTATAAAATTGTGTTTAATAAATTTTTAAGTCTGCTTAGGATTCTTTATTGGTAGAAGTCAGAAAACAGTATTTCTGTGACAACTACTATATTTTATTTTAGGAAAGTTTTTAATCAGAGAAGGGGGATGTGGGATTCAAGTTTTGAAGTTGTTTGTAAAAAGTTGCTAACAATAGTAAAAGAATTTTATTTTATTTTTTTTAAATAAATGGTGGATTTGTTTCTTGGTGTCTTGAAATCAGTATAAAGTTTTTACTTTTGCATACTCATTAATTAAAGGTGGTTATAAGAATCTCTTTACATCCTGTTTTTATAAGGATAATAACACAAAGTTCTAGATAATTTTACCTGATAATCTTGGAAGTTTTATAGATTGAAGTACCTTTTAAAAAGTGTTAATTGAGCTATTTTTAAAGTAATGCTTTTCTAAATATGAGTAGTTCACAGAGCCACAAAAATGATAATTATTCAGCAGTAATGTTAATAGTTATCTTTGAGATATTTATTAGCTTATTATGTTATCAAATTACTTATAGTCAGCTTCTTTATTGCCAAACATATGCATATTTAATACTATTTTCAAATATTTTCTTATTCTTGATCCACAGATATGGATTAATATTGTCTTTGAGAGAATATATGAAAAATTCAGATCCACTTAATGTTTTTCAGAGAGTGGAATTCATCTTTCCTTGTGCCTCTGTTTTGTTATGGTCCATATAAATAAAAAAATAAATAAAAACAAGGGAACAACAAATAACAAAAAACAAGATTCATGTTGTTTTTTTCTTCATTGATTTCTAAATGTAGAGTGACCTATATTATTTGGGACTGAAGAGTTTCTCTGGACATAGGACTTTCAGTGCTTAAATCTGGGAAAGTCCTGGGCAAATAGATTGAGTTTATCACTCTCTTTTAGGGTTTTCTTAATATGGTGACTGAAGTGAGCATATATACAATTTTTTTTTTAATAATTACTGTTGAAAGTTTTTAAAAAAGCCAAGAAGACAGTTTCTGTCTTACTTTCTTCATGAATTTTCAGAAGAAATAAAATTAGTCATTAATTTCCTTCACCTTAGACCTCTAATTTACAGCTGTACTTGGCAAGTGGTACCATGAAGTTGTAGAGATGGAGCAAGACGAGTGGAATTCAATTGACTTAATGCTATATGAAAAAATTCAATAATTTGTGGTATTTATTAAGACTAGAGTAATGTATTTGGGTAATTTTGCAGTATTGCTACTATTTCCTTTGATTTTTTTTTTTTTTAAGATGGGCAGGAAGTAGTTTATTGGGGGAACAAGTTGGATGAGGGTAGTGTTGGCAAAGCTTTCCATGAGTGCAGGGCCCTTCACTTGTCTGAGGAACCACAGTTGGGGTTGTATTTGATTCCATAGCCATCTGGAATGAGGTACACCATGTCTTCAAATTCTTTCTTATTAAACTTGGTAAAGCCCCCCTTCTTGGGTATATTGACTTTCTGGTGGCCAGGGGACTTGAGTTTGGCCCTGTGCAGCACCTTAATTACATCTCCCTGTTTTGAAGCTTGGTGCGTGTGGCCATGTGGATGCTGGCTACCGTACCCTGGGGCTTTCCAAAGGCGCCTCACATACCTGTCTGGAGTATAGACTGGGGACGGCAGGAGGTCAGGCATGATGTTCAACAGGAAAGGGTTGTTTCCAAGCTCCCTGCAGGCTGCTGTACAAGCAACAGGCTGTATACACTACCAAGGAGATATTTCCTTTGATTTTTTTAAAATTAATTTTTAAATTAAAAAATATATATAACAAAAAAACAAATGCATTCTTAACTTATGATCATTCTGTTCTACATATATAATCAGTAATTCACAGTGTCATCACATAGTTGCATATTCATCATCATGATCGTTTCTTAGAACATTTGCATCAGTTCAGAAAAAGAAATAAAAAGACAACAGAACAAAATTCATACCTACCATACCCCTAACCCCTCCCTTTTGTTGATCACTAGCATTTCAATCTAAATTTATTTTGATGTTTGTTCCCCCTATTATTTATTTTTATTCCATATGTTTTATTCGTCTGTTGAAAAGTTAGATAAAAGGAGCATCACACACAAGGTTTAATCACATAGTCGCATTGTGAAAGCTATGCCATTATACAGCCATCTTTAAGAAACATGGCTATTGGAACACAGCTCTGCATTTTCAGGCAGTTCCCTCCAGCCTCTCCATTACATCTTGACTAACAAGGTGATATCTATTTAATGTGTAAGAATAACCTCCAGGATAACCTCTCAACTCTGTTTGGATTCTCTCAGCCATTGACACTTTATTTTGTCTCATTTCGCTCTTCACCCTTTTGGCTGAGAAGATTTTTCAATCCCTTGATGCTGCGTCTCAGCTCATTCTAGGATTTCTGTCCCATGTTACCAGGAAGATCCCCACCCCTGGAAGACAGGGGGAGGGCAGTGAGTTTGCTTGTTGTGTTGGCTGGAGAGAGAGGCCACATCTGAGCAACAAAAGAGGCTCTCTTGGGGGTGACTCTTAGGCCTAATTTTAAGTAGGCTTGATATGAACAAACCCCAAAATTGGGGGCTCAACCTATAGCTTTGGTTGCCCACACTGCTTGTGAGAATATCAAGAATTCAACTTGGGGAAGGGGAATTTTCCCCCTTTCTGACCGTTCCCTGAAAGGGACTTTGCAAATACTTTTTTATTCACTGTTCAAAATCACTCTGGGATTTATTGGGGTATCATTTTGGACAAACCAACAAAATCTCATGCCCTACTCAAAATCTCATTCCACATATTCGTGGTGTTCAGTTAAGCTCTCTACATAAGTTATATTAGGAAATGCACTAGTCAAACTATAAATTTTGTACCAAATAAACATTTTTTTGCTTTAGTCTCACACATAAGTTAAAATTTTAAAATATTAATTACCTTCTATTTTCAACACCGTACAGTAATGACATTTCTTTGCTCTTCCTCATGCAAAAACATTTTTTAAATTTGTACATTTAGTCACTATTATTATACACTCTAGGCATTCCTAGATTATACCATCTCAGTCTTTATCATCTGTTTTTCTTTCTGATTTCATTTGTGCCCCCAGCTCTCCTCCCTCTATCATTCTCACATTCAGCTTCATTCAGTGTTTTAACATAATTGTATTACAGATAAGTAGTATTGTGCTGTCCATTTCTGAGTTTTTACAGTCAGTACTGTAGCACCATCTGTATCCCTTCAGTTGCAATTACTGAATATCTTACCCTATTTCTATCTCCTGATGGTCTCTGTTACCAATGAAATTCTCCAAGTTTATTCACTAATGTCAGTTCGTATCAGTAAAACCATACAGTATTTGTCCTTTTGTTTCTGGCTAATCTCACTCAGCATAATGTCCTTAAGGTCCATCCATGTTGTTACATAGTTCATAACTTTATTCTGTCTTACAGCTGCATAATGTTCCATCGTATGTATACATCACAGTTTGTTTAGCCACTTTTCTGTTGATGGATATTTTGGCTCTTCCCATCTCTTTGCAGTTGTAAATAATGCTGCTATAAACATTGGTGAGCAAATGTCCGTTTGTGTCCTTGCCCTCATGTCCTCTGAGTAGATGCCTAACAATGGTATTACTGGGTCATATGGCAGTTCTGTATTTAGCTTTTTGAGGAACCGCCAAACTGCCTTCCACAGTGGTTGTACCATTTGACATTCCCATCAACAGTGGATAAGTGTGCCTCTTTCTCCACATCCTCTCCAGCACTTGCATTTTCTGTTTTATTGATAATGGCCATTCTGGTGGGTGTGAGATATGATATCTCATTGTGGTTTTGATTTGCATTTCCCTAATAGCCAGGGAAGTTGAGTATCTTTTCATGTGCCTTTTGGCCATTTGTATTTCCTCTTCTGAGAAGTGTCTGTTCAAGTCTTTTGCCCATTTTGTAATTGGGTTGTCTGTCTTTTTGTTGATGAGTTGAACAATCTCTTCATAAATTCTGGATATTAGACCTTTATCTGTTATATCATTTCCAAATATTGTCTCCCATTGTGTAGGCTGTCTTTTTACTTTCTTGATGAAGTTCTTTGATGCGCAAAAGTGTTTAATTTTGAGGAGCTCCCATTATCTTCAATGCTCTTGCCTTGGGTGTAAGGTCTAGGAAACTGCCTCCTAGTATAAGATTATAAGATACTTCCCTACATTTTCTTCCAACAGTTTTATGGTCTTAGATATAATGTTTAGATCTTTGATCTATTTTGAGTTAATTTGTGTATAGGGTGTAAGATGTGGATCCTCTTTCATTCTTTTGCATATGGCTATCCAGTTCTCTAGGCACGATTTATTGGAGAGACTGTTCTGTCCCAGGTGAGTTGACTTGACTGCCTTATCAAAGGTCAGTTGTCAATAGATGAGAGGATCTATATCTGAGCACTGTATTCTATTCCACTGGTCAGTATATCTATCTTTATGCCAGTACCATATCTATCTTTATGCTGTTTTGACCCCTGTACCTTCATAATATGCCTTAAAGTCAGGTAGTGTGAGACCTCCGACTTCGTTTTTTTTTCTCAGGATACTTTTACCTGTTCGGGGCACCCTGCCCTTCCAGTTAAATTTGGTTATTGGTTTTTCTATTTCTGAAAAGTAAGTTTTTGGGATTTAAATTGGTATTGCATTGAATCTGTAAATCAATTTAGGTAGAATTGACATCTTAACTATATTTAATCTTCCCATCCATGAACATGGTATGCCTTTCCATCTATTTAGGTCTTCTGTGATTTCTTTTAATAATTTCTTGTAGTTTTCTTTGTATAGGTCTTTCCTGTCTCTTTAGTTAAATTTATTTCTAAATTTAATTCTATTTTATTCCTAAAATAAATTCTTTCTAAAAGAAGAATATTTTATTCTTTTGGTTGCATTTGTAAATGGATTTTTTTCTTGATTTCCCCCTCAGATTGTTCATTACTTGTGTATAGAAACACTATAAATTTTTGAGTGCTGATCTTGTAACCTGCTACTTTACTGTACTCATTTATTAGCTCTAGTAGTTTTGTTGTGAATTTTTCGGAGTTTTCAATATATATAGTATCAGTCATCTGCAAAAATTGAGAATTTTACTTCTTCTTTTCCAATTTTGGTGCCTTGTATTTCTTTTTCTTGTCTAATTGCTCTGGCTAGAACTTCCAACTCAATGTTGAATAACAGTGGTGATAGTGGACATCCTTGTCTTGTTCCTGATCTTAGGGGAAAAATTTTCAGTTTTTCCCTATTGAAGATGATGTTATCTGTGGGTTTTTCATATATTTCCTTTATCATTTTGAGGAAATTCCCTTCTATTCCTATCCTTTGAAGTGTTTTCAACAGGAAAGGGTATTGAATTTTGTCAGATGCCTTTTCTGCATCACTTGAGATGATCATGTGGTTTTTCTGCTTTCATTTGTTGAAATGGTGTATCACATTAATTGATTTTCTTATGTTGAACCATCCTTGCTTATCTGGGATGAATCCTACTTGGTAATGGTGTATAATTCTTTTAATATGCTGCTGGATTTGATTTGCTAGAGTTTTGTTGAGGATTTTTGCATCTATATTCGTTAAACAGATTGGTCAGTAGTTTCTTTTTTTGTAATATCTTTGTTTGGCTTTGTTATGAGGGTGATGTTGGCTTCATAGAATGAATTAGATAGCTTTCCCTCCTCTTCACTTTTTTTGAAGAGCTTGAGCACAATTGATAGTAATTCTTTGTAGAATGTTTGGTAGAATTCACATGTGAAGCCATCTGGTCCTGGACTTTTCTTTTGGAGCAACTTCTTAATGACCGATTCAGTTTCTTTCTTTCTTTGTTGAAGTCATCTGTTTTTTCTTGAGTCAATGTTGGTTGTTCATGCCTTTCTGGAAAGTTGTCCATTTCACCTACATTGTTGTATTAATCAGCATGAAGTTCTTCATAGTATCCTCTCATTACTTCCTTTATTTCTGTGGGGTCAGTGGTTGTCCCCTCTTCCATTTCTGATCTTATTTATTTGCATCCTCTCTCTTCTTCTTTTTGTCAGCCTTGCTAAGGGTCCGTCTATCTTATTGATTTTCTGATAGAACCAGCTTCTAGTTTTGTTGATTTTCTCAATTGTTTTCATGTTCTCAATTTCATTTATTTCTGTTCTAATCTTCATTATTTCTTTTCTTTTGCTTGCTTTGGGCTTAGTTTGCTGTTCTTTCTCTAGCTCTTCCAAGTGGACAGTTAATTCCTCAATTTTTGCCCTTTTTTGATATAGGCATTTAGGGCAATAAATTTCCCTCTTAGCACTGCCTTTGCTGCATCCCATAAATTTTGATATGTTGGGTTTTCATTTTCATTTGCCTCGAGATATTTACTGATTTCTCTTGTAATTTTTTCCTTGACCCACTGGTTGTTTAAGAGTGTGTCATTGAGTCTCCACATATATGTCAGTTTTCTAGCACTATTCCTATTATTGATTTCCAACCTCATTCTTTTATGATCTGAAAAGGTGTTTTGTATGATTTCAGTCTTTTTAAATTTATTTAGACTTGCTTTGTGATCCAGCATATGGTCTATCCTTGAGAATGATCCATGAACACTTGAAAAAAAGGTGTATCCTGCTGTTGTGGTGCGTAATGTTCTATAAATGTCTGTTAAGTCTAGCTCATTTATTGTAATACTGAAATTCTGTTTCTTTATTGATCTTCTGTGTAGATGTTCTGTCCATTGATGAGAGTGGGGAATTGATGATTCCAACTGGTATGGGGGATATTTCTGTTTCTCTTTACTGGGTTTTCCTCACGTATTTTGGAGCATTCTGGCTCAGCGCTTAAATATTTATGATTGTTAAGTCTTCTTGTTGAATTGCTCCTTTTATTAATACATACTGTCCTTCTTTGTCTCTTTTAACTGTTTTACATTTGAAGTCTAAAATTTGTGGCTTATTAGTATAGCTACTTCTGCTCTTTTCTGATAGTTATTTGGATGAAATATCTTTTCCCAACTTTTCACTTTCAACCTATGTTTGTCCTTGGGTCTAAGATGTGTTTCCTGCAGAAAATGTATATATACGCATATTGATGGGTCTGGTTTTGTAATCTACTCTGCAATCTACATCTTTCGATTGGGGAGTTTAATCCATTAACATTTAGTGTTATTACTATACGGGTAGTAATTTTTTCTACCATTTTGCCTTTTGGATTTTATCTGTCATATCTAATTTTTCTTCTTTTTACTTTTACTGATAGCCTTCATTTCTACACTCTTCTCCACACCTCTCTCTCCTATCTTGTTTCTGCCTCTAGTGCTCCCTTTAGCATTTCTTGCAGAACCAGTCTCTTGGTCACAAATTCTCTCGGTGATTTTTTTTGTCTGAAAATGTTTTAATTTCTCCCTTATTTTTGAAGGACAGTTTTGCTGGATATAGAATTCTTGGTTGTCAGTTTTTCTCTTTTAGTAATTTAAATATATCATCTCACTGTCTTCTCGCCTCCATGGTTTTTGCTGAGAAATCTATGCATGGTCTTATTGGGCTTCCCTTGTAGGTGATGGGTTGCTTTTCTCTTGCTGCTTTCAAGATTCTTTCTCTTTGACCTCTGACATTCTGATTAGTAAGTGTCTTAGAGTATGTCTATTTGGATGTATTCTGTTTGGGGTACACTGCACTTCTTGGATCTGCAATTTTAAGTCTCTCATAAGAGGTGGGAAATTTTCAGTGATAATTTCCTCCATTAGTTTTTCTTCTCCTTTTCCCTCCTCTTCTCCTTCTGGGACACCTACAGCCCATATATTTGTGCGCTTTGTGTTGCCATTCAATTCCCTGAGTCCCTGCTCATATTTTTCCATTTTTTTCCCTATATTTTCTTTTGCTTGTTGGATTTCAGACATTCCATCCTTCAGTTCACTAATCCTGTCTTCTGCCTCTTGAAATCTAACATTGTAGGTTTCCATTGTTTTTTTCATCTCTTCTATTGTGCCTTTCATTCCCATAAGTTCTGTGATTTTTTTTTCAGACTTTAGATTTTTTTCTTTGTTCATTCCTTGCCTTCTTTATATCCTCCCTCAATTCATTGATTTTATTTTTGATGAGGTTTTCTATGTCTGTTTGAACATTCTGAAATAATTGTTTCAACTCCTGTATCTCATTTGAATTGTTGGTTTGTTCCTTTGACTGGGCTGTATCTTCAATTTTCCTAGTGTGATTGGTTAGTTTTTGCTGGTGTCTAGGCATTTAATTACTTTAATTAGTTTATTCTGGAGATTGTTTTCACTTCTCTTATGTAGGATTTTCTTGCTGGATGAATTTGTTGTGTGTCTGTTCTTTGACGTTTAGTTCAGCTTATTCTGGACCACTAGCTTAGGTTTTGTTTAACAGAGCAGAATTTTTCAGTTCTTATTTTCTTGTTTCTTGCCCTGCGTGTATGGTGCCTTCCCCCGCCCCCACCCATAGGAGGGTCTACTTAGGTATTATAGACCCCAGCCAGATTTTCCCAGGCCAAACTGGCCTATTGTCAGGAGGAAAGAGTCACCTGTGTGACTCTTTTTCCTCAGAGTTTTCTCTGAGGGTGAGACCCAGAAGGTTGAAAGACTTTTCTGTGACGTCTCTGAACTCTGTGATTTTCCTATCCTGCCCAATATGTGGTGCTTTTCTGCCTGCTGGTCCCACCAGCATAAGATGATGTGGTACCTTTAACTTTGGCAGACTCTCCCTGCTGTGGGCATGGTCAAGACAGAGGAGAGATTGTAGGCTGGCTTTAATTGCTTCAAATTTCCAAGCCCTGGGGTCTGAATTCCTTGAGGGAGAGAATCCACCTGAGCTGGGTCCCACCCGTCTCCTGGGGAAGACACAGGCTCCAGACAAGCTCTCAAACAAGAGCTTCTGCCTATGCCTGGGGCAGTTGCAGCCTGAGAAGACCTGCCACTGTATCCAGGGGCAGTCAGACCTTTGTAGAAACACAGCCACAAAAAAGAAAGAGAAAAATCCTTCTCTGAGCAGAACCCCCATTCCTCAGGTTTGCCAGTCAAGAGCATAAGTTGGTGTGTTACTTTGTGTACCTTTAGATCTAATGTATCCCCTCTTTTCCTTCGTGTCCCAGACTCTTTCAAGTATTATGTGCTATCCCATCCAAAAAACCTCTTTTTTTT
The DNA here is from genome assembly GCF_023851605.1 of Tamandua tetradactyla. Lineage (NCBI taxonomy): Eukaryota > Metazoa > Chordata > Mammalia > Pilosa > Myrmecophagidae > Tamandua > Tamandua tetradactyla. Next base: position 38,763,564 of record NC_135339.1, on the reverse strand, counting down.
TTTTTTTTTTTTCTTTTTCCATCAGCCCTGCCCGCTAGGTGCTGGGCAAAAATCACCAACCTCTGCTTTGACCAGGTTCACCTGAGCTAGGGGCCTTTTTTCAGTAGTCAGAATTTGGGAATTAATTCCATAAGTGAAGCTTAGTTGTGCTCAGCCCCTCCTGCTGGTAAAGTGCCTTTCCTTTCCCCTCTGGGAAGCAGCTTGTGGGGGAGGGACGCCAGCCGAGGCAGCTTGGGGAACTCATGGTTCTAGGGGTGGCTGGCAGCCAGTTCAGCTGGTCCAGACTGGGGTACTCTGAGTCTCCAGTCACTGATGTGGCCCCAGCAGTCGTTCTGTACTGTTTCTGGCTATTTAGCAGCTGTTCTGGAGGGTGAACTAAATCCCACACCTTGCTAAGCCCCCATCTTGGCCACCAGAAGGTTTTTAAGCAATACCTTTGATTTTGGAGTGCTTTGCATTGGCAGTGTTTGGGTAGTCTGTGTCATTTTTAAAATTCAATTTTTATTTTTATTTTTTATTTTTTGCCAGCTCTGATTCACTTGGTTCTGCTTACTCTTGGACAGGTCTTAGTGACAGGTCCTGCCATTAGAACAGCCAAAGATTTGGACATACTTTGATACACAGCATGTTAATACTTAAGGAAATGATTCATTTCCTGAGTAAAGTAATACAAATTTGAATAATGAGCTTCAGTGCTTTTATTTTATAAATTGAGACCTACTTCCTTATGGTTTTCCCTTCCTATATGGCTCACAGGTAGGCTGTTTGATCCCATTGAGAACCTCCTGGACTCTTTCCTCCTCCCTCTGTGCTCACCCGTGGGCTTTACTTGCTCTATCTAACATGTCTTATTACTTCTCTATGCCTAACACATCCGATGAGAGTCATCCATTCTGTTCTTGTCTTCAATAGCAGAGTTGAGGGCGGGCCACGGTGGCTCAGCGGCAAGAATGCTGAGGATCCGGGTTCGATTCCTGGTGCCTGCCCATGTAAAAAAAATAAAATAAAATAAAAAAACCAAAGGGAGAGAGGTTTATTAAAAAAAATAATAATAACAGCGTTGAATAGTCTCAAACAATATAGCAAATGCGCATTGTGCCTCTCCAGTTATAAAGTTACATGATCCTAGTGTTCTGAAACTTAAGTGAAAAAATTACTTTTCATATTCAGAATTTGAAGTCAGTTCACATACATGTAGATATTTTCCAATGTAGGTTTTTTCATAAAAACTTTAGTATAATAGAGCTCTAAAATGAATTTAAATTCTTAAAGAAAGGGTAGTATTCTTCAGTAATTTATTCATGTTTGTGTATGGTTTTGCTTAAATTCTCATACTGTAAAGTTTGTGGAAGGAGATAAGGTTAGTTAATACTTCTTAATGGCTAAAGTGCTTTGAACTTTAACCTGCCGACCTTCTAGTGTTGTAACATTATCGATATAGTTGCAATTCAGAGTTAGGGCATATTGAAATGTTATTTTATGGGATAAAGTGGCAGACTAAGATAAATAGATTTTGGTTGATTAAAAGCTCTATTTCATTCTGACCATGAGTCACATCCTCATTAAGCTCTTGGTTTCTGCATAGTCCTGGGGTGTGTGTTTAAAGGTTAAGAGTAATTGATAGGGATGTGTGTATTTTCCTACCGTGGGAAATAGTGCATTCCATTTCATGATCAGAAAGTGGTCAGAATAGAACCCTAGGATGCCGTCTTGTCTGCCACCTTCAGAGATTATCTCACAGAGATAATTTGGGAAGATACCTTTGAACAAACACATCTACATAGAACTAGAGAAATAGTATGAGAAATAGGGTGCTGTTTTTTTTTTTTTGGTGTGTGTATGTTGTATGGTGGTGGTAGTGTCACATTTTGTTTTTTTTCCATGTGGTTATTTTGTTATTGCAGCACCATCTGTTTTTTTTTTTTTTTTGAAAGTGCATAGATTGGAAATCGAACCCAGTTCTTTCACATGGCAGGCGAGAATTCTACCACTGAACCTATTCCTTGCACCCCCCAAGGAATAGGTCTTGTGCAGTAGAAGTATCTTTTCAATGTGAGGAAAACTTAGTGAAGATCAAATGGAGAATCATAAAAAAAAGATTAACAAGTTATCTAAATATTTTATTATACCTTTAAAATGTAAATGTGCATTTATTTGCCGGTTTTTTATTATAGGGTCAAGGTGTTTTCTTGGAATAAGGAAATTAAAAAAATCCTCCCTGTCCTTAAACTACACCTATAATGCATCCTGGGTGATTTACAGTTTGGCTTCTTGAAAGTAGAGCAAGAATTTAAAGACACTGTCCTGAAACTCTGACCTGAGGTCATGAGGTCAGAATCCTTGCATAACAGTTGCCTAGTTCCATTCCTAACCATTTTGTTTATTGCTTTCAGTCTTTCAGAAGCATTCAGTTTACTTTTATACATGTAATTTTGTATTCCTCTCCATGTTTTGTGGGATTATTTAGTTGATAGCAGTCTTAGGAACAAATATGACAGCCTCCAGGCAAGGAGATGATTCAGCAGGTGGGAGCAGAGTTGCACGGGGGGTATACAAGTGTGTCTTGTTGGCCTGGAGTGTTAGGGCCCTGGGTGCATCAGTCAGTTTTTCAGAGGAAGGGACCATGTGTGTAATGAGGTTAAGAGAACTTCAGCTATTTTGTACTGTCAATTCTCTTGTAGGTCTCAATTGAATTTCAAGCTTAGATTCCCCACTCCTTATCAGCAGTAGAGTAATTGAGACAGTCCTTCTCCTTTTTGGTGTTCTGGAGCTATTTGTGCTGGCAGGTCCAGCACCAGAGGGCGAGGTACATCGTGGCACAGGCTCCACAGAAGTCCCAAGCAGTAAGGAACAGATCATGTGACTTCCATGTTGCTTTGGATATAATATCCAGCATTGATTGAGTGCTGAGTGCTCCTCGTGGATCCTCACTGTGGTGGTAGAGTAGATGCTGGCCATGCCCTGCCCACACTCCCTGGCCACTCACCATCTTACTGTAAGCACCAGTTGGGTGACCAGCTGTCTTATTTGTCTTGGACTGAGTTTTCTTGGAAAGCGGGCCTTTCAGTACAAACCGGGACAGGTTGGTCACCCTAGAACCTGTGACTTCTGTCCAAGGGTGCTGTGGCCAAAAGGCTATTTCATAAGGAAGTTGCCCTCTACCAGGGTCAGGCAGGAATTGGTGGACAGATACCAGCTTCCCAGCCCCTTGCGGGAGGGGGCAGTCCTGAGCCATCTCTCCATAGTCTCTGAAAGTTCTCAGTGGAATTAGCCTTGTGGTCCTGACAGAGAGCCTACTCGCAAACACTTTTAATTAGCTTTCCTCTTTCCTCTCTTCCCCAGTGTGCCTCCCCATTTCTCTGCAGGTGCTTCTTGGGATCACCTTCTACATAAAGTACTTTTACCTAAGTATTTTGTCATAAGGTCTACTTCTGGGGGAATCCAATCTAAAATTTATGGGTATGTGTCCCCATTTTACATAACAGGAAATTCAAGGGTGGGGAGGTTAAGTAATTTTGCTCCATGTTGTGCAGCTGGTGCATGATGGAGCTGAAAAAGAACTCTTAGTTACTATATAATATACAGCTTTTGTTCTCACCCATTTGAAATTATTTCCAGAAAACATAAAATATCACTTATTCATATGGGATTAGCAATAAATAACCATCAGTCCAGTGGCGTTATGGATAGGGTGTTGTTCTGCTAAATTTATTGCTGGTGGATTGTGTGTGGTGCAGAAACTTGATTTTAGTTGGCTTAGAAAAGTTTTGGATTGTTTTTGTTAAGGATAAATCTGTCTTTATACATAGAGTTTCCAAAACCAGTGTGATTGCTGACTAAGGACTAAGTGTTGATCCCTTACACTAGGGATACTCAGTCTGGCCTTGGCTAGAAGCAGGAATTGTGACATCTCCAAATAGATTGGATGTAAACTAGCTGCTTGTGCCAAGGAGTTGTGTCTGTTGGTCCTTGGCTCCCATCCTAGAGCTCCCCATCTATGAAATGACTCATTATGTGAAAGTCTATTACAAACAAATCTCTCCCCATTTTAGTGCATCCCTTAACATGTCTCCTTAATTAAAGATTGCGGTGCTCTCAATTCTGTTTACTGCCAAGAAAGTTAATGTGTGTTGGAGAAAGCTGTGATAGTTACAGTACTTGAATTTCTTGTGAAGATGGATGCTTTGGGAAGTGAGTGCATCTCTCTCTTATTTGAAAGCAAGAAGCTTGAAAATTTTAAGAGTTTTTAAAAACGATTTATTTCGTTGCAAGCTCAGAGCCTAACAAAACGTGTTCCAAGTGTTTCTAGTGAACGTGGCTTCTCTTATCTTAGCATTTAACATTTTCCCATCATTCTGTATCCCTTCGTGTAGTTTTATGGGTTAAATTATCTATTAAAAAAGACAGCTGCCTGGCAAATGATCCACAGAAATCAAATGAGATTATGCAGATGTATAGAATATAACTATATGGCCAAGTTTAGGAATCAATGGGAAAAGTATATTTTACCTTAACGCAAGATTTAAATGTGGTCTGTTTTGAAGGAACTGATCTTCGACCACATGTGCTCTCTAGTCTTGCTCATTCTCCTTTCCATCAGCTCCCTTCTCCCTTCCCTCAGAGACCTAAGTAGGCACTGCACAGTTTTGGGAAGACCCCTCAGCAGTCACACCTGGTTCTCCAGCATTCTGCTCCATGCGTTCAGCATCACGTACTCTGAAGGTGCTGCAGCCGTGTGTGCTCTTTCCCATTGTTGTAGGTGTCCTTGAGTCACAAGAAGATAACAACCGCCAGGGAAGAAAGATTCGGTACTGTGTGGTATTCTCTGTGGCTGGGACTCGGGGGCCTCTCCCCTTGGTCAAGCCTGAAAAGCAGATTCATTTGGCGGATCATTTAGCTTAACTGGTGGGGAGAGTCAGAAGATACTGTGAGCAACTTTGCTATACCAGGTGCTTTGAATGTTCTGCACACACAGACATTTTAGGAAGGCTGATGTCTCCTCTGGAGTTTAGGTGTGTGCTCTTTCACCTTGCAGACACATAGTTTTCCTAACCCACAGTGCTGCCCTGGCATTGTGGAGGGAGTGAATTACTCTAAATTTTTCTATGTCTGTTTCCAGAAGCCTGAACCACCAGGTTTCATACCATGTATAAAGTAGTGCTTAAGAATCTTTTTTGAGAACTGGTGTTTATTATCTCTATTTTTCAAGATTGTGATCAAACTTTGTATTCTGTGTATATCTTTTATCATCTTATAAATGTGATTTTATAATCTCTTCAACTTCTGTTTCCTAGAATAAAAATGTTCACCAAAAAGTTTATTAGAGGAAAATTAATCCGTCTCATTGATTATATTAATTGGTCTTTTCTGCATGTAAATTCCTTTCTTTAGTTATGGTGATCAGAAATACATGCAGTATTTCGTTTGTGGTTACATTTTACTTTGGGTTAAAATCAGGATAATATTGTTTGCTTTCTCTTTTGTTGTACTTTTTCCCCCCTTATTTTGGTGGGGGGATAGTGGTGGAGAAGGTTGGGACAGTTAGATTTTGAGATAATATATTCAGAGAATAGTCTGCAATGGCCTTGATTTTCTTCCTAACTGTAAGTCTTTCAAAGAATTAAAAAAATTTTCTCTGAATTTTCTTATTTGCCTGTTCTCTCTTTCCTTTCCCCCCATTCTCTTGTTCCTGTCTGGGCAAAGATTGTACATGGTATTAGATCAACTGATTGCCTGATCTAGGAAGTGTTTCTGCAGTCCCTTTCCTTTCATTTCGAGTAAGGTCTGACAGATAGGGGAGACTATTTTTTCTCATGGGACTATTGTTTCATAAATTGTAGCCACTTGATTGTCTCCAAACAACACCCTTGATCTAGCCAAAGTGATTTTAATTGTCTTACATAAAGTCTAATTGGAGAGTGGTAGGAGGGTGCACCTGCATTTGTCCATATTTTGCGATACATTACATTTTTGGAAGTTTTTTGAATAAAGATTGCTCCAGAATTGCTTCAGGTTGCATCAAGAGGCATCAAGTTTTTGTTTCCTGTTTGGTGGAGGGGAACGTTTTGCTTCTCACTTTGCACGCATTGCTTCTGCATAGCAGTGTCAGAGGTGTTTTTGAGAGTTCATACAGAAGCACTAATTTGGGAGGTTGACTCCCAGCCCTTGCTATTATAAGAGCACCCTATTTTTCAAAATCATTCTGTTGGCTTACAGTCATGCTCGTAAAAGGTGCTTATTTGGAAACCCCATAGCTCTAGAGCTCTGTTTATAGCCACTGAGTAAGTACAGTTAAACTGACTACATTTTATGTGGTAAGAACCTGTATGGAGTCAGGGCCAGGGAACAGAGTGATTCTGGCTGTCTCTGAGAGAAAACAGTGGGGAGAACCTTTACAGGGCTTCCTAGAAGGCAGGGATCCTAGCTTGGATGGGGAATTGAAGAATTTAGGCCAGATATACTGTTTTATAATTTCATTTTGACTTTGGAAATCAGCCTTTTCTTTACCCAATTTAGTTAGATATGAGTAACTACAAATTCATAGTCCTAATTTTCTCATTAATAGATAATTTAAAAATGATTAGATAAGCCTAGTCCTCAATCTTGAGGCTTGCCCTTATGAAAGTTATTTTGTAGTGGTGAAGCCAAGCTTACTTATAGTTATGCACAAGAGTCACCCCCTGAGAACTTCTTTTGTTGCTCACATATGGCCTTTCTCTCTAAGCTGAACTCTGCAAATAAACTCATTACCATCCCCCCTATGTGGGACATGATATCCAGGGGTGAAAGTCTCCTGGCCAATGGGACATGACTCACAGGGATGATCCTGGCCCTGGCCTCATAGGATCAACAATGCCTTCTTGACTGAAAGTGGGACGAGAAATGAAGCAAAATAAAGTTTCAATGGCTAAGATATTTCTAATAGAGTCGAGGGGTCATTGTGAAGGTTATTGTTATGCAAGCTACAGCCAGATGTTGCAAATTGCCACACTAGTCCAAGCCCCAAACACCAGTATTCCTGAAAACCCTGAAGAATACTGTGGGCTCTTAGACTCTATAAAAGCTTTACCTATTAAGTGTATTTTTTTCAGAAACTTAAAGCCTCCTGATTATTCCTATGCCAAATAAGCCTTGGAACCCAGAGGTACCAATCTCTCTAAGAACATCAAGCAATTTCATTCTTCTGTCCCATAATGTCTGCATCCATTAATGTTGAAACCCCTTTCCATCATGAAGAAGTTAGAATGGTCATTGCCCAGATATCCCTGGAGATGGAGAGAATGATCAGATGAGAGAGAAGAGTTGTAACTGAGAAGTTAGGTTTTAACAAATGATTAGGACTACTGACTTATTATTATATAGATATTTGTTTTTACTTTCTAGTATATTAGACTAGCCAGAAGGAAATACCCCCTTGTTGAACTGTAATCAAGTGGCCTTGATCTTTGATAATGATTGAATAACTTTATAGCCTTCATCCTTTGATTGTAAAAACCTTGTGACTGGCACCCCTTTATCTTCTGTATGGGTAGATGAGTAATAAAGACCAGCATGAAAAAAAAATAGGCTAGGAATATGGGGAAAACACCGAAGTAAACTAGACAGTAGTTAGTAGTACTATAATAATCTTTCATCAGTTGTGACAAATGTAATTATGGTTGAAAAATAGGAGAATTATAAAAAAAAGTGCTATCATTAATTGTAACAAATTTTCCTCAGCAGTGCAGGTGGTGATGGGAGGTGTGTGGGAATCCTGTATTTTATGCATAATTATTTTGTAAACCCAAAACTTCTCTAATAGAAATAAAAATATTAGACATGTAAGTGGTATTTACTTTTATGAATATATATATACACACATACTTTTTTGTCATTTAAAAATTAATATATCCATATCCCAAGAAAATTTGGGTAATAAAGTATAATTAATTCTTAATCATACTCTTCCTTGGCATACATATTTTGGCCATTGATGATTGTTCTTAGTTTGTATGTACATAAAGAATTACTGTAATTCTGCACAAATAATTTTATGGCCTACTTAAAAAATCATTCCTTTTTTAAGCGCATTGTTACTTTTCCTTGTTGCATCAAAGTTGTCCTAATCATCTTTTCAAATGACCTTAAAATGTTTGAGTGATTTTTTTATATCTACATTTTCTTAATTCTCATATTGTTTTTTCCATGTTTTTGCTTAGATGAATATGTTTGTGCCAATAGTTTTTGCCTTTTTTTGTGTTTTGGATTTTATTTTTAGGGCCCAGTTTCCCAAAAGTGGAATTCCTGGTTCAAGTACATGGAAATTATAGTTATTCCTCATATATATAAACCAAATTATTTTCCAAAATGATGGCATGACTTTACACTTCCATCAGTGTTCAAACACTGTGCATCCTTACTGGTGCTCATGCTGTTACTGGATTTTGGGGTTACGATAGGTAAGCAGTGGTGCCAAATTTTTCTGTATTATTTTTCTTTGATTATTAATGTAATTGAGTATTTTTTCCATGTTTGTTGACTGGTTGCAGGCTATAGGAAACTTAGTCCAAAGGGATATAAGCAAGAGGGTACTTTATTGCCTCAGGTAACTATAGTTCTTACTTCAGATATGGTTGAACTCAGAGGTTCCTAGGTCCATGGGATTCCAGCTCCATTTCTCTGTGTCCTCTCATTTCTTGTCTCCTTTGTCATCTGCCTCTTTCACAGGTTAGCTCCTCTAATGTTAGCTGCCCTGGCTGCAGCAGTCCTATACTATCTATGAGAAGAGAGCGCATCTCTTCCAGTGGCTCCACTGAACCCAGAGAGCTTGTTTCCCAAAAATCTTCAGCATTTTCCTCCTTGCACATCACTGGCCCAGTTGGGTATGTGCCCATCCCTGAACCAGTTATTGTTGCCAGGGGATGGGCTGCACTGGTTGTCAAACCAATCAGGGCTGTGCACATGGCTGGTGAAAGAGGGAGGTGGATGTTTTGGGAGGCAGCATGGAATGCCCATTGCAGTTTGACTTTGTCAGCTTGGATTTTGCTGTTGTTTGTTTACTCTTTGTTACTCACACTTTTTGTGTTTTAAAAAAACTTTCCTTGAATAAAATCTTTAAATTCCCAATTTAAATACCAGATGGATATGAATATTGTATCTGACCCATTAAAGATCAAGCATTTATGTTCAGACCTTACTGAAATTGACCTGAATAGATTTAGCAAAATCAAAAACTTATGCTAGAGAATTTTTACCCTGTGAATTTTGTTGTAAGTGCCTCAGGTATGAGTACCCAAACTTGGTTTGGAAAGGCTTGGCTATTGTGAGACTGGTGAATAATCTAAGCCCAAGATGAGACATTTCGGTTCCTTGAATTTAAGAAGTAAAATTAGTTTAAACCTTCCAGAGAAAACAGAGTGCAAAAAGCTGCTGAGACGATAGAACTGTTCGAGGAAATGAATACGTGTAGGCCCACTGTTCTATTATAGCAGATTCATTTTAATTGAGATAGAATTTGACTCCTAACCAGAGCTACAGTTCTTGGAATACGAATCAAGCCATGGCTTAGAACATGACCGCTGTGTTTACATCGTAAGTGTATGCACATATTTTATGAAAGGAAATCCAGGCAACTGTATCTGTTGTAACTTTTATCCTAGGCCAAAGACTATTACCTTAAAATTATTCTTCAAGCATTGTTTGAGATGAAAACCACATTTAAAGGTGGTTTTCTGCCTACGATGAAAGACAAATTCATGTTAACAAACCAGGACTTAAAGTAGAATAAATTATAATCAGATGTTAGATTTAGATCAGCTTTAACAAAAACAAGTGATTCTTTTGAGAGATGAAAATTGATGACTTAGTCCTCAAAGAGTCTATCTTTTTCAAACTGAATGTCTTGGGTAGATGGGTGGGGGAATCTGTTTAATTTCATAAAGTAGGCTTGTGATTTATTAACAGCAAACTGCTGAGTTTAAGAAATAAGAGCTCCCCTAAATGTTTTCCTAGGCCTTCTGAATGAGAATGCCTTGATCTGTAATAACTTGATTATGCAAAGCCACATTTTCCAGAAGGTCACATTGTACAGCTAGCTATGAAAGTAAGACCTGTTGGGTTTGTAGGTCGGATCTTCTTGGAACAAGTACCTTTCTTGCCTTTCTTTTGCGTATCCTCACTCAATTCATAGACTTGGTCTGCTTGATTGGAGGGAAAAAAATTCTTCAAGGCCCACTGGGTCCCTACTGACGATATTAGTTCTTCAAACCTGTTCTAATGAAATGCAGTGTGAGGAATTCTCGGCTCAACAGTCACTGCAGTGGGCAAGTTTAGAGAGGGACAGCAAGTTTTTCTTTGCCATGTTTTTCCACCATCCGTTAGTTAGGTTTGAGAAGCAGCTCCTCTGGGTGCACTGGCATGGCCTTAATATCTAGAATGATTTATGTTGTCAGATTTAAACTCCTTACCTGTCTTAGACTAATCATATTTCCCTGTAGTCCTGGGGTTAACGTGGAATGTGGAGTAGACGGCAATGGGCAAATGGTTAGGATTTTAGAAAGTCAGCTTGAATGATGGGAAATAAAAAGCATTGTCACCATTTGATTCTAGTGCTGTCACAGTGCTAGAGACATTATTGCATATAAGAACTATACAGCATGGAAATAAACAAAAGCATAATTTCCATCTTTAGGAATCACGGGTGAACGTTAGCTCTGCCTTATACTTAGAAAATGTAGTCTTATGGTCTTAGGCCAGATTATCACACTTACTCTCTCTATCACACTTTGTATTCTCTCTATGGTCTGAGTACTGAGCTAGTGTATTAAAAATTATTATCAAAATAATACATGCACCTAGTTTAAAAATGAAAGAGTATAAAAAAAGCTTATAAGGAAAAGAAAGTACCCTGCACCCCTTCCCTACAACACCATGTTGTGTTTTTCAGGTCCAGCTACTTTTTACACCTGGAGCTGTTTCTTCTCATGTTGTTTCTCCAACTTTCAAAATAATCTGTTTTTATTGCTTTTTTTTTTTTTTTTGATTCATTGCCTTCAGACATTTTCTCCTTTGCTTTTGTGGTAGAAAGCGTTTATCTCACCACTTTTCCCCTCCTCTCTCTTCTCAATAGAGTTAAATCACAATTTCAATGTTAAGTCCCAATATCAGTATTTATATTGTAATATCTACGCTGCTCTTGTTCCCTGACAATCCAAGGAGTATGCAAGGATTTCATTTCTTTTTTTTGCAAGAATTTTGTTATTCCTAGAGTTAATAATTGCCTTTTTCTTGGATTTTATATTCTTTATACCTATCATAAATTCTTTTCACACTCTCTATATCATCGCCATACCATTTTCCATACAGTTAATCAGTTCCTTTCTTCCCCCCTTTCCCTGACCATCTTCCTCCTCTATTCTGTTGTCCAGCCTACGCGATGCCGTTTGCCTTCTGGGCTGGGCTGCTGCACAGCTGTCGTCTTGGAATGTCTCTACATCCAGAGAATTTTCTTTGCTTCTATCCTGGGAATTCTTTTTTTCCTCTCTTCTGTATTTAATTCTTAGTTTCCTACATTGAGGAAAATCTCGTACGTTCTTGGTCTATGACCTCATTTTTGCAACACTTAATCTCCAATAGTATAAAGGAAACACTAGGGAGGTAATTCTGTTTTTGCAACTTTGTGTGCCTTAAAATGTCATGTTATCCTCCCACTTGATGGATTGAGGGTTTGGTGTGGTGAAGAATTTTGGGTTGAAAATAATTTTTGCTTAGAATTTGAAGTCTTTACTCCATTGTCATGCAGCTTTCCATGATATACATGAGAAGTCTATACCATTTGAATTGCCTGTTGTCTCTCTAAGAGTTCAAGATATTTTTATTCCAGGTGTTGTGGAATTTCAGTTTTCAGTATGATGTGCTTTCATATGAGTCTTTTTTTTTTCTTCAATTACTTGGCTAGAAATTTAGTGGGTTTTATCAGTATGGAAACTTGTGTTTCTTAGTTTTGGAAATTTTCTTGTATATTTATTTGATGTTTTTTTTTTCTAGTTCGAGTTTCTCTATATTCCCTTTTTCTGGGAATTTGGTTGGTTGGTTTTGCACTCTTAGATTAATTTGTTTTTATCATTTTCCCTCCTTTATTTATATCTGCCCTCTTGTTCTCTTTTCTGGGAGAATTAATTTTTTTTTATCTTCTCAATCTTGAATGCACTTGTTTTATTTTTATTATCAAAGTTATAATTTACAAGTTGTTTTTTGTTCTCTAAATATTTCCCTTTAAAAAATAGAATCGATTTGTTTTGTTTTGAGGCCTTACTTTTCTTCTCTTTCTGATAATATTAGTGATAGGTTGTATTTAAAGTTTTCCCCCTTTCCCTCCTACCCCCATCTTTCCTTTATTCCCTCCTCCTGCATCCTCCATCCCCCCCTCCACTTTCTTCTCCATCCTTCTTCCTCTTTTTCCCATCCTCCCTCCTTTTCCCCCCATATTTGTCTTTCTTCCTGTTCTCCCCTTCTTTCGTCCCCTCTTCTCCTTTCCCCCTCTCTTTCCTCCCCATCTGTGTTGGTTAAGCTGTCAGCTTGGTCAGTGGTACCCCCGTTGTTTGCTCAAGCCAGCACTGGCCTGGCCTTTACCGTGAGGGCATTTTGTGTGGACTTAAATAATCAGTAGTGTGATTGCACGTATCGCAGATTACATCTGCAATCACCTGAGAAGATTGTCTTCAACATTAAGAGATGTCTCATCCAATCAGTTGAAGGCTTTTAAAGGAGAAGGAATGATTTCAGTAATCCAAAGAGAGATTTCCATCTCTACTTCAGCCAAGCAGCTTCCCCTGGGGCATTAATTGAAAACATTGACTGGAGTTTCCAACTTGTGACTTGCCCTGTGGAAGTTGGACTTGCCCATACCCACAGTTGCTGAGACAGTTCTTATAAAAATCTCATAATATTTATGGTGTCTCCTGTCGATAATGTTTCTCTGCAGAACCCTGACTAATAAGCTCTCCTTTTCCCTTCCCACCTCCTTGCCCCCCTCCTTAGGTTGTTTCACTCTTATTCATATTTTAGAGTGAGACACTAAAACCTTTTCTGCATTGGTGGGATATATTGACTGGTCACCAGCAAGGAAGTGACCTTCACATGTCAATGCACGGATAAATTTCAAGATGAATAACTGCTTTGTGGTCATCTTATGACCGTGCAGACCCTATTAGATAAAGCATTACATCACCTATGGACCTGCGTTGGAATGACAGGAGTACTCAGGAGCAAATTTTAATTCTAAATAGAAATAGCTGTCCTAGTTTCCATGGCAGTATTTTGTCCTTCATTAAGTCCAGGTCACTGAGTGCAGAAAGGTGAAAAGCATAAATATATTAGAAGATCATTTACTGAAGGGAGGATTTTCCTGAACCACTGTATAAGTGGTTCTTTCAGGAACCACTCCAACAGTCTAGAGGCTGTTGGCATTTTGGGTGGAACATTCTTCATTGATTTCAGCTGTCTTTTGAATGCCCTGGACCTGGGTATTAAATGCTACCACTATGGCCTGTCATTCCCCCATCCCCAAATGACAATCCCCCCAAAAAGCTTCCGCATATTTCCACACACTGCTTTGGAGTGTGGTACTTCCTCTGATGAAGACTTCATGTGAACCACATTGAGGGCATTTGCTTCCCTGTCATGGAGAAACCCTTTTCCTTTCTGCTGGCCTGTACCCACTGGCATCTGCTGGGTACAAGATGCTATTTTAAGTGCCCTGAGGCATATGGAAGGGGGAAACTGAAGTTTTGAAATCAGATAGACCTGGGTATTAATAGCATTCTTTCTGCCCAGAATGCCTTTTCTCCATTTTTCCATGCCTGAATCTTTTCCCAGGTTAAATAATAAGCTCGAAAGTCCTGACTACGTTTATTTTTTGAATTCTGATACTGTAGTTTCTGTGATTCTTCTGTAATGTTAAGCCTTTCGGATTCTTGTCACTTTTCTAACTCATCTTTAAGTTCTTTGAGGCCAGTGTTGATGGCTTCTGTTTATTAAATGTTTACAGGGTGCTTATTTGCATATTTGAGAGGTGAGAATAGAGGCTCAAGGAGACTAAATAAGTTGCTCAGAGTTGTGCAGCTAGTAAATGGCAGTCCTGGAATTGAAGCCAGATTTCCCCGACTCCCCAACTTTTATCTCTTCTTTATATGACTCAGGTGCTAAAAAGGTTTGATTTAAAATAATCAATAAATGGGTCTTTTATCATAAAAATGAATAGTAGTAACCCCAAAGAAAGTAACTAACTTATTTCCCCACTTATAGATTCTGAAATCTATAACAGAAAATAGCTAAAAAGACCCTTCTGTTATAGATGTCAACATATAACCTGACTTCAGACATGCCTGGGACACATTTGGTTCTGATTTAGAAGTTGGCTTGCCGCATTGCCATGTTAGTACAAATGCAAAAGAAATATAAACTCTATTCCAATAAATAACCATACACATAAACTCTAAATAGTTTTGTGGTTTTGGGTTGGCCCAAACTTGGATATTAAGAAGATGATTATTAATGTTACATATTTTATTCAAACTGCTCTCTGATCCTTTAAACTTCCTACCACCTCCCCAAATATAAACCAACCATTTTTTGTCCTCCCTTAGAATGTTCCCATGAGGTTAAAACAGATACAGCTTTGATTTCAAGCTGCTGACTCCCACTATTTGGAAATATTCCTTGTTTTCAGTCTCTTAGCCTGTGGTTATGGTCTCTACTTGAATCTTTTCAAACTTCCTTGGATAACTGCAAAGTAATTATCTTCTGTAACAGAGTTATACAGTGGAAATATAATATGAGCCACAAATGTCATTTTAAATTTTATAGTACCCACATAAAAAAAAGAATAGAACAAAACAGGTGAAATTAATTTTAATAATATATTTTATTTAAAAATATTATTTCAACATGTAACCAAAAAATTATGAATGAGGTTTTTATAGTCTTTTTTTCATACTAAGTTTTCAAAATTCAGTTGATATTTTACACTTATAGTACATCTTAATTCAGACGAGGCACATTTTAAGTGTGCAGTAGCCCCACATGATCAGTGGCTAGTGGCTGCTGTATTGGACAGTGCAACTCTTATAGTACATCTTAGAAAAGATCCTAGCTTAGAAAGCTAGGATAAGCGCAGTGTGCTGTATTAGATATTTTATAAGTCTGTTAAGCCACACAAAGGCCATGAAGATCCTTTAGCTTTTGATAATCCTAGAAATGTGGGTTTTTTTATTTAAATAAGCTGATGTTATGTCAATATCCAAAGTTGTCCAATAGTGTTATGACCCCAGGCCAGACTAAATTATACTTCTTGGATTGCTTATGTAAAGAGAAATAGGTCTGAGAGCAAGACATTTGGCTTGGCTAAAGTTTCTGTTGATCAGTTGGACTGAAATTTCATTGACGTACGTTATGTTCATCACTCCACAAGGAAGTCTCCATTGTCTGACCAGTAAATGTGAAGTCCGAACAAACTGTTAGTCAGAGTTTGAAGAGTTCAAGTTACAAAGTCACTTCAAGCAGTGAATAATATAACTTAGATGTTCTCAGATTTTTCTGAATATTGGCTTTCTTACACTTGACAGCAACCTAGATGCTTTTGAAACTAAACATAGAGAAAGAACACTGCTGGCCTTTGCTTGCTTTTTTATCTTTTCTTCCCTACTAAGTTTTTGTGCTAAATGCTCACATCAACCTTTTGAAAAAGTGTCCTCTACAAAGGACCTAGTTCTTGGGGTTGGTTAATGTAAGTCTTAAAGAGGGAGCCGTGGTTCCCATCTGTTAGAAAAGACCAGTATTCCTTCCCACCATCATAAACATTGTCATTCGTTTTAGTCCTGTTAAAGTTTTGTTGGAAAGTGAAATAAAATCAGTACCTTCAAAGGATGTCTTGGATTATTGGTGTGGTTCATTTAATGGTTCCATGCCTTTGGCCCAAATTTGTCATGGAGGATCCAACTCTTTCTTTCATACTCTTTGCTGGAGCCCTTCTAAAATGTGGTAAATTTATAAGATATTACCTGTTTTATATCATGTTTCATTTGATGTGACCTTTCAGTCAAAGTGGCCGTTTTTTTTATGTTTGTTTTTTTGGGAGTTCATAATTAGAAATGTATACTCATACTTTTTTCTGTTTTGGGTTCATTCATTTTAGGGAATATTGTCCTTTTTGACTCGTTATTGGATTTGAATGTTAATCAAAGGTTTTCCAAATACTTAATTGTTTAGTGTTTTTACCCCTGAAGTTTCTTACCATAGGCATAAACTGTTGACACTTCTGAGTGCTGTACAAAATCAATGTTTCTATGTAGAAAGTAAGGCTATGATGCGCTATGCTGTCCTATGATGATTTTTTTGACTGTCCATTACCCACCTTGGAGAGTGCATTGATAATTCCATTCTGTTAGGTAGCTTATATCCCTGTGTGACCTTCGTACTTTTGCCAGATCACCTTACAGATTGTACATTGAAAATGATGCTGTGATAAACCAGGATGGTAAAACCTTGGAGCACTTTCAAATGGGAAGGAAGATTTGAAAATGAGTTTTGCCTAAATAGAAAGCAGTACCAGCTGTTTAAAGATATTCTGAGAAACACAAAGGAGGAAGTGATGAATGACCCACTAATTCCACCACTAAAGTAACAACAATTAACATGTGGATATTTATTCTTTGTGTTTTTTTCTAGTATTTACCTGAATATCCATGAGTATAGATACATGTGTATTTGTATATTTGCACATAGAATTTTATACAGAATTGAGATCATTCTGTACATTCTGTTTTCTAGTCTCCTTAAAAACTTAATCTTGCATTTTGGAATATATATATTGCAGAAATAAAATAGTATTCAAGGAAATATTTAAAGTGAAGAAGAAAACCATCTTTAATCAAGCCACTGTTGAGATATGTTATTTTTATTTTTGTCTGTTACTTCTTGATTTTTTGTAACAGGCCTTGTATGATTTTTCACAGCGGTCTCTGAGGAACCAGATGGGGAGTTTTAGGAAAGATGGGGCCTGAAATTCCTCATACTTATTGTGATAGATGACATTTAAATGACAGTTTGGATTGTTCTTAAGTTGGCTAGAGTGTTTGAATGTTGGCTTTAACTTTTAACTGAGAAGTGGAAGAAACTTTACAGAAACTTTAAAAATAGACTTAATGTCTACTATTTCTTCAGGCAGTTCTCAGAGATTTGCGTAGAAGCTTAAAGTGCTAGACATAATTTCATGAAGATAAAAAGTGCTTTGGGAGTGTATAAGATCTTGCATCCTCTGTATCTTTTGCTGATTTCTCTTTCAGTGGCCAAATTGTCAGGGAAGTTTTCTGAAAGCAGTTAAAATACAGAATGAAATATATGACTTAGCTCCTTCAGTGGATGGATTAGAATGATGCAATACGTGAATAGTTTTAAATTTTGAGTAAAATATTTTTGCAGGAGAATCATGCTACCTAAATGGTTACATTTATCTTTCAGGTGACCTAAAGATGCAGCAGCCTCTTCTTTGCAAATGTGCTGTAAGTGTGTTGTGTTGAAAAAAGGGGAAGGACACCTTGAATTGCTAAAGATTTGAGGAGTTATTTCTCATTTATCTTCTTAATTTGAACTTATTTTTTTTGTGGCTCAAGTTCCACAGAAAATAAGCAGTGTTCGTCAAAGGAATTTTAAAAGATATTCCATTCTGTGTTTTAAATATGGAGTATGTGGTCTTGTGTTTTCAGAATTGACTTCATAAAGCATCAGATGTTATTATAGAAAAGCATTTAGAGTGAAAAGGATATTTAAACAGAAGTTTCCATGTACCATAGGAAGAATTTAAAATTGAGCTCTTCCGTAATTAACTAGACTTGCCCTGTAGTTTGGGGGATTGTAATAGTTTACACCTATTTCAACTTCTGCTGTTTTTATTGGCCATGGCTTTTGCCATCCCATATTTCTTGTGAAGCAAAAACTATAGAATAAAATATGGCCAACCATTGGGAAATTATAATAAACATAAAAATGAATTGTTCAGCTTAAAATATGAAATGCTTTACCTGCACATTTCACCAGCCATGTTTCAGTATGTATTGAAGTAATTTATTACTGGAATTCTATGTCATAAAAATAAAGAGCATTGCTTTCATTGGCAGAAATAACCTAGGGTTTCTACATACAAATGATTAAGTTTTTGAATATTTGGGCAGAAGTCCTATTGTAAAGAAAGTTAGGAAAACCTGCTAAATCATTATGCGTGTATTCATGTCACCATGAAATAAAAACAATGAAAGAGCAGCAAATATAGAATGTTACGTTTGGTTCAATAGGACTATTTTACCACAAAATATCATTAGACTTCAAAGGTCAGGGAATACCATGACATAAAGTGTGGGTTGGCTCTTAAACAGGCAACATTTCCCCCCTCCAAACATAATGAAAATGAATCCATTTGATTGCAGATATTATCATGCTTCATATTTTTTCTTGTAATCCAACTCTCAATGGGTCTACTGAGAAGTGCCCTTAATTATGTAGGTCTAACAGTAGCTGTCCAGCTCTAATGTTGGCTTAAGAATACAAAGACTAGCTTCTTAATGCATTGTCTAGAATGAAAGTAGCTAAATTAAATGTATAATAAGTTTAATTTGGATAGAGTTATGACTGTGAAAAGATCACTGGGAAAATTGTCAGTAGAACTGAATTTTAATTTTGATGTTATCTCACTAGTTGGGTGGCTTTGACCATATGGTCAGTTGAATGAGGCCAATTTTGACTCCCCTGGCGTGGGACCTAAATATTTGTGGAATTGAAAGAATGAACTTCTCTTTGCTGTTTTCCTGTTCTGTAAAGTGAAAAATTTCGATGTCTACGTTTGTATTGAGGAAGAATACCTTGCAAACTGCTATCCTTCACTTCTTGGCAGGACTTTTTATTTTGATACTGAATGCTCCACCTAACAGAATGTCAAAGTTGTAGTAGTTGCTTGTCAAAACTGGCTCAGTGACAAATGGGACTTTTTAAAAATGGTATCTCATGTTAATTTACTTTCTCTTAATGATTAGTGATGTTGAGCATTTTTATATGTGCTTATTTGCCAACCTTATTATCTTCTTCAGTAAAGTGTCTTTTCAAATCTTTAGCCCATTTAAAAAAATTGAGTTGTTTTATTGATGTGTAAGAGTTTTACCAATATTTTAGACACAAGTTCACTATTTGATGACGGTTTTCTCCCTGTCTGTTGCTTGTCCCTTCATTTTCTTTTCTTTTTCATTCAGCATCACTTAAGTGTACACAGTTCGGTGGGCTTTGATAAATGTGTAATGTCATGTATCCACCATTACGATATCATATAGAATAGTTTCATACAGTTAAAAAGCCTCTTGCTCCCATTATTCATCCCTTCCCTCCATCACAGATCTTTTTTCTTTTTTTTTCAAACATTCTCCCTTCCTTTCCTACCCTCCACTCATATCCCCTTCTCCAGTAATCTCTAATCTACTTTCAGTCTCTACAAATTTGCTGTTTCTAGTGATCTTTTTAAAATATCATACAATTTTTCCTATATGTCTTGCTTGTTTTGCTGAGCATAATATTTTCAGGATTCTTCTATGTTGCAGCATGTCTCATAACCTCATTTTGTCTTGTGGCCAAATAATATTCCACTTTGTGTATATATCACATTTGTTTTATTAGAGAGTTTGTAGGTTTAAGGCCAGTCATGCAGAAAATACAGCGTTCAAATATATACCCCCCCACACAGTTACTTCTTATTATTTATGCTTTGCATTAAGTGGTAATTTTGTTATAATTGATGGAATTATATAAATAAACACACTGTTAACTATATTCATAGTTACATTAGGATTCACTGTACTGTACAATCCCATATTTAAAAAAACTGTAAATTGTATAATATATATACATATATAACATATATACATATATAACATAAATACAAAGCAAAGAAAAAAAAGCAATAGTTTTCAAAGCACTCTTCAACAAGTAGTTACAGGACAGCTCTAGTTTGTCATGGGCTAACATACCATCATCTCAGATTTCTCCTTTTACCGGCTCCAGAATCCTATCTTATTTATTTATTTATTTAAACATTTCTAGTAACATATGTAGAACCTCAAATTTCCCCCTTTAACCACATGCAAATATATAATTCAGTAGTGTTAATTGTATTCACAGTTTTATGCTACCATCACCACCATCCATTACCAAAACTTTTCCATCACTGCAAACAAACTCCGTACCATAAAATGTTAACTTCCCCTTCCTGACCCTAAACTAGCCCCGGGTTATCTGTATTCCAGTTTCTGAGACTGTAAGTTTGCTTTTAATTATTTCATATCAGTAAGATCATAGCATCCTCTTATGTCTGACTTATTTCAATCAACATGGTGTCCTCAGAGTTCATCCATGTTGTTGGATGTACCAAAACTTTAATCCTTTTCATGGCTGAATAATATATATTTATTATATAATAATAATAGATATATAAACACCATGTTTTATGTATTGACTTAGCTGTCGACAGACAAGTCAGTTCCATCTTTTGGCATTCCTGAATAATCCTCTGTGAACATCAGTGGGCAAGTATCTGTTTGATCATATGGTAATCTATACCTAACTTTCTGAGGAAACACCAGACTATTTTCCGCAGCAGCTGCACATTTTACACTTCTAACAACAGTGAAAGTGTTCCTATTTATTTCTCTACATCATTCTAACACTTTTTTTTTTTTAGTAGTAACCATTCTAGTGGATGTACAATGGTGTCTCATTGTGGTTTGATTTGCCTTTCTCTAATGGCTCATGATGATGAATATCTTTTCATGTGATTATTGGCTGTTTTATGTTTTCTTTAAATAAATGCCTATTGAAATTTTTCGCCTATTTTTAATTTTTTAATTTTTTTTTCATTTTTTACATGGGCAGGCACCGGGAATCGAACCCGGGTCCTCTGGCATAGCAGGCGAGCATTCTTGCCTGCTGAGCCACCGTGGCTTGCCCATTTTGCCTATTTTTAAATAGAGTTGTTTGTCTTATTTTTGTGGAGTTGTAGGGTTTCTTTATATTTTCTGCATATTAAACCACTATTGGATATGTGATTTCCAAGTATTTTCTTCCATTGTATAGGTTGTCCTATTACTTTCATGATGAATTTTATTTAGAAGCTGTTTCAAGTGGGGAAAAAACCCTGTCAAGAAAGACCAGGTGGAAAATGAGTTCCCAGTAAAATGGAATTTTAGAGTCTAAAAGGCCAAAAAGATAATGGCCTTTTAGACTCTAAAAGGCCACTGTCATTTGAACATTGGCCAGTTACTTGCATTTCTTTGAGTGTGTTATTAATCACTGAATGTTGGTTTTCCTCTGAATTCCACACAGAGCATGCACTTCCCAACAATTTTATCATAAATCACCTCCTTTATACATACTAAGGAAAGCTATCACCAGAAACAAATCAATACAAATACATCAGGGACTGAACTTTCTCAGTAGTAGGTGACCCACATTTTGCAGAACTCTGCAAAGGAACTGAATAGGCTGTGGACTGAAGCAAATGAGGGAGAGTTAAGGAATTAAATATTTTAAATATCTGTAATTAAATCAGTCGTGGTGCTATAATTAGTGGCAAATTATTTTCATAGCACTGGAAAGCTGTGCAGAGAAGGTACCAAAAACACCCCAGCCTTGCAGATTTAAGGTAAAATGACACTTTGTTTGCCCACAAGTTCAGAAAGAACTTGTAGCGTGATCACCTGCCTGATGAATTTTGACTCTCAGCAGCAAAGTTTTAGGAGCCAAAGAGGAGTCCACAGTGGGCAAGGGGAGCAGAGAAGAGAAACATATCAAATGTAAACTTTAAAGACAGTAAAGTGTGAACAACTCCCATTCAGATCCCAGAGTTGTGAGGAAGTCCCCCAAAGTAGTTGTTAGATTAAGAAAAATTTTAAAAATCCCATTTCCCATAAAACACAATGCACAGAAGTTTGGGAGATAATGGGAAAAATTGTCAGAGAAATGCTCAGTGAAAATTGAGTTCTTTAACTCAGATATTTTAGGGTTGAAGCATGTCCTATATTCATCCAGGCAACAGTGCCTTTTGTTTTTAGCAGAGATGTGACGATGAGTGACACCAAATGGTTTCACAGAGCAACTTTCCTTTTGGGTGGTATCTAGGCTTACAAGGATTCGAGCTGAACTGCAAAGCCTTGTGAACAGTAGTTTCCAAGTTCTGGCACTTCCTTCTGAAACACAGTGGCAAACCCATACACTCTGTCATGTTACGTTTTATATTTTGAAATATGGAAGCATATTTTAAATACTCTTAAGGCATTTATTTATTAAAACATTCTTTGTCAAGATTTCACATTAGCTTAAAATTCAGTTCAGTCTTTCCGTTTCTACACTGAGGTCTGCACTTCAATGAGTGGAGACCTCAGTGCGTCCAGCAGTGTGTCCAGAGATTACATGGTGAGCCCAAGGGTCCAACCTCTTTGTTCCCTAGGTGAACCAACTAGGTGCTAATACTACTCTGCTACAGGGTAAAATCTGCTGACTCAAACTTAAGGACAAGAAATGAAACTTATGTTAAGTGCACTTTGTAAGAAGTGTTACTTTTTGCTTATGAAAAGAAACCAGCGAGTCCTCTAAGAGTAACACATGGGGGTATGTTATAGTTAAGCACATGATTTGGAGTAGAGAATTCGATGTTGCTCTGCTGGTCTAGTTTGTCAGTATTTTTCTTGTTCCTTCTGTGGGCCCCCACAAAGCTTTTGTTTGTGGCATAGAGAATGTCCACAGTCCTCTGCAATACAGGGTTGTTCCCCCCCTTGTTTTTCTGGCAGATCAATTCAACGTTCCTTAGCTCACCAAAGTAGAAATCTCTCTCCTTCTCCAAATCTTTGATGGTAGGTTTCAATATGTTGACCTCCTGTCTCATTTCGGCTGCTTCATCTTCCTCATTGCCCACACTGGGATTCTTTCTCACCATACCTGGGCCAGCCTTGGGAGTTGCAGTAATTCTCTGTGTTGAGGTAGGCCTCTGCGCTGTGAGAGCTGAGAAGTTTCTTTGGTTTATTCAGAACAGGAGCAATAAGGCAGGGGACCACTGCCGTTTCTTGACCTTGCTGCAAGATCATGGTCTTTTCCATCACAGTTTGTATCAAAAAACTTCTTGAACTACTGAACAAATTGAGAATTGTCTAGAAGCTTTCCTTTTATTAATTTATCTGCAAAAGTTATTTGTCAGCACCCTCATTCTCTTAAATCCTGCTTGTAGTATTTTGAAGTAATGGGTGTATTCATATCCTAACATAGCTTGGAATTTCACTTTCTTCAAGCATTAGAGCTGGGGAACAGCATGTCCATTAGTTGACAGTAGGACGCTCCTGAGGACAACTCTTCAGTCTTTGTCAGATTCAACTATAAAGACTTGTCAGTTATGCCAGCATGTCACATTGACTTAAGTTATTACTGGTAACTGATGTTGAGTATATGTTTACTGCCATCTTCGGTTCTTGGCTGGACCACATCCACTGCCTGTGCCTGGCTCTGGTTCTTTTTTTGTCTTGTTCAGACTGCCTGGTCCTGTCCTCCCTCCCACATAATGACTTCACATGCACCGCCCACCCCCCACCCCTCTCTGTACACTGACAAAGCTACAAAAGTATTAAATTTTGATGAAGTCCCATTTATATATATGTATTTTTTGTTACTCATGCTTTCAGTGTAAATCTGAGAAATCACTGCTTAACACAAAGTCCTGAAGATGCTTCCCTATATTTTCTAGCAGTCTTATAGTTTTGGTTCTTACATTTAAATCTTTGATCCATTTTGAGTTAAGTTTTCATATGTAGTATGGTCCATTTTCATTCTTTTCCATATGGTTATCCAGTTTCCCAGCATTTGTTTCAGTTTGTCCAGTTTCCCATTTGTTGAAGAGACTATTCATTCTCTGTTGAGTGGACTTGGCACTGTAGTAAAAAATCATTGGGCCATCAATGTGAGGGTTTATTTCTAAACTCTCAAGTCAGTTCCATTCATCTGTGCCTCTCTTTGTGCCAGTACCATGCTGTTGATTACTGTAGCTTTGTAATAATTTTTAAAATCAGGAAATGTGCGTTCTCCAACATTGCTTTTTTTTTGTTCTTCTTTTTAAAGATGGTTTGACTATTTGGGTCCTCTTGCTCTTCCGTTTAAATTTAATGACTGGCTTTCTATTTCTTCAAAGAAGGCTGTTGGTATTTTGGGATTACATTGAATCTGTAAATTGTTTTGGATATGACATCTTAACAATATGTAGTCTTCTAGTCCATGAGCACAGAATATCCTTCCATTTACTTAGCTCTTCTTTGTTTTTTTTTTTTTTTTAAGTAATGCCTTTTAATTTTCCATGTGTAAGTGGTTCACATCTTTGGCTAAATTTATTCCTAGGTATTTTATTAATTTAGTTGGTATTGTTTGGGATTTTTCTTCTTGGTTTCCTCTTCAGATTATTCACTCCTCCAGTATAAAAACAC
The DNA here is from genome assembly GCF_023851605.1 of Tamandua tetradactyla. Lineage (NCBI taxonomy): Eukaryota > Metazoa > Chordata > Mammalia > Pilosa > Myrmecophagidae > Tamandua > Tamandua tetradactyla. The sequence continues at coordinate 38,739,034 of NC_135339.1, read as the reverse complement.
TGTTGATTTTTAATTTCCACAAATTTGTGAATTTTCTAGTTCTCCCTCTGTTACTGATTTCTGTCTTCATTCCATTGTAGTTGGAGAAGATACATTGAATGATTTCAATATTTTTGAATTTGAGATTTGTTTTGCAGCCTAATATATGATATATCTTGGAGAATGATTCATGTGCACTAGAGAAGAATGTGTAATCTGGTGTTGCTGTGTGAAGTGTCCTGTATATGTCTGTTTGGTCTACTTGTTTATAGTATCATCCAAATCTTCTATTTCCTTATTGAACTTCTGTCTAGATGTTCTATTCATTATTGAAAGTGGCATATTGAAGTCTTCTACTATTAATGAACCATCACTTTCTTATCTGAAATCTGTTAATATTTGCTTCATATGTTTTTGGGCTCTGCCATTAGATGCATGTATATTTATAATTGTTACGTCTTCTTGTTGAATCACCTCTTTATCAGTGTATAGTGACCTTCTTTGTCCCGTGTAACAGTTTTTTTTTTTTACTCTAAGCCTGTTTTATATGGCATTACTATAACTATACCAAATGTCTTTTGGTTACTATTTGCATGGTATATTTTTTTCATACTTTCACTTTCAACCTACTTGTGTCTTTGCATTTAAGGTGGGTCTCTTATAACGCATACAGTTCGGTTATGCTTTTTAAATCCGTTCTCCAATCTCTGCCTTTTGATTGGAGAGTTTTAGCCATTTATATTACATTTTAGCCATTTAAAGTAGTTGCTGATAATTTAGGATTTTTCTTGACATTTTACTATTTGTCTTTGTCTTACACTTTTTTGTTCCCTCAATTCTACCATTAATGCCTACTTTCATATTTATTTTAATTTTTATAGTATACCATTTTGAGTCTCTTCTCATTTCCTGTTGTATGTATTTCTCATGTATTTTATTTTTTGGTTACCATGGAGCTAAAATTTAACATCCTAAATCTATAGTAATCATGTTTGACTTGATACCAACTTAACTTCAATAGCATGCAGGTAAACTGTTCCTATACCCCTTTGTGACTCTCCTTTTATTGTACTTCTTACACATTATATATGTTCTGTGTCCAAAATCATAGACTTATCATTAGTTGTTATGCATTTGCATTGTAGAGTCTGTAAGAAGTAAAAAGTGGAGTACATACCAAAAAATACAGTACCATAGTATGAACTTTTGTAATTACCCATGTGGAGTTCTTTATTTCTTTATGCCAGTTCTGTCTACTTTCTAATGTCCTTTCTTTTCAGTCTGAAGAACTTCCTTTACTATTGCTTTTAAGGTAGGTCTAGTGGTGATAAATTCCCTCAACTTTTTCTGTGAATGTCTTGATCTCTCCCTCATTTTTGAAAGATAGTGTTGCTGGATATCAGAGTGTTGGTTTTCTTTCAGCCCTTTAATTATTTTGTCTCATTTCCTTCTTGACTGTATAGTTTCTTATGAGAAATTAGCATTGATTCATATTGGAACTCCCTTATACGTAATGTGTCATTTTTCTCTTGTAGCTTTTGCAACTCTCTCCTTGTCTTTGGGGTTTGGCAGTGTGACTGTATGGGCATAGTTTCCTTTGAGTTTATCCTGTTCGGGGTTTGTTGGAATTCTTAAATGTGTACATATTTAAATGTGTATATTCATGCATTTTGTCAACTTTGGGATGCTTTCTGCCATTGTTTCTATGAATATTATTCTGCGGCTCTTTTTGTTCTCCTTCGGGGACTCCTGTAATGTGTATATCAGCACACTTTGTGGTGCCCTGCGTGTCTTTTAGGCTTGGTTCACTTTTTTTCATTTTTTTTACTTTCTGTTCTTCAGCCTGGATCATTTCAGTTATCCTGTCTTTGTGTTTACTCATTCTTTCTTCTGCTTCTCCATTCTGCTGTTGAAACCCTCTAGGGAAATTTTCATTTCACTTATTGCAGTCTTTAACTCCAGTATTTGTTTGGTTCTTTTAAAAATTGTATCTGTTGAGATTGTCATATTGTTCATTCATTGTTTTCTTAATATCATTTAGTTCTTTCTCATGTTTCCCTTCATCTCCTTGAGCATATTGAGGATTAGTTTTTTTAGTCTCTTGTATGTCCACAGTCTGTTCCTCGTTAATGATTTCTGAATTTTATCTTGTTCCTTTGGATGGGCCATTTCCTGTTCCTTTGTTTCACTTGTAACCTCATGTTGCTCTTGGTAATTTTAATATTTTAAAGTGTTAGCTCTGGGGTTTAGACCCTGAACTGCCTGTTCCAGCTAGTTATATGTCAGAGATTTCCTTAAGTGCCAGGAGCTTTTAACAAAAACAAAGCAGGGCAAAACCCAAAAAACCAAGAAAACCACAAAAAACTACCCAAAAACCTTTCACAGTCTCTGCAAATTGACTCTACATTGGTTGGTGCTTTCTGTGAGAGTTTAGCCCTCATACTAAGGTCATTCAAATGTGAATGTGAAGAGTGGGTACCACACCCTCTTTTCTGAAGCTGTGTCTTGTTCTGGGTTGTGCTTGTTTGTGGCATTAGGAATTCACCTGTTCACAGGAATTTGAATGCCCCTCTGTGTCCTATGAAATTGGTTTTCTCCCCCTCCCAGTGCTGTAGTGTATAGCTTAAATCAGGTAATCCTTTGCCCCACACTGCTGTGACTTGTATTTCTTACACTGATTTAGGTATCTGCAAGTTGCTTCTGTCTTCAGGGCAGGTTCTGGGAGAACAAGTAGCAGAGTTTCCTCGTTCAGTTTTTCAGACTGCCACCTGATAGATTGGCACTGACATACACACACTGTGGTATTCACATACGGGTTACTCTGCTTCCTCTGGAACAAGGCCAGTCACCCACATTTGTAGCTCAGGATCCTTCCATACTGTTCTGGGCAAGTGGTTGGAGAGGGCCCAGCAGATGTGCCTCATCTTTTGAAGCTGCATTTTCTTGATTCAACATTTCAACCCTTTAACTCTTTTCAGAGTTCTGAGGAATATGGCTTGGCCAGTTTTTTCCTCCTATGCATAAACTCTGTGAAGCAACAGCATCCTGGATCATCTTATGTCACCATCTTTGTTGACCAGGAGCCTGTACCACATTTTGTTTATATACTCATTTGTTGATGTATGGTTGAGTTGTTACCAGCTTTTGGCTATTGTGAATAATGTTGGTGTAAATATTAGTGTTTGTGACCCTGTTTTCACTCTTTGAGAATATATTTAGAAATGGGATTGCAGTGTCAGATGGTATTTCTATATTTAACTTTTTGAGTAACTGCCATATTACTTTTCACATACATTGGCTTTACCAATTTACAGTCCCACCAACAATGCACTAGAATTCCAATTTCTCTAAATTATCTCAAACACTTAAGTTCAGTGTTTTCAATGCTAGTAATCCTTGTGTGAATTAAGTGGTATCATACTGTGGCTTTAATTTACATTTCTGGTATAGCTAATGATGTTGAGCATCTTTTCATGTTTATTTGCCATTTGTATATCTCCTTCATAAAAATTTCTCAAGTCCTTTTCACATTTCTTAGTTGTTTTATGTCTTTTTGTTGAGCTGTGGGATTTCTTTATATATTCTGCATATTAAACCCTTTTCTGATATGTGGCTTGAAGCTGTTTTCTCTAGTACTTGTAGGTTGTCTTTTCAATTTTAAAAAAATTTCCTTTGCACAAAAAAGTTTTTAATTTTGATGAAATCAGTTGTATCTGTTGTTCCTTTTGTTATTTGTGCTTTTGGTGTCATATATAAGAATTTATTGTCAAATTCAGGGTCATGAAGATTTTCCCCTGCGAGTTTCATAGTTTTAGGTTTTATATATTTAGGTCTTTGATCCATTTTGAGTTGATTTTTGAATATGGTTTCTGGTAGGGATCTAATTTAATTCTTCTGCATGTGGATTTCCAGTTTTCCCAACACCATTTGTTGAAGAAACTATTCTTTCCCCACTGTGTGTACTTAGTACCCTTTTCAAAAATCAATTTGCCATAGATGTGTGGGTCTGGTCTGTTTCTGGATTGTGAATTCTTTTCCACTGATCTGTTTTTTACCTTTCTGCAGGAACACGGTGTTCTGATGATTGTCACTTTGTAACACAGTTAAAAATTGGAAACCATGAACCCTTCAATCATCTTGTTCTTTTTCAAAATTGTTCTGGCTGTTCAGTTTCCCTGTGCATGTTCATATAAATTTGTGGGTCTGTTTTTCCAGTTTTTATAAAAAAGGCTGCTGGAATTTTGATAGGGATTACATTGAATTTTTAGATTGCTTTGGGTAATATTGACCTATTAACAATTTTAACTCTTCCAAACAATGAATATGCAGTGACTTGCCATTTATTTAGGTTGTCTTATTTTCTTACAGTAGTGTTTATAATTTCAATACACAAGGTTTATGCGTTCTTGGTTAAGTTTATTCTTTTAGATGCTCTTATAAAGGATTTTTTTTTCTTAATTTCCTCTTCAGATTGTTCATTGCTAGTATATACAAACAATTATTTATTTGGTGTGTTGGTTTATTCCACTTTGCTGTATTCATTTATTAGCTCTAATAGTTTTCTTGTGTATTCCTTTGTGTTTTCTACATAGAAGATCGTGTTATCTGCAAATAGAGATAGTTTTATTTCTCCTTTCCCATTTGGATTCTTTTTTAGTTTAGTTTTTTTTTCCCCTAATGGCTCTGGCAAGAACTTCTGATAAAGTATTGAATAACAGTGATAAGAACAGGCATCCCTGGGCAGGCCAAGTGGCTCAGTGGCAGTTCTTGCCTTCCATGTTGGAGACCTGGGTTCGATTCTTGGTGTCTGCCCATGTAAAATTAAAGAAAGAAAGAAAAAAGAAAAACAGTTATCCTTGTCTCATTCTTGATTCAGGGGGAAAGCTTTAAATCTTTCACCACTGAGTATGTTGTAAGCTGAGAGTTTCCCATAAATGACCTTTATTATATTGAGAAAGTTTCTTTCTCTTGCGACTTTTCTGTGTTTTCATCAAGAAAGGTGCCACATTTAGTTGAATGACTTTTCTGCATCTACTGAAGTAACCTTGTGTTTGTTTCCTGTCATTCGCTCAGTGTGTGTATGTGAATGGAGTAGTGATTAAAGAAGTATATGGTGCCAATTGAAACCCAAGTAGATTGTAAAGTCATTGCAAGGCCTACAACGGAAACAACTCAGAAGTAGGCCATGTCGGATGAACCACCAGCTGAAAATGCAGCCTCGTGTGTGGGACTGATTACAGATAGGAAGTCGTGGAGCACTAAAGCTGATAATGCTGATAGTTGCATTTGCTCGTTTAGTTCTTTAGTACAAAAGGAGATCGTTTTCATCGATGTGTGTAAATAGTGAGTTTTTTAGACAAGAAATTGAGTGTGAAATTATCTAAAGAATGAATGAAATTAAGTGGATCACTGTTTTATTCTTTTTCAACTTTGACAGGTGAGGCACATTAGTAAGTATTGAGCTTTAGGGGAGCAGGGATAACCCCTTGTTCACCTGGGTGTTCTTGTAACTGATACTTAACAGTTTGAATATGTAGATTGAAAAAGAAGCTGTTTTAAATGTGTACATTTTTATTTACAGCTGCTGCTGAAGGAAAAGGCAAAAGTGGAGAAGACTTTTTTCAAAAAGTAAGTTGCTTTTTACTCTTGCCTTGGGGATAATTAAGGGGAAATATGCCTGTTTCAACAGCTAAAGTAGAAGTCCCTGAGAGCTCTCCTTCCATATGAAGGGGACACGATTTGATAAAATGCTGGGAAACACTTGCAGTAAGGAAAGGGAGATGCTGGATAGGATTTTACCATTCTAAGAAGGCTCTTTCATGGGCAGTTCTAAAGAGTTTTTTATTTGAGGTGAGGAGGCAACGAGGTATTATGGGTTGTCCAATTAATTTCTTACATGCAGAACAACAAAATGTTGTCCTAATTATCTTCTTTGACAAACTGCTTGTCCCCTGTATTTTCCCTCCCCAAACACATATCTGACCTGGAGGTTGGATAGGCAGGGTCCCTTTCAGGATTCTTCATTATCGTTAAGCAGTGACCATGGGCAAGTTGTCCCTTAGACGTATTGATCACCACTGATAACCTTGTCCATACTCTTAAAGGTCTGACCTTCAGTGAGGCCAGTCTGGCCAGTCGTATACAAATAGGGGCTGCAGCTGATTAAAAAATGAACATGAGAAACTTTAGAGGGCAGTTGATTAATTCTGCTCAGCTCTTTCCTTAAGACAAGCGTTTCATATAAGATACTATGCCTGTCCTTTCAAAGCAATTGCCTTGAATTCATATACTTTCTTTTGTTCATTTGGATTTATTGTTCACAGTCCTTGTGTTGGAATCCAAAAAGCATGAGTGGAGGAAAAAACATACAGGTGTCTTAGAGGAAGGCAAGACTATAAAAGCATTGTTGTGACTACAGATGATGTTAAATAGTGCTCTAGAGGGTCCTCTCATCCTTGGGAAAAGCATGTGTGTAATCAGCAGTGGTTTTTACAAGCATTCTCATTCTCTTGCCTTCTGTAATCTACTTTTTGTCAACTCCATCATTCATCTGCATTCCCTTCCAGGGATATTAAAAGTAATAATGCACACATCCCAGACTTGCCTTGGGTTGGCTGTGATAGCACAAATAAAATAGATGCTATCTGTGGAAGGATTTACTTTTCATACTTCTTCAACTCATATGTAGATGTAAAAAGCAGACTGCTCTGCCTTATGTGATTCAGAGATTTAAAAGCTGAATCAGAACACAATGTATGTGATCATAAACGACCTTCATTCTTAGAAGATTTGCTAATACTTATCACTCTTTGTGGACCCGTATATACATTCCAGCTGTCTAAATGGAAACACATGTTGGAATGCAGAGACACGTGTGACCCACAAATTATGAGTTGGAGAAGTAGATTCCAGCATTGGTCATGGGTTAATAAGCTCTTTGAATAGCTATTGGAGGTGTTTTAATCCCATCATTTACTAATTTAGTTCTATAGAAAATATCTTCTTGATTTACAAGTAGATATGGATTTGTACCCTAGAAAAAAACTGTAACTTAATAAAGGGCAATCATCCCAAATTCCAGAAGAGTAATTTTCAGTATTTTGACCAGACAGAAGTAGATGTTATGGTTCATCTACGTAGAATGGAGTAATGGAGAAGTATTGGATTGTCCTCCAGGGGCTTTTTTCTAGTCACATATATTCCAATTTCATATAATAACTCTTTGACATTAAGGACAAGAAAGAGGACACAGTGCTGCTCATTATGATCCTTGAAGAACTACTTTTCTTCTCCCAGGGTAAATCAAATTTAAATATTTTATTTCTCTTGAAATCTATTAGACAAAAGACTAACCTGCTGTAACAGAGAAATCCAACAAATGTAGTGACCTAAACAACAGAGTCACTTTTTGCTCTGATGTAACCTTCCGAGTAGGGTGTTCCAGTTAGTGGGCAGCTATGCTCATGCTTGCATTCAGGGACCCAGGTGCCTTCTGAGGCATAGCTCTACTGTTCCTTAAGGAATGGACCCTGCTTCTGTCATTGAAGCTGGGTCACCACTACACCCAAATGAGAGGTGGTGAGAAAGGGGAAGACAGTGTGGTCTTCAGACACAGGCCTGGATGTGGCATGCGTCACTTCCTGTTTTATTTCCATTGGAGGAAACTTAAGTCACATTTGCCCTACTTAACTGCAGTGGTGGATTGGAGGTTGGGGGCTGGGATATTTGGAGGCAAGATGGATTTTGCAGGCACTATTCACGAAAGTAATTGCTAGGAAAAAAATGTATGTAATCCGAGTGTGTCTTCATGTGCTATTCTTTTGAAATCTTTTTAATGGAAATGATAGTTTTGAGGAACAATTTACTGTATTTTCTACTTCAGTATAATTTATCACAAATAATTATACTTAATTTGATCTACATATTTCATCTGCCTTGAATAATAGTAATGTATACTAAATCTATTATTTATTACAAGTCATTTATAAATTTTCTACAATGAATATGTAATTAATATTGTGAAAAAGTAGCCTGTAACCCACTTTTGAAAGAGACCTACTGTTTATACACCCTTAGTCTTTTCTTCTGTGTGCATTAAAAAAGTATATAAAGTAATTTTTAATATTCTCTGGCTAATGGGATTACAAATTATTTGCATTGGATATATCTCTCAAATATTTTTTTCTGTGTTAAAACTTAGCAAAGTTCTCCATAACTGTACTTTTTTCTTTGGCTAGCTATACTTTCAAAAGGAGGGAATGGTTATAGCTTTATCAGTATTCTTTCTCATCCTCTGTCCACTCCTCATGGCAACTCTACCTAATTGAGACACATGGAAGCAATCTGCCAGGGTTTAAAAAAATTTTTTTAAACAATTCTTTGGGCAGTTGTTCATGGTTTGCTCACTGTCTGTCCTATTTCCTTTTAATCAGTTTCTTTTTACTCCCTCTTGTGAAATGACTATGGCCAGATCTTGGAAAATGTGTTACAGTATATTAGGTGGGGACAGCTACAGTGATTACATTACAAATGTGATTCATCACAGCAGCAAAATTTTTTAGGAATCTGTAATCCTAGTGGCTGAAGGAAGACAAAATCCAGTCAGCAGCATAAAGGATGAAAACCAAATTTTCTGTTCTATTGGGTTTAGTATAAACAGCATTTTGCCCCAAAATACACATATTTTAAATGTAGCATTATTTTATGCTCTTAAAATATGTTGGACATTCATTGGGAACTAATCTATAAACTGTTGCTTTTCACAAGGATTAACAGGTAGGACTGACGTAAATGAGATACTTCCTGGTTGCTTATGTGGTATCTTTTTATCCCCACCCAAACTCCTCTTTTTTAGGCAAACAGGTTAGTTTTGGCATTTTTGAGATTGGAAAATAACAGCTGGTGTCTTCTTAGGAAAGTTATTGGAAGGAATATTTGGCTCCCTCTCCACTTTAAAATGAATGCGTTAGGTGATTTTAGATGGGGGCTACTTGATTCTTTTATTGGGGGAAGACAGAGATTGTAAAATTACTTCTGCTTTCTCCACTTGGCCTTTATTTTGTGTATTTTGAATGAATCATATTCCTCCAGTAATATAAATGAATTTTAGTTTAATTATTTAAAAATGAATACACTTGTAGTCTATGGATGTACTTTTTCTGACACTGAACCTTTATGCTTAAACATAACAGTTTAAACAAATTATATTTTTAGTTTTAATTTTAATATTTTTGATAGGTAATACATTCTCATGTCCAGAAGCATTGGACCATGAATGTATGAAACTGAATTCATGAACTAAGTCTAAGGGAAACTCTGAATTAGATTAAGAGTTACAAATGGTTATACAGTAAAGAGTCTCTATTTTATGTCATAGTGGTTTCTGAAAGTTCGCTGAGAAGATTGTGCAGTATTACTCTGTTGGTCCCACACTTGAATGAAGATTGTCACCAGTGAACATTTAGGCCTTAAAAGTTAACAGTCTGGGACACTGAATTCTTATTACTGATTGCAGCTTATTACTGAGAATAAGCTTCAGTGAAAGATTCTGTAGTCCTGATTCTCTCCTGCTACTGGCCAGATAGGGATAATGGACTGTTTATAAGATTGAGCAAAAAAAGAATAAACCAAAAGAAGGGTTGTCTGGTCAATTTCTGGTAAATCATTAAATATCCTGTTTTTAGATCCTACAGTTTATGTATCTTCATACATCAGGGGTCCAGCAGATAGGGGTTAGTGAGAAAAGATGAACTGCCTTGCTCATCATCCACTCTTTGACTGTTCTAAGGTCTATCCTTACATTCTTTTGAACATGGGAAGCCTGGGTGTGGGATACATTTATAGAGTCACCTGAATCAAATTGTGCCATAATGTTATATATTTTGGCAGTAATTTCAGGCAACTGCTTTATGAAAACCACGTTTACTGTTTTATTCCTCTTTCTGGAAACATGGAAACAGATTACATTGTTTAGATTTTTGTAAAGTTTATAGTTTTTTAAAAAAAGTTTAATTGATTTAATTTTTATTGTCTATTACAATAAAATTGTAATAGATTGTTTTACGCTTTCATTGCCTACATTTTTCAGAGGTCAGAAGCATCATACAGATTAAAAGCCTCTATAGGAGAAGTTAGGAGCCATAGAGTTCTGGTCCGTTTGACTACTTTTATTTCTGAAGTGTATGTTTTGATGGTATTGAATGCAAGCTAATTGCTATCAAGCCTTTTTGAGCGGATAATAGCAATCTTTCTGGTGTAAATTTAATTATTTTTTGTTAAAATGATCTTTCTTTTCTTGAAACCAAATTGAAAGCATTGGACCATGAATTGATGAAACTGAATTCATGAAACTAGATCTAAGGGAAACTCTGAATTTGATTCTGATTTGCAGTGTGCCTGGGATAGACTAACCATAGAAAGTCCAATTAAAGGATATATTGGTGGTGGTCTAAGAAAAGACTTCTAAATTATGTTGTAAAATCTTCTCCCTGAATGGATTACATGCTTATCTGTTAACATTTCCCTTAACTGAAAAATATTATATCATACAAACTTGCCTTATTTATGATTGATGTTAAAATTTGAGAAAAATTTCCACATTACACAGATAAACAAAAATTAAATGAATAGGCTAATATACCGATTTAAATATTTCTCTGTGGATTGGAAGCAATTTTTGCAGATAGTGGCATTAAATATTTTTTTAAAAGGATTACCTTCAATTAGTTCCAAACGCAGGAACTATACATTTGCTTTGGTAGTCTATGTATGGCAGTCACATATTCAGTGTGGATACTTAGTGTGGCAGAATTTACAATAGTGAAAATTTAAAAATAACATAGTCATTGTAATGTTTGAAATATTGTACATCAAATTTTGGGTTTAGATTACTATGTAGCCATTAAAAAGCAAGCTTTTTAAAATAAATATTTAAAGTGACTTAGGAAATTGCTATATAAATGCAGAAATGCAGACTAAATGCATAAAACAGTCTGATTCAAGTTTGATTATATATGTTTATGCCCCTAGAAAATGGCTGAGCAGGAGTTGTGCCAAAATATTAAAAAGTGACTGTCTGAGTGGTGAGATTATGGTTAATTTTAATTTTTTCTCTACATTTTTCTACAATGGATCTCTGTTTTTAAATTAGGACTAAAAAGCGACAAAAATGTCAACAACTGCACATTTGTGTAATAAAGCAAGTTGTAGTGGCTAAAAAAGTTGCCCATGGAGTCATAAATTCATCAATTTATTGAACATCCATTATTATTGTTGAAAAGGACCTACTTGATCATTTGGTTTTGCTTCAAGTACTGAAATTACCTTTGTTTCATTTACAGCTTTTATAAAAATGAAACAAGTTTCAGATACATACACGGTAGATAATTCATTTTTGACTAATCTTTAAAAAGTCTTTCCCCTTTCATTTCATCCATTTGCCCTTGTTTTGCCATCTGGAGCTAGAAAGAGACTTGAGGTTTTTTTAAACAGCATTTCTGTGCCTGCTTTTCTTCAGGCTAGAGATTCTTAGTTTATTATATGTCATGTGACTTAGTTTTCAGATCCCTCATCATGCTCCTTACTTTAAGGAACAAGATCACCGTCTCATTGTAAATGTGGTAACGTTATCTAGGGTACAGCATTTTGGATGCAGCCTCACTAGTACATTTCTAGTGAGGTCAAAATATCCATGATATGGATGTGATCCAGAAGTAGCTAAAACATAACATTGTATATGTTTCAAGCGCTACTGAATTGTACATGGACATGAAGAATGGACATTTCTTGCCACTGCTTCACTCAACTGAAGAGGAAAGATTGGCTCCGGTGTCACTGATGGTCTGTACCATAAAATGGGGATATGTCTTGATTTCAGACTGGCAGGTAAAGGCCCACAAGATGTGGCTCATAGTCGTTTGTGTTTTACTCAGAGCTCTTGACCTGATGGTTACTTGGAGACCATGTTGTAGTTATTTGGCCAGAATATGAAAGTGTGGAAAGCATGACTTTCAAAGATTTCACCTGGCTTAGATTGTGACTTGGTAGTCAAAACTCCCCTATGATTTTTCTTCTTCACTGTGAACTCATGGGGAAAATGACTCAGCCACAGGATGACCATCCATAAATGATGGGATCAGTGCAGTGCCTCTTGGTCTCATTCAAATGCTATTTAATAAAGAGATTTAAGCTTTACTGATTTGAAAAGCAGTCACAGAAGTCAGTGCATTTTATAGGTGGTTGTGGTGGTATCTCTTTGTTCTGAGACAAGGAAACCATAGTCATGGATTGATTTCTTTCAAGGTCATACAGTAAATTGGTGGCAGCCAGGACTTGAGAAGTTTTTTAACTTTGTTTTGACTGTCATTAATAAAAGCTAAATGTTTTTCTTTAAATCAGGAATGATCATGCGCTCTTGGATGGGCTGTGCTTCTGTGGTGAGAGAAATTCTGGCTAAAGCTGCAAATTTTGCGAAGTAGAGCTCTGGATTAGTGTGATTTTGGTACTTTTGAGAAAAAGGCTGGAGGCAAATTAATGCAGTGAATAAGTGGAATGGATTTTGTGTACCTTAATACTGTATTTCAGTAGTCATACTTCAAAATCCGAGTAAGGTTGATCATTCTGAAGCTTGTTTTACTATTCTTATATTTCACTATTTTAATATTCTGTCTAGGAGATTTACATTAAAGATCCCATGAATCAGTCTTTCCTTCAGTTTTGGGACTCTTCTTTTAGGCTTTCGCTTCAGGTGTTTAGTATTTTGCTTTTTATTTAGATAAAAGATTGCTTTAGAATTTGTACTTTGTTTAATTCATCTCTTGCCTTGCTTTGTCTCTGAATAGCCTTTATAGTTTATGTGATTATGGTGCCTCCCTTCCAACATACCTTACCCTGAAAAAGGAGAGGAATAAGCCTCGTTTTGCAGCCCCTGGCTCTGGTTCCCTGTTCTTCCAGCCACAGCTGATTGGTGCTAATTATGGGCACCAGACCCAATAATGAACCTTCTGGAGACAGTGCCCATGAACTGGGTGACCCCAGAAGGTCACATGAGCCAGATTCGCCTGTAGTGAATAGAAAATTAAGACTGAGTGGTAGTGGGAACTGAATAAGAAAGATTATATTGTAGGTGGGGACAAAGGAGAAGCTGTGAGTGACAGCATTGGTCACAGGAAAGCAGAGTTATGAGGGAGAAGAAGGTGTGAGTAAGCGCAGTAAATAGAGGGGCATCATAGAGCAGATAAGTAAGAATTGCCCTTACCTGGAGCTGTCGCAGTCCTGATGCCTCCGATTACGATCGGCAGGCTTCCTTGTAGTTCTCTCCCCTTCTCCTGGTGTAGGGAACCACTTTACCAGTCCTTGTAATCAACAGTCAAACTAAAATGCGTAGAAGTCATGTCCTTTCTTATCTGAATAATTGCACAATCATCTTTTCTTCACAGATTTTATGCACATACGCTTTAAAAAAAAAAATCCATATAGTCACTTAATCCCTTAACAAGTGGCTCAAGTTAAGTTTTTTACCTAAAGGAGCAGGCCATTTAGGTGATATGTAAGACCTTTCCCCCAAACCTGTCATTTGAAATGTGTACGTAACAGCAACAGCAACAACATAGTGTTTTTTTTTTTTGTTGTTGTTGTTGTTTTATATGCTGTTTGGTGGGGTCACATTTCATTGTTTTTCTATGTGAGTATCCCATCATTGCAGTACCATTTGTTGACTTTTGTTTGCTTGTTTGTTTTTTGTTTTTTTTTGCTTGCTTGTGTGTTTTTTGGGAAAGTACATGGACTGGAAATCGAATCCGGGTCTCCTGCATGGCAACTTAGAATTCTACCACTGAACTACCCTTGCACCCACTCCCGTAGTGTGTTTTTAAAACATTAAAACGAGCTATACCAGTGTGTGGGAGGTACACTCTCAGTAGTATTCTTATTCAGGTGCGTTTCTTTTTCCAGGTCAGTTACCAGTATTATTCAGGAAATAATAAGACCATGGCTATTAATATCTTAGGTCAAGAAAGCAAATACTGTCCTCCTTATTTTCCAAAAAGATTTGTAAGGGGCTTTTTGCCTACATATCATGATTTCCTCCTTCTCCTCCATCTTTGGTATTAATATTGGTTTAGTCAATGTTATCCTTTTTAGGACAAGTTTGTAGCCAGCTAGTACAGCATATGAACATTTTCAGTTTTTCTTAAGAGTGTTGAAGGAAAACACTTTATTGCTCTATGCTTTTTTAAGTAAAATTAACCTTGAATCATATTATTAAGTACAATTGCTCTCTCAGTTTGTGTGTTTAGCAATTGTGGCTTTTCCCAAACTGGCTCCCTTAGAGTTTTTTTAGCGTGGACACAAGTTCCTCTCTGAAAACTCTCTTTTGGCATTATAAATGGTGAAAAAACAAAACTTCATTAATTTTTTCCCTTTATATTCCTTTCTTCTTTCTTTTGGTGAAATCAGAATAGTATAGAAGTGAGTAAGTTTGTGTTTCTGTACTTTGACATTTACTCTTTATTGGTGCTTTTGTCACCCTACATTATCATCCAGTGAGTCAAATTTTCTGTTTCTTAGTAGTTAAAATGATGATAGCTAGGGAATAAGAGAATTTATGCAGAAATGAAACGGACTGTAGGCAAGAATATAGAGGCTTTTGTGTTTCCTTCTTGGTCCTCTTTCCTGCGTTTACCATTAATTACTTTTTTTTTTTTTTTTTTTTTTTAGGAAGGGAAGGAAAGACAGAGAAGGAAGGAAGGATGGAAGGAAGAAAGGGAAACATTTTTAAACATTTTCTTGTTTTATTATATTTTGTTTGTTTGTTTGTTTTTTACATGGGCTGGGGCCGGGAATCGAACCGGGGTCCTCCGGCACGGCAGGCAAGCACTCTTGCCCGCTGAGCCACCGCGGCCCGCCCATTAATTACTTTTTGAAAGGAACAAAAAAAAACCCAAAACAAAACAACTTCAGTTCCCATGTGCCTTATGTTTACTGTAGAGTTATTGGAAAACCATAATCCCCTGTGAGTAAGAAAACTTTAAATTCAGCTAGCTTGCAGTAGTTTATTAAATAGAAGCTTTTCCTGTTTTATTTTTTCTACATTTTTAAAGACAATAGTCTCAATTCATGTGTAAGTCGGTAGGAGGTGCTGTTTGAGAAGCTTCATGGCAAATTCCCTACTTTGATAGGTTAAGAGAGACTAAGCTTTTCTTGGCTTCAGCCAGTAAATTGAAAGGAGGATATTAAAATCAAGAAAGTAGTATTTTTCAGTACTTAACTGAAAGTTGGATATGTCTCTCTTTTCGTTTGCATATCCCTTAACTTTATTATCCCTTTTATATACTAAAAAATGTGATAAACCGCCTCATAATCTGTGAATCCAAAACCTGTTCTGCTCTCCAACAGGTTCCATGGAAATGTTAAAGAAGAAATAACTCGTTTCAGAGAGCTTTCACTTTGAAGGGAAAAGATGCTTACGAGAAGTAGTTAGAATGAATGAGTACATTCAGACTACGCAGAGACGCCAAGGCAGCATTTCACGAAACATTTCCTCCCTTCCATGTATCAGGTTCAGGGACTTAGAGGGGAAAAGGGAGTCACAGGGTCCCTGTTCTCAAGACAGTCATCCTCCTTCCTGAGCAACAGATAAGCGCCGTAAGGCCTGGCGAGGGCTTCTAACAAAGGGAAAGGTAAAGGAATCACAGGACTGGTAGACATCTTAACCTACCCTAAATGCTGTTCTGCTCAGAAACTCCTGCATAGAGCCTTCCCTAATCTTACCCAACATACTAATTACACTCTTTTCACAACTCCTTTGAAACCTTGTTGTTGAGTTGAAACCTGTTTTAAACACTTTCTCCTCCAAGAAGCCTTCCTTGATTGCCTACAGCTGAAGAAATCATTCTCTCCTTTCCCTCTGCTTTAAGCCCTCACCAGGCCTTATGGCGCTTATCGGTTGCTCAGGAGGATGACTGTTTTGAGAACAGAGACCCTGTGACTCCCTTTCCCCTCTAAGTCCCTGAACCTGACATGCAGAAGGCAGGCCTTGGCGTCTCTGAGAAGTCTGAATGTAGTCATTCATTCTAACTACTTCTCATAAGCATCTTTTTCCCTTCAAAGTGAACGAACGCTCTCTGAAACGAGAGTTAATTCTTCTTTAACATTTCCATGGAACCTGTTAGACAGCAGAACAGGTTTTGGATTCACAGATTATGAGGTAACCACCTAAAACAAATGGAAAATACCATCATATTTTTTAATTTGTAAAAGGGATAATAAAGTTAAGGGATACTCAAAAGAATGGGGGCAAAATGTACCAAAGAAAGAACAGCTAAGTGCCTTTTCAAAGGCAGAATTTGGGACTTGGAAGACTGTTCCTCTGTCATATGGGCCAGAAAACAAATGAGTTAAAATTTATCTATATAATTGTATCATTTCATTAGAGCTAAGTATTCACAGATTCTTTAAGTTAAAGCTTGAGAAGATGAATGGAAGGATTTGAAATCCAGATTAAAGTTAGGAGATCATATTGCTTCTATTCATTGTCTACTTAAACATGATGAGAATTAAAAATGATGGCCAAGATGATCAAATATTTTGCAAATGTAGTTTGTTTGGAAGCCTTTAACTTCTTCATTAGTGCTGGCTTTAGGGCTATATTGTTACTTTATTCTTCCCTTTACTTTCCTGGATGAAAAATGCATTCTCAGGAAGATTAACTTTTAACTCTGCTTTGAAACATTAGTTTTCAGCTATTACAATACATTCATTCCATTTTGGAGTATAGAATTGCCACATTTAGAGTAATGGCTGTAAAATGAATAGTTAGCATCATTTAAATGTTTCACATCTCTTGTCATGCAGTTTTAAGAAACATATTTTCCAGGAAAACAGTTTAAAGTTATAGCTGTACAGTTACTTCTGGCCATGTTTTATGAAAATCAAACTAAAACACATGAGAAAAAGATACTAGTGATTCAAATTTAGCAAGTAATAGAAAATTTGGTTCTCTTTGTATAAAATTAAAGGTTCCCTTAAAGAAATCGTTGGCTATCAATTTAGGTTACTCTGGTATTAGCATTAAACCACCAGTGTAATGATGAACAATTATAGAGAAGAGAAGGTCAAGAATATATTTGTGATCCAGTATCATATACAGAATAATGCATCTACTTCTCAGTTTTTCAAGGATGGATTTTCCAGCTGAGTTATTAACTGGAATTCATGTTTCTTTCCCATTTCCCCAACTCTACCATTAACCATTTTAGCAATAGTAAAGTGTTAGTCTAGAGCAGTGTTTTCAACCCTGTGTGCAGATTTTCCTGAGGAATTTTTATAAGCTATTGGTGCCCAAGCCAGAGATTTTGATTTAACTGTTCTGAGGTAAGGCCTTAGAATTCAGATATTAATACTTTTAAAAAGCTCCTGGGGTGACTTCAATATGCAGCAAAGGTTGGGAACTACTGTGGTGGCATATGGACAAGTTCAAAGAAAAAATGTAACCTCGTGTTGGTCTCTACTGTGCCTAAAAGGGAAGGAATTGTCTAATTTTTTTGTTCATTGCTAATGGATTTCACCTTCTGTTTAGCTTCATTCTCTTAGGACTAAGTGCTAAGTATGTATGATTTCTAAGAGGCTGTACACTAAGACACTAGTTCTGAAGTATGTCTTTATATATAGTTTGGGAAAAAGTTCCATGGATAGTTAAATTGTGAGAAATGCTGCTGAAACAAAAGGTACTTTTCTGAAGGAAAAAACAATTGCTGATAGCCTTTCATGTGCTATTTGCATTTTATGAATTTGCTATGAAGTATTTCCCAGTATTATTTGAGCAAATTGTTAATTTTTTTTTTCTGGTGGAAACTACAGGGTGCAGAATTAATCATTGAATCATGTGTCAGTTCTTTTTTTAAATAAGCCTACATCTGTGTAGGACTGGCTGTGATGTCGGTATACAAGGAATGCTTTCTTAAAAGTGTGAGTTCCTTAGTGAGCCTCATGATAAGGCTGAGAATAAGTCATATCAGAGTAAACAATTCTTTCTTAAAACTGTTAACATTTTATAACCATGTTCAGAATCTCTTTTATACTCTCAGTGCCTCCCAGAAAATATGGTAAATGTTGGTCTTGGGCATTGAGAGTTCATTTCTGTCTGGTTCCTTCCTGCTTATTTAACCTTGTCTCCCATGCTCTGTAACCGTCTGCCCAGCACTAATGAATGGTGTCCACAAGCTATGCTTATTCCTAATTGGAATGGCTGCGCAGAAAAGTATCTTTCCCTGGAGAAAGTCTTTATCTCGTTTTAATCCTGACCGTTTCCATTTGTTTTAGAGCTGTAAGTCCTACCCTCTTTTTTGTGGGGTATTTCTAGCCTGGCCTACTCTGAGAACTCCCATTTCTTTATATGTTACACTTATGTATCTGCTTCATTTTGTTTGGATTTTATTAACAAGTTGCCTTTCTTGCATTTTTCTCTTTCCTGAGTTGGTGTGCTACTGGTCCAACTAGTTTCTGAACTCTGGGAATGAGGGAATCAGGCTTTGTGGTGCCTAACTCATTGCCCTGTGCCCATGATAGAGTCTAAATAACTTCTTGGGGTGTGTTATTTTGAGACTGGAAGGGATCTTAGGTATTTCCTTGTTCAGTGAACAATTGAGAAAAAAAAACAAGTTAAGGGTTTTGCCTAAGTCATATAACTATCAATTGTGGAGGGCGGGGAAGAGAGCCAGTTCCCTGTTCCCATTACACTGATCGTTTACATCTTTTTGAAATTTGTATGCTCTCTCAATAAAAATAAAAATGTCATGTTCTTTTCTGTTAATTGAAAAGCATAGCAAATTAAAGACTGTCACTATAACAAAGCGAAACAAAAAAAAAATAGTGCTGCCTTGTCATCCCCCTCCCTGCCCCTCCCCAACCCAAACACACACAAAAAGATGCTTTGGAGGTTTCTTAGGGGGGTGGTTCTCTCAGATGGGGCCTGAGAAGCTGGGTTTTTAAACCTTGGTTGTCTCAGATGTAGGTGCGATGTGCATTCCTCCAGACACATCACTATCTCCTCCTTCTCCTCCTCACTTCCCTCCTCTGATTCTTGCCAAGCCATCATTTTGAATCAATCACTGAATGACCTAAGTAAGAGATGTGCAATACTAGAAAGAAAACTGAACTTGGAGTTATGGGTCCTGGATTTGGGTCCCAGTGTAGGCACCATCTGTGAAATGTATGTCAAGTTGTTTGAGAGCCGAGACTCAGTTCACTTATAGTATAGGGATAATTCCTCATAGGATCAATGTTAAAATCAGTTGAAATAAAGCATGCAAAAATGCTTTACTAGTGGTAAGGCAGTGTGCAACTATGAGAGATTATTTGATGCTTCAGAGAAGATGCTTCCGCATCAGTGCTCAGATCTTCAAGTTTGAGGGTAGACTGGAAGGCTGTTATGGTATCAGGGAGCAACTCCATATCTATAGTTGCTTGAAAAAAAAAACCACAATTCTGTAGTGTCTTTGATAACTCTTCTCAGTTTAGAGTTGAATGATTTTAACTTTTAAAAGTGCTACTCTTAGGTTCTTATATGAGGAAAACATTTCATTTGTTGGGTTGTTTGTGTTTAAATATGATTATTTGTGTCTTGCATTTTAGAGTAAAAAATGTTTTTTCCCTAGTGGAGGTTTTTTTTGGGGGGGGTATGGTGGTAATGGTGGTGCTAAGTTCTCATGTAATAGTCTGCTTGGTCACTATTAGAAATATTATTTCTTTTAAAGGAAACAAAAAATTGTCAGGGATGGATAGGCCATGGCAGGATGAGGTTTACTATCAATTAATAAATATCAGGGCAAACAACTTTCATTTTAGATGCAAAAATATTTCTATTTTACTTGGCTGAATGAGACCAAAAGTAAATCCAAGCAGCTTCTTGTTTCAGGAGCTGCCAGTTCTCTCTGTAGCCCAAGGAACTTTTTATGTCTCAGCCACAAGAATTTTCCACTTTGGTTCTGATACGCATTGTCTTCCCTCCTTGTGCACGCTTGACTTTTTGCTTGTGGTTCACAGCCACTTTGCTTTAGGTGATGAAAGTCCTGCAAGGGACATTCATTCCTTCTCCCTTCTCTACTCATTGACGTGCTGGCAAGAGTAGCAGCAGACATACAGCATTATCGTTGTGAAAGCTTTGGCTGCATGTGGAGTGTGGGGCACTGTGTTAGGCCCTTGCGCTGACACAACAGGGTATTAGATTCTGTCTGTTTGTGACTGTGAATGGATGTGTTTTGTTGGGGATCAGCTTAGGTACCAGTGGTATAACTGACAATTCTCTTGACACAGGCACAATAAACTGGGTCGGGGTGGGGGCTGGATGACTAAGTGCTGTGATGGTTAATCCTTAAAAAGGGCTTGCATGGTGAAGAATGCCTGGAAACTCTGGGTTGGTGTGGGAGTAGGAAGATAAAGAAAGAGATAGAATGAAGAATTTCAATAGGATCTAGTGAAATGAAGGAGAATGCAAAAGAAAGATGACATCGAGGTTTCTAATTTGAGATTGACAGGCATACTAACATCTAGCAGAAGAGCTGTTCTGGAGGGAAGGATGAATATACTTTTAACTAACATGTTGACTTTGAAGTCAAGGTGGAGATGTTTAGTGGAATGCTCAAGGGAGAATCAGGGTAGGAAATAGCTAGTTATTGAGAATTACTTGCGTTCCCCAATTAGTGAGTTTGTTCTTGTGGAATTACCTGTAAGTCAGAAGTTTTCTTAATCTTCTTAATTTTATAGGAAATAGCTATTGTATTTTATGGTAAATCACTATGGAGTCTTAAAAAAAAAGCCTTTGGAAAATGGCGATGTGTGCACTCTTTATGAAGTGTGATTCTGAATCTGAAATAATTCATGCTGCAGTTAAAGGAAGCAAGCCTCATTTATTTGGCTCTTTCCTTCTCCCACATGTTTGTCTCAGGCTCTTTCCTCCCTCACTACTTCCCTTCCCTGTTTTTTGGTCTCACTGCTTCTGAGATCTAGACTGAGCATCTCACTGCCATGTATGCATTAATATGTGGGTCTTACAGACTTCACAGCCTTGAAGTTCCCTCCTTCCAAAGAGCTGTGTGTATCATATCAGCCTCCCCAGTGGGTCTGGGTATGGTGGTAAAAGGAAGGAGACTCAGAGGCTGCTTTACCAGTTGAGCCACAGCTTGTAAAGAGAAGAGAGATAAGGAGTGAGAAGAGAGATAAGGAGTAAGAAGAGGGAGATAATCCTGTGCTGGATGGCTCTTCTAGGCCTCCAGTTCCTTATTCATTAAGGGAAAAGTAGAACCAGCCATAAAGTTGCTATAAAAATCTGTTTTTTTGATAAACAGAAGTATGATCCATATTCATATTGTTAGTGTTTCCAATAAATCAAAACACATTCCAAGTAGCAGCTCATGAGGCGTATTTGTTCTTCATATGAGATTTATATACAGCTCTTAAATTGCCAAGTCTTTTATTTTCCTAAACTCAGGGGGACAATAGAAGAATCTTCAGTTCTTAAAGGTGTAGATAAATGAGTCTAACATTTAAATTAATCCAGGTTAACCTTCTCAAAAGCCGTCAGGTAATGAGAAGGAGGGTCAGGTTCAACATGGGGTTCATGATTTTCCCTGAGCCTCGTAAATAGTTCTGGCTAACTAAATTTTGAGTAGAAATGTTAAATTTTCATTAAATATAAGACAGTGTTATTTTGCATGTCCTCTTCTGTTGGACGCAGTGTACAGTGAGAAGCAGTATAAATGTCTTAGAAAGGATTGGATTAGAAAAGGAATTGAACTCAAAACATAGTTTTTGTTCTAGGTTTATATCATATGCTGCTCTACCTTAGTTTAGTGATAATATTCCTTGAAAATTTTATTTACTGTTTGGGCGCTGAAAGGTATTGATTTTGTAGAAAGAAACCAAAGTTATTATAGAGGGCGTGTACTAAAATGAGTAACTCTAATATTTATCCTTATTGAAGAAAGCTGTATTGTGGCTTCTTTATATGTAAAATTTTAAGGTATTATAAGTTCATTAGATTCTCAAGAAATTACAGACTGCCTCCCCCCACCTTGTGTGTTCTTAAATTCCTGAGTAGAAAGAAGTTTAAAATGGAACTTACAGACATTTGTTTGTGAAGATGTTCGTTACAGCTCTGATGTAATGGTACTTAATATGTATTTGTTGAATTAATGAATGAAATAATAACTTACTAACATTTTTTAAACTTTTCATTGAGTACCAGGTGCTGTGTTCAGCTTCAGGAATACAGTGTTGAACAGCTCAGAAATGTCTTGGATGTTATGGAGTGACCAGAAATCTTAGTGAAGGATACAGACAAAAGGAAAGAAGCTAGTAAAATAATTTTTGATAATACCGCATCTATGAAAGAAACATACCACAGACTGAGATAGGGAAGGATTTATTAAATGGATCAATATGTCATGTAAGAAAGGAGTTCCATTTTTTGAAAGAGTAATTTTGGGAGGTGGCTAAATTTTAATCATTTTCTTGCAGTTTACTTCAGTTTTTTTAAAAGCAATACTTTGTCCTCTCACTTAGACTAAAATATTTAAGAAATCCTACCAGTTAAGGTCATAATTGCCTTTTCCTTCAGGTCATAGTTGCATTTTATTTCAGTTGTCTTTATTGGGATTCTTTTACAGTTCTTCCAAAACAATAATACATTCCTTTCAGCTGACCGACCCGGAGGAATAACGAAGCATCTCATTTGATGTACCATTCCATCACCTAAGATGCCAGGACAGTTGGTAAATAGTTTCTGTTTATAGAGCCACCAAAGTGGGGGGAAGAGTAATCCCATCTAAACAGTCCAATCCCCAGGAAATGGTTTAGGGAAGCTCTGTCACGTGAAGCTGCCTTCATTACATACACTGTGTTGCACAGACTCGGGGTTTTGTTTGCCTTTTAATACAGGGCAACACTTAAGTTGTGGTTTCGCTGTTGTGTCCTTTCTTGGTGTTGGAATTTTTCTCTGGCTTCTTGGAGTTTTCAGAGGCAGATGTTTGTCTTTCCAAGCTAGGGGGTGTTTTGGCGCCATCTAGGTTGATTTTTTTTTTTTTTCTGCAGATTTTGAGCAGAACACAGCTGCTGATATATTTCAAGCAGTGACAGGACCTGAATAGAAATGTTAGGATGGTGTCTTTGTGTCCTGGGCTTTTCAAATGTTGTTTGTCTTTAGAAGGCGAATCATTTATAGTTTTAAGTTCTAATAATACAGTGAAGCTTACCACTTGTATTTTAATAAACCAATAGCATTTACGCTTCCTAATAAATGAGTTGGCCACATGGTTAATAATGTTCTTATACACAGAAAACCTCATTTAATGGATTCTTGCTGTGAAATAACAATAGTTTGATGTTAAGATAGTCACACGTTCAGAGGAGAAAAATTAGAACTGAATCATAGATATTTTGCTGGAAAGGAAAGACAAAGTTTGAAATTGTGATAACTTTGCCACAGATTTACAGTAAAACTGAAATAGCCAGGGCCTCTTAGACACCTGCTTTGCACATTTAAATAAACAGTGATTAGGTGCTTTAAAGATGGCCTTTAAGAATTGTTAAAATAGTTGGTAGTGCTGAGTGCCAAGAAAGAAGCATGATGAGGTCTCTGCATTTTGTCCTGCATGAGATAGGTGGGTTAAAATGAACAGCAGCTGCTCTCTGCGACTTCTTATTCCCATTTTGTGAAAGGTGCTGGTGGATATGGAGCTGTCACGTGTTGACTCCGCCTGGCCTCCCTGAAATGTTTATTAAATACATGTGTGTTGTGTTCCAGGCTGGAGACTAGTGACTCTGGTAGGGGAGGGGAGAGGTCAGAAGGATGAGTTCTAGGCTGGCATTATTCCTGGAATGTTGTGGAACTTTTTCCATAATGAGTTCCTGGTGATTTGAGAATATTTGCAAAACATTGTCTTCATGGCCAGCCTGGGCAGTCATCTTCTAATACAGCGGTCCAGCTTGGCTCCCTCTAAGCAGCTATAGGTCTCTCAAGGAATATGACGTTGGCTGCACAACCCATCATTTCATTGGACAAATCACGTGAAGTTCATGTTTTCCTGAAGATATGAATCTTTCATCTTTAATATTCTTTTACCTTAATGCCATGAGGTGTTATTTACCAGTGGTGTTTATAATCCAGGCGTGTCCTCTCCAAGACACCACCTCTGGCTTTTTCAGCTAATTATTACTTGAAGGAAAGCTGAGTTGGGTTTCTCAGCTTAAAATTTGGGGAATTAAAATCTCTGCAGTTGGCCAGTTCTCTTTAGACTCTGTGATGGTGTCACTCAGAGGGGGACAATGGGTGTTTGTGGGAGGGATAATATTTTTGCTTACATGACAAGTATTGTGGCCAAGAGCATTTTGCTATACTCCATGATTTGATGTGCTCTCCTCTTATTACAGAGTTCTTTGCTGTCTTCTTCCTTTGCATTTAATTTTGTCAAACTTCTCAGGTATTTCCTGAAGTAGTTTCCTCCCTTAGTCATTTATCACTGTCTGTCCTTTAGAGAAATCTTCCTGATAGCACCTAACCCAAGCTATGCTGGTTTAGGTTGAACCAGAGACCTCTTCTCTTTTTAGTGTACATCCTGAATGCCAGAGTGGTCAAGCTTTAAAATGCTTTATTTTATCCCGTATTCTTAGAAGTACTTGAAGTGCCTAACAATTTACATTTAGTAACACAGACTAAAAATAAAAATAAGGAGAAATTGGTGTGGACGGAAAATGAGAGTAGGAAAATAATTTGAGGAGAGGAGCAGTAAGGTTTGTTCACAAACACGCATTACAATCTGGGCATCCCCTCATGGCCAAAGCTGAAAAGGAAACCCAACCGGTTGTAAGAATCACAAGGGTCTTAAGATTAAAAATCAGTCAGTGACTCAGGAAGCACACAGACTTTACTGGTACAGTAACCTTGGGAGAGTTTCTCAGTCTCATAAAGGAGACACTTCTGTTCTTGTCTGGGAGACGAATGTCTTCACCCCACCGCAGTGTGGTTGTTTCTTGATAAGTTAAAGTATCAATAATAATATAGTTGTTTCTTGTTATGTGCTTATATGAGTTAAAGCAATTCTACAAAGATAGAAAATTTAGAATATCTGGATGAACTATACAACTATTGAATCCTCTGTGGATTTTATTTCTCCCAACTGAGTTAGCTAAGCTGGCTATTTGGTCTTTATTGTTATTATTTTATTACTAATAATTCCAACAATAACACCAGTTACATAGCTACTGTTTTCCAAATATCTATAAAGTATCAGGCTCTGTGCTAAGGTACTTGCTGTAGAAGAGGTCTCTTAATCCTTGCAGAAACTCTAGATCTTTATTCTTATTTTAGAGAAGAGGAAGTTGGCTCAGAGAATATGACTGACTTGGCCAGGTTCACTTAGCTACCCTTGCCTGCCTGCCTTATACTGATTCTATTACCTGAGACCAAGAAGCCATTGTGTAAAGAAGATAGTTTTGCCCTTTTGAGCCAAATCCCTAAGAACATCCAGGGAGCAGCCTCTCCTAATATTAGCCTGTGGAATACAGAAACAGGCCCCTCCCCCTCTCCTGGTAAGCCTCTGGTTTTTGTTTAGTCCCATGTGTGTTTCGTACATATGCTTTTTGGCATTCCTCAGCTGGCTCCCTTTAAGATTCCGCTGAGTTGTACATCCAGGGCCACATTAAAGTGATTGGAAAAACTAGATAAGAACAAGTATTTTCCTGCTTTGACATTTAAATATGCTTCAGCTTTGAAAATATAATTGAATTTAATTTGGCTAATGTTGTCAGGAAGGGCAATCTTATAAAAAGAAAAAAAAAACTTTCCATATAAAGAAATTTGAAATGTGATAATATTTCAACCATGTCCTTTTGATTAAAAATTTAATTTAAAAACAATGTATAGGGGTGCCTGGGTAGGTAGTTCAGTGGTTAGAATGCCTGTCTTTCATGCGGGAGACCTGGGTTTGATTCCCAGACCATGCACCCCCAAAAAGAAAAACAAACAAAAAAAAAAAGCAAAAACAATGTATAGATTATTTCCTCCCATAATTTTGATAATTTAGTATATCTTCGGGAATATCTTTAATATGCCTATATATGTTTTAAGCTAGAGGCAAGGTTATTTTTAAAAGTCAGTTCTTAATAAGAACAGAAGTTCATCATACAGTTTGATGTACATATTCTAAAAGTTTAGTGTGTGTCTGAACAAAAATTTCCTTTATATGGACAGAAAGGAAATCCCCATATACACACAAGTTATTACACGTTAGGTTAAGGTAGGAAAGCTGATGATAAGTTTTAAAGGAGCAGGGATGGAGGCCGGGTAAGGTGTGCAAACAATTAAACCCATATCAGCATTTTGGCAAGTATTTATTTTTCCAGGATGAACGTGCTTTCAAAAAGTGCCAGTAGTTGCTAGGCAGACTTCAACAAACACAAGGGACATTTCCCCAGTGTCCAGCCTGGCTGGTTTCTCGATTTAAGTTTTGTGATCCTGGCTCGAAATGTAGTAAACTCTTGTTACTGTTAGAACTTTGAATATAGAGTAATTTTGCCGGTAAGCCTGTTGGCATTCTGAGGCAGTAGTGAAGTTTAAACTTTCTTCCCCAGCATGTGGCTTGGACTAATTTTAACTAGGGGCACGTGGTGAAGGGTTGTGGGCAGATCATTTGAACTGCCTCGAAGGTGAAAAGAAAGTATAGAAAGACAACTGCACCATTTTGGCAGGAACAGTTGCCTTTTCATTTGGTGGTCTCCTTTCTGATTCCTCATTTTCCTGCTGAGTATTTGCTGGTTATTTTATCTGTCTCTTTCCTTAGACAAGTGAACAAAAGTTTTACACACTCCATTGTCATCAGTCATTTAGGGAAACAGTTTTTCTAGATGAATTTGGAGCAGTGTCAGTGGAACTGAAGTACTCATTTTTCTGTAACATTGATTAGATGTGCAAACATTTTTTTAAAAGACTTGTTTAACCAAGTTCTCTCCCACTTAACGTTTTTTTGTTTTATTTTGGCAGTGACTGTCCAGACCATTGTCCTAAGCACAGGACTATGTTAATTACTTTTGGATGGAATGTACAGGATACGCATTTAAAAGACTGTGCCTTTTAAGTATGTCATTAATATTGGGGGCAAAATGATGATAAATATAACTTTCCTTTCAACTTTCTCAAATAGAATAGTCATGCAGTTGGGATAATAATAAGAATGTGAAATGTAAAATTGACCTTGATCTCTAAAGAATGAACAATCTATTATTTATCTGGGCTAAAATTCTCCATAGTGCAGTAACAGAATTATCTTTACCAAGTTTCCTGCTGAGTTATTACTATTATGTATGCTTCCAAAAATGCTTTAGGGTCTTGCCGGCTGTCCTTATTATCTGTTTGTGTATTCATCACATAGAAATTAGGCTAAGTTTTTTACAGTAAATTTGGATTTCTTTCTTCACGTATAAATCCTCGTGACTAATAATCCTCTTTGTCTAGTCTCATGTTTCTGTAACATTTTGATTGAGACTGGCATGGCATCTATCTGTGTGCCTCCCATATAGAATCTTTTAGGAAACTTAAAGCAGAAACTATGGAAGAAACAGTTTTGTTTTAGGCTAGGGGAGATTCTCTTATAAAGACTGTGGTAGGTAATGCTGCAGTTGGGAGACGATGCTCTCTACCTGCTCCTGATTTTTTAATAATTAGATAATTAGGGAGTATGCATGCTAGTTTTAAATATAACAGAATATAGATTTATATTATATTTGGAAAAGTAGCTTTTTTTAAAAAAAGTAAACATGATAGGTACTTATGAAAAACAATAAAAGAGTCCAGAAAAGTACAAAGCAGAAAGTTGAGAACAGCCAAATTTCCTCCCCAAAGGAACTCTACACATTTTGAGCCACTACCTACTCATCATCCTATGATGTATACACATATATGCAGTTTTATTTAAATATGATTTACTTTGTAAACTAGTCTGTATTCTCTTTTTTTTTTTCTTTTTTCTTTTCTACCCATTAGCTTTGTTCCGAAATATGGATTCACAATATCCTATTTAGTGGCCTGGGAGTAATTTTAGTCAATGTCCTATTAAATAGTATGAGAGTGTTTTATTTAACCAAAAAAGTAGCATTAAACATTGAGTTTTGCCTGAAATAACCATTGAAGACAGAAGATTCCAAAACCCTACTGTAAGAAATTTTGTTCATAAAGCATTGAAAATGTACTGTTTCAGGAAATAGCCTGAGTGTCAAAACCCCTCTACTACTTTAGAGAATCAGAAATCCTTGGCCTCTAGGCTATTTCAGAAATTTGGAAAAATTTAAAGATAATTCATGAGTTTGGGAAGCATTTTAATACCATAAAATACTAGCTATCTAGGATACAGAAGAATGAATCATAGTGGGTATAGCAATCAAAGACTGAAGGAATGTTTTTCCCAAGGTGATTTTCCACACTCCTAAAAAAAACAAAAAATCATCTTTACAATAATCTGTGACTTTCAGTTTGTCAGCACTTTGAAAACATATGACTTTCCCAAGTCACAAAATCATCTTTTGCTGCTCATAGCTATTTTTCTATATTGTTGATGGGATATGCAGTGTAAAAAACCATTCCTTACCATTGCAGGAATGTGTGCTGAAGGGATTTGAGGAGAGCTTTCTTCAAACAGACAAAATGTGTGTGTGTGTGTGTGTGTGTGTGTGTGTGTGTGTGTGTGAATAAAATCAATCATGGGAAAGAAGCACAGCTTTCTAAACTTGAAACTAAAGTTTTCTCTAGCTCCCTTCTGCATTTCTCTTTGACTAGAATTTCAGACAAAGGTTGACAAGCATTGCCATTATAGACTGATTTTGTAAGTGTTGTAAACTGTTCAGAGAATACACTGGATTCAGCAGTGTATTTTCCAGAAACCACAACATTTTTTCCCAATTTCATTGCATTTGAGATTGTTTTTTTTACTTGGTCTAGTGTTTTAATGCCTTGTTTTAATTTGAAAAGGTTCTCAGAAATGTACATGACACAGTCAGCTGCATTGAAAAACAAAAATAAAGCAGGAAAACAACCACCAAAAAATATTTTGCTTTTCCAGTTAAGGGCAGTATCAGAACTTTTTTTTAATGGTCCAGCAAAAATTATTAAATATGCCCAAAGCTTACATATGACCTGGTAAAATGTTTTATGACTGAAACAATTTATAAAGCACTTTCAGATCAAAAAGGCTACCACTTATTTTTCTTATCATGATCTCATTTGCACCTTTTTATCCTTGCACAATTTTTGTTTGATCTTCTACAAGTGGCATAGTATGCTAAACCTAAAATGGATTCTAGTATACAACAGGTAGTAGAAAGAAAAAGGTTTTCATGATTTTTTTGGACAAAGAAACAATCATTAGTGTAATTTTTCAACTTTATTCTGAATGGTACTCCCACTTACAGTCTCAGAAAAGTTTGTGTTGGACATTTTGGTGAGTTGCTACTTAAGATGTGAAGATCCCCAAGGACTGCTCTAGCAGAATTCATAGAGGCTAGATAATGGTCCAAAAGCAATGATGAAACTGTATTTCACCTACTGGGGAGGCTTCAGACTGTTCTGACTACTTTTATGCTTTAAAATGATGAAGCAAAGGAAAAAGAAGAAGAAAAACAGATGAAGTCCTAGTGATGATGACCGCGTTTACAATGAAAATAATTGTGGGAAAATAGTCTCAAACACTCATACCATAGGTTCCCTAAAATGTCAATTTTTAACTTTGAAAAAGTTCTTATACTCCTGTTCCCATCAACCTGCCAGTTAGGAGAACCAGAACTTTTGACTGAGATCCTCTCCTGCTACAGAACATGACTTGAATCATCTGCTTTAGGGAAGGGTATGGTGCTTTGTAGCTTTAAATCTCGCAATGTATAAAAATAGTTCAACAGCTATCTTCTTTGAACTTTGTTCTCACATGTAGCACATTGTAGATGGAGTCAAGGCTCTAAAATTGTACTGATTCATCAAAATTTTCTTATGCTCACTCATTTTAAATACTTTTTGTTCCTACCTTTTGCCAGAGAAAACTTAGAATCCAATTTCTCACACTGTTTTATTTTGTGACTTAGTTTGTTACTGTAGAAATCTCCTGTGCTTTCAAAGACAATGGTATAGAGTTAATGCCATGTTTAGCCTCTTTCTCTCTAATACTCATGTACACACAAAGACACACAATGTCACAAATCTTTAAGTGCCAGAGCACTGAGGTATAGATAGCTCTTTGGGCCACCTTTCTAGAAGTATGCCTCTGTCTTGTGGGAAATCCTCCTCATTTACAGAGCATGCTGCTGCTTGGTGGTCCTCTTAATTATGATGACTTCTCATGACTCGACTTCTCTCTTTTCTCTCTGCTTTTCTGTTGCTCTTGTTGCTTCTGCTATGCATATTAGTATCATGGGTTGTTTGGTAGGTCATTTTCTATCACCCCATAATTGGTAACTAGGACTCAAAAGGGAAGGCTA
This sequence comes from Tamandua tetradactyla, assembly GCF_023851605.1. Lineage (NCBI taxonomy): Eukaryota > Metazoa > Chordata > Mammalia > Pilosa > Myrmecophagidae > Tamandua > Tamandua tetradactyla. The sequence continues at coordinate 38,708,548 of NC_135339.1, read as the reverse complement.
GGTGGCTCTAGCATTCAGAAGAGAACTTCAGAAGAAGTGCCAACACTTGGGGGCCACAAAGTTCTCCTCCACACTTATTAAGGGGTGGCAGATATTGCCTCAATATTATTCCCCACCATGTACCAACCCAGGGCACTTTCCTGAAAACTGTACCCAATAAATTGAAGAAGGAGAAAGAAATGGAGAGTCATGGAAAAATACTGGGTTGGAGTTGTCACCATAAGAGGAGAGAGTTTGACTTTTTGGGAGAGGGTTATTTTCAAGGAGATCTCTCATATAAATTGGGTATGTTTGCAAGAAGAAGAGACCAATGTTTCATTCTCTAGTTTCATAATTGTTTAAGTGACAGAGTTACTGATGTGCTCTGTGCCTGTGTGAGATTGAAAAGGAGAGAAACACCCCTCCAAAGGGAGAACCATGAGCTCAGCTTGCTTTCTCACAGTTAGTGTGGGTCAAGTTGATACTGCTGCAAGTAGCTGGGCTTAGGTTCTCTCTGTGCTGTGCCATCCAAGAAGTCTGCCACCTGCTGCATTAAGAGAGGCCCAGCAATGAAAGGCCATCAGATACGCTGTTGGTGTCCAGGGGTAAGGAAACATGGGGAATGTTTAATCTCTCATGTCAGGTAAATGTGCAGTTGGGGCCTTCATTGTTGCTCGTGAAAACACATACGGACCCCGTACAAGAGCGTTCTACCTGCAGTCTTCCATCTGGAGGCTGTCAGCAGCCAGTTAGCATTAGTCAGAGAAACGCAGGAAAGCAGTGGAGAGAAAATTGCTGCTATACCCAAGTAAGTAAGGAAGCCCTTCTTCCTTAAATTAGTTAAGCTGTTTGTCATCATTCTGTGCTTTCCATGTATTAGCTAACTGAATCCTCCCAACAACCTCATGAGGTAGGTGCTGGGGTTATTCTCATTTTACATACCCAGGAAGGCACTAGAGGTTTAGGACCTTGAGTTTGATTCCAGGTAGTCTGGCTCCCTAGATCATAATGACCTCTATGTTGTCCTGGCCCATCGTCAGGACAGATGTTGCTTTCAAACTTTTTCCACTGCAACCAACAGTAAAAAATACGTTTTGCATCCTGACCCAGTACATACATGCCTGAAACAAGAAGTTTCATACAACAACACTTATGTGTAATGCCCCCTGATATTTTTCTCTTCTGTTTCATTAAAAAATGCTGCTTGCTGTCTACTAAATAGTCTACAACTGAGAAGAGGTTTGAAGGTAGGAAAAAACAACAGACTCCATTCCCAGTTCTCGTTTTTCTTTCTTTCTTCTCTTTCCCTCTCCCAACCCAACCTGAGTTTCCTGAGCTGTAGTGGGGAGTGGCATTAAATCTTGAGGTGGTTGTGAGTTTGGAGTGTCACACTGCACTGCACTGGGTTTAAAGTAATGAAAATGACCTGGATTTTATGGACTTTTCATGTTAAACGATGGTGAAGAGGAATTCCAGAGAGCATGGTTAAAAGCAGTGATGGTATTACTACTCCTGTTGAGTAGTGGTCCCTTCATGAGCTACTCATATCAGCCTTCAGATGTCTATGCCGTGGAGAGGTTTGCTGTCCAACCAGGATGACCCTTTTTCCTGTGGGCCATACCTGTCAGACATGGGACATTGGATACATCTTTTTCACAGCTGCAGAGGAGCGGTTTGGGATTCTTTCTAATTCCACACCTGTATTTTGTTAACAGGTTTTATTGAAATGACTTATTTTGCTAAATTAGACTTAACTTATTACTGTATTTATTATTACTTACAGTACATCATGTTCATTCATCCCTCCTTGGTTTATAATTTCTAATCAATAGAAGTCAGCCTCTTCATATCCTTTTATAAACTTTAAAATCAACCTGGAACTCTCTTTGTTAAAAATAAATAGATAAACCAAAATTAAAATATGTCTCAGCAGAAAAAAGGTGAAACCAACTGCAATCAGTCCTTGAAAATTTACAGGATGTCTCAGAGAAGTACAAATGTTAATGGCAGAACTTCTGTTACAGTTTTTTAAATCCTGCTTCCAGGATGACCGAAAAATTAGTGGGCTCCATCCCTATTCCACGCCCAGCTTACGTAGTACTTTTGTAGGTGATGAAGTATGCCTACCTTGAACACTTTCCATGTTAACAAGATTGTGACCAGGCTCTAAGCTTTATGACACTAATTGCCCATTTGTTTTGGAGCTAGAGTGAAACCAGAACGGTTCTCTAAGGGATATTTAGGACTTCCTCCTGTGTCTTCCCTCAGCCGTTTGAGATGAGCTGTGTGACCGACATTGTTCGGCACTGTGCCAGTGACTTGTATTGAGAGATTGTGAGCAGAAAAGATCAGCATTGTGGAGGCATCTCCAGTACATCCAAGACTGGGCTTTTTTCGAGGAACCCTAGAGAAATTGCTTGCAGATCTCAGTACTAGCACGCAGTGCTTCCAGCTTGAAAATTGGTTTGCTTTCAACATTATGGACAATGTGAATCCTGTAGAAATGTGGTTTCTCTTTGCTTGAGGAAGGCAGGAATGAAATTTGCTCCCAACGTAGTAACTGTTGAAGGCCTCTGGCATGAATTCTGTGTTCCTATCCTACCTAGGCTGTATTATTCTCCTACCCTAATTTTTCTTCTGTCTTTCTCTTGCTGTTTCATTTTTGCTTTCATTTCATTTTTGCTTTTTAGACATCATAAATCCTTATGGTGAAATAAATGCAACCAGAGTGCTGTTGCTGAGTAAATATAACATGTTATTAAAACACTAGGCTTTTTTATCTGCTGCCTGAAATAGAAGGTGTGGTTGAATATAAGTTATGGCCCTAAATTTATAGTGGAAGAGAAAGACCACAGCTTTTTTACGAACTTTAGAAATCTTGCTCTAGATTTGGCAAGATAAAAGTAAATTTTTCTTGAGATAACAGGATTGAGATTGTTGCAAGTTCATGTTAATTACTCAGTCAAGTTAGTTATTAAATTTTAAGCACACACCCAAAGGTCCTGTGTCCTGCCCCAACACACTTGCGCATCCACATTCCAGACCCCCTGGATCTCTTCCCTGCACAAGGACATACCCACTTCCTGCCTTCTTTGTGCTCTGAGTTCTGTGTCCTGTATCCCACACCCTAACACCTAAGACCCACACGCTGCACACATCCACTTTCATCCTGCCCGTGTACCAGCCCCAGCACATCTTCTCAGCCCCAACACCTGACCCCCGCTGTGTCCTACTTATGTGTCCCCAAGGCTGCACCCTGTTCCTGTGCTCCAAGGCCTGCCTGAGGTGTACCTCACCCCCACAGCCTCTGCACTGCACCCCACAATCCTGTGACTCACTCCCCAGGCTCGCAGGCACCAGCGTAGTGTCCCTGGCCCATGCATATACCTGCACCACAACACATGACACCCCCTCTTGTGCCCCTTCCCATGTCCCACATCCTGCTCCACACACCCATCCTACAAAAACAAAGCTTTAGATACTGCAGGAAGTCAACTTCCAAAGTAACCCTATCAAGATATTTACATTCTGTGAAAACAACAGAAGCTCGCTAAGCATATGAAGATGCAGACACATGTAGCTCAGTTGAATGACCAGATTAAAACACTGGAGAAGACACAGACTTTGAAACAACTGATCAAAAATTTTCATATGACTCTACTAAATAAAGTTAGTGGCATAGCTAATGACATAAAGGAAAAGAAGACACTAGAAGAGCATAAAGAGAAATTTGAAAGGATAGACTAAAAAATAGCAGATATCACAGAGATTAAAGATGCTGTAGAACAAAAAAAAATACACTAGAGACACATAAAAGCAGATTAGAAGAGGCAGAAGAAAGAACAAGCAAATTAGAGGACAGAACAACTAATTTTGAACACATGACACAAAAAGAGCACATGACAAAAAAAAAGATAGAAAAATTTGAGTTGGATCTCAGGGAAATGGTGGACAAAACAGCGCACAAATATAAGAATCATCAGTGTCTCAGAAGAAGAGAAGAGAAAAAGGCTAGGAAGATTAGTTGAGGATATAGGAGAAAAACTTCTTAACCTTTATAAAAGATATAAATATGCAAATCATAGAAGCCCAACAAACTCCAAATAGAATAAATCCATATAGACCTACCTCAAGACACATACCAATCAGTCTGTCAAGTGTTGAAGAGAAGCAGAAAATCCTGAAAGTGGTAAGAGAAAAACAATGTATTACATACAAGAGAAACCACATAAGGAATAAGTTCAGACTACTCAGCTGGCACAATGGAGGCAAGTAAGTAGTGGTATAATATATTTAAAATTCTGACAGAGAAAGACTTCTAGCCGAGAATTCTGTACCAGCCAAATTGTCCTTCAAAACAGAGAGAGGGATGAAAATTTTCACAGACAAATAAAGGCTGCGAGAACATGTCAATAAGAGACTGGCCCTGTAAGAAATACTAAAGGAAGTTCTGCCAGCTGAAAAAAAAAAGGAGAGGGAGATCTGGAGGAGGGCACAGAATTTAGGAGTACCAGAAATGGTAGCTTAAAAGACAAAAAGAGAAAGTGGAAAAGAATATATAGATCTGATAAATAAAACCCAGAAGATAAGAGGGGTAGATTCAAGGAATGTCTTTACGAAAATAACTTTGAATGGTAATGTACTTAACTTACAAATTAAAAGGTACAGATTGGCAGAATGAATTAGTAAATACAATCCGGCTATATGCTGCATACAAAAGACTCATTTTAGACACAAGGATACAAATAGATTGAAAGTGAAATGATGGAAAAACATGTTCCATGCAAGCTGTAACCAAAAGAAAGCAGGAGAAGCTTTCCTAATATCAGACAAAATAGACTTTAAATGTGAAGATATCATAACAGACAAAGAAGGACACTATATGTTAGTAAAACGGACAATTAACCAAGAAGAAATAACAATCATAAATGTTTATTCTTCCAATCAAGAAGCTCCAAAGTACATGAGACAGACATTTTCAAAACTAAAGGGAGCGATAGACATTTCAACAATAATATAGAGACTTCAATACACCACTTTTCTCTATAGATAGAACAACCAAACAGAGTATCAACAAAGAAATACAGAACTTAAACAATTTGATAAATGACTTAGACTTAACACACGTATATAGGTCATTACACCCCAAAACACCAGGATGATATATATTCTTCTTTAGTGCTCATGGAACATTCTGGAGGATAGATCATAAACTGGGGCACAAAATGAGTCTTTATAAATATGAAAACATTGAAATTATTCAAAGCACTTTCTCTGATCACAATGGAATGAAGTTGGAAATCAATAACCACCAAATAATAACATTATATGGAGATTAAATAGCACTTAAAACAGTGAGTGAAACAGATGAAATTGCTAGACAAATCAGTAGCTATCTGTAAACAAATTAAAATGTGAATACACATATCAGAACATGTGGGATGTGGCAACGGCTGTGCTGAGAGGAAAGCTTAATGCCTTAATGCCTATATTAAAAAAGAAGAAAGGTAAAAAATTGAGAACTTAACTGCTCACTTGGAGAAACTTGAGAAAGAACAGCAAATTAACCTCAAAGTAAATAGAAGGGGAAAAATAACAAAGATTAAAGCAGATTTAAAAGAATGGGAAAACAAAAGAATAGAAAGAACCTATAAAACAAAAAATCAATTCTTTGAAAAAAAACAACAAAATTGATGGGCCACTAGCAAGGCTGACAAAAAAAGGAAGAGGATGCAAATAAGCAAAATCAGAAATGAGAAGGGATCATTACCATAGACCTTGAAGAAATTAAAAAAAAATCATGAGAGGATACTATGAATGCCAACAAACTAGACAACTTAGATGAAATGGGCAAATTCCTGGAAACCCACAAACAAGCTACTCTGACTCAAGAAGTAGTAGGAGATCTCAACAAACCAATCAGAAGTAAAGAAAGTCTATCAGTCATCAAAAAATTTCCTACAAAGAAAAGCCCAGGGCCAGGTGGCTTCACAGGGGAATTTTATCAAACATTCCAAAAAAGAACAAGCACCAATCCCCCTCAAATTTTTTGAAAAAATTGAAGAAAAAGGAACTCTACCTAATTCATTTTATGAAGGTAACATCACTTTAATACCAAAACCAGGTAAAGATGCTACAAGAAAGGAAAACTACAGGTCAATCTCCTTAATGAATATAGATGCATAAATTCCTAACAAAATAATAGGGAATCAAATCCAGCAGGACGTTAAAAAACTTACACACCACGAGCAAGTGGGTTTTGTACCAGGAATGCAAGGTTGGTTCAACACAAGAAAATCAGTTAATGTGATATAGCACATTAACAAATCCAAAGGGAAAAATCATATGATCATCTCAATTAATGCTGAAAAAGCATTCAACAAAATTCAGCATCCTTTTCTCATAAAAACACTTGAAAAGGTAGAATCAGTGGTAACTTCCTCAAAATGATAAAGGGCATATATGAAAAACCCATAGCCAGCATCGTTACCAATGTGAGAGACTGGAAAGCTTTCCCCCTAAGATTTGGAAAATGAGAAATGGATGCCCTCTGTCACCGCTATTGTTCAACATTGTACTAGAAGTTCTAGCTTGAGCAACCAGGCAGCAAAAAGAAATAAAAATTGTACTAGAAGTTCTAGCTTGAGCAACCAGGCAGCAAAAAGAAATAAAAGGCATCCACATTGGAAAGGAAGAAGTAAAACTTTCATTATTTGCAGATGCCATGATACTGTATCTGGAAAATCCTGAGAAATCTACAACAAAATTACTTGAGCTAATAAAAAATTCAGCAAGGTGGGAGGTTATATAATTAATGTGCAAAAATCGGTAATGTTTCTAGACACAAGCAATGAGCTAACTGAGGAGTCAGTTAAGGAAAACATTCTACTCAAAATAGCAATTAAAAGAATCAGGTATCTTGGAAGGAACTTAACTAGGGATGTAAAGGATTTCTACATGGAAAACAACATAACTTTGCTAAAAGAATTCAAAGAAGATCTAAATTGGTGGAAAGACATTTCCCTGCTCATGGATAGAAAGATTACATGTAGTTAAGATGTCATTTCTACCCACATTCATGTACAGATTCAACTCAGTACAAGTCAAAATTCCAACAACCTACTTTAAGGACTTAGAAAAGCTACTTACAAAATTCATCTGGAAGGGAAATACTCCAAATAGCTAAAAACATTCTTAAAAAGAAGAACAAAGTTGAAGGATTAACACTCCGTGATTTTAAAACTTATTATAAAGCCACAGTGGTCCAAACAGCATGGTACTGGTGCAAAGATAAAGATATTGATCAATGAAATTGAATTGAGAGTGTAGAAATAGACCACCAAGTCTGTGGTAAACTGATCTTTGACAAGCCCCCCAGATCCACTGAACTGGGACAAAATTGTCTTTTCAATAAATGGGCATGGGGGAACTAGATATGAATAGCCAGAAGAATGAAAGAAGACCCTTACCTTATACTCTATTCAAAAATTAACTCAAATTGGGTCAAACACCTAAATATAAGAACCAGTCCCATAAAGCTCCTAGAAGAAAACGTAGGGAAACATCTTCAAGACCTAGTAATAGAGATGGCTTCCTAAACTTTACACGCAAAGCACAGGCAACAAAAGAAAAATAGATAAATGGAAACTCCTCAAAATCAAGTACTTTTGTGTCCTAAAGACTTTGCCAAAAAAGGTTAAGAGGCAGCCCACTCAGTTGAATAAAATACTTGGAAATCACACATTGGATTAAGGTTTGATATACTGTATAGATAAAGAACTCATAGAATTCAACAACTGAAGAACAAACAACCCAATTATAAAATGGGCTAAAGATGTGAGTAGACATTTTTCTGAAGAGCAAATGCAGATGCCTAAAAAGCACATGAACACACTCTTATTCTCATTAGCTGAAAGGGAAATGCGGATCAATACTACAATAAGATACCACCTCACACCTATAAACAGGAAACTGTAATGTTGAAGAGGATGTAGAGAAATTGGGACACTTATGCACTGATACAGCAGCTATGGAAAACAGTCTGGTGGTTCCTCAGAAAACCTATGTGCCAGTTTGAAAGGATGTATGTACCATAGAAAAGCCATGTTTTAATCTTAATTCCATTTTGTAAAGGCAGCTGTTTTTTCTAATCCCTATTCGGTACTTTATGTTTGAAACTAATTAGATCATCTCCCTGGAGATGTGACTCGATCAGGAGTGGTTGTTAAGATGGATTAGGTGGAAGTGTGTCTCCATTCATTTGGGTGGGTTTTGATTAGTTTACTGGAATCCTATAAAAGAGGAAACATTTTGGAGAATGCGGGAGATTCTGAGAGAGCAGAGAATGCTGCAGCACCACAAAACAGAGTCCACCAGCCAACGACCTTTAGAGATGAAGAAGAAAAATGCCTCCTGGGGAGCTTCATGAAACAGGAAGCCAGGAAAGAAAGCTAGCTGATGATGCCATGTTCGCCATGTGCCCTTCCAGCTGAGAGAGAAGCCCTGACTGTGTTCGCCATGTGACTTCTTGCTTGAAAGAGAAACCTTGAACTTCATCAGCCTTCTTGAACCAAGGTGTCTTTCCCTGGATGCCTTTGATTGGACATTTCTATAGACTTGTTTTAATTGAGATATATTCTCAGCCTTAGAACTGTAAACTAGCAACTTATTAAATTCCACTTTTTAAAAGCCATTCTGTTTCTGGTATATTGCATTCTGGCAGCTAGCAAACCAGAACAACCTAATATCAAGTTGCCATATGACCTGGTAATAGCTCTACTTGATATATACCAAGAAGAGCTGAAAGCAGTGGCACAAAGGGACATTTGCTCACCGACATTTATTGCAGCATTATTCACAGTCACCAAAAGATGGAAAAGCAACCCAAGTGCCCATCAACAGCCAGGTGGATTAACAAAATATGGTTCATACATACAGTGGAATATTATGCAGCGATAGATGAAATAATGTCTTGAAGCATATGGCAAGATGGATAAGCCTTGAGGATATAATGCTGAGTGAAATAAGCCAGGCCCAAAAGTATAGATATTGTATGATTCCACTTTATGACCATGTTAAAGGTAAAATCAGAGGATTATGATACAGAATATAAGGGACCTATAGATACATTGAAGCTTCAGATGGGTGGCCAGTTAACTAATGAGATTGAACTTAATTATAAGGGTATGGATAAAAAGCTAAGGTAGTTCACTAATGGTTCTATAAATAATATTACCATGTTGAAGGTGAACATGATTGAAAGGGGTTGTGTAGACTTATGTATCCCACTGATTAACACTACCAATTACTGCAAAGTTATGACTCTTGTTCTAAGAGTGTGTAATTTCAGGGTATGGGGAAAAATGCCATTGCATGCTTTGTTTAAAAGCAAAACATCAGTAGTACTGCAACAATACCAGGGGTACATGATGGGGGAAGAGACAAGATTTAGGAGGAGGTTTGGATATTCTGTTCGATAACGGTGTGTTTATTGGTTATCTTTCTTTTGGAAACTATGAAATTATCTAACGTTGAGAGTGTTGATGGACTGTTGACTTTTTACCTTATATGTGAGGCCCAGTAGATGGAGGTGACTGAAAGATGGATTGACTAAGAAGTAGATTGGTGGATGATGCTGTAATATGTATGATTGAACATTGTGCTGCTTAAAAAAGAATGAAGTTTTGAGGCGTTCAGTAATGTGAATGAGCCTATGAGGTATTTGGTGAGGCAAAATAAGTCAGAAACAAAAGAACAATTATTGTATGGTCTCTTTTGGAAAATACTTATAAGAAAACAGGGGCCTAGAGTCTAAGCTCTTTTAGCAGTCACATTTAGACCAGAGCAGTAATTGTTGGATTTTAAGAGGCTGTTTTATGTATGTATAACCTGGAATTTAGAGATAAGAATGAAAGCTGGCCAAGTCAGGAATAAGGTAATTCAGAATACAAGGGAAAGGAAGACATTGTCTGTTTCCTAGAACTTCACTTACTCTTTGAGACAATAGGAAAAAAGTTAATTTTGTCCAGAACCTAAATTTTCTGTAACACATAATCTGACTAAACCTGTCTGGATAGATCATTTAAACAATCCAAGTACAGGGAACCCAGAATAAGAATGAGGGCTTTTATCCTGTATAGCTTAATACAATAACTGGATATCCAGAGTATTTTCAGCAGATAGTCAAAAAGTATTGATAGAGTCCCTTGCAGGACAGCAGAAAAACTATGGAACCATTAAACTTTACCCCTGGGGAAACCCTGGATACTGTGTCAAACATTATGGACACCCAAATCAATAGGCCAAGCCCTTGATATCAAGTCTTATTCTCATGAAGTTTATGTATGTAGCACCGAAGCTTAGCCTACATACAATTTTCTTTTTATATGTATGAGTCACCTCCGAAGGACCTCTTTTGTTGCTCAGATGTGGCTTAACTCTCTCTAAGCCTAACTCTGCAAGTGAAACCGTTGCCCTTGCCCCTTCATTGGACCTGACATCCAGGAGTGAAAGTTTCCTTGGTGGCATGGGAGGTGACTCCCTGGGTTGAACCTGACCCTAGCACCACTCAACAATTCCATCCTGTTCAAAAGGGGGGAAAGAAGTGTAACAAAGGTTTCAGTGGCTGAGAGAGTTGAAATAAGAGTCGAGAGGCTACTCTGGAAGTCACTTTTATGCAAGCTTCTGTTAGACATTGCTAGCTATCATAACTTGCCAAACCCCAACCAAAACCAATCCAGTCAATCCTGAAGAACATCTAGGGCAATATATAAGATTCTACAAAGGTTCCATGCACTAGAGCAACTTTCCAGAAACCTGCAACCTCCAGATAGCTTGTTGAACTGGATGGGTCCTGAAATGCAGTGGGGCCAGCATCTCCAGAACATCAGCTAGTTTCATCCACATGTCCCATTTTGTCTACAGCACCTTCCAGCATGAAGCAGTTAAAATGCATAGCCCAAATACCCGTAAAGAGTGGGGGAAAGATCAGAGGTGATGGTTGAGTTATACAGAGATGGTGGGGTTTAAGAAATGCGTATGATTGCTAAATCATTATGTTGACATTTCTTTTTTTCTCCAGTACCTTAGATCAGTTAGAAGCAAACACATAAAGTTGTGGAATTGTAACCTATAGGAAACTCTGAAATCTGTTCTGTAACTGATCGTTGTGATATACTTTGTAAATTACTTTTTTATTTATGTTATTTTTCACAAAAAAGAAAAAAAAAGATGGGAGGAATATAACAGAGAAGATAGGATTTAAGATATGACTGCCGAGTCATTATTTCTTAAGGTCTCCAGTGTTTTGTCTCAGGTAGAAGAAAAAATGAAAAATCGTGGAGCTGTAACCCATTCCAAAGTTTAAAATCTGCTGTATAACTACTTGTTGAAAAATACTTGGAAATTTATTGCTTTTCTGTATATTTACTTTACAAAACACAAACAAAAAAGAGAGCTTACCGTTATTAGTTGCGTAAGTAGAAACTTGGGCGCTCTGGGCTTTGAGATGCTACCCATAAGGGTAGCTGAATTAACATGTAATGCATGGACCTTCATGGCTGTCTTTGGCATGGGACTGGGGCTCCAGACCAGTGTCCAGAGTTCTTTGTTGTCCTCATAAACCTTAGTACATGACAATAATTTGTAGTAAAGCAAATCAAAGAAATCTTGTGTTCATACTCATATGCATGCTTGTGTGATTTCAGTAGTTTCCGGAAAAGTTACCTACTTATATTCATGTACTTTGTGAGTTTTAATAAGCCCACCCTAGGTATTCAATAAATGTTTATTATTTTGACTTGGAATCTTGTAGCATTATCCATAAAAAGTATATATCTAATTATATGATATAGTGATACCTTACCTTAGAGTTATTATTTTTAATATTGTAGATACATAAAATTTTAGGATTGTAAGGGAACTGTAGAGTGGTACTTTGTTAAACCCTTTTTTCCCATGAGTTTATGTATTTGTTTTTGGAGAAGGGTTAATATAGCTACAACCTGGTGGAAAGTAGCTTGATTTTTACTTATGATTCTTAAATATATGATGAATGTGAAAAAGAAGAAAACAAGCATCATGTCTGGCACATGGCCAGAGCTTTGTTTTTTTCTTTCTTCAATTCAGTCTTTGCTCTTAGTAGTAAGCTTCATCATTAGATGTCTGTAAATGTCGAGGCTGAGTGGAGGTACCCTTTATAACTGTGTTCCATACACTCAACGTTTTGGCTGTGCAAAATAAGGATTTTAACCAGTAATACAAAAGGACATAAAGTAAGTGATTGTGCATAGTTACTGCCTTGGAGCTAATCACTGATTTCTTTTAATAAAGTAAATAAAAATACAATATTTAAATGCAACTTAGTCTCTAAAATGTGGAGTGTATTTAGTCAGTGTGAGTCAGATTTGATGGTTTGTGCTGCTGATGACAACTGCCATTTTTTCCCCTACAAAATAGCACTCATTTTCACTGATTTGGACAAACACAGACCCTGCCCTGAGTTTGACCAAGTAGCCAGAAATAGTTTGGGATTCATGGTGTTGTGTCCAAAATTCCAGGGATATTGCATCATCTTTCTGTGTCTGGTTTGTTTTCAGTTCCTTTTTAAACAGCCCCACTGATGGGACGAATGGTCATTAAATCACAGTCACAGTAAGATTGTGCACACCAAAGACTGTAGCAGAAAATCAGAGTCCCTTTCAGAAGCGTCAGACTGTGCGCTTGTCTTCTGAATGTGTGGCTTTATTTCCAACAAAACATAATTCAGCATTTCTTCAAGATATGTTAAGTTTTAGCTCAGAATAGTCTCCACATAAAACTGCTGAAGTCAAGTTTTTCTTTGCCATCTGTTCAGTCCACAGGTCTTGCTTGAATTGTGACACAGTGCATCCTTAGCCAAGTATCCTTGCTCTTGCTTTAGTCGAACAAGTACATATTTAGCCCATATAAATATTTGACCTCAGAAAATACCATTGTTTAAATCACAGAGGTTCTAGTAAGTTCAGCCTTTTAGAATTTATATTCCTTGGTTCCTTGATCCTGAGATATCACTTTATCAATGTCTTTAAGCTTTTATAGCCAGCTGAAATAATTAAAATAAATGACATTGTCACACTCTACCAGAACTACTTCCAACCTTTAGTAAATTGCAGAGGTTAATTGCATCTGTATATGAAGAAAGTTTATAATCTTGACAATGTCTACATCATGACCTACAATGTTGAGTATTTATTGAACACCTATTCTGTGCCAGGTACTGACATGGGACTGGGATTTGCTGGATAATTTAATTCCGCTTCTGTACAATCCTCACTTTCTAGCCTCATCTGCGTCAGCTTCCCCATATTAACCAAGTGCTGTTGCCAAGATGGGCCTTGGCTGCTCCTCAGTTGTAGCTTACTCATTCCATCCCTTCTATGCAAATGCTATCCTTCTATGCCTGTTGCACTATTTTCAATGGCCAACTCAAATACCATCTTTTTCACAGTCTTTTCTGACCACTGGGAATCACCGTTGTTTGAAGTTTTCGGTGTAGTGCACCAACTGTCACTCATGGGATTTTTTTTAACATTTCATTGCATTATCGTAGATGTACTATATCCAGATAGTAAGTTGACTATAAATGCAGGATGCTTCTCCACTGTCCCCATCAGTTTTTTTTTTTTTCATATGTGTGTGTGTATTCCAATGGTATAGTCACTGTGGTAGTTTTACATCACAGTAGAAACTCAAAATTGTTGGCTGGGTGAACATTCATGTGATGATTTGGAAGGTACTCCCTGCAAGTACACGGTGAGTTTTCTTTTTTACTTATTTTATTGTGAAATATAACATATATACAAAACAGCAATAAATTTTGAAGTACCTCTTAACAAGTATTATAGAGCAGATTTTAAAGTTTGGTTTAGGTTATAGTTCCATGATTTTTCATTTTTTCTTCTAGCTGCTCCAAGACACTGGAGACCAAAAGAAATATCGATATAATGATTCAGCAGTCATACTCATTTATTAAATCCTATCTTCTCTGTTATATTCCTACTCCTCTTTTTTGTGAAAAATACCATATATTCAAAAAAGCAATACATTTCAAAGTACATCATAACAATTAGGTGTAGAACAGATTTCAGAGTTTGGTATGGGTTACAATTCCACAATTTTAGGTTTTATTTCTAGCTGCTCCAAGATACTGGAGACAAAAAGTAGTATCAGTAAAGTCATTCAGCACTCATACTCATTTGTTAAACCCAGCCTTCTCTGTATAACTCCAGTATCAGCTTTGATCTTTGTCCCACCCTTTAGGGGTATTTGGGCTATGTCTATTCTAACTTTCTCATGTTGGAAGGGTCTGTCAATAATATGGGATAGGGGGAGGAAACTAGTTGATGTTCTGGAGAGGCTGGCTCCTCTGTATTTCAGGACTTATCTGGTCCAGGGGCCTATCTGGAGGTTGTCGGTTTCTGGAATGTTACCCTAGTACATCAAGGCTTTGTAGGATCTTCTATAATGCCCTTGGTGTTCTTTAGGATTGGCAGGAATGGTTTTGGTCGGGGTTTGGCAGGTTATGATAGGTAGCGATGTCTAACTGAAGCTTGCCTAAGAGTGACCTCCAGAGTAGCCTCTTGACTGTACTTGAACGCTCTCTGCCACTGACACTTCTTTTCCCCCTTTTGGTCAGAATGGAATTGTTGATCCCATGGTGTCAGGTTTGGATTCATCCCTGGGAATCATCTCCCATGTCGGCAGGGAGACTTTCACCCCTGGATGCAGAGACAGTTTTTACAGGTTCAGCGTGTTTTATGTAAATTTTCTTTTTTACTAAAGAAATAACTAAAATTTAAATTTTAAAGAGAATTTTTTTTGCATGGGCAGGCACCGGGTATCGAACCCAGGTCTCCAGCATGGCAGTCGAGAACTCTGTCTGCTGAGCCACTGTGCCCTAAAGACACTTTATATATCATTTTGCACAAGACAAATAACTGTCAGTTACATTTCCTTTTTTTATTCTCTATTTAAATTGATATTTGTAATTTCTGAGGATTTATAAGCCAGTAATTTTTGTAATAGTTTGTATTCTTCTCTGAGATCAAATTCAGTAATTATTTTGTGAAAGCCATTTGAGAGATTTAACACTTGCTTCCTCGTCATTAATATTTTAGTTATAATCTTTTCAGTTCTGTCTTTGCTGTCAGTAATAAAAACCTCATCATATATTTTCCTGCTTAAGATAGAGCACAGTTATTCAGAGTTGTCTTTTTGAATAATAATTCTCAAAACAGTTATGTTTTATATATAGACTTGTAAGATTATTACTAAATATAGTAGTTACACCCATAATATCAACCATTTATTGACCAAACTGGCATAAGACAAGTCATTCTCAACTTTGGATGCATTTTTGGTCATATGTAGGATAGTTGTATCATATTAGGCAGAAGTATGACTATGTTATTGTCTTTATTTGGAAATTAAGTATGGTTTAAGAAGATGTGTGTGGGAGACAAGTTGACTTGAAATTCACAGCCACAGAGGGTTAAATACTGATCCCTGATCCCCACCCTCCAGAGAGTAAATTGGTTTGAGGGATGCCCTTGGTATTGGATTTTTTAAATCCCTGCTGTTTCTTTCTTTCTTTTTTTGTTATTTCTAAGAAAGTCCTTATTATTCCTTTAATTTTTTTATATTTTTAAAATTTTTATTGATAAATCTTCACACGCATACATTCCATACATGGTGAATAATCAGTAGCTCACAATATCATCACAGTTGTGTATTCATCATCATGATCATTTTTTGAACATTTGTGTCACCCCAGAAAAAGAAATAAAAAGAAAAACTCACACATTCCATACTGCTTACCCCTCCCTCTCATTGACCACTAAAATTTCAGTTTACCCATTTTTTTTTTTACCCTTTATCCCCCCTATTATTTATTTATTATCCTTTGTTTTTTACTTATTTGTCCATACCCCAGATAAAAGGAGCATCAGACACAAGGTTTTCACAATTACATGGTCACATTGTAAAAGCTGTATCGTCTTCAAGAATCAAGGCTACTGGGACACAGCTCTACAGTTTCAGGTACTTCCCTCTAGCCACTCCAATATACCATAATAAAAAGGACCCTGCTGTTTCTTAACATGCAGTCCTTTATTTTAAATTAGTTTCAAACCTACAAAATGTTGCAGGGAACTCCTTTTACCCAGATTCCTGATTAACATTTTTTTCTGAATTTTCTCCCCATCTGTCAGTCTGTCTGTGTGGTCTTTTTCCATCATCCCTAAATATTACAGTGAGGACCTCACCAAAAGAAGGAGACTCCTCTACATTCATATATATTTATAATTCAAACTCTCTCTCCTTCCCTGCCACCTTAGTGACTCTTCCTTGGTTGTTAGACTTGCACTCTGCCACCCTCATTGCCTTCTTCCTTCCTGGGAAGGGAAAATAAGGAATGATGGGAAGGAAAGGAAAAATTGTCAATCAGGAAATCAGCGCTAACACAAAATAACTATCTAAATCCACAGAGCCCATTCACGTTTCACCAACTGTCCTAATAATGCCTATTTTTCCTTTCTGGTCCAGAATTATTTACAGGAACACTTTTTGAAGTTAGTTGTCATATCCTATCAGTCTTCTTTAGTGTAAAACCGTTCCTCATTTTCCCTCCTATTTCTCATGTCCTTGACAGACCTTCCATTCTTTTTGTTTCATTGCTCAATGGGAACCATCCAGTGTTTCCTTATGACTACGCTCAGGCCACGCATTCTTGGTGGAAATGCTGGGCTCTTCTCAGTGCCTCCCATCAGGAGAGGACTGTGCAGTCCATCCCACTACTGATGATGGTAGCTGCGATCACCTGGTCAAGGTGGTGAATGTTGATTCTCTCCACTATATAGTCACCATTATCCCTTTTGTATTTAATTAGTATTTTGTGAAGAGATGTTCCCATATTATCCTAATATCCTGCTCTTCATCTGGTCTCCATTCATGAGCCTTAGCTTTCATTAATAGCCTTTTCCATTTTGGACTACATTATGATAGCTGTCAAGTGGTGATTATTTTCTTTTGTGTGTGTGTGTATGTGGAAAGAGCTTTCTGTTCTTACCTATTTATCAGTTGAATTATTCATTTATTTGTTTATATCAGTGTGGGTTTATGGATTCTCATTTTATTCAGTGGGTTGTGATCTGATATTCTCATGATTATTTTGATGCTCGCATTGTCCCAGATTTGTCCAGCAGGAGCCCTTTCCAGTTGGCTCCTGTGCGTTTTGACATGTTCCTCTCATTCTTTGAGTATTTTCCTAACTTTCTGGCCAAGAAGATATTGTAGGCTTATCCTGTACCTTCCTTGTCCCAGCCTCGGTCCTAATTCCTTTGAATGAAGGATGGCGGTTAGGAACTACGATCTGGGTCTTAGTGGGCTCCTTGCCACTCAGGTGTTGTTGTTTCTATGCTTTCTCAGACAAAACTGGAAAATATGCATGTGTTTCTCTGTATATGTATATATACATATACATGTGTGTCTATAGCTATTTCTATATCCATCTGTATCTTTAAAGATGAGTTCATTCTGATACTTTGAATTCTAATCCACTGACTCAGTGTTCTTTTTTTTATTAACATGGGCAGGCACCGGGAATTGAACCCGGGTCCTCTGGCATGGCAGGCAAGCGGTCCTGCCTGCTGAGCCACCATGGCCCACCTTCAGTGTTCTTTTTAGCCTTCTGTCTTTTCAGAAAGTGAGGAACTTGGCTCCCATTATCCTCAATGTATTAATTTTTGTCAAATTAAATAACTTATCTTGCTTAATGTAACTAGTATTCTAACTACTCTGGAATCCTTCTGCCACCTTTATGCTCTCCCCACTCACTCTCTGTTCATTGACTGCAGGGCAGTCCTGATGCCTCTGCATGGCTCCTCTTCTCATTCCATTCCACAACTTCAGGCTACAACATCTTCATGCCAGGAGGGAAAAGGAAGGGAAGGGAAGGAAGAAAAAGTCCCCTTAGGGTGCAGTTATGTATTGCCATGGCTGAGAACACTGCATTTAACATTTTATATATGTTAAATGTTTTTAAAATATTTCAAACTGCGTAAGCTTTCCTCATGAAGCAGTTAAGATTTAAGAAAGATATTTCCTTGTTATCAACTTCTCTTTTTATAATTTGTCCATTTCTCCCATAAGTGGAGTAGAGGTAATTCTTACTAATTTTGAGACATAGTAGGGGATTACTAACTGGGTTTTATTCTCATGGCTTTCCTTTGTGATTTCCTAAGTGGGTTAAACTAGAACTGGGACTGCCAGGTTTTTTAAGGAAAGAGATTCTCCGCTTGAAATCTGTGATTTTTGAAAGGGTTACATACTGAGTTCTGCCTTTTCTTTTAGTTTCTGAAGTTCTTTCATGCCTCTCTCTGCCTTGGCCTCCTCCCAGAAGCATTGCTATAAAGGCAGTCCCATGTCCCTCCCCTCTGGGGTTTGGTGACATTTTATGTTTGGATTTTTTTTTTTTTTGTATGCTATATGACAGGAGTCACATTTCATTCTTTATCCATGTGAGTATCCCCTTAAGGAAGCACCATTTGTTGAATTTTTGTTTGTTTTATGTTTGTTTGGGAAGTGCGTTGGCCAGGAATTGAATCTGGGTCTCCCGCATGGCAGGCAAGAATTCTACGACTGAACATCTCCTACCCCAGTTCCACCTCCAGCAGGAAGATGTGCTGGGGAGCCACTGGTCTGATTATAAAAGTCAAAGCACCAAACCTGATAGTAGTCAGAATTCCTAGGAGCGATCTGAAGCTAATTGCTGTATGATTGAAGATGATCTAAGAGTTTTCATCTGTTTTGCATTTTCTGAAAATTTTAAGTTGGATGTCATTATTAATGCTGTTTAGATTTAAACAAAAATGAAGGTATAGAGTTACCTATTTATGCGTTGTCCAGGTTTTGTTCATTTTTTGGCACAAGTTCATTCTGCAAAGGTTATATGGCACAAGTTTTCCTTAGATAATCACTTGCATAGTGGAAAATATCCCAAGTCAGTGAGAGGGTAAAATTTTGCTTACTTAAAATATTGGATTAAGTATAATTGAACTTATATTTCAAATCTGGTATAATTTGAATTTTTAAGTATAAGCCTTTGTAGTATTATTCATTTGAATAAAGATTAAACTCCATATGTTAAGATTTGATTCAGTTTTAAAATATCAAATGAAGAAAGCAAAGACAAAGAGTAGTTTGAGGAAGATGTAGCAGACTCTGCTTTTTAACTTTATGAACTTTTCTATTTTGAATTTTAAGAAATTGTTATGAGTGGAGAATAAAATATTCCCTATTTTATGTTCATATTCTATGTCCTTGTACTTTTCTCTGACGCACTTGATTGTGCAGCTCCACCTTCTTGGTGTGTGCATGTGTACCTTTTACCCAGTGTACCTGAAGAAAACTTCATGACTTTGGAATTGGTTTTCCAGCCTAGAGGAACTACGACTGACACAGATCATGGAAACAGTCTACCAAAAGGGTATATAAGTCCCAATGGCTTATTTAAAAATTAGGGTAGCATTAAAACACAAAAATTATGATTTTTTTTTCTAAAATTACCCGTGGGAATTATATGTCAAGTAGCACCTCTGAGAAAAAGGATATTCCATTTTAAAATGCCAGTATGTAGTAAACCTTTTTAGAAGGATTTTCATATTTTCCACTAATGATAAAGAAGGAGGTAAAATGAAAGACTTTTCACTACACATGGGAAGAATTGTGTTATCCTTTAGTTCTCGCTGCTGCACTTGAATTACAAATGTGAATCCAGATGTCGGCTCAGTTTCCATAGCAGTCATCTGTATTTACAAGATGAATAAAAACTTTGTCTGGAAGTTGGGAAGGCTCTTGTAAAGTGAAGTAAGTTCACTCCCCAAATCAGGTGTTTTAATTAGAAATTGTCAATGGTTATTTTCTAGCGTAATGAGAAGGTGTGACATGACCCATGTTTGCTATTACAGCTTTCTTTCTTCCAAATCCTTGTCTGTGGAAACATAGGAAAGAACCATTGTTTAGATTCTGTTGCAGTTTCATCCAGCTCAACTAAATGAATATGTAATAAATCATCATGAGAAAGTATGGGATATTTTGTTTCAATCTGGTAAAAAGGGGAAAGAGTACTGAGAATTTCAAATGTTAACACTCAGTCACCTGTGGAAAAGCATGTATGTGAGTTTTTAATCCATTTTTTTCCATGAGTTACATTTTGAAAATGAGTTTTATTTTGTGCAAATAAAACTCTTTTTTTGTATAGTATCTAGAATAGTGCCTCACACACTGTAGGTACTCGGTATTTGTTGATTAAATAAATAAAAGGTATTTTAATTTGTGGTTTTGAAGACTCAATTGTAAGTTTCAGTGAAAAGAACAGTTCCCTATCTGTAACCTATACTACCCGACAATCACTTATCTATTTTCTCTCCCTACAGTTTCACCTTTTCCAGAATGCTGTGTAGATGAAATCATACAATACTTAGTCTTTTCTGGCACCTTTTACTTAGTGTTCTGCCTTGAGATTCATCTATGTTGTTGGGTCTCTCAGTAGTCCATTGTTTTGGTTCTGAGCAATTTTTAAAAATTCATCACCAATTGGTCAATATTTTAGTTGTTTCCAGTTTATGACTATTATGGATGAAGCTGCTTAAAATCTATATACAAGTTTTTTTTTTAATGTTTTGTTGTGAAATGTAGCATATATTAAAAAAAAAAGAAAAGAAAAAAATAACTTTCAAAGTACACTCCAGTGAACAGCTACAGAACAAATTTCATCGTTTGGTATGGTTTACCATTCCATAGTTTCAGGTCTTTCCCTCTAGCTGCTCCAAAACCCTGGAGGCTAAAAGAAATATCAGTATAGTGATTCAGCAGTCATACTGATTTGTCAAATCCTGCCTTCTGTGTTTGCCTTCTGTTGTCAAATCCTTCCTTCTCCTTTGATCCTTCTCCCAGTCTATAAGGATCTTTCAGCTATGCTCTAATTTTTTCATGTTGAAAAGGGGTGTCAATAATAAATAAAAGGGTGGGGGGATGGAATTAGTTGATATTCTTGGAGAGACTGGCCCCACTGGGTTTCAGGGCTTTTCTAGCTTGGGAAACTGCTGGAGGTAATGGGTTTCAGGAAAGTAAACTTGGTGCATAAAACTTTTACAGAGTCTCAGAGCCCTAGTATTCTTTAAGGTTAATAGGTATGATTATATACAAGTTTTTGTACAGATATATATTTTCATTTCTCTTGCATAAATTGCATAGGAATAGAATTCCTGAATCATATGGTAAATGTGTCTCACTTCTAAAAACAATTTGGCAGTTTTTTATAAAGTGGTTATATAATTTTACCTTCGATCAGAAGTATATGAGAGTTCCAGTTCTATACCTTTTCCAATAATTGGTATTATCTGTCATTTTAATGTAGCCATTCTAGTGAGTGTTTAGTAGTGTCTTATTGTGGATTTTGAGCATCTTTTCATTTACCTAGTCTTTTATGATGTGTCTGTTCAAAATTTGGCCAATTATTTATTGTGTTGCTTATTGAGTTATTTAAGAGTTCTGAATATAAGTTCTTTATCACAAGTATGTTTTGTAAATATTTTTCCCAGTCTGTGACTTTATTTTGCATTTCTAGCATTTATTTTGACTTTTTTAAAACTTCTTTATTGTATAGTATAACATATATAAAAAGAAAAGAAATAAAAAAGCAATAGTTTTCAAAGCATTCTTCAAAAAGGGGTTACAGGATAGATCCCAGAGTTTGTCATGGGCTACCATACGATCCTCTCATATTTTTCCTTCTAGCTGCTCCAGAATATAGGAGACTAGAGGGCTTAAATACTTTTTTTATCATCACAATTGACTTTTTTTCTCTTCTTTTCTTATGAACAATAACATAGATACAAAAAAGCTATACATTTCCAAGCACAGCATCACAATTAGTTGTAGAACATATTTCAGACTTTAACATGGATTGCAGTTTCACAATTTTAGGTTTTTAATTCTGGCTGCTCTAAATACTGGAGAGTAAAAGAGATATCGATTTAATGATCCAGCATTCATATTCATTTGTTAAGTTCTGTCTTCTATGTATAATTCCACCATCACCTTTACCTTTCTATACCTCTCATTGGGGTTTGGGCTATGGCAGTTCTAAATTTTTGATATTGAAAGGATCTGTCACTAATATGGGTTAGGGAGTTGGAACTGTCTGATGTTCTGGAGAGGCTGGGTTTCAGGACTTATCTGGACCAGGGACCCATCAGGACATTGTAGATTTCTGGCAAGTTACTCTACTGCCTGGAACCCTTGTGGAATCTTGTAAATTGCCCTAGGTGTTCTTTAGGATTGGCTGGAATGGTCCTGGTTGGGGATTGGCATGTAATGATAGGTAGCAAGGTCTACCTGAAGCTTGCATAAGAGGAACCTCCAGAGTAGTCTCTTGACTCTATTTGAACTCTCTCTGCCACTGATACTTTATTAATTTCATTTCTTTTCCCCCTTTTGGTCAAGATGGAATTGTTGATTCCACTGTTCCAGGTCTGGATTCATCACTGGGAATCCTCTCCCACATGGCCAGGGAAACTTTCACCCCTGGATATTTTGTCCTGCATAGTTGGGAGGGCAATGATTTCACTTGCAGAGTTAAACTTAGAGACTGAGGCCACACCTGGGCAACAACAGAGATCCTCCAGAAGTAACTCTTAGGCATGCCTATAGGTAGTCTAAGCTTCTCTGATACCTACATAATCTTCACAAGAGTAAGCTCATGATTGAGGACATGGCTTATTGATTTAGGTGTCCCTAAAGTTTGATACAGTATCAGGGGATTCCCTGATGGTAAGGTTTAATAGTTCCATAATCTTTCTCCCCTCCCTCGGGGGACTTTGCCAATACTTTTTGATTATCTGCTTTTATTATACGCTAGGATGTTTCCAGGCATTATAATAATCTGTGCAGGATTAAAGGACCTCTTTCTCATTCTGTGCTCTCTGTATTTCAGTTGCTCAAGTGAGCTATACAGATATGTTGAATTAGATTATACACTACAGAAAATTTCAGTTCCAGACCAAATAAACCTTTCTTCTTTGGTCTCAAAGAGTATGTGTGGTTCTAAAATATAGACCCTGTCTTCCTTACCCCTATGTTCTGAATTACTTTAATCCCAACCTCTTGGGCTTCATTCTTATCTCTAAATATCAGGTTATAAATATAAAACAGCCTCTCAGAATCCAGAAATAATAACCACACTCTGGACTTAATGTGTCTACCCTAAAATCTTACAATCTAGGCCCCTGTTTTCTTACAAGCATTTTCTAAAGATGACAATACCATTGTTGTTTTTTTGTTTCTGGCTTAATTTGTCTCACCAAATGTCCCACATGTTCATTCACATCCTTGCACGCCTCACGACTTTGTTCCTTTTCGTAGCAGCACAGACTTCGTTCATAAGTATACACCATCGTTGACCAATCTACTTCTCCATCAGTGCATCCTTCAGCCACCTGCATTCATCGGGCATCATGTAGAGGGCCCTAGGTTCACAGTCCAGCAACACTTTCCATTTTAGATGACTTCATTGTTCCCAAGAGGCAGAGAACCAGTAAACACACCCTCCGCAAGTAGGAGATCTAAACCTCCTCTTAACTCTTGTCCCTCACCCCATTATTTACCTCTGCTGCTGCTGTGGTAGTGCTGATAGTTTCCTTTTGAACATAGCTCATAGCCTGCAATAGTGGTTTTCCCCCTGTGCCTTGGACTTAAACATTCTTTATACAAGAATCGCATTTTTGAAGTAATTCTTACAAGAGCTCATTCATATTTCTAGTGTGAGTCAGTGGGACATGTAGGTCTAGACAACTCCTTTCAATCTTGTTCATCTTCAATATGGTAATACTACTTCTACATTCACTGCAGAATCACCTTCGCTCCTATCTATTCCCTTACAATGCAGTTCAACCTCATTGGCCAATGGTTCACCCATCTTTAACTTCTATGTATCTCTGTATCCTCTGTATTCTGTATTATAAGCTTCTGATTATACCTTTGTGCTGGTCATAAAAGTGGAATCATACAGTATCTGTCCTTTTGTGTCTGGCTAATTTCACTCAGCATTATGTCCCCAAGGCTCATCCATTTTGTCATGTACTTCAGGACATCATTTTGTCTTACTGCTGCAAATATTCCAGTGTATGTATATAACATATTTTGTTGATTCACTCATCTGTTGGTGGTTTGTTTCCATCTTTTGGCGATTGTGAATAATGCTGCTATGAACATCGGTGTGCAAATGTCTGTTTGTGTCATTGCTTTCGGCTGTTCTGGTTATATACCAAGTACTGCTATTGCTGGGTGATAGGGCAGCTCAATATTTAGTTTCCTAAGGAATGGCCAGTCTTCCATAGTGGCTGCACCGTTGTACAGTTCCACCAGCAGTGCATAAGTGTCCCAGTTTCTTCACATCCTTTCCAATGTTTGTAGTTTCCTGATTGTTTAATAGCAGCCATTCTTACAGGTGTGAGGTGCTATCTCATTGTCGTCTTGCTCTGCATTTCCCTTATAGCCAGTGAAAATGAGCGTCTCCTGCTGGCTTTTGAGCCATCTGTATTGCTCTTCAGAAAAATGCCTATTTGTATCTTTAGCCCATTTTATAATTGGATTATTTGAAATTCTTTTGTTGTTGAGTTGTATGATTTCTTTGTATACCCAGGTAATCAAATCTTTGTCTGATATGTGATTTCCAAGTGTTTTGTCCAGTTGAATTGGCTGCCTCTTCACCTTTTTGACAAAGTCTTTTGAGGTGCAGAAGCATTTGATTTTGAGGCGTTCCCATTTATCTATTTTTTCTTTTGCTGCTTGTGCTTTGGGTGTAAAGTTTAGGAAACTACCTGCTATTACTAGGTCTTAAAGATGTTTCCCTACATTTTCCTGTAGAAGCTTTATGGTGCTAGTTTTTTATATTTAAGTGTTTGATCCACTTAGAGTTAATTTTTGTGTAGGATATAAGATAGGGGTCCTCTTTCATTCTCTTGGCTATTAATATCCAGTTCTTCCATGCCCAATTATTGAAAAGACTTTTTTTTTTTCTTTGTCAGTCTTGCTAGTGGCCCATCAATTTCATTGATTTTCTCAAAGAACCAGCTTTTGGTTTTATTGATTCTTTCTTTCTATTTCTTTTTTCTGCCATTCATTTACCTTTCCTTTAATGTTTGTTATTTCTCTTCTATTTACTTTTGGGTTAGTTTGTTGTTCTTTTTTAATTCCTCCAGGTTTGCTGTTAAGTCCTCGTTTTGTTTTTTCTTGTTTATTAATATAGGCATTTAAGGCAATAAATTTCCCTCTCAGCACAGACTTTGCCACATCCCATAAGTTCTGATAAGTTGTATTCTCATTTTCATTCATCTCCAGATAGCTTCTGATTTCTTTATAATTTCCTCTTTTACCCACTGGTTGTTTAAGAGTTTATTATTTAATCTACATAAGTTTGTGAATGTTCTCCTTCTTTGGTGGTTATTGAGATCCCAGTTTCATCCTGTTGTGAACAGAGAAGTGCTTTGAATAAATTCAATATTTGAAAATTTATAAAGACCTGTTTTGTGCCCCAGCATATGATCTATCCTGGAGAATGTTCCACGAGCACTAGAGAAGAATGTATAACCTGTGCTTTGAGGTGCAATGACGTATGTATGTCTCTTAGGTCTAATTCATTAATCAAGTTATTTAAGTTCTCTATTTCCTTGTTGATCTTCTGCCTGGTTGTTCTGTCCGTGGAGGAGAGTGGTGTATTGAAGTCTCCTACTATTATTGTTGAAATACCTATTGCTCCCTTCAGTTTTGCCAATGTCTGTCTCATGTACTTTGGAGCTCTTTGATTGGGAGCATAAACATTTATGATTGTTGTATCTTCTTTGTGAATTGACCCTTTAATTAGTATATAATGTCCTTCTTTGTCTCTTATGGTGTCTTTACATTTAAAGTCTTTTTTTTTTCTAATATTAGTATAGCTACTCTTAGTTTCTTTTGGTTACAACTGGTATGGAAAATCTTTTTCCATCCTTTCACTTTCAGTCTGTTTGTATCCTTGTGTCTAAGATGAGTTTCTTGTAAACAGCATATAGCTGGATTATGTTTCTTAATCCATCCTGCCAATCTGTGTCTTTTAGTTGATAAGTTCATTTCATTAACATTCAGAGTTATTATTGAAAAAAACATTTCTTGATTCCACCATCTTATCTTTTTTTATTTTATTTGTCAGATCTATATATTTTCCCCCTCTTTCTCTTTGTATTCTTTAAATTACCCTTAGTGGTACTCTTCAATTTTGTGCCCCCCTCCAGATCTCCCTCTCCTGTCTTTTTTTTTTTTTTTTTTTTTTTCATCCAGCAGAACTCCTTTTAATATTTCTTGTAGGGCCAGTCTCTTGTTGACAAATTCTTTCAGGACTTCTTTGTCTGTGAAAGCTTTAATCTCTCCCTCAGTTTTGAAGGACAGTTTGACTGGGTACAGAATTCCTGGCTGTAAGTATTTCTCTTTCAGGATCTGAAATATATCATACCACTGCCTTCTCGCCTCCAGGGTGCTTGTTGAGTAATCTGAGCTCAGTCTTATTTGATTTCCTTTGTATATAGTAGATTGTTCTTCTCTTGCCACTTTCAAGATTATCTGCTTGTCTTCAACATTGGACAGACTGATTAGTATTTGCCTTGCAGAAGCTATTTGGATTTATTCTGTTTGGAGTTCTTTGGGCTTCTTTGACTTGTGTATTTACGTCCTTTATGACGGTTGGAAAGTTCCCCCCATTAAACCCTCAACTGCTCTTCCTAGCCCTTTGTTCCTCTCTTCTCCTTCTGGGACACCAGTGGTTGTTATATTTGTGCACTTTGTTTTGTCCATCATTTCCCTGAGATTCCATTCAAGTTTTTCCATCTTTTTTGCCATTTGCTGTTTTGAGTTTTCAAAGTCAATTATCCTGTCCTCTATATCACTTATTCTTTGTTCTGTCTCTTCAAATCTGGTGTTGTGTTCTTCTAATATGTGTTTTATTTGGTCAACAGAGTCCTTAATCTCTGTGATTTATGCTATTTTTCTATTTATTCTTTCAGAATCCTTTTTCTGCTTGTCTTCTGTCTTGTTGATCTCCTTTATGTCATTTGCTGTCCCACTTATTTTATTAAGTATATATATTCCCCCTCAAGGAATATTAACTAAGACAGTAAAAAGATCTCAGTCATTAGGTCCTATTTAACCTGCTTTTTCTGTTTAATATTTAAATCTTTTGACAAATATGTCAGAAGTGATAGCTTATTCTGATGTTTCAGAAATCAACTACATAAGATAGGTGAACACTTGACCAGATGGAAAATCTCAACTCAGTGCAGCGGGACTCTTTCAAGGAAGGCAAGGAATATTAATTATCTAACTACAATTTTATTTTCCAAGTAATTGTTTGTGCTTTGTAGCCCTGTGGATTATAAAATGTTTACAGAAGAAAGTACTCATTCTCCTTGGCCTTCTAGTCCTTTAACAGTTAACTCATAAAGAGTAAAAGATTTAAACTGAGTCTAGATATACAATTTCTCATTTAGTATTAATGGCTTTTTCCCCCCAAATTTATTAAGTTAACTCAATAGGGATTTATACTTTTAAAATTAAAGATGTTAGGCATTTAGGAAATTTTAGAGAGTCAATGCTCCTCATGTTGTTTACTATAAACATGGAAAGAAATAGCATTAAGTTAAAGTTTCTGAAAAATCTTATCTGATTTTAGGAAGTAGTTTTGCCTTCTCTATTCAAGATTTTTTCCCCTTGAAAGTCAGATATATTGTTTAGCATCAAAGCTTACCTACTTATTTATTTCGTATTTATCATCGTGTGGACTTTTTTTGTGTGTGTGTGTGACATATAACATGTGAAAAAAGCTTAACTTTTTTTTTTTTTGTATTCTGTATGGTGGGGTCACATTTCATTATTTTTCCATGGGAGTATTCCATTATTGCAGCACCATTTAAGTTTTTGTTTGTTTGTCTCTTTGTCTGCTTGTTTGTTTGGGGAAGTGCATGGCCTGGGAATCAAACCCAGGTCTTCTGCATGGCAGATGAGAATTCTGTCACTGAACTACTAAAGCTTAACTTTTTATTTATTTATTTATTTTTGCATGGGTAGGCACTGGGAAACGAACCTGGGTCTCCAGCATGGAGGTGAGAACTCTGCCACTGAGTCACTGTTGCCTGCCTTAAAGCTTTAACTTTTGAGCTAGCTTTTTTGCAAGATCTTTTTTTTTTCTTACCTGCTTGTGGAATGGGTAAAGTATGTGTGAGAATGGACGAAGGCAAGGAAGATAGGATGAGATGGAGAGGAAGAAATAAGTCTGACCATCCATCATCAGTCCTTAAAAGATCAAGTGTACTTTTCAATGTGATTAAAAATTTTAAGTAAATCTTTATTTTGCACATGAGGAAATATAGAATGTCAGATGACTTACATTTATAAGAATATACAGTTAGTCAACAGGAAAGGTAGTATTGAGGAATCCTTCTGATTCACAGCTGGATGAGCCTAAGTAAATTCTTTAATCTCTCTAAACTTCCTTTTTAAGTGTCAGAGGAGGATCATGCCTGCTGTAAAAGTCGTGGGATGAAGTAAAGATAATGTACATATGTTTTTGAAGTGCTCATTTGCATAAGGTGCTTAGTAAATGTTACTTCCCTTTGTATCATCTTGGTTTACTATAAATTCCTTTTTTTCTTGAACATCATAAATAAGATACTGGCAGCATATAAAATCAAATATTTTATGGTCTCCCACTTTTAAAGAAAGCTGTTAGGATTTATATAAAAAGTAAGAGTTCTTTTGGAAGATTCACTGAATCCTTTTAGCTTGGGAAGAATGGGGAGTTTTACATTATCTTTAGATACTCTGATTCCAGTTATGAGCTATAGGCAAGGTATACCAGCCTATACAAAAAGCAATTTTAAATACTTTTCCTCATTCTTTCTTTGCTGAATTCCTCTTTTGTGCACTTTTGATCCTCATTGAATGACCTTATAAAAGGAAGGTAAAATATCAATAAAGCTTAAGACTTATACTTTCTACTCAAGTTTTCCCCCCAGATGAATCCAGAATGTTCTTAATCTCACCGTTAGATCTGACCCTGGGTGAAAACAAATCTCAAAACTTTGGCATAACAGTCTGTATCCCAGTGGTCCCATTTGAGCTTTACACGACTTCATTTACCCTTTCAAAGAACATACATTCCAACTATTGCATCAGTTTAAATGGAGGTAGTGTGCAATTAGACATTCTTTTATTTGGGAAAACTCCTATTTATTGATGACATGAAGTTCTGGGTTTTGTTTACCATGTTTGTTGATGTACTTTGTTTTGGGCCAGTTAAAATATGTAAACTAGAATCCCATTAACTTGTAAAACTAGGTTCTGGCTCCTTGGCTAAAACTGGTAGGTGCATCTAGAAATTCAACAGCAGGCTTCCTGATCAGGCTAAAGAAGAGTTTAAAGATCAGACCAGCATTGAGCTCACTTAGCTTTTGTTTTTCTTTAACAGTGGGGCTCTAAGAAGAGAGAGTGACTAGATGTTTTTTTGATGGGTTTATAAATCTTTCTTTGGGAGAGTTTAAAGGATTGTAAAAGTTTTATGTAAAAGCCAAGCTGGTAGTATACATAGTAGGAAAGCTACTTTTCTTAGAATATTCACCAGACGATATATTAAGAATGAAACCTCATCTGCTGAAAATGAACAATAACAGTTTCCCAAGCAGTGTGTAGGAATAAGAAATTAAAATACTTGTGCTGCTAAAGACAGTTCTTTTGTTGTATATTTTAGAACATTTTAATTTGTAGTTATGAAAATTCAGTTAGTAAGTTTTAATTTAAAAAGCAGTTGCACTCGGGCAGTGCCTGCCCATGCAAAAAAAAAAAAAAAAAGAAACAAGTGGACTTTATGAGTAAGTTTTAACTATTATGAATAAAATTTAAGCTTTTAATAATTTTATAGTTGTTAAATTTTGCAAATAGAGACCTGAGAGTTTCTTGAAAGTTTTAGGATATGTATAAAATATTCTTAGATTGACATTTAAAAGTGCTCTAATTGAGTAACATAATTGACATTTGGTATGACAATGATGAATAGTTAGGCACTAATAAAATAGGTCCCAAAGAGTTGTCAGAGTATAAAAATAAAAAAACAAAACAAAATGTTATCCCTTATAATGTTAGATAATTCACAGTGACCACTATTTTCCCTGGAATTAACTGGAATTTTCTCCATTTTCCCCCTTGAATTAGAATGGTTTCATTGATTAACATTTGTTAAAATCTACTTTAACTGTTTTTATGAAAATTATATGTTTTGGGCTTCTGATAGTGATTTCAGGTAGCATTGAAATATTAGTTTTCCTTGTAATTTAATTGATTATAAATTCCTTAATAGTAAAGATACATTGAATCACAATAAAAATGGATATGAAGGAAGGAAAGGAAGAAAGTTCTGTCTATGTTATTAAAAAGTATTAGTTAATGCTTTTTAAAAATGCAGTTTGATTACTTAAAATTTTTTCTAAGATTTTATTATTAAAGTCAGAAAAGTTGCAAGAATTATTCCAGGATTATCATACACACTGTCTAGATTCCCGTAATTAACTTTTTTAGGTGTTTTTGCTTTTTCACGTGTGTCTGTCTAGCCATCCCTTTCTGTATTCATCAGTCCATCTTATTTTTTGATGTTTCAGAGTAAGGTGCAGACATCAGCCCTTCAGCCCTTCGGCATGCATCTCAGTAACTGGTGTTCAGTATCTGTTTAAAGCTGATTTTTTTTAGATATTAAACTTACAAAAAGTAAATGTAGCTTTCAGTGTGTTTGAATCTTTTGTGTACTCCAGAAAAGCTAAGTTCCTTAATCCTCATTCAGTATTGCTGAGTGGGATCTTTTTGCTTGTTTCCATGGAGATGTGACCCACCCAGTTGTGAGTGGTAACTTTTGATTGGATGGTTTCTATGGAGATGTCTCTCCACTCATTCAAGGTGGGGCCGCTAAGTGGAGCCTTTTAAGAGGGAACCATTTTGGAAAAAGTAGAGAACCAACAGTGCCGACAGAACCAATAGAGCTCACACAGCCAGAGACCTCTGGAAACGTGGAAGGAGAGTGCCCCCAGGGAAGTCTTGTGAAACTAGAAGAGAAAGTTAGCAGATGCCAGATGCCTTCCCAGCTGAGAGAGGTGTCCGGAATCCAAAGACCCCAGCAGCCACGTGACTTCCCAGCTGACTGAGCTGTTCCTGCTAACATCAGCCTTTCTTGAGTGAAGATAACCTCTTGGTCCCTTAATTTTTATATTTTACAACCTTAGAACTATAAACTTGCAACTTAATAAATTCCCCTTTTTTAAAAGCTGTTCCATTTCTGGTATATTGCATTCCAGCAACTTCAACAAAGTAGAACAGTATGCTTAGACAAATACGTATATACCTATGTAACCCAGACTCTTACGAAGATATAGGACATTGTTATCACTTGATACTGTCTCCTGTCCCTTCCCCCAAATCCATACCCAGTATCCCACCCCCACGCCCACTTGCCATGGCAACCACTCTTCCAAGTTTTTTCGCCATAGCTTAGTTTTGCTTGTTGTAGAATATCATATAAATGGAAACATATAGTATGGACTTTGTGGTGTAAGGCTTCTTTCCCTCAGCAGAAGGTTTTGTGGTTCATCCGTATTGTTATGTATGTCAGTAGATCATTCCTTTTTATTAAAGAGTAGTATTAAATTCTATGAACTGACCACAGTTTATTTATCCATTCCCTTCTTTATGGACAACTGGCTGTTTGCAGTTTTGGACTATTATGACATTTCCACTTGATTGTCCCATAGGGATTTAAAAATCTGAATTTTCAAAATTGAGCCCACCCCAGTGTAAATCTTAACCACGAGTCCATGTTTCAGTAAATTCCAGATCATAACCCTGTGTGTCATCTCTGCTCCCTAGCACTGATCTCTCACACCTAATGTCATGTCACATTTACTTGCTTTGCTGGACTGCCGTATCCTAGTATCCTATGTGAGGCTGTTCCCATCTTTAGTCTGGATTGCCAAAATTATCCCCTTCTGATCTCCTTGTCACCTCTCTTGGTCCTCGTTCCATCCAAACTACTCCAAGCTACTGCCAATGATCTTTGAAAATATATTCATTTACTCAACATTAATTGTCTATTTAAAAATGTCTGTTTCCCAGTGCTCTGAGAATAAAAAGTGAAACCCTTACCCTAGCCTGCAAATCTTTCCCTGATTTAACTCCTCCCTCATCTTCCCTTGTTTCCAATTTTCTGTCCACACTGGTTTTGCATGTTCCTTGTCCTTTTCACAATAAGACTTAACCCCCTCTGCCTTGTTCGCTCTTTCTAGTTAGATCATTCCCATTTGGACACAGTTTTGTTTTCTTCTCTCACGTATTAAAAACAGACAGACAGACAACAACAACAAAAACTTTCTGTTTTAGTTGCAACTAGGATCTTCTACAAGAAACTGAAAATCAGTGAAAAACAAAATAACTCTTGTTTAAATAAGTTGGAAAGCTGTTTCTCATGAAAATTATAGCATGACAACCCAGGTCTGGTATGGCAGCTGTGTTCTCTAAAGGCTCGAGTAACCCAATTTGTTTCCACCTTTATACTCTACCCCCCCCCCCCCCAAGATAAGTCCTTTACCTCGTGATCCAGGTTGGAATTTTAGACCTTACAATGCAGTCAGCAGGATGGACACATAGATAAAGCCAACCACGAGCTGGATGAGAAGATTTCCTAGCATCTGCTAACAGTTCACGGGGCAGAATTTAGTTAAATGGCCACACCTATTTTTGAGGAAGGCAGGTTATTTTTTATTTTTGGTGTCCATTTATGCAGGTAAAAATTGGGAATTTTAACTTGGATAAAATGAATGTTGTTGCAGTTGACAGCATATTACCATACCTCCCTTCACCACACATTCTACTCTCCCGTTTCTCAGCTCTTTTGAAAAAGTTGACAACTCATGACATTCTACTTCTCTTCTTCGTCCCCCATCTCTTCTCAACTCAGTCCAACCTGTTTTCCGTCCTCACCCTTCCACTAAAATGATTGGTCAAGGTCACCAGTGACTTCAATATTTTCAAAATCCAAAGATGTTTTAAAGTTTTCATCTTATTTGATTTCTTGGTAGCATTCAGCTCTTCTCTTTTTTTCTTAAGGAAATGCTGTATGGAAATCAGCCTTAAATTTTCCCCTTGGCTTATATGATTTCATTATCTATTATCATTTTGGAAGCTCATTCCCTTTCTTATTTATTCAGCACCTTCAACACAAAGGCAGAATATTGGGATTCAGAATGGGTTAATTTTGCATTGGGTTCCTTTGTTCCTTCTTCGTGTTCTCCCTATTGAAAGACTCAGTTTCCATGACCTTAAATACCATCTGTATAATTCCAATTTATATTTCCTGTTTTTCCTCCACTTTTGTTCATTAGATTCTTATTACCTTATCCTACTTGATTTTTTCACTTGTAGAGAAATCCATTCCAATGGCTCACAGACTTTTAAAACATAACTTATCTAAAACTTACCTCTTATTTTCTCAATCTAATTTGTTTTGGTTCTTAGTTTTCAGTTGCAGTGAATAGCACAGCCATCCAGTTGTTCAACTCAGAAACTAGTAGCCATTTTTATAACTCTTTCTTCCTCCCCTCCCCTTCCCTCAAATTAAAACCAGTCGCTATTCTTCTCAGTTCTCCCTTCGGAGTATATTTTGGTTTCATTTGCTTTTCTTCATCTCTATCCCCTTAGCTCTAATCCACAGCATCATCTTTTGCCAAGACAATCGCAGTGCCCTCCGAACTCTTCTCCCTGCTCTCACTCCTGATCCCTCCAGTGTGATCTTGAAAAGACAAATCAGTTCGTGTTCTTCTTAAGCTGAAAACTCTTTCTTATCATTCTAAGTGCTTTTAGAGTAAGATCCAAGTTCCTTACCATGGCTTTCAAGGCATTTATGACCAGACCCTTTCCTCTCTGTCTCACCTGTTGCCGCTTTCTCCTCCCTTTCTGGCCTTTTTTTCAGTTCCTTTAATGCCGAGTTCCTTCTTGCCTCAGGCCTTTGTACCTTATCGTACCCTCTGCCTAGAATGTTCTCCTCCCTTTTCTTAGCATCCCTCAGGTAAATCTCTCTTCCTCAGAGAGATCTTCTCACCTCATAGTAAGTCTAGTCCCTCATCATTCTGTCTCAGAGCATCTTCTTTTTTTGACCCCCTCTTTTTAACAATTTATATCTCTTTTCTCTTTTTAATGTATTCATTTGTTTCCCTCAGTAGATTGTTAATGTGATCAGGGACTGTATAAGTTACACTCACTGTCACGTACCTGATGTTGTGTGCAATGACTGGGACACATTTGGGATGCAGTAAATAGGTGTGAATGAATGAACGCTGATGCCTCTGCTAGAATGATTTGTGTTACCCTCTTTGATGTAACCCTGCTTCATATTGCTGCTCACTTTTTCACGGGCCGCCTTCCCTAACTAATAGACTACATAGGGTCTCCCTGTTAGATGGTGATATTGCAACTTGTGAGTTTTTTTAATGAAACTTCTTATGCTTTGTAATTGTACATTGGTGAAGGTTATTGGATTAATTGTTTTCCTTACTACTACTGTAAGCCTTGTGAGAGCAGGGGCCATGGCTGTTTTGTTCATCATTGTTTCCCCTGGATTGCGCATAGCATCTCATACTCAGAGATGAGTGCATAGGGATAGAAATAAACCTCACCAACTGGCTCACGTTTCATAATGCATGATAATTGCATGCAATCTTACTGTATATGAAAAGGTGCTAGACATTGAGAATGTATTAAGAGAATCTTAATTTCTTGAACTCAGGGTTTGAAAAGTTTACTGACTTAATTAGATGCTCTTTAGACTTCGGAACCTAAAAATTCATAAGGGGAATACTATTTTAAAACATTTACTCTAAGAATTACATAAATATATCTGAAGTACTGCCAAATCCAGTTCTGCATTGGTGCAGATGAATGAAATCTCAATATATCCGCATGTTGTCTTGCCAAGTCTTGCTTGTGACATCATGAGTGCACTTAAGCCTTCAGTGTAGTTTGTTTGGAAATTTTCACAATCAATTAAATTCACTTTTGAAATGTAAGAATTCTTTCACTATTATAACTTTTATAGATTTCACATTTTTTCCCTCTGAAAAGAATTTAAAATTACTTTTTCAGAAAAAATACATTTATAATGCAATAGGTATTTTCTACCAAGCTGCACCAAATTTACTTGGGTAACACCTTACTTTTCTAACATCTTCTGGGAAGAAATCATTTACAGTATTTATTCAGGGAGTATTATTGAATTTGTACTATGTGCAAGGGGATACATTTATAAGCCTTGCCTTAGGCATCATTGGACTTATATATAACCCTTGCCTTTGGCCTAATCCAGCAGCCTTTTGTCTTGGGCCTCTCCACCCAAGACCCTAGACCCTAAGTCAGTGCTGGATTATAAAGCTATCTGTCTACTCTTTTTTTCTAAGAAGATCAAAGCCTGGCTAGTCTTAAAATGCCATGGGCCCAAGCTTTTCCGAGTCTAGTAACAGCACCCTCTTCTTTGTTGAGCATGACAGCATCCCTGTTTTTTGTTGTTTGTTTTACCCATCCCTGATAAGCACAGCATACCGAAGACCTTGTTTTATATGTTTGGTGGGTTTGGTTTATACCATATTGTGTTAGTCTGAATAGCAATTTTAAAATAAATTATTAACATTATAAAATTTAGGAGATTTTACATACTAATCTGATTTTCTAGCTTTTCTTGAAAAATCTGAAAATCTGCCTCCTCTGGACAGCTTACACAAGCTCCCTGGAGGTGGTGACAGGTTCTCTTCTGCTTTGTAGCTAGCTGCCATTCCGTGTTACCTTCCTGACACTGAGGCCATTGCTTGCTGTTCATCCTTGTCATTTTCCTGTTGTTTTTCTTCACAGCAGAATTAAAAGGAAAGTAAAATAATTCTTGTACCTGTGTCTGTATCTCAAAGAGAAATATGAGTGAGGGGGAGTGAATTCCAAGAAAATGAGAGGACGTATTTCTTTGATGAAATGATTATTTTTTCCTGTTTGCTATTTTTTTCCTTTGCTTTTATCTAAGTATATTTGCATTAAAGGAACGCACTGTGCGCATTCATTCCTGACTGTTCCCTGCCTGACTCCTGTAGATATTTGAATTTGGGACTATTGATTTAGATGCATGATCCTATAAAAGAGAAGTGAGTCCATTCTGTGGTCCTGCAAAGGACAGTAGACTGCTCTTCTAGGAGTTAGACTACTCTTGCAAATTATCTTCTCTCTGTCTTGCCAAGAGGGTAGATGTTGTTGTCAAGATTATTTATGTTTACATAAATAACATTAGTACTTGAAGTAACTATAAACTGTGAGGGTAGACCTTATTTCTCTATTTATATAAGGGACACGGCCCAAGTGAGTTGGTCTTTCACAGAAGCAAGTTGCAGATGGCCCCCAGCTGGTTGCCATTTTGAATGATGAATTTTCAAAAGTTCAAACTATAAATGCTGAGACAGAGTGTTCAGCATTCTTTTTTTTTTTTTTTTTTTGGAGGAAGGGAAGGAAAGACAGAGAGAAGGAAGGAAAGATGGAAGGAAGGAAGGGAGGAAGAAAGGGAAACATCTTTAAACATTTTCTTGTTTTATTGTATTTTGTTTGTTTGTTTGTTTTTTACATGGGCTGGGGCCGGGAATCGAACCGAGGTCCTCCGGCATGGCAGGCAAGCACTCTGCCCGCTGAGCCACCGCGGCCCGCCCTGTTCAGCATTCTTTACCTGGTCCAAGAATAAATGCTTCCAGTAAAGTCAACTTGTCACTTGTCTTGGGTTGATGATCTGAGAGGCTCATTACTTAACTGTGGATATTTAAACTTTATGTCTGGATTAAAGTGTTATTGTTGTTGTTGTTTTAATTAGAGAAGTTGTGGGTTTACAGAAAAATGTGCATAAAATACACATTCCTCATACACCAACCTATTAATACCTTTTATTGGTGCAATGCATTTGGTTCAAAGCAAATTTTTATAATTGTATCAATTATTGTCAATAACACTATATTCACTGTGTTGTGTAGTACCTTGGATATTTTCAAAATTTTTATTCTAGTAGCATTTTACATATGCAATGTAAAATTTTCCCTTTTAACCACACTCAAATATATAATTCACTGTTGTTAATTATTTTCGCAGTGCTGTGTTCAATCACCGCTATCCATTACCAAAACCTTTTCACCATGCCAAGCAGAAATGCTGTACATTTTAAGCCTTAACTCCCTATTCCTTATCCCCGTCCTGTCCAGTTCTCTAGTTTTTGACTCTGTTTGCTTATTCTAATTATTTCAGATCAGTGAAAACATATAATATTAGTCCCTTTGTGTCTAGCTTATTTTACTTAACATGATTTCTTCAGGGATCCTCCGTGTTGTTACATGTCTCAGAACTTCGTTCCTTTTTACTTCTTAGTTCTATTGCATTGTGCGTCTATATCACATTTTGTTTATCCATTCATCGGTGGATGGACACTTTTGTTGCTTCCATCTTTTGGCAATTGTGAATAGTGCTGCTGTGAACACTGTTCAGCAAATATCTGTTCAAGTTCCTGCTTTCAGTTCCTTTGGGTGTATGCCTAGAGGATCACTTGATTGTACGGTAATTCTAACTCACCTTTCTGAGGAAACACCAAACTGACTTCCAAACTCCTTGCACCATTTCATATTCTCACCAATGAATAATGCTTCTAATTCTCCACATCCTCTCCACCACTTGTAATTTTCCGTTTTTTTACTAGTAGCCATTCTAATGGATGTGAAATGGTACCTTGGAATGAAAATTCCAGTGAATTTCTTTAATGGCTAACGATGTTGAGCATCTTTTCATATTTTCAGTGAAATGAGCGCACTAGCAGAATATTACTGATTTAGCAAAGGTTTTCTTCATCTGAAAGATATTATCCTGTAATTGCTGCAGAACTGCAAGATGTGTAGTATAGTGAACATTGGCTGATGTTCCACATAGTGTAATAATCTGTAATTTGTTGGGAGGTGGAAGAAATCTGTTATGACTTGAGCATTGACAAATATAAATGGAAATGATTATTACCATGGATGAAAATACTTGTAGAATTAGATTATGTATTTTTTTCCTATTTTAGAATTTTATTTTAGGAAAGTAAAATTACTTA
Organism: Tamandua tetradactyla; assembly: GCF_023851605.1. NCBI lineage: Eukaryota > Metazoa > Chordata > Mammalia > Pilosa > Myrmecophagidae > Tamandua > Tamandua tetradactyla. The sequence goes on along the minus strand of NC_135339.1, from coordinate 38,670,261 downwards.
AATGATTCATTATAAATCTGTGTTGAAAAAATTTTTTCAATACCTGACAGTCTTCTTCCAATTAAAAAAAAATTCCAAATTCCAGTTTATTTTAACATTACCTACCCTTCCCATGTTTTCTTTCCCTTATCCCCCTTAGGAACTAAAACCAGAGCAGTAACATACAATTTCATGTTCATTAGGTACCTTTTTAACAGGAAAAAAGCAGTGTCATTAGTCTAAGATGAAGGAACATTGTCCCTGTTTATGAAATACATTTATCACTTAGGAAAATAAGATGACTGTTTAGCTTCCAAAGTTGTTACATATCCACAGCATGTTCTTTTCATCAGATTTTTCATGATGACAAAATAATTTTTATAGATGAATTATAAAAATGTATATTTTCTGTGAAATTTTAATTGCTTCATATGTTCCCAAATTGATATTCTTAGGTCAAATCCTTTTGTTAATATAAATGTTTGCTAATCATCAAATCTGAGATTAGCATAAGAATTTACATTGCAGTTACATCCCTCTGCACATGAGTGTGAAAAAATCCAAAAACAGAAAATTAAATAAAAATTAAACTATTTAATCTAGTTTTTAGATGAACTCCTCCAGAATTTCTTCTTCCTTCATGACTCAAAGGATTCCTGTCTATCTTATGAAAGCAGCAAAATAAATCTTGCAAAAATTGGTAGAATTGGAAGAAGGTTCTTTTGACAATGAGGAAGTTAAAAAGTATAAACTAATCTATTTGAAATGGCATAAACATGTAGCATCCAGAATTATGAGTTAGAGCAAAAATCTTTAAAATATTTAAGTTATGATTTAATGTTTGTATAAGCTTTTTCAGAATCACTGTTTGCTCTTTGAGTTTTTGTTTTGTGAAGGTGGAAATGGAAAATTAATAGGATTTTAAAAAAAAAAAATAGCTAGAACTCATGTTACAATTTTTTTTTCCTAAGACAGAAGATAGTTTTCTTCTCTGAGGTTTTGTGGTTTTGCATTCCTTGACATTCCTTAGGATAACCAGAGTTTTTTCCTGGTGTTTATAGTGTCATTTCCATAAGGAAGTACTCGTCATTTTCAGCAGGTTTCCTAGCTTTGGGCCAGATCTCACATAGTTGGAGAACATCAACATCTTTTTTTGGGGTGGTGGTGTCAGATTTAGCCAATTGCTTTAGTATTCCTTGAACGCAGACTGAACATTTTGGTGCAATATACTGACTTGATTAAAAATTAAGGCATATCATGGATCCCTGGAAATGATTTCCGTTGTCAGGTTTTGTGAAAATTAATTGGATTGTGAAAAATAAATAATAGTCTCTTGAAAGGGTGTCAGTGTTTTCATCTATTATAAGATCCATAAAATTAATTGCTTCAATCTGCCTGTCTTTGTGATTTATTTTAAATGTCACTCTGGTTCTCACAGTTCTCTGTTAAACCTGTCTGGATTTTGCTAAGGAACGAGCAGCTCCTATTATGGTTTGCACCTGCTTGTCTCCATTCCCAAATTGCTCAGTCTTGAGAAGGGATAGGTAGGGACTTGACTGCATTCACAACCCAGTCTAATCAGTGACTTTTTACATCTCCTGTAATCTTCCAGTGTTCTTATTCAACTGAAAAACAGTCTCTTTGCAAAGGAAAGTCAGTGCTTGTGTCAGGTTGTTTGGAAGCCCTAGGACATCTTATTTAAAATATGTGAAACTCACCTGTAAACTTTCTAGCTCTTATTTGTCTCTAGGTGAAATCCCAGCTTTATTTCTTTCCTTCATTTGGCATCCGCATCATCACCGTCTCTGCTTCTTTGATTTCTCTTATGGCTTGCTGACCTCACCTTTTCCAGTTCCTCTAGTCACTTGCCTTGGCTAAAATTCAGGGCATCTTTTTACATATCTTGTTGAAAACAGAACCTCTGACTTGGTTACTGTCTAATTCTGGACTTGCTTGTTAGTTGCCTTGTTATGATAATCCAGCTTTAGGACTTGAGTTCCTGGATAAACATCTTTGCGCACACCCTGTGGAGAACTGTACTTCCTCCTCCTCAAATGGAATGCCTCACGCTCTACCACTTCCATAAATGGCTAAGATTAAAACAGATTAATATGCAACCTCACAGTATAGGAACAGTCTTGTGGTCATTGTAGATGAGTGTTTGAAAAGCTGCATTGATAATTTCTATGGGGATTTTGACTTCCTGAAAGTGAAGTGAGTATGTCCTTTCTTTTGCATAGTCACTTTACTGGTCAGAATTTATTTGCAGTGAGTGACAGGCAAGTAGAGGTACTTGAGGGCTTTGGTTTATGTCACGTCTGAGAGTCTGCGCTGAACATGTTCACATGCAGAGCAATAGGCAGGTAGAAAAAACATAACTTACCCTCCCTGGAAGCCATCAGCTATGTTCTGAGGTATTTGCCCTTTTTCCTTCCAGAACTTTCCATATACATTCTGCCTCTGTCTCGAATACTTTCTCCACTCTTTCCCAACTAGCCAACTTTTTCTTTTCTGTAAGGTCTCAGCATTAATAAGACTTTTCTTGACCTCCCATGACTGGTGAGATCCACTTCCATGTACTCTCATATAACCGTACCCTGTTCTGAAACCTGGCATGGACTTAAGGGTGGGTTAACGTGTTCTTTATAAGACCATGAACTCCTAGTGGCGAACAGGCCTTGTTTCCTGTTGTATCTCTAGTATCTAGGATAGTGCCTGGCTGAAAGTAGTGAATATGTAATGAAAACAACAAGGGTTAATATTATTGAATATTCAGTATGTGCCAGGCTCAATGCTAGGGGCTTCCCACCTGTTTTCTCATCAAATCCTCGTAACAGCTCTATGAGTGGATACTGTAATAGGAGAAAAGTGAGGCTGATAAAGTTAAGTAATTTGACCAACATGACACAGCCAGAAGGGGCAGATCTGATGCTTGACTCCAGATTACACACAATGAACAAATAAGGAGATGTCTTTGAGAGCATCCTGTCTGAGCTCCAGATGGGAGCCAAAGTCTAGTGAATGTTTAGCTGGTCACAAACGGTGTTCAGTCGAGTAGCTTGTTTTCCAGTATATAGTCAGCCACAGGAGCCACATTCCAGTTGATTTGTTTTTGTCTGAAGGGTTAGGCATTTGGTGCGGCTCATAGAACTCAGAGATCAAGTGGCATAGTAGATAGAGATCTAGTTTTACAAGTAGGTATATTAGGTGTGGGATCATCTCTCCACACCTTGAAGTCAGCGTTAACTTGGGTAGGTTGGAAGCCGCCTTTCCAAGTCCCACCTCTCACTGCATAATGGAGACACTGGATTGAGGTGAGGGGTGGGAGGAGTGTGTGCAAACCACCAGACGCATAGTAGGCATCTAACGTGACCTTATTGCCCACTGTTATTAGAATATTTTCTCGGGCATGTTGTTTTCCATCATGAAGCCCTTATTAGTGTTTGATAAGCGATGACTCTGTATGTAGAGCAATTTCTAAGAAGTCCTGCTCACAGGTAAGGTTTCATGTGTTAATGGGGAAGCTTTGTTCTTATAGTATTATTATGGCACCTGACATAATTTTATAGATTAAATAGCCTAATTATTCAGTAAAGAAAAACCTGTATATTTTGTTGTTATCTCTCCACTGATAGCATTATAGTAAGATCTCATTTTGTCTATTTGATCTCTGTAGGAGTTCTAACCAAAATTAGAGGCAAATTCTGAAGTTGATTTTTAGTCACTGAAGATACAGTCAATCCTCATTTTATTTGCCTACCCTAAACCATATTTATGACTCCACAGTCAGTACTCATGAGCTTCATGTCCTTCACAGACAGGGGCAGAGCAGTTTTTATATCCCAGCTAAGGTACAACGAGGTGTTTACTCGTACTGTAAACAAGGGTTCTTTTCGTGGTATCTTTAGTGCCACGCTTTCTTGTATCTTTGTGCTTCTTGTTTATTCCACTGTTTAAAATGCGCCCAAGCATAGTACCGAAGTGCTGTCTCACGTCCCTAAGCCGGAGGATGCTGTGATGTGTCTCATGGAAAAATATGTTTGTTAGGTAGTTAACATCCAGGTGTGATTTATAATGCTACTGGCCATGAGTTCAACGTTAATGAATCAACATTATATATTAAAGTCTCTTTAAACAGAAACACATATAAAACAAGGTTATGTATTGATTGGTTGATGAAAATATTGTGACCAGAGACTTGCAGGACCTCAACCGTATATTTTCCAACGAGTTAATGGTTCCTTATTCGCTAATTCAGTGTTTATGGCAACTTTATAGAGCATAACTATCAAGAATAGCAAGAATAGACCTATATGTGGATATAGTAGCTAGAACTAATACGCTGAGAAGGGACTTCTTATTGGGCCCTCTTGCTCACATTTAGTGACTAAGTAACTCATTCGTAACTTACTCTTACTTGGCCTTCAAGACAAGTTATTTTATAGATTTTATCTTTCTCTTCTAGAAGCATTTACTAACCCCCTCCCCCAACTCTCGCCTTCAAAGTGGGGATAATGACCCGCCCTTGTGAGCTGATTCTCTGCTAATACTCAGCCCATTATTGAGTAGTTGCTCTTTTTTTATTTCTCTTTGTACTTGACTGAAAGCTGTTTGACTTCAGGAACTGTGTCTAATTCATGGTGGGTCCTCAAACTTATGGCACCTGTGTTAGTTAGATTCAGTTGTCAGCTTGGCCAGGTGAGCATACCTAGTCTTGTTGCTGCGGATATAAGCCAATGGTACGTGAACCTCATCTGTTGCTAATTACATCTGCAGTCGGCTAGGAGGCATGTCTGCTGCAATGAGTGACATTTGACTTAATTGGCTGTTGCTTAAATGAGAGATTGCAACGTAACACAGCTAAGCAGCTCGGCATTCCTCATCTCAGCACTTGCAGCTCAGCCCAGGCCTTTGGAGATGCAGAAAGAAGTCACCCCAGGGAAAGTTGTCGGAACCCAGGGGCCTGGAGAGAAGACCAGCAGAGACCATCCTGTGCCTTCCACGTAAGAAAGAACCTCAGTGGAAAGTTAGCTGCCTTTCCTCTGAAGAACCAACAAAATAAATCCCCTTTTATTAAAAGCCAATCTGTCTCTGGTGTGTTGCATTCCAGCAGCTATCAAACTAGAACACACCTAAGTAGGCTCTGGATAAATATTTGAGGATGTTAAAATAGTCACTACGCTAAAATTCTAAAGTATATTTTCAAATATATATTTATATACTTGAATATATTAATAAATATTAAATATAAATTATATTTATAATCTGTATATATACACATATGTGCAAATATATATATGTTTTATTAAGATGGAGTCCCTTTGTCCACTACAATATGATGGTTAGAATGGGGTTTTAATCCTAGTTCTGCCACTTCCTGGCTGGATGAGGGATTCGCCACTAAATCAACAGTATTATCTGTGAAATGGGAATAAAGAAACCTACTTTATGAGGATTCATTTACCAGATGTTTACCATGTGGTAGGCATTATTCAATCCCTGCCCTTAGAGAGTTTACTCTCTATTTTTCAAAGACAATAAACAAGTAAATTTAGAAATTAAGAGGATTTCAGACTGCGATAAAATTACCAGGGAAATAAACCCAGCAAGGTGGGGCAGAATAATTTGGGCTCAGGTGGTACAGGAGTAGAAAGGAAAGGTGAATAGAAGGTGGCATTTCACCTGAAACCTGAAGCCTGAGAAGGAGCCAGGACCGAAGTTCTGGGGAAGAGAGAACAGGAACTGAATGCGAAGGCCCTGATGGGGGAACCTGCCGGGCATGTTTTTGGGAGGCCACACCGGGGGAGTTGAGAAGGTGAGGGGCTGAGTGTCACAGGGTAAGACTGGAGCAGGGGTGGCGCCGGGACCTGAAGCGTTGCGGGAACAAACTCGCCTACTGTCGAGACCTGGCCAGATCCTGGACTTAGTGAAGACAGTGTGGCCTCATTTTTGTTTTTCAGTTTTTGATAGAGACATCAGTATAGCAACATACTTCTCTTAAAACAGCAGTGCAAGCGCCATGATAAATGGCAGGTCAGCAGTGTAGGCGCTGTGATGCTGGTGCCGAGTGGCTCTTGACTCAGTGTCGGAGGCACAGTGGGGACCGGGCAGTACCCTGGGGCCTGCCTGCCCCAACTGAAGGGACAGCCTTGTCTCAGTGCCAGCTGAGTGCGGCCGTGTGGGACTGTGGGCTCCAGGTGCTAATTCTGCCAAGTTTTCAGGACAACCAGAAATCTGAATATCTATGTCAATTCTCAGATTTTTGAATGTTGTCTCAGTTTTAAAAATCCTTATGAGGGGTAGACAAAATGTATCTGTGAGCTGCCAGTTTAAAACATCTGCTGTAAGTCCTTTTTATGCAATGATTAAGAGGATTAAATGACGTATGATTTGTGTTAACTGTTTAGCCTTGGCCCCAGCACACAGCCCAATACTGAGGGGAAAAGGTGCTTATTAAGAACTGCACTGCTAATATGTTTAGCTGTCTTCACCTATATTTGTTTAATTTACTCTAAATCCTTATTAAAGGATAAATATCCTACTCTAATTCAAGTGATTAATGAATGGTAGTTACTGTAATTTGTAATTTATTTAGTCGTTTGATTAATTCTATATTCATGTTACAAATTACACAATAATCTAGTCTAATTCATTTGACAAAATTAGAGAAGAAGAAAGCATGAGCACTTTCTGGTACTTATTATTTTCTTTACTTCTTTGCTGTCCGCTTCCTTGGCTCTGCTGTCGTTGCTTCCGTCATTTGTTCTTGCATCTTGGGTCTGTTTGAGCCTCAAGGCCTCCTGGCCATTGTCAGCTGTGTATATAAGTGGGAAGGAACTGTGGCAAAAATGCCATTTTGGACCAGGCAAAGGATGAAGAGGAGGCAGCTTTATGATGTGATGTGCTCAGTGGCTTTTCCTAAGACTTTTCATAAGTCTTAATGAAATTCAAATGTGCCCAAAGCAAGTCCCCCCCCCACACCCCAAGAAAAAAAATAAACAAAGCCGCTTCATTTAGTATGGCCTAACTCGTGTAGTTTTGTATTACAAAGATTATGTTTAGTATGTTGCAATCATTGGCAGTTGTCTTGGAGAATTTTATTCTGTGTGAGCCTCTCTGAAGGTTCTGGCATCAAGTTGTGTTAATTACTTGTTCATGTACTTTTTGGTCTTGTTGCATCTGTGCTAAAATTCTGGAGGATCCTGGAGAGGAATGCTGGGAGTAGCAAGAGATGCGTGAATATTTCTGTTAGATTAAAGGCTTTTAAAAATGCATCTCTTTTTCCCCCTGAGGTTGTTGTTTTTTTTTCCTCCTTTTCTTTTTTGCATTGTTTTAAAATGAGATCATTTTGTTGTGTCGACATGAGGCTAGGAATGTGAGGAAAAGAATCTTGTTTTGAGAAAAATCTTATCTGTATATACGAGTTCTTAATTGAGTCAATATTTTTCTTTTTTGCTTTTGGTATAGATCATGGAGGAAACAAATACGCAGATTGCTTGGCCATCAAAACTGAAGATTGGTGCCAAATCCAAGAAAGGTAAATTGTGAAGGATGGAGGAATTGGAGGTTTTGATAACTGGGATTTGTAGGGAAAAACCAAACTTTATACTTATCACATTTGCCTGTAGATATTTGTCAGATAGCAATATTTTGGGAGGATTACCGTAATTAAAAATAATGTACAATCTTTTTATCTAACACCAGAAAGTTTTTTTTGTTTGAGAATAACTACTGTAATAGAAATACTATTTTAAAAATACCATAGCAACTTAGGATTTCAAGGTGCCCATTTAATAGATAGCCGTGAGTCATGGTTAACTATCATGTTATAACATGTTTTCAACACATAACCTCCTACTGTTTACACTTTAAGGCTCTTTTTTTAAGTTCTGTACAGCTAGCTGTTTTTTTTTTTTATTTTCTTTCTCTCCAATATGATATGAAGCCTCAGATTTTGTTTTGTATGTACTGCTTTTCTTCATCTGCAGATGGCTAAGAACCCACTACATTTCTCTTTTAGGCTAAGTGTTTCCCTTGCTTGGCTTTTCTTCACCTTATCCTAGAGAACACTGCCCAATGCATAGATAGATGTTCAGAAGTGGAAGTATAGATAGCCGTAATTTTCTTTCCAAATTACATGCATTTTAAATGTGACAGCTCAGTATATATTTTTATGAATAATTTTTATTTTTTCAATATGACATTAATGTCAGCAAATTTTGTTGTGCATATTTCATCAGACATACTGCAGTTGCATGTGATCATCAGGAGATAATGACAAAAACTGTCAAACAATTCAAAAAACAATGGCTGTGCATGCTGGGTATTATCCGTTGTGCTTGGGATCTTTTATTGTGTTTCGTTTCATATTTGCTACCTCTTTTCCCTCTGGTTTTTATTGCTATGTAATACTAAACACAGAAAGATTTCTCTGTTTCCTTAGTCCAGATTGCCTTATGTTAGTCTCATTTTATTAGAGTGACTCATCAAATGGGGTGTGAATTATTTTCAAGTTATCCTTATGACTCTTATGAGCATTGTTTAGCTGTACTTTGGTTGACTGAATTCCTGCAAAAACTCCAATCTCATTACCATTTTATTTGTGATCATGGTGGCAAGGAATTGGGATGCTTATGTGCTTAACAGTCGTAAGAAGACTTGGTGAATGTCCAAGTATAATTCCTCATCTTTGTAGAAACCTTGCATTTGCTAAGTGCTCTAGCATATATTCTTAATTAATCTTCCATAATCTTTGTGGCAAGTTGGGGTATTTTATACCCACTGTGCAGAAGAAAAAACTGCAATTAGTGGATTATCTACTTTTGGCCGTCTGTGGTCATTTTAAAATCTGTGGCTGGATATTTGAGTAAAATTTTCCTTGACCATAAACTTCATCCTCTTTCTCTATTGTCAGGTAATTTTATTTCTCTGTTGTCGGGTAATTTTACTTAAAGACTGAAAATAATCTTCATTACTAGCCTAATAAAAATGTAATTTACACAATCCCCAAAGAAAACCCCCAAAGAAACATTAATAGTAAATAATTCCAGACAATTTTGGATAGCTTCTCTTTCTTTACCCATGCTACATTCTCCCTCTTCCCCAGTGATCATAAGAAATTGAGAAATGATTAATTTTTTTGTTCAAAATGTGTTTATGGCTTTAGGGATTTTTAGGTAATATGAAGATAAATAAACTTTGCTTGTGTAATAGATTAATTTCTGGTCATTGATACATTTAACCCACCCATGCATAATGGTCAGCTATATTCCAATTTTGATTATACATTCTGCTCTGTAAAGAAGAATATTTTGGCAATACGTTTGAGGGCATTTAGTATGCTTTCCATGTGGTTAAACCTTAACCTTTGGAATTGTGCTTAAGGATTGATCCCTCCAGGCTTAGGTCTACAGACATCATGTTATTTTTTATTATTCATAAAGTGCTGTGAATACACAAAGCAGAATGTGCTGAAAGAGAGAGAGAGATGGAGAGGGAGAGAGGAAGGAGAGAAAGAGTCAAAGTTTGCCTCAGAGGAATTTACTGCTCAGAATTTACTTGAGCTCCTCTTATTACTTAAACACACAGCTGCTGAATCAGTTCTTGGCTGACATCCTTTATATATATATATTTTTCCCCTTATTATTTTTAAAAGGTTAAATTCAGAGATGAAGTTTGTTTGAGTATAATTTATATTTGTTCAAGGTGAGATGAAAATGGCAGAAGGAATTCAAGAAAGTAAAAATTTGCCCTTTCCTCTCCTGTGGCCATCCTCCCACTCCTGAGTGTTGTAGAAGAAAGAGTTGTTGGTCTTTAAATCATTTTCATTCTACACTATTATTATCAAGAGACCTAAGTATGTGAAAGTATTTGGATAATGATGCTACTTTTACCACTGTGGTAAGAATATTTAAAATGTACAGATTACCCCCAAACTGATAGAGAGACAGTATAGACTTGGGTTTGTGTTATATTTCACTTTTTGGTTTTACAATGTCTGTTGGTTGAATATTTGAGTCTAGACAAACATTTTTCATGGCAGCTATCACTACAGACTGCCCCCTTCTTTTCCTTAATGGAATTTACTCCTGTGTTTTTCTAATTAACTTCCAGTAGCCCTGTCCAAACTTTATTTTGTATGCAGTCAATCCTTTATGGCTATATGGCTGCTTTGGTTGAAGTGCTGGTTGGATGCTGCCTGGCAGAAATGCAGGAAACCAGTAGCCTGAATTGCCATAATTAGTTAAACTCAGATTCTTTCTAAAGATTCTGTTTCAGTAGCCTGGGACGGAACTGGGAAGGAATCCATATATTTAACAAGTTCCTGTGGTGGTTCTTATGGTCAAGCTGATTTGGAAAACAAAACTCTCACTATCTGACATGGAAATATCAGGATTTAGTCGTTAAAGAGACCATGTGTTCAAAAGGCAATGGATAATGACCACTATTGAAAAACAGGCAAAGCCCTGCAGCCATCACTTCTCCTGGACACTGTCCATCTTGGTATCTGAAGAATTATACTTTTATGGATTCATTAATTTTAAGCTTCTGTCATACTTGAAGTCAAGTAACATGGATACTTTTAGAATGATAGTGACCTCATTGGTCTGTGCCTGTGTTAAATATACTTTTGGGTAAAAGACCATCTGGTATTTGTCCTCTCTTTTCTACCCGTCTTTCTCCCTTTCCCACTCTTCCCACCCTCTTCATAGCTTTCCTCCTGCCCTTTGACTCCCCTTCCACTCCTCTTTAGCCATATTCTAGGTAGAATACAGTGAAAAATACGTCACGTTATAATTTTCATTTAGCAAGCAGAGAAGAGAATTTGGGGGAAGTGCGCGTTTTGTTGATATAAACTGAGGGACTATAAAATCTTAAAAAAATCTCTGGAATGTAATTATTACAAAGTTGAATCCTCATTAGAGTCATAAATAGCTAAGAATGTAATACTTGATATAATAGATATTTAAATAAGTGACTAACATTATCTTAATGGGGGTAATGATTAAGAAAAATGAAGCAACACTTAATATTTCTTATATGTAACATAAAATTAGTTTGAGTGAAGAAAATAAAGTTGTTTTCCATCTCTGGAGAATGCCAGAATACTAGAACTGTTGACTTAATATAGGAAAAATCTGGGGTTTGTGCCTGCGAAGCCAGTATTTAAGGATTAATGTATTGAATACTGTAAAACCTTATTAACAGAATAACTTCAGTAGTTCATTACGAATTTGAATATGCTATTCTGAATCACAGCCTATTTTTAAATAAATGCAGATTCATTAAAGTACAAATAGCACTTTGAAAAGGTTTGGTTGTTTTGCCAAATAAAAGTCCTGCCAGACCTAACTTAACAAATAGATAAAAATGATTTGTAATGAGAATTTATTGTGATGGTATGACTGTGCTGTGTGAGCTTCATGATGCTAGACAAGTTTATTCTGTTAAATAACCTCTTTCTTTCAGTCTTCTTTTTGCTCTTAATTTGCTGATCAGCTTCTTTCTTCCTGTAAGTGGCAAAGGTAAATGTGGGTAAAAATTGTTTAGAACCTTCATGTCAAATTCCAAAGAAATGAGGTCAGCATTAATAAAATTTTATTTTCTGTTGTCCTGCAGAATCAAGCTAGGTGATAAAAATGTATCTCTGCAAGACTGTGTGTAACCATTTAGGACGCCCCAGGACCAGTGGATCGAAAGGTTGACTGGATTGGCCAGTGTATCCTGATTTGAAGGCCGTTTGGCCCCTTTTTTCCCCCATAGAATAAACAAGAGAATCATCAGAATTCCATGATGTTTTAGTATTTTGGGTTGTGTTCCAACAGAACAAGCAGATATCTAATAGAAAATCTTAGCATGAGAAAAATTGTAGCACTTTATTTTTTCCAGGGCAAAACGTCTTGTTGAGTGTTCTTGCAGTGGGTGTTCCTGTTGGGATAGGAGAGAACTTTTGACATCACAGTGCTCCAAGTGTGGAGGCGAAGAAAAAGCAGGCCAGGGTTTGCCAGACTGGTGTGCTTTCAGTAGTGGGTTATGAACCATCTGTGTGTCAAAAGTTAATTTAATGGGTCCCAACCAGCATGTCAAAGGCACAACTAGATTAGAAAAGATCAAAATGCAAGAGTATTGTTCCTTGAAACTTTGTCATATGTTTTCTGTTTATGCGTGTATGGACAAACACCCCATATGCATACTTAAATCACTGGGTCATAGTGTAATATAGGTGACAGTCGAAGAAAGGTTGGAGAATACTGTGCTAGATGGTCACCTCCCCAAAGGGAAAGAACACATCCATTTTGTTTACCCCTATATCCCTAACACTGTAACCAGCACATCATTGGCACTCAGTATTTGGTATTTGTAGTTTGTCTGATCCCCCCTCCCCCGCACCCAATACATGCAGTCAGTCATGGTTATAGTGGAATCACTGATACAGATAGAAATGCGGTATATCCCTAAGGTCTGTTAGGTAGGAAAAAGATGAAGAATCATGGCCTTCATACATGAGTGACATTTCACTGTTTGAAAAGTATCAATGAATCATGTCGTTCCTGTGGACCTCTTAAGTGTACAAATGCGGAGAGTAACTGTGGCTGAAGCTAATGTGGTGAAAGCTCCATTTAGTGGTTCTGAGGAGCCTTCAGTGGAAGGAGTTTAGGGATGTGGCCTGATCCTTGGCATTCACGAGACACCTTAATGAATGAAACTGAGGTGCCCTAGTTGGTAGGCTTGTAAGTGAGACTTCAGAGACCTAGTCTCTTGCTTGTTTCCCACACCGAAGTTGTTTTCTTGTGGTTATTTAGTTAATATTTGGCTACATGATTGATATTTAAATAATAATAGTAGGTACTACCATTGGTTGAAATCTACTGGACTAAGCACTATGCTAAATATTGTATATACATTATCTTACTTATCATGGCAACCCTTGGATTAGGTGGTAGAGTTCTCATCTTACAAGTGAAGGAAACTGAGGCACATAAAAGAAAATAACTTCCGCAGGGTTATACAGTGAGTATGTAGCAGATCCTGACCGTGAACTTAGGTCTGTCTGTTTCTGGAGTTCCAGATCCTAATCACTGTACTCTAATGCCTTTTCTTAGTCACATCTGGGTGAGAAATTACCTTTCCTGATGCCTTTCATTCTTCTGGGGTATTTTCTGATACAGTATCCCTTCAGTGACGGGTGTCAGGCATAGCTGACCACAGTCAGCCCAGTTTTATAACGTCTTGGTCTGTGACCTATGGAAATTAAATGGAGACCTGAAATTGAGCTGAGTTAGCACCTCCTTTTTCTTGTATAGCATGTCTGTACTTTATAGGGGGAATGCACTTTTAAATTGCATTTAGAATGTGAAACATGAAGCCACTCTTAACTGTGCACAGTTTTTAAAATGCTTGCTTCTGAATTTTAATTTGATATTTCATTTCTTCATGTGTTATTGCCATAGGAAGAAACTTTTTGATTTCTCACTAATCTGAATAGCTTCTAGGGTATGGATTTGGAGGGACAATAAACTTAGAAGGTTATAAATGTTCAGAGCGTTTTTAGTTTGTTTTGAATCTTTGAAAGTAACATTTTTGCATAGGCTGATAGTATGACTGATCATGTTCTGTTGGTGAAATGCTGATCAGAGGCCAAGAGTGGGAATTCAAACTAAGTACTGGATACGTTGTCTGAAGTGTACTCCTAGTCTTTCTGGTCCCAGAGCCTGGTTGAACCAGGACTCTCAGTGGAGGGCAGAGACCTGGACCATTGCTAGTTCTCGAAGCTCCCAGTAAACGATAAATTTAACGTATATCTTAATATTCAATTTGTCATTGTGTCTCTGTATATAAATGGTATCATTTGTAGGTAGCTCCAAAAGTGTAAATTCAAGATCTTTTCTTGAGTGCACACCCAACGTGCACCATTTTTTAAGTGAGGTGATTTACATGCAACTATCAGGATTTAGGACTTAAGCTTGAGTTAATTTCTTCATCTCCAGCTGGTTCCCTTTCCGAAGGCTCCAAAGATTGATGTACTTGCTTATCTTTTAATTGCCTCAAGCTAGCTGCTGCTTCCAATCTCTTTTTCTGTCTCCTACACCAGGTCTAGGGAGGAATGCGCTTTTTTCTGTTCCCTTATAAACTTGAAACATTCATATATTTCAGGCAGTTTTTTTTTCCCTGACTTTAGTGTGCCTGTTTTTTTAAAGATATTTTCCATTAACTTGGTATGGAACCATTGGAAATAGAATGGAGAGGGAGTAAAGTAAGAGGAAAAGTGAAACTAAATGAGAAGGATGACTAAATTAAACAAGAAAGCATCCCTTCTTATTCCCCAAGAGGTGAATTGAGCAACGTCTTTCTTTTAGCTTTCCTGCCTCTGTGACTGCTGCTGTCTCCCTGCTGGAAGGGCATCTTCTCTCTCCTTTTCTGAACAGATGCTTTTAAATCCCGTTGACTTTAGTGAGGAAAAGGCTCTCCTAGAAGCCCTTACAGTACAACTCTTCTCTTATAAGCCCTAAAAGAGGGAGGGAAAAAATATTTATCATTTGCCAGCCCTGTAATGGGCATGTGCTAGGTGCATTACCTGTGTTCTGTCTTTTAATCCTTACAGTAATCTCTATGAAGTGAGTTTATACATATTAATACATATTAATAACTGAAGCAGAGAGAGCATATAACAAATTCAAAGTCACACTCTTTTAAGTAATGGAGTTAGGATATAAAACTTGATTTCAAAGCTCAAGGTATTTCCTCTCTTCCATAGAGTGCATGTAGGTGCTAATGATGAATGTAATGATGAGTGATATTTTTCTTAAATATCTCCTCCAAGATGGAAGGCAATCCTGAGTGACTCCATATACTCAGGTTTTAGAAGCTTGCTGGATATCCATCTTTCAAATAAACTTTACCTAGGTTTATTTTAATCATTTTTTTTTCTTTTTACAGTATCTTCTCTTCTCCTTCTACAGAACCCAATAATTATTTCACTGGGATTTATATACTTTTATAAAAGCTGGAGCAGTAGTTCTCAAACTTGGGTGATTCTGTCCTCCATGGGACCTTTGGAAGCATCTGCAGACATTTTTGGTTGTTAAACCTGCAGGGGACGTGCTACTGGCATATAGAAGGTAGTTTAGGAATCCTGCTAAACATCCAACCGTGTACATGACAGCCCCCACAGCAAGGAATTATGTGGTGCAGAATTGCCAAGGTTGAGAAATGCTGAGCTAGAAGAGCAGGCTGAATAACAGAGACCTCTGTCTGCCCAGTGCTGAGATTCTCGTTAGCAGATTTCATGAAGCCTGGTGCATCATTTTATTGGCTTCCTTTTTTCACCATTAACAAGAGACCTGTTTATCTGTGTTAAAGACATGCAAGGAAGAGTATTGTATGTGACAAGATAGGTGAAAAACCAAATTTTAGTAAAAGATAAACCCTTGTAGTATGGTACATCTACACGTCTTAAAAGCCAGTTTACAATCAGCTTTGAAGCACTTAGTTTAATCATGCAACTTCAACTGCTTGTTTATCCTGCATGATTAGTTTCAACCGGAGTTTTATGTTATCCCTGAAGCTTAAGTGCTGGGCATGGACAGGCTCCCCTCCTCCTTCTTGCTGCCTATATCTTCCATTCCTGCTGGAATGTGTAGTTGTGATAACTATGACAGTTCCTGAGGTTCGTGACCATATTTGTACACCACAGTGGTACTGTAAGCTGCTCGCTTGGCCTGGAGATGGACACCAAATTTTGATGATTTACCAGACATTGTGTGGCCATTCCCTGGCTTTACTCTGCTCTGTCAGGCATGGTATTGCTGGGCAGAATTCAGTGACATCTGTCGGCCTTTTCAGTAGCAATTAACTTTTTTCATGAAGGCTTTTTGCAGTTCCAGGTATTAGTGAGCTACCAGGTGACATTTCTCATTAGTTAAAGAAAATAACTTAAATCCCAGTGATACCTTCATTTCCTAAAATGTCTTTTTATACCACTAACACATGATTTGTAGCTTATTATGACATTCTTCTACAAACCGTGATAAAAACAGACATTTTTATCACAAGATATTACAGAGATTTCAGGAATGAGGAGTTAAATTCCCTTTATATATTGGTGCCAGAAATTGTTCTTAAACCACACTAAGTCCTGCCTGAAATAAAAATAAAATGAAAACGCAACATATGCATGCTTTTTGGCTGTTTGTTCTATGCAAATAGTTACATAATATTATTTTATGTAAATTGGCTAATTCTGCATACAGAAATTCTGCAATTTTATTTTTTCCTCTTAGGGAGAGGACATCTTCCATATGTAAGCACATTTATAATAACGTCTATTCTTTTTGTAGCTGTGTAAATGCTATTTGTACATATGTGGGGTATGGATATATAAAAATGTATTTCAACAAGTCTGTTTTTTTTCAGATTTTGAAACTTTATTTGCATACTTAAAAATGTGTACATTCCAATAATTGAAATCACTTGAGAAACAAACAAAAATGCCCTCTGATTAAATTGCATTAGACTGCACTACACAGGCTGTAGGACATGTTAGACCAGCTTTGCTTTTTGTCTAGATTCACTGTTGTCCCACCCAGCTTCTTCCTTCACCAGCATGCAAGTTCTTTTCCTACCTGGCCAACCGGACAGGCAGATGGGAGAAGCAGTCATGGCCTTCCTCGTCAGTAGTTGTCGATTCTTTCATAAGAAAAGGGGCAGCACAGTCATTTAAGACCCAACCTCTTTGCATCTTGCAAAGTTAACAGCAAAAAGGAAATCAAATGAGAAGACAATGCTTGTAGAATGCATGGCACATATTGGTGGTGTACGCTTCAGTTTGATTCACCTGCTTCTTCTGTTCAGTTCGGGGTTTTTTTGGAAGGCAGTGGGTTTTTCTCTTACACAACTCTGTTCAATGGACATTTGAGTTCCTTATTTTTGTGCAAAGGTTTTCTAATTTATTTGGTTATTTGTATGTGTTTTTCTGTAGCACAAATTGTTACAAATATAATTCCTGGCATACAAGATATGAGGAGCCTAATTTTTTATTAGGATGGCCACTTTGGCCTCCTAAATGATTGTTGCACTCTCAGCAATCAGGGACTGAATTCTGAAAGGGAAACAGCTATTCTCTCCCATTCTTTCTAGCAATCCCCAGCCAATCAAAATGGTGTGAAAAGAATTATATTGTCATTTGTAGTTCCTTAACTGATAGAACCATTTAGCATTTTTCATTTTTTTTATAGAATACTTATTTATATTCCTCTATAAATTGTTTGTCCTTACCTTTTGTTGGTTTGTTCACATCCTTTCCTTATTCTAATGGGTTATGGGTTGATCATCTTTTTTTCTAATGGAATAAAGACTTTAAAATAATTTCATGTACTTGGAAGCTTCGTTCCTTACACATTTCTCTGACTATACTATCCAAACTGCTTTCTCACCGCTAATATTTATTTGCAGGTAATTTGTGGATTATTTCTGTTTCAAACTAAAAAGAACTGACTCACTCTTAAATATGTTAATTTTTAAAGGACCATAGAACAGGTATGCATCAGTTTTTAGAACATTGGGTTTCCAAAATAAACTATCTAAAGAAATCTTCAGATTTAATAGCATGTATATATATATATATATTGTAATGTTGAAGTATTTTGTTTTTTGGCAAGGTATGAGAAATAGTTACAATATTATGCAAAAGTCATCAAATTCCTAAGTTTTTTTAGTATAACAGAAAGAACAACCAGTAATTTGCTTAGCTTTATTTTTATGCTTCACGCTTTGGTTTCTTATTTTAGTGGAAAAAGTTTCTGAAATTTTTCCCAGTTCCTTATATTCAAGTGTCAGACACTTAAATATGTTATTTTGGTTTGACTGGCATTCCAGTTCTACCTTGTGTTCATTAAATCCATAAATAAAAGTTTTTAGTTTTTATAATTTACTTTATAAAGTAAATATAAAATATATAATTTTAATTTACTTCCTCTTCAACAACTGCTATTTAACAGAGCAAATATCATCTTCCACACTGTTTTTTCAGAAGTACCCCTGTATTTATTTTGTCTGTGTGGTCCACACTCTCAAATCTCACACAGCCCTGGAGAGACCTGATTATTTCATTTATCTCAGTGGTGTATGTGAATTAGGAAACAGGTAGAGGAAAGAGGACTTTAAGCCACCAAAGATATAAATATTTGATGCTTAACAGCATGTCTCTGTTTCTCTTGCTTTTCCCATTAAATGAGTATATTTTAGTCCAATCCTCCAATGTTTTCTTCTTAGGCCAACACCTAAATAGATTCTCATCTTATAGGTGAGTTATGCAAGCACTGTTTCCATATTTATAAACTGTAGTATCTATATTGTCTAGAGTTTAAAAATCCATTAAATTACTATGCAAAAATATTTTTGAGTGTTTCTAGTAAAGTTTATCCTAGAAATATTAATTTATGTTTTGTTCCCCAACATATTATGTGGATTTACACCTTTACATATGCTTTGTCTCCTGTGGAAGGGCATCTTCTGCCCCTCTTTTTCCAAATGGTCAGCTCCTATTCATCCTTCCACATCCATCTCCGATGACACATCTTCCTAGAAAACTTCACCTGCCCACTCCAGATGAAGTTTAATACTCTATTCCCTGTGCTCTCTCATTACCTTATTCAGACTTACATTTTAGCATTTTTCATACTCTGTTATCATGTTTCAATCATCCTATACATTTGCTTTTCCTTCTGGACTGTGGGTTCATGGACTTGTGTCTAAGACCAGCAATTCTTAGTCCCTGCTGTGTGCACAGTGCCTGCCAGGGATTTGAAGTTACAAGTTTACAGTTAAATTCCACATTCTCATTTAGAAGTAGAATAAATTTGAAATTAATTAAATCAAAAGTGATTTTAAGTCATTCTGGTGTCTTTTAAGTAATGCTCGAGAAAGTTAAAAATGGTCCTGTCAACTCATGGCTAGGCCATGATGTTCCCAACTGAACATAAATACCTCTCTCAGAATACAAATAATCAGAATATAAATAATCAGAAAAAGCTGTACCTTGACTGTGTTTTAAACAAGACTAAGAACACTCTACATCCACAAAAGTGATTGAACCCCGCCCCCCTTCCAGCTTACATGAGTGGCTACTGCTTCTTTGCCAGTGATGATGCTAGATCAGTTTTAATCCTCTCTTTCTAGATTAAATTCCCCAACATAAATAATTAATTGTCCCTGCTTCCTGACGGTTCCCAATTCAAAACTGGCTTCCACTTTCTTAAACCCTCCTAGAAATCACCCTGAACAAACCCAAATTTTATAAGAAACTTCTGTCAATTTCCTCTTAAGATGCCACATTTCCTTTGGTTTACTCTTTCATTTGTTGGAAGCTAAAAAAAAAACCTCACTTTGACTACAGGTGGTTCCTGTTGGTCTTGGCCTGTGGAGTCTGACACTTTCATAGATAGTGCCATTATGGCTATTAGAGTTTAGCTTGGGATTCCTAACCTACTCAGTTAAAACGGTTCTTTAAAAATGGAATTGTTACCATCAGAACTAGAATAGTTTGGAGAGAAGGGTGTGAGCCACAGCCACGGAATATATTCCTTAGGAGTTGGTAGTTCCTAGTATGAATCTCAAAGGTTGGGTAAAATTTTAGTAAGGGAAGGGATGGGGCTTCTACACGGGAAAGACTCAAGGTTGAGGAGGAAGAGAGAAGGTTGCTTGGCCAAAAGGGAAGGTGTTGGAAGAACTTAATAAGTTTATCCAGGTAGGCAGATCAGTGAGGACTGTGACCTCAGAGGAACCTCTTCCATCCTGTAGACAGTAGAAAGTCTGGGGATGAGGGGTGGTCATAGGAGATAGCTATTGTAGGAAGGATTATAGACTGGAAGATGAATATTGTAGATCATATTTAATTACAGTGGGATTAGAGAGACTTTTTGAAAGATGAATCAGCAGGATATAGTAACGTGATAAAAGCAGAGAATGAGGAAATAGACTGCTGTAGCAGATGTTGTTGATAGGCTCTGAGTTCACCTGCAACTGCAGTGGGCCTTTCCCATGCACATTGACAGCTTTCTGCTTCCAAGTTCAAGTGTCCAGGTCTCTCTGCACTGTGGACACTTGCTCCTCTGGTATAGAGCAGGCTAGAAGGGCTGGCAATAATGTTGATTATCTAAGTCTGTCAGGCTAGCCTTCAATCAGTGAAGGGCTGTAGTTAGAAAACAAAGGTTACAACTGGTTCCCCTTCTCTCAGTGGGACAATTCTGAGGCATACTATTCAGATCTTCTCAGAATATTTCCATAGGGACTGAGCCCCAAAAGTGACTCTATACCAACCACCCCCTAACCTGTGCTTCCTGGGATTACCTCCCAAATAAACTATCTACACAGATCCTTGTCTCACTGATATGTTTTGGGAAACCCAAACTAAGATGGGTATCCTGGATGATTGGTGTAATCATTATGCCATGGAAAAGTGGAGTTACCATCCTTTTCCAACTTAATTAGTGACTCAGATGTCTAGTGAAAAATGGATGCAGTCATCTCAAGTGTATTTTAGGTAAAATATCAGTGCAGAGACATGGCAAAGTGATTTAGAGTTCATGACTCGTTTTGAGAAAAAAGTGCTTCAAACCATCTGGAAAAGTATTAAAATGATCGCAAGTGGAACGAACATTGGGACTTGAAACAGTTTCCAGACACATTAGGTTGTTGTCAACAAAGAGAAAAATACACACTATGGAGAGAAGAAGAGAGAAGGGTCTGGAAACCCATGACTTAAGCAGATCAGGAAAAAGGATTTCAGCATGTGAGCTACGCAAGAGGCCTGAGCCCTATCACCTGCATCTGTCCTGGTGATTTTGGAATCCCAGGCCACGGATAGCTTTGACACGATTCCTTCCTGGTTATAGAGCATTGGTGATCCATTGCAGGGGAAAGGACCCAGCCGTTTGATCACCTCTATCAACTGGTTGAACTCTCCTGAAAGTCCTGGTTAGTGACCTGAGCCAGGTTAGGAAAAATATTTCCGTTACTAACAATGTGGTTGTTAAGTATGCTCCATAGGGATTCTGAAATATTTTCTTGATGGTGAAAAAAAACATTAGAATTTCATTCTTTTCCTATTTTTCCTCATGTGCACATTAATCCAGATATTGGAAAACTCAGCACTCGATGGAATTTTATAGACAGATGGCAAGAACATTGCTCCTAACTAAAGGAAGCAGTGAATCCATCCGGTTTCCATAAACCATTGTACCTGAGTTCTTCCGCATTTGGAACCGATGTTTGAGAAGATGCCTTCACACGGGTGGTCCATTACTTTCTCTTAGGAAATGAAATTCTGGGCTTCCCGTTGCTCTGCATTCTGTGTTGGACTCTATTCTAGAAGGGAAGGGAAAGGATTTATTGATTTTTTTTCCCTTCTAAATCTGTTAGAGATTCTTAAATTCTACTGAAATGAATTTAAAATATTTGTGTTTGTTCACCATTTTCCATTTACATTATCACTTTCTAATGTTCTCAGTAATTGTATAAATTAAGTAATAAAGTAATAAAACTTGAGTTCTTTTTAGGAGCTTCTTTTGAAAATAAAAAATATTTACCTCAGTTGTAGAAAACATCAAATACGGGAAAGTAAAATAAACTAATTTAAGACCACCCATTAGTGATCTTTGAGAGATAAGTTTCATAAGTAAGAGAATCTAAAATACGACGATCAGGAAAGGAAGGGTTAGCAATTGATATATAAGAAAACCCATCCATGATAAAAAATGGCAAGAAATAGAATGGTTGCTTCAACATTAGTGTTTTGAGGTTAAATGAATTTAATTTTATTGTTTTGTATTTTTTTCCTATAAGAATAAAGGCCACTCGAGTGAGCTTCTAGGCTGAGAAAGTATGGAGAAGATATTACACTAGAGAAAATATGAAGACAGTGTTTAGGATGGAACTGTCCCTTGCAGGTGACAGCTTACAGGTGTCAGAGCTGGGGTTAACTAGCCATTGGCTTCCCACCTTACTTTGAAGGTCATCTTGTGTTCTGGCTTGCTGGGCCCACTGATATTTATTTATTATAGTGAAGTAAACTATTTCTGTTTCTGGTTTCTGTAGTCTTCATTAGACTCTGCTGGGTAGAAGGCAGTAATTTTGCCAGGTAGATGCTATATTAACTAGGGTTCTCTAGAGAAACAAAATCAGCAGGAAATATCCGTATATAAAATGTATAAAAATGTCTCACGTAACTGTGGGAACCTAGAGTCCAGAATCCGTAGGGCGGGCTGTGAAGCTCATGATTCCGATGAAGAATCTGGACGAACCCCACAGAAGAGGCTCACCCGCTGAAGCAGGAAGGAAGACTGTCTTTTCTGAATCCTCCTTAAAAGCCTTCCAGTGATTAGATTGAGTGTCACTCATTGCAGAAGACACTCCCCTTGGCTGATTACAAATGCAGTCATCTGTAGATGCAGCCGATGTGATCATGATTTAGTTCTATAAAATATCCTCATAGCAACAGACAGGCCAGCACTTGCCCAACCAGACAAAAGGGCACCACCACCAGTCAAAAGGGCATCACCAGCTGGCCAAGTTGACACATGAACCTGACCATGACAGTCTACTCCTTGCCAACGTGGCAGCTATACACATCACTTCAAACTGTACTTAATCTCTAATAGAAAATAATGAAAGACACATTTTTTTTCCTCACCTAACAATACTCAGCTGTCCCACATATGACCAGAAACACGCTAAATTGCCCCCGAATAGGGTACATGTCCTTGGGTAATATTCATTCTTAAACTTGATATCTCTGCTGGTTTGAAAGGATGTAGGTACCCTAGAAAAGCCATGTTTTAATCCTAATCCCAAAAATCCATGTTTTAAACATAATCCCGTTTTGTAAAGGCAGCTGTTTCTTCTAATCCTTATTCAGTACTGTATGTTTGAAACTGTAATTAGATCATCTCCCTGGAGATGGGACTCAATCAAGAGTGGTTGTTAAACTGGTAAAACATTCGGGTGGGTTTTGATTGGTTTACTGGAATCCTATAAAAGTGAAAACATTTTAGATAAGGAGAGAGATTCAGAGACAGCAGAGAAGAACAACATAGCCACGAAAAGCAGAGAGTCTACAAGCCAGCGACCTTTGGAGATGAAGAAGGAAAACGCCTCCCAGGGAGCTTCATGAAACAGGAAGCCAAGAGAGACAGCTAGCAGATGACACTGTGTCCGCCATGTGCCTTTCCAGATGAGAGAGAAACTGTGACTGTGTTCATCATGTGCCTTCTAGCCTGAGAGCGAAACCCTGAACTTCATTGGCCTTCTTGAATCAAGACATCGTTGTCTGGAGGCCTAGATTGGACATTTCTATAGACTTGCTTTAACATTTTCTTGGCCTTAGGACTGTAAACTTGCAGCTTATTAAATTCCCCTTTTAAAAATTCATTCCGTTTCTGGTATATTACATTCTGGCCACTGGCAAACTAGAACAGTATCTTACAACTTCAAAACTATAATAACATGAACAAAGCATTACAGTCCTTGTTTCTATAACTGATCATGTGGTCGTAGTTCATATTTATCACTACCTTCTTCCAATACCCATTCCATGTTCACTTTACCCTCAGCAAGCACTTCAGCTGGCCGTGGTTCTTTGCTTGGTGGGCTGACCCAAACCTTCATTCCTGAAGTTTCAGAGCCATTGGTAGTCCTGCCTGGATTGGATTGTTGGAGTTTTCCATTGATTTTAACCACAGGGCATGGTAGTGCTAAAAGACACCCTAAGGGATCTCCTATATTCCAGGAAAACTCTTGTTTACCTCCACTGTGTAGTTGCAGTCCTATTTCCCCCTGATAATCAGGGTAAATCACCCCAGCCAGTAAAGTAATCCCCTTCTTGGCTTGTTGATCCAGGGGCATGAGTAGCCCAGAGTGACTAGGTGGCAGCCTTAGATTCCAGTTCAATGGAATCATTGTTGTTTCTCCTGGTGTAAGCACTCCCCCTTCTGGAACTAAAACCTGTAGACCAGCAGAGCTCAGGTCACAGGGACAGGAAGCAAAAATTTTCTTAGTGGATCTCTAGGGGTTATAGTGAGTGGTGCCACTCCCATTTCCATCGCTTGATTCCTAGACCCATGGATCCTGGCTATGGGAGGAACATCACCATAGAGTGGATGTTGATTCAGAGCATATACAGCCTCATGGAGAACATTAACCCAGCCCTGCAAGGTATTGTCACCTAGTTGGCACTGTAACTGAGTTTTCAAAGGGCCATTCCACAGTTCTTTCAATCCAGTTGCTTCTGGATGATGGGGAACATGGTAAGACCAGAGAATTCCATGAGCATGTGCCCATTCCCGCACTTCATTTGCTGTGAAGTGTGTTCATTGATCAGAAAAATGCTGTGTGGAATACCCATGATGATTGATAAGGCATTCTGTAGGTACATGATGGTAGTTTTGGCAGAAGCTTTGCATGCAGATTATGTGTCCATTCCAGTTAGAACAAATCGCTGCCCCTTCCGTGAAGGGAGTGGTCCAGTATAATCAACCTGCCACCATGCAGCCAGCTGGTCACCTCAGGGAATGGTGCCATCTCAGGGGCTGAGTATGGATCTCTGCTTATGGCAGGTTGGGCAGTCAGCAGTGGCTGTAGCCAAGTCAGCTTTGGTGAGTGGAAGTCCATGTTGCTGAGCCCATGCATAACCTCCATCCATACCACCATGACCACTTTGTTCATGAGCCCATTGGGCAATGACAGGAGTTGCCAGGGAAAGAAGCTGACTGTATCCATAGAACAGGTCATCTTAACCACTTGATTATTAAAACCTTCCCCTGCTGAAGTCACCCTCTGGTGTGCATTCACATGGGACACACATATCTTTATATTTTTAGCCCACTCAGAAAGGTCTATCCGTATACCTCTTTCCCAGACCTTTTTGTCACCAATTTTCCAATTATGGTCTTTTCAAATCCCTGACCATCCAGCCGAACCATTAGCAACAGCCCATAAATTAGAATACAAACGTACCTCTGACAAATTTTCCTACCAAGTAAAATGAACAACCAGGTGCACTGCTTGAAGTTTTGCCCACTGGAAGGGTTTTTCCCCACCACTGTCCTTCAGGGACACCCTAGAAAGAGGCTGGAGTGCTGCAGCTGTCCGCCTTTGGGTGGTATGTACATATTGTGCTGAACCATCTGTAAACCAGGCCCGAGTTTTCTCTTCTTCAGTCAATACACTGTAAGGAACTCCCCAAGAGGCCATAGCTCTGATCTGGGAAAGAGAAGGTAATGTGGCAGGAGTGCAGACCATGGGAATTTGGACGACTTCCTCATGTAGGTTACTTGTGTCCTCAGGACCTGCTCTGGCCCTATCTTGTAAATACCATTTCCATTTTATGATGGAGTGCTGCTGCGCACGCCCAACTTAATGGATTGGTGGGTCAGACAACACCCAGTTTATGATAGGCAACTCAGATCTCATGGTATCTTGGTGGCTTGTGGTTAAATATTCAGTCTCTACTAAGGCCCAGTAGCAGGTCAAAAGCTGTTTCTCAAAAGTAGAGTAGTTATCTGCAGCAGATGGTAAGGCTTTGCTCCAAAATTCTAAGGGTCTGCATTGTGATTCACGTATTCAGGCCTGCCAAAGGCTCCAGACAGCATCCATGTTTGTCACTAACACTTCCAGCACCATTGGATCTGCTGGGTCATATGGTCCAGGTGGCAGAGCAGCTTATACAGCAGTCTGGACCTGTTACAGAGCCTCTTCTTGTTCGGTCCCCACTCAAAATTAGCAACTTTTCTGGTCACTTGATAAATGGGCTGGAGTAGCACACCCAAATGAGGAATATGTTCTCACCAAAGTCCAAAGAGACCAACTAGTCATTGTGCTTCTTTTTTGGTCATAGGAGGGGCCAGATGCAACAATTTATCCTTCACCTTAGAAGGGTTATCTCGACATGCCCCACACCACTGGACACCTAGAAATTTCACTGAGGTGGAAGGCCCCTGTTTTTTTGTTGAATTTATCTCCCATCCTCTGACACACAAATACCTTACTAGTAAGTCTAGAGTAGTTGCTACTTCTTGCTCACTACGTCCAATCAACTTATCATCAGTATAATGGACCAGTGTGATGTCTTGTGGGAGGGAGAAACAATCAAGGTCTCTGCAGACAAGATTATGATATAGGGTTGGAGAGTTGATATTACCCCTGAGGTAGAACAGTAAAAGTATATTGCTAACCTTGCCAGCTGAAAACAAACTGTTTCTGGTGGTCCTTACTAACAGCTATTGAGAATAAAGTGTTTGCCAGATCAGTAGCTATATACCAGGAACCAGGGAATGTATTGATTTGCTCAAACAGTGATACCACATCTGGAATAGCAGCTACAACTGGAGTTACCACCTGGTTGAGCTTATGATAATCCACTGTTATCCTCCAAGACCCATCTGTTTTCTGCACAGGCCAGATAGGAGAGTTGAATGGAAATGTGGTAGGAATCACCACCCCTGCATCCTTCAAGTCCTTAAGAGTGGCAGTAATCTCTGCAATCCCTCCAAGAATCCATTGTTGCTTCTGACTTACTGTTTTTCTAGGTATGGGCAGTTCTCGTGACTGCCACTTGGCCTTTCCCACCATAATAGCCCTCACTCCATAAGTTAGAGAGCCAATATGGGGATTTGCCAGTTGCTCAGTATGTCTATTCCAGTTATGCGTTCTGGAACGGGGGAAATAACTTACAGAATGGGTCTGGGGGCCCACTGGACCCACTGTGAGATGGACCTGCGCTAAAACTCTATCAATCACCTGGCCTCCATAAGACCCCACTCTCATTTATGGACCAGAGTGGCATTTTGGGTCCCCTGGAATTAATGTCAATTCTGAACCAGTGTCTAATAATCCCCGAAATATCTAATCATTTCCTTTTCTCTGGTGCACAGTTAACCCTGGTAAAAGCCATTGGTGTCCTTGGGGAAAGCTTGGAGGAAGATTAACAGTATAAATTTGTGGCAGTGTAACAGGGTTCTCCCCCAAAGGGACCTGGCCTCCCCTTCATTCAAGGGGCTCTGGGTCTGTAAACTGTCTAAAGTGTGGAAATTGATTAAGGGGCCATGACTTTGTGTTTTTGTAATTCTAGTTAGACTTCTGTTCACTTGACCTAGAACTCTTGTTTATGCATTCAAGTAAGAATTTAGTAGACTTTCCATCTATTGTACTTCTAGGTACCCCATGATTTACTAGCCAACGCCACAAGTCTCTGCGAGACAGATTATTTTCACTCCTGCTTTGGTCTGCTGTTTATTATGATAGCCATGTCCACCTTGTCTTTGGCAATTAAATACTTCCACCTGGTTTCTGCCAACTCGGGATCCTGTCACCCCCATTATGTTTAAGGATTCCAGCTCAGTGACAGTAATTTCCATTGTAATATCTGACCTACAGAGAAATGCAACTGTAGAGCTCTTCAGGGATGATAGAGATAGTCTCACAAATTTATTTCTCACAGTTCTGGTAAAAGGTGCATCTTCCGGACATTCCTGTGGTGTAAGAGCAGGCTTTCCATACTCGAACATTCCAGTCTCTCTAAGCCTCTGGATCCCCTCATCTACATTATACCAGGGCAGTTCTGGCATTTCAACCTCGGGTAATGTCGGCTGCCTTTTGATCCATGTTTCAGCCAACCATCCGAACAAACTCTTAATGCCTTTTCTAACCCCTCAAGCTGTAACAGTGAATTCACTTAGTGGGCTTATATCAATAAATTCATCCTGATCCACTTTATATTCCTCCCACCGTTATCTCACACCCTTAAAATCCATTGCCGTACATATTCCCCTGATTTCTGTCTATATATATAAATTGAAAAACTCACACAGTTCTTTTGGAGTATAACATACCTCCTCATGAGTGATACTTTTTACCTCACCTTTTGGGGTCTGTTGGGACTTTAGTTATAGGTCTGGAAGAAATGAGGGATGGTGGGAGTGGGTCATGAAAAGAATTAGAAATATCTTTCAAGCCATTTGCTTCAGGGCATTCATTTGCAGTTTTGTCTAGTGAAACATGATTAACCACTCTAGGGCTAATCCGTTCAGGTGGAGGTTAGATGGCAGGCTGGAGATGGGGCAGCTATGTCCTCAGAGTAAACTATTGCAGGGTTATCTAGAGAAGACTCAGCATGATCTGGGGTTTTAACCTCTCCACGGACATCCCGGTTTTAACCTCTCCACGGACATCCTTACCCATCCATATGTTGCCATCCCATTTTTCAGGGTTCCACTCCTTTTCAATCATGCCCTCACTTTAACAGAAGACGTCATGCAAGTCTGAGATTTCAGTTTATGTTGTGAAGTTGCTACTCTAACAATAAGATCCTGAGTCTGATTTTCGGAGATCTCAAGTCTACAGCTACAGGAAGTAAGATTTTCCTTACAGCACTCATAGAGCGTTTGATTCTGAGTCTGGTTTTTGGAGATCTCAAGTCTACAGCTACAGGAAATAAGATTTTCATTCAGGACACTCATAGAAGCAT
This sequence comes from Tamandua tetradactyla, assembly GCF_023851605.1. NCBI lineage: Eukaryota > Metazoa > Chordata > Mammalia > Pilosa > Myrmecophagidae > Tamandua > Tamandua tetradactyla. The sequence goes on along the minus strand of NC_135339.1, from coordinate 38,641,766 downwards.
TTACATCTGTCAGATAGCATGTAAGCTTCTCATTTGAGGCCTTAAACCCATCCCTTTTGCTCATTAATGTATACAGTGTCTCTGACAACAACCAGCCAACATCTCGATACCTCCTGTTTCCACAAAACTCCATAAAGGTGTCAAAAACATCCCCCAGAGCCTAGCTTTGTACAAACGAAGCATTAGAAGAATCCAATGGTAATATTTTGACCATCTCTTTTGCCACCTCACCCCATGGATTAGCAGTATCATTCTGATTACAGGAATCAGTCCTTAGTGCCTTTGAGTCCAGTCAGAGTAGAAAACCATTTGTACATTTTTAAGATTCTGTTTCTTAAGAACCACCCCACTCTCAGTACCAAGCTGTATTAGCTAGCGTTCTCTAGAGAAACAAGCAGCAGGAAATATCTGTAGATATAAAATGTATAAAAGTGTCTCATGTAAACGTGGTAGCATAGAATCCAAAAACCATAGGGCAGGCTGTGAAGCTGATGACTCCAATGAAGGATCTGGATGAACTCCACAGGAGAGAGGCTCACCAGCCAAAGTAGGAAGAAAGACTGTCTCTTCTCAATTCTCCTTAAAAGCCTTCCAGTGATTAGATTAAATACCACTCATTGCAGAAGACACTTCCCTTGGCTGATTACAAATGCAATCACCTGTGGATGCAGCCAGTGTGATCATGATTTAATTCTGTGAAATGTCCTCTTAGCAACAGACAGGTCAGCACTTGCCCAACCAGGAATAGAGGCACCACCAGCTGGACAAGTTGCCATATGAACCTGACCCATGACAGATTTTGAGCACTGTGCTCAGTTTGTAGTAAGTTCTACAATAAATGTTTATGTATAGTTTGTAAACTGGTTTGAACACATTTTGCTGAGTTTAGTGAGAAGAAGTGTAAAGATAATGAGAGATTTGATGTAAAGGGGAGAACATTCAGTATAAGTTACCTAAACTTTTCTCAGTCTATTTGGCAATATTATCATCTCCTAAGAGCATGGGGAGATAGTTTGGTTTGAAGACACTGGGGAAGGTCCAGAACAGCTGAACATTTGTTTAGTTACATTATGAAAATTGCCGTAGAGACGAGTAAAAAAAGTTGCCAAGCTAAATTGAGTATCCAGCTGAGGCTGCAGGGTATGAACGTGTAGTAGAGCTCCCTAGAAGAGTTACCAGTTTTTTTTTTTTTTTCCAGTTCTTTGGTCACTAAAAAGTAGAGAAAGCAGATATGGGGTTACTCATGGTAGAGAGTGGTAAGGTGGGTATGGCAGAAAGTCAGAAGAGTGGGGACTTTCAGGTGTTTGATGAAAGGGCAAAATGGTCAGCCTTGGGGTGGGAATAGCAAAAGGGGAATTGAAGCTGGTAGGGAAGCTTGGAGAAAGGGCAGGGGACAGTGAACCAGAGTAACCCCAGAGAACACAAAGGGTTGGGGATGTACCAGAATTTCACTGGTAGAAGGTTGTAGCCGAAGAAGAAAATGATAACCTTAAGTCTTAGAGGTGGAGTGATCTAGCTTGAGATGGGGTCCACTTTATAGCAGGGTTTGTAGGTTGTTAATGTACAGCTAGTCTCATAATTTAGTGATTCTCAACATCGTTAGGATTGTTTAACAGAATCAAATTATACACTGCATGGGCAATGGTGGCTCAGTGGCAGAGTTCTCGAACCCAGGTTCAGTTCCCGGTGCTTGCCCATGCCAAAAACAAAAAATCAAGTTGTACCCTTTAAACAAGAAAAAGAAACTTATTCTTGAGTTAAAATCAGGTAAGATGGAAAGTATCAATATGATTCTAGTTTATGGAATTCTGTGTGATTTTAAGACTTTCAGCAGCCAAGCTAATATTCTTTTAGTAATTGAGTTTCATTTATGGAAGAATGCCTTATATAACCAGCAGATCAGTGTTTTTGCTAACCAATTTTTAAATGTTACATGTGCGAACACCTCATAACTTATGTATGTTTTCCAGTGAGTATTACATCATAGGATAAAAGAAAATGAATGCATCCATGATTCTTAAATGTTACATAATCTAGGGACTTCATAACTTCCTAATTACATAATCTGTAATCATTATAATAATCTCATGGTTCCTTGCAAAGGGGAAAGTAGCATTACTCTTCCTATAGAAATCAAATAGGATTGGATGAAAGAGAACTGCTTTGTGTGCATGGGTGGAGGGAGGTCATGTTATAAGTGTGTGTGTGTGTGTGTGTGTGTGTGTGTGTGTGTGTGTGTGTGTGATTTTGCAAATAACCAAATATATGAGTGCTGGTTGGAATTGACTTAGCCATCTGCCTGGCTGTGCCTGACCCCCCACCCCATTGGACATTTCATGTCATCTTCCTGCTCCAGAACTTGAAAAATTGTGACCTGTGCCAGCTTGGAGTTTTGCACTGAATGCCTACGATTGCAGGGTATATTTCCTGCCCTCTCAGCCATTCCCTCCATTCTTGGTCTTTGGTTCTGAGTGAATGGCCACTTATGCTCTGCCCTACTTGCCCTCCCCCGCCTCCAGCAGCCCCTGAAGCCTTTGCTGTAGAGTCAGTCTGTTGGTAAGTTACAGGCTATATAAGCTTTGCTTTACAGACTGACAGTCTCCAGAACATATTGGTGTTGTTTCTCTTTTACTTGGTATTAACTCATTAATAGGTTTCTTTTTGCTTGTCTAAAGGTTTCAGTATGATTTTGCTAAACAATCCTAAAGATTGCTGATAATCTCTAAATTATGAGACTAACTGTACATTAGCAACCTATAAACCAGAAGAATTATAAATAAAAATGTGATCAGATGAAGGCGTGTCTATTTTCATTCAGATAAGACTGTATTACTATTCACAATGAGTATACTCTTTCAACTTGTTTCATGAATAATAATAAAGAAAACTATAATTTTTTGAATGCTTGAGTCAAGCACTGGATTATATGTATTTTAGAATGTATGCATTGTCAAAGAGAGGTGAACGTATAAATATAAACAAAAATAGAATATTCATCGTCTGCATTTTTCACCGAATCATGGAAAATACCATTTTCTTCACTCTTACAAGTAGCAGTCGTATGCAGTGAACATCATTATCTTCATTTTGCAAATGCAGAAACAGAGAAGTAAAGAACTCGCACATGTTTACACAACTCGTAGGTGCCTTGGCTGGGATTTGTACCACACATTTAGGGAGCCTGTCTTCTTCCCAGGGCTTAGCGCTGTAGAATAGAACTCTGGCACTGAGGTAGTGCATGTATATTTCTGATCACTCTAATAATTAAATCTTTCTGGTTTCAGAAGGTGTGCCATGTGCACAGATAGGAAAAGGCTATGCAGCCCTGACCCATCCTTATCTAGTACATTCACACTGAAAAGAAATCAGATAGCTGCATTTTTCCTTTGGAGTGACAGGAATTGGCCTCCCAGTTTTTTAAGAATCATCATAAAAATATATACCTGTTACCATGGAGTGCTCTGCAGTTGCTTTGTAAGGTTGAATGACCTAATTGATGAGAAATATCTTTTAGTCTATGTACAAAAGAGCAAGATTACCCCCGGGAAAATCAGAGCTTCAGATTGTTGTAATGTAAAATGAAACTTTTTCCTTCCAGAATTTGGCAGAGTTTAGAGCCCAGGAGGAGGAGAGGTATGTGTGTGGGTGAGAGATTCAGGGATCTTGAAGTTACTTTAGAAACTATAAGCAACTGATTAAAAAGTGAGCATAAATGCTAGTCTTAAAGAGCTTTCTAAATTTTTTTCACTAATGTTAATATTTGCCTTTGAAAGATGATAAAATTTAGATTGCTGTTTTGGTTACAAGATCCAATTGAATTTTACTGAGAAAATGGAATTTTCCATGGGTCATTGAAAAACAATGTAATGTAGACATGATGAATATTCTATTTTTTGCCATGTTTTATACATTCACCTCTCTTTAAGAATGCTTAAGTATCAAAAGTGTCTAACCAGATAGTTAAGTTCTCATACTACAGAATTATGAAGGATTCATAACAAGGTTCTATTAAAAAGTGGATCCTTTTTTGTATTTTAAAATGTATTATTTTGAAACTGGATATATATTCATTGAGAATCGCACATGAATGCTGTCAGTTAGCAGCTTCTTAATCAACTGATATTTAACCCAAAGTATTAATGTGTGGAGAAATTAATGTGGAGGGATATTAGAGTGATGCAGCTAAAATAAGCCTAACCCTGTAAACGCCTGTAATTCTTCTCATTTCTATGAATTGCTGAGAATAGGACTTTGTGAAGCGATCACCAGTACTTCAGTCAGGGCCTCTAGTGCATAGGAGGTATTCAGAAAGTTTTGTGAGAGAGTATGTGAGCTTAACGCCTCTTTTCACTGCCAATACAATTTCCTATGATTGTAATATATGAAATGTATAATTTTATTTCTCTTCTATTCCCTGTTCATTACTCTTGTATGTACACTTATCTTGTGGCTCAGAGAACACACGGACTTAAAAGCTAGAGGAATAATTGCAGACACAGTGTCCGCAGTGTATTTTAGTGCAGATTTTTGTTACAGAGGTGGTGGTGGTAGAACCAAGTCACATTTGGAGTAGCCTTGGCCTCCTAAATGTTCTCGGTCCCTGCTGCCTTCCTGTGATTTCCTGCTGATGGTGGTATGTAAGGAAGCTGCTCTTTTGGCAGCCTGCTTACTCAACTTCTGAGATGCAGCTAAAACCTAATAAGTTAAATTCCTAACTGGCCATTGCAGTTGGTAGGTCATTCAGTTTGGCACCATGAATGCATGCTTGGCTAGCCCTGATTATTTTAGAGCTTCATTTTCTGCCTTAAGCATCTCTCATTCTACTATAGGATATTGGTTAGGAGCATGGTATCTCAATCTAGACCTGTGTATGTTGGACTCCTGGCTCAGCTGCACACTACCTATGAAACCTCTGTAAACCTTTCAGATTCCTCATCTGTAAAATGGGAACACAAGTAGTAGCTACCTCTTAGGGGAGTTGTAATAATGATCTCTGACTTACATTGTGTAACTTATAGTTCCATGCCTGGGAAAAGTTTGTGGCTGTAGTTACTAAACTGCACAGGGGGAAACTGGACAGAAGAGGTAAGGGTTGTGTTTAGTTGTTCATCTGCCACCTTGCCTTTAATCACCTACAGCTTTTGGGGAGTAAACACCCCCTCACCTTGTCTTGCCAGCTTGGCAAGGATTTTAGGTCACTGTTTCCATCCAGGTGCCAGTGTTCAACTGAACTCCTCAGAGTCCATGATCATTATGATAGAAATATTCATTCTGGAAAAGCTTGAAAATGCTTTCTGGTTAGAATGAGATTTTTGGCATGTTTTGACTGTGGTCTTTGGCTATAAATTCCTGAAATGCTGACAGAGCTGGATTTATTTTTGTTTTAAACACAATTGCTAACATTTCCAAGTATCCATATGGAGTCGATAAATACTTTGCTTCTGCTTACTGTATATGTGAACTGAATGAAGAGGAACAATTATGATTTGGAAAATCCTGAACATTTTTCATCATTTAGCTTGACACTAAAGCAAATTGGAAATATTTCTTTGTCATTATAATTTTGGGGCTTTAAAATAGTGTTTTGGTTTTCAGGAAATCTGTGGTAACTTTATATTAGTTGAGAGAAGTGCTTTAAAAATTCTCAGAGAACAAGCAGATGACCCATTTTTCACAGCAAAAACTTCTTTTTCAAGGGAATTTGCTGCCAGGCTGTCTCCAGCAGTGTCAGGCCTTCCTTGACCTTTGGCATATCGAGAAGTTGTTTTCTTTGTCTAAGTATTAAATCAGTGTTTTGGGAAGACTGGGTAATATATAGTGTGTAGCAATGGGCAGCAAAAAACAATCAGCCATGTGCATTTCCACATCTGTAAGCAAATTAGGTTTCTGTATTTGTCAGTCAAGCAGATCTTATGGAATGAATTTTCATTCCCTCACTCGTTGCCATACAAATCCTGCTTCTCCAGGAAATAAATCACAGTAACCTTTCTGACAAACTAAGACAGTGAAAAATCTTTCAAGGATATAGCATGTCCATGCTGAGCAAAGTAAATTTCTTTTTCCTTTTAATACTGTACAAAAAGAGGAAAGTAATAAAACAGCTTCTTCTAAACATGTGTTGTCTGTGATATGATAGATTATGGTCTTTTTAGAGCCCATTGCTTTGTTTCTGACTGCAGTGGACCCTATTTGGAAAATATGGTCCCCTGTTGGAATGCCATAGTTAGGGGTTTGTTTTTCTTCTGCCAACTTCTGTTACCAGAAATAGTCACCCTTTCTGCATCAGCTGCCGTGCCAGGGGAGGCAACCTTCAGTTGTAACAGGCCACACACTATTAAAGCCCTTTGATGCCCGCCAAGTATTATAGGGCACAGTCCCTCCTGGGGTGGTTTTTATCACCCTCCCACCCCCACCCCTTACCTTTGCAGATAGAGGGGTCTAATGAACAGATTAGAATTACTTGTGTTTAACAAATTTGTTAACTGAGATAAGGAAAATTATGCAAAAATAAACAGTTTTAAATGCCTCCTAAATCTCACACACCCTGCTGGATTGCAACCACCGGGCCAGTTAGAGATTGCCATCCCCATTTTATGTTTGGAAAGTGACACTTGGTTCTTTGAGGAAAACTCTTCGACTAATAAGTGCTGGTATCTTTCAGAGATTAAGAACCCACATAATGAAGTAAATGTTCAGGGTCACCAGAGAATATTTTTTAGCTGGAAATAAATTTACAGAATTCTAATCTTGTGTCCCAAGCTGTGTTCTTTGTACTACTGGGTCATGGGATTAAAATAGATTTCTCATAGGTACCTCATTCTTAGCCTGACCCAAAGTGAACTCATAATCTCTCCTCCCAAGTGTCCATCCTCCAGCCCACCAAGCCCACTGTTCCCATCTCAAGTGTTCAAGCCAGAAACCTAGGAGTTATCCTTGACCTCTCTTCTTCTCTCTCACATTATATCAGACACAAGTGCTGCTGATTCTACCTGGTAAGCATCCCTTGAGTCAGTTGAAGGAATGCCTGTGAAAGAAGCAGGATTGGGCAGGGAGAGCCTTGGTCCATGGCTCAGATCTGACACCTGTGAGAGGAAAGGTGGTAGGAGGTGGTGGGTAGTGGGGGTGGTGTAGGGTGGAGGTAGCCACATTTGGCCAGGAGACCTCAGACTGTGATACAGACAGGACAGTGCTTCAACCAGCCCAACAGGAGCTCTGGAGCCAAGATTGGCTGGTGCTGCTTAGGAAGAGTGTAGCCTGAACTTGAAAGCTGAGATGGATCCTGAAGCCTCTGCACCTGGAGTTTATCTCCTAACTACCCTCCTTGAAGCTGAACAGCAAGTTCTTTCTTAAAGAGAGACCTGACCGGGGTTCTTCAGTGGCTGCCACAATCACTCCAAGCTGTCTGCTTTTCCCCATCTCCTTCACCAGGCCAACCGTCCTCTGTCACCTGGACTGCAACACTTGTACTTCTCTGTCCTCCATTTCTACTTTATTCAAATCTATTGGCTACACTGTAGCCAGTCTGTGTTGATTTTTAAGATGGTTTTATTTAACAAATACAGATAAATTTAAAAAGTTAATTTCTTTTTGACAGGATACATCTAGAAGTAAATCCATTTAAAATGGATTTGTAGAAGTCACTTTGCCTAAATTGATCTTTAACAGAACTATGGCTTGTTTGTCGAAGCATTTTAGTAGCTTATAAACCAAACAGCAGAGCCTCCAAAGGATTAATACACAAAATATTAAGTGATGACAATAGGGAGAAATTTTCAGTAAGTTTTTCTCTGGTGTGACTTTCCTATTGCATGCCATGTTAAAGTTGCAAAGTCATACTTAGCATGGAAGGATTCTTTTCCTTTTCTTTTCTGTTTGTTATAGTGCTTTCACCAGAAAATAGCTGCTTTGACACATGGAATGTATTTTATCCTCAAGTACATGTGGATGCATATAAGTATTTCTTAATGAATACCATCTTAGGCCGCTGGTGTTTCCAGCCTAAGGCCTTTGAGCATCATAGTATGCCATGTCAGAGTTGGATGACCACCATGGTTCTAGTGTATCAGAAGTTCAAGATCATTTTCTTCCCACAAAAACTTCAGGTAGGCCTACCATGATGCTCACCAGCCTCAAGGCTGAGTGAGAAATTGCATGGTAAGTGATTATTTTTTTCTTGGTGCTTCCTTTTTATAATTCTCTTGTCTTATTTTTGAGGTCACCTCAAATAATGTTATTAGTGAAATTGTCACATCTTTATTTTAAACCCTTAGACTGAATGCCACATATGGCCTTAAATGATCTGTCTACTTTTTAGCCTCTTAACTCATATCAGACTCCAGGATGCAACAACTGACTCTGAGGGGAAGTTGAAAGTACAAGGTGTTTGTTTGGAGTGCCCTTGAGTTCAACTTTTATAGAGGGAAAGGGAGAAGCCGGGATTGGGTAGAGGGGGAAGTTGAGCTGCTCTACAGTCCCAGTGAACCCCCCTAACCCCAAAAGGGCAGCTTTGGAGCTGGAATGCCCTTAGAGCTCTCCCAAGTTGGGTTGAATAGTCATTGGAAGCAGCTATCCCTGGAGGTAGATGTGACCAGGCAGGATGGATTTTCTTCAGGGAAAACCCCCAAAGAAGGCCGACAGTTGAGAGCTATCAGCCAGCAGCACTTTGGCATCTTGGGACACTGAGCCCTGGCTCCCCACACTGCACCCTCTCCTCCTCCACATTTGACTTCTCCCTGCAGCCACTGGGCCTTTGTTATTTCTTTAACGTGGAATCTTCCTGTTTGTCATTTCCCTCCTCTGCCTACTTAACTCATGAACAGAACTTCAGATCTTATCTCATAGGTTTCCTCCATAGGAAATCTCTCACTGGACTAAACCATTTGTTAAATAATTCCAGACATCTTATAATTTTCCTCCTCTGTAGTACCCATCACACCTGTAATTGTCTTCTTTTTTCCCTGTTAAAGTGTAAGTTGTATGAAGCATGATGGTGGTATATACGCTGCATCCCTACAGAGTAGTATGAGGTACATAGTAAATACTCAGATGTATGTTGAATCACTAAAATGAGGCAGTATTTAAATTTTTTTTAAGAGAAAAGACTTCAACTTTTTTTTTGTTGGTATACATATGTATATATACAATAAAAACATTATTTATATATAGTATATGTTTTTTTAATTGTGAAATGTAACATATACAAAAAAGCAATAAATTTCCAAATATATTTTAAGAAGGAATTATAGAACAGGTTTTAAAGTTTGGTGTGGGTTACATTTCCAAGATTTTTCGTTTTTCCTTCTAGCTGCTCCAAGACACGAGACCAAAAGATTTATCAATATAATGATTCAGCAGTCATAGTCATTTGTTAAACCTTATCTTCTCTGCTATAGTCTCTCTCTCTCCCTTTTTTTTTTGATGAAAAATAACATATATACAAAAAAAAGCAATAAATTTCAAAGTACATCACAACAATTAGTTGTAGAATAGATTTCAGGGTTTGGTTTAGGTTACAATTCCACAATTTTAGGTTTTTGCTTCTAGCAGCTCTAAGGTACTGGAGACTAAAATAAATATCATTATAGTGATTTAACACTCATACTCATTTGTTAAACCCTACCTTCTCTATCTAACTCCACCATCACCTCTGATCTTTCTCCCACTCTTTAGGGTTATTTGGGCTATGCCCATACTAACTTTTTCATGTTGGAAGGGGCTATCGATATAATGGGATAAGGGGATGGAACTAGTGAGAGGCTGGCCCCTCTGCATTTCAGGATTTATCTGGTCCAGGGACCTATCTGGAGGTTGTTGGTTTCTGCAGGCATTTAAATTTTTAAAAATTATTTTGCTTGTCGATTGTTCCATCTCTCATAATTTTTTTAGGAAGTATCTAGAATTCTGATTGAATTCAGTAATGCTTAGCTCAGTACTATATTGAGTGTAGGTGTGCTGTTTTTTCTCATGCTTCATGTTCTTGTGAAAAAAGAAATACCAGATAGCTCAGGTAAGTCATCACAAGGGTGAAAATATTAGTCAGTATGGAGTATTTACAACTTAGTAAATTTGAATTTCCATAAGATTTGAGAAACACTACAGTGTTGGATTTCTGTTGGACTTCTCTATGGTGTAATTGTGATTAAAAAATGAAAAACAAACTAGCAAACAAATCACAAATTCATCTCCATTCTTATTAAAAACTGCATGAAAATAAATCTGTACTTGCAAATTAGTTAATTTCAAGGTTATTGTTAATGCTATAAAACAATTTTTATATTACCCAGAAGACTTATTAAAAAAACAGTACTCTTTGTTTATGATTACCCGGAACTTTACAAACAGAGAAGAGCTAAGCAGTGGTAGGGAAATGTAAATCTACAGGTTTTTTAAATGCCTCAGATAATTCTCATGTTTAGCCAGGATAAGAACCATTGATTTGATCCAAGAAGTTGACATAATAGAACGGTAGTTACAAAACCTTGTTTTACTATTTTCAGTACTCTCAAAATCCAATTGCTCTATAGCTTTTTTTACATAAAAGGAAGATTTCTTTCCTCCGTGCTTGTTTTTGAGATATTATAGATAAATTTGGGCTCAGCAGACTACTTTGTCCTGAGAACATGTCTTTTGTAAAGTTGAATTTATAGTCCTCCTAAATTAAAATATACATGCATATGGATGTATATATGTTTGCATTTATATATTCATCTCTTTCTAAGGAGATTTTATTGTCTAGCCTCCCCCTTTATGAGGAAAGAAGAGTAATTTTGAGAACTACTTTTAGCATACTGGGAGATTAACATGTAGATATAAACAGAATGGCTCCTGTTTAATCCCCCTAGTCACAGAAGCACTTTTTGGGTGACGGTCTGAGCAAGTCCTTGGCTATTTGCTCTATAGAGAAGTCATCCAGTTGGTCTGGCTTTTGGTAGCACATTGTTGTTATAGAATATGTGCATGGGCTGGGGAGTCAGAGGGTCTGATTATGTGTCCTTGCCTATTTCTAGATGAGTTAACATAACCTCTTTGACTAGTTTCCTTATCTGTAACATAGGAATAATGACTCCTGCTTCATAGGGTGGCTGTGGGATTAGATGCAGGAATCTGCAGGGAGTGCCAGAGTGGTCCTGGCAGAAGGCTCTCAGTGAATGGTAGCTATTATTATTATGACCAGTGCCTGGAAATAGCATATGTTTTTATTTCCCAATTTCAAAGTTAATGTTTGAAATAGAGGTTTACTTCCCTGTTGAGTTCTAAAAGTTTTGCACATGAATAAAGAAAAGACTGTTACAATTTAGAAATTATACTTTAAAAACTTAGGCGAGTCTTAAAATTTTTTAGCTGTTCCCCGAAAGTCTTTCGACATTTAAAAGTTGTCATGACACCATCAGGTATTTCAAAATGAGATCAGCTCTTATTCATTTGAACAAATTCGATGGTTTCTGAATTTGATTTGTTGAAGCTTTTTGTTTTCCTTTTTATTTCCCTGGATCTTATTTGTGTGTGTGCCTGTGTGTATATGTATTTAATGGAGAGATGGTATGGAGTAGCTGGAGTTTGGGTGCAAAAACTTCTTTAGGAATTATTAGTTTCTAAATCACTGTTTATGTCTTTTGACTTTTGTTCACAAGATTTAATAGCACCACAGGACACAGTTGAAAACAAAGTGCCATGGGAGTCTGCAGGAGGAGTGACTAACTCATTCATTCCAGAAGACCTCATGGTAGAAGTGACATTTGAGTTGGCTTTGAAGGGTAAATTGTTTGCCAGATGGAGAAAGAAGTGGGTATGGTGTGCTTTTACAGACAAAGGAGTGACACATGAAAAAGCAGAGACCTAAAAGCACATGTATTTCAACGACAGTCCCAAAGAAGCTTAGTGTGTGAAACACTGCCCCCTAACTGTCCAAGAATAACCTTGAGTCGTGTCAAGATAACCAGAAGAGGATTTGGGACCAAATTGAGGGAGGGTGTGTATTCTTAGGAATTTGTCTTATCTGGAAGGCAGTATTCAGATTTATATTTTAGAAAGATTCTGGGTGGAGGGATCAGGTGAAGAAGGGAGAGAACAGATGGGTGGTTAAGGTTTTGACAGTAATCCAGATGAAATGAACTGTGGTAAAAATAAAATGGGAGCAAAGGAGGTCGGCAGTGAGACATTTAGGCGATGGAATTGATTTTCAGAAGGAGAAAGGGTTTGAGTTAATATTTATGGAATGTATATGATATAGCATGAACTTTATATATAAATATCTTATGTAAACCTCATGACAGACCCATGAATAGTTTATTAAAATACTGAACTATTTTTATAAGTTTGAGAAAGAATAGATTAAAGTTAAATAGTTTTTGCCATAAGTACACTATTTCTTATAACCTTTAATTTTGTCATATGTCTTACGAATGTCCAAGAGAATACGATGGAGTAATGGAAGTATTTCTCAAAACTTATTTGGTAATTGAAGCTTACATTATTTTATTTTAAAGAGACTTCTTAAAAGATTGATGTTGATAGAGATTTTATATCCTCACTTTACAGATTGGGAAACTGAGACTTAATGAGATGAAATATCTTTTCCAAGGGTTAAATAGTTAATAAAAAGACCTTTATATTTAAACCCACACGCTTTATTTTACACAGTACTGCTTTTCCATTGAAATTTTTGGATTTAGGTGTTGAGGCAAGGGACGACTTAGAAGCTTCTGGTTTTAGGACCCTGATTGTTGGCACTTTTAACTGAAATAGGAAATATGAGTGAAGGAACAGTTTTATTTTTGTTTTGTATGTATGGTAATGGAATGGATGATTATTTAAGCTTTTAACTTACTGCATTTGAGGTTCTTGCTGCAAATGTTTAGTAGGCATTTGGAAAATCAAAAAAATGAAAGGTATATTTTTGGACTTGACAGAAATGTAACATTTTCTGTTATAAAATGGGCCATTAAAGTTTCAATGTTCAATTTTATTATGGCTTTTAAAAAAAGTTGCTAAGTAGTTCAAAACTGTCAAATAACCACTTTGAAAACTTCTATTTTTCTTGAGATGCAATTATTAGTTCATACCCAAGTATCATATTTCATTTTATGTGTGTATGTTTTGTCAGAAAACTGTCTGGGGAAAACTTAAGCGGGGCGGGGGGCAATATCTCTAGTCATTTGCTTAAGAGAGAATTATATTCTCTAGAATTTTAAAATAAAGGTAAGTGTGCAAATGGATGCATTGTTAGGTCTCGGAGATAGTCTCAGGAGTTGTTCACCTCTGCCATAAGGTTATCTGTATGATTTAAAAAATTTCTGTCCCAAAAGTATATCGGATAGAGATTTGGCTTGATATGCTTCAAGGTTTATATTGCAGTTAGATACTAATTAATTGCAAATAGAAAAATCCTTAATTTTCTGCCATTCCTTCCGTTATCATAATTGTCATCCAGGTCCCTGGAGAGGTAAACTTCTAGATCAAGTGCCACAGTCCCCTCCCTCCTCCTTAAATGGTCAGGATTCTGATGAGAGGTAAAGTAGACCTTGAATGCTTCGAGGAATAGAAAGTAAATGTCAAATGAGCAGTATGAATAAAATAGTTGTATAAATTCTTGCCAGGTGGGCTTTGGTCATGCCTTTATAGATGGGTCAGAGGGCATTCAGAAGGGAGATACTTCCAGGGAAGATAAGTAGGACAGGACACACAGCCTATTATGGAATGCTGTTTTAAGTGGACTGATTTGGCTGGGGGGTTAGTGTAGTGGGAGACAGGCTTTAAATAAGGTGGCCTGGAGCCAAATTGTAGAGGACTTTGTGATATCTGATTTCTTAAGAAAATAAAATTTCCAAGTCTCTCTCTCAGTCAGTACTAGACTGGCCATCACCCTTCAGTGGACTAGTTTGAAGCTACCATGCCAATGAAAACTTGAGCTGGTAAAATGGTGTACATATACCACCACGTAATTGGGAACCGGGGACTCTTCTCTCCCTTTTAATTTTTACATTCTTAACATTTAATTTCAACCTTCTCTGGGGGAAAGAATATATTTTATTAGTGACTTGAAACATAAAGATGCAGTTAGCTGAATTTCTTTTAAATTACCAACAGAAACCAAACAAAGAGCCAGAAGCTGTAATGCCATACTTCTCAGCCCTCATCTTATCATGCTAGCTTAGTGCAAGCTCTCAGTGTGTACTTCTGTTTCCAAGGTGCCTGCTAGGCAGCAAAATCCCCTTGGTTAGTTTGCTTTAGTGTCAGAATTTTTCATGGAAAGGAAATTCAAGGCTTCTCTAAATGTGAAGTCAACTTTTTCTTTTAAGCAGATGGATTATATGTATTTTAAAAAATAAAAATTGTTACTACAATTTTGATTTCCAAGTTATAAGTGAAGCCAGACTTTAAGGCAATATTTTAAAGTGTTTGAAATTCTGGCATTTGAATGGTTTCTCCTAGATGGTCCCCATGACAACAAAACTTGGTGCAGGTATTGAGTGTCATCTTTGCTGTGAAATATTCATGCTTCAAAAATTCCTTTTATCCTTATGCTACCCTAATAAACCAAGGCAGAAGAATTTAGTTTATTCACGGTGTCACATGGACAAATATTTCAAAATCGTTTTTAAGAGTTTAATAATACTGCAATAAAGGAACTGTTAAAAAAAAGAACAATGAAGTCATGCTGTATTATGTATTTATATTGATATTTTCACTTAAAAAGTAAATATTATTTCACTTGGAAAAAACAGAATTGTTTCATGAGAGAAAAATTTGAATTTCTTAATCATAGCAGAAGATTGCTGTCTTAATCATGCTTATTTTGTAATGTAGTTTATCAACTTTCTCAGTGTTCTGGAATTATCCCTACCCTACATTTCCTGTCAAAGAACATTTTGATTTTTAAGTTTATACTTGATGAAGCCATACATCTTTTAGAAAGAAATGAATAAAAAGAAATAAGTGTTAGTGTCTTAGTTGAATGACCTGTGTAATGTGTGCTTTTTAAAGCTTTGTAAAGTCCTAAGTTGGTATGCAGGCATGATTAATGAGATGCCATATAAGGAATAAGCTGTTTATTCATTAATATTATCTTTTGAATTTTAATAGGATCATTTTTCTAGAAGTGACAGTTATTCTTGTATTTATTTATTGTTATTCTACTCTGTTTAATTGACCATTGAGGGAGAAGCATAAAATCTCAAATTCCATGATAAGCTTTTTTATGATTGTGCTGATTTGAAAGGATGTATGTATGCCCCCTAGAAAAGCCATGTTTTAATCAAAATCCCATTTCATAAAGGTAGAATAATCCCTATTCAATACTGTATGTTTGAAACTGTAATCAGATCATCTTCCTGGATGATATGATTTAGTTGAGTGCTTGTTAAGTTGGATTAGGTGATGACATGTCTCCACCCATTTGGGTGGGTCTTGATTGGTTTATTGGAGTCCTATAAAAGAGGAAACATTTTGAAGAATGGAGATTCAGAGAGAGCAGTACCACAAAGCAGAGAGTTCATGAGCCAGTGACCTTTGGAGATGAAGGAGGAAAACGCCTCCCAGGAAGCTTCATGAAACCAGATGTCGGGAGAGAAAGCTAGCAGATGACACTGTGTTCGCCATGTGCCCTTCCAGCTGAGAGAGAAACTCTGACTGTGTTCGCCACGTGCCCTTCCACTTGAGAAAGAAACCCTGAACTTCATTGGCCTTCTTGAACCAAGGTATCCTTCCCTGGATGCCTTTGATTGGACATTTCTATAGACTTGTTTTAATTGGAACATTTTCTCGGCCTTAGAACTGTAAACTTAGGAACTCATTAAATTCCCCCTTTTAAAAGCCATTCCATTTCTGCTATGTTGCATTCCAGCAGTTAGCGAACTAGAGCAATGATTTTACATCTTGATAGCCTTACTGTGGGTGGAAACCATTTGTTGCGAAGACTGCAGTGTTAAATTCAGATGTCTCAGTCTTGTGTTCAGTGCAGACTCCACTTCTGGATGAAGGGTCAAGGAGAAAGATTAATGCAGGAAGCATGGCAGAGTTACTGGAAGTGGAGGAACACTTGCAGTTAAGCAGGTAAACTATAGGAATTGAGCCTTGGAAAGGAAGTTACAGTAAATAGATGGGATTGGTTTTTGGAAGAAATGAGAAAGGTTGACCAATTGAGAGGATCCTTTTTTTTTTTTTTTTTCATGGGCAGGCTCTAGGAATCGAACCTGGGTCTCTGGCATGGCAGGTGAGAATTCTGCCACTGAGCAGCCACTGCACTGCCCAAGAGGATCTTACAAATGTATTTTTATTTGGTCTACTTCCACAAATTCAGTCAGGGTTTAAATTATATTTTCTTATGTCCCTATCCTGTTACATCCATATTCTTGATTAAATGGTAAAACAAATAACTTCACTTCCTTTTACCAAATGATAGTTTCTAGTCTTCTGATAACTACCATAAAACTTCAAATTTTAACCACATGATCTGACTGATTATGGAGTGTTCTCTGCAGTATTATACCTTTCACAGTGTAAAGCTCTGGCTAAGGGTGTGGGCACTGGGTTTGAATCCTCTGCCTTTTACTAGCTCTGTGACCTTGGGCAAGTTATTTACTTTGCTTGCCACAGTATATTTATCTCTATACTGGAGATGATAATGCTACCTATCTCACAAGGATTTTATATAAGAATGTATCATAAATATCTAATGTGTAAGTTTTATATTGCTGCTGTACTTAATTACCACAAATTTAGTGGCTTAAAACAACACAAATTTTTAATTTTATATTTGTATAGACTAGAAGTCCACCACAGATCTCACTAGGTTAAAATCAAAGTGTTGGCAGCATACTGTACCCTTCTAGAGAGTAAAGAATCTGTTTTCTTCCCTTTCCTAGTCCTAGAAGCTGCCTACTTTCCTTTGTCTTGAGCCCCTTCTTTTCCTTTATGGTTACATTTCCTTCTGACCCTTCTCTTCTGCCTTTCTCTTCTGCTTTTAAAGACCCTTATGATTACACATTTAGCCTACCTGATTAATCCAAGCTACTCTTGCTATTTTAAGATCAGCCAGTTAGCAACCTTAATTCACTACAGTCTTGGTTCCCCTTTGCCATGTATTCCAACATATTCACAGGCTCCACAAATTAGGATGTGGGCATCTTTGATTAGCCAGTGTTTTGCTTATCACAGTCCATTCTCTGACTCCCCCAAATAAATGTCTTTACTACATGCAAAATACCTTCAGCCCAATCCAGGATCCTCCAAGTCTCTTCCCATTATAGCATCGAGTCAAAGTCCAAAAAAAAAACCCTCATCTAAATCCTATCACTTCAAAAGTCCCAAATCTCATCATCTCATTTAGGTGTGGGTAACATTCTTGTATGATCCATCCTGGGTCCTGTGAAACCAAAGAAACAAATATCTGCTCCCAGATAGGCACAGATTAATAGTTACTACAAAAGGGAGAAAAGGAAGGAAAAAAGGGAGGTACTGATCTCAGGCAATTTTGAAATCCAGCAAACTCCATTAAGTTTAAGGTCTGGAAATAATCCTCCATGGCTTGAGGCTTTGCCCTCTGAATCATCCTTCCTTTTTTTTCGTGAAAGATAGCACATGTTTTCAGTTAAGTGGTTTTATCAGCCTGTTTCTTGCTGTAGATTTTTGGGAGTCCAGTAGCTTTCTTTCATTTCATATCATCTCTTCCCTTTTGGTTCAAGAGAGCAGCGTTTCTGCTGGTTTTAAATTTTTCAAGAACCTTGTGAATCTCCCATGTGTCACAGAGATTCAATCCAAAATACAAGAGGCTTCTTCTCTTGTTTTTCCTAGATAACCCCATCTCTGTTTGTGGCCACTCACATCCCTTCACTTATGGCCCTTTTCTTCCGTTTTAAAAACTAGCAGCACTGCCTCACTTTGTGCCTTTCTGCTGTAGTCACATCTTCCTTTATTAAGAACCCTGGTAGTTACATTGGACCCACCTGGGTAATCCAAGAATCTCCCTATTTTAAGGTCAACTTAATTAACAACCTTAATTCCATCTGCAATCTTAATTCTCTCTTACCATGTAACCCAGCAGGTTCTGAAGGTTAGGATATGACTTCTTTGGGATGTGGGATGGTGGTTATTGTTTTATCATCTATCCATCTTTACCTCTTGCTACCCAACTGTAATAGGGTAGGTGTTTATATATGTCCACGATTTTGTTCTGGTTTGGAGCACAAATGTTATAAGAGACATGAGAGGGGCCAAAGAAAGGGGGAAGTAGAATGAATTATGTGCTGATGCTTTTTTTTTCCGCAGCCACATAGACTAGAGACAATTCACTTGCCATATTTTTGTGGCAGTTCACATTAGTAGTCCCATTTGGTAATGTTTCTGAAGGTTTGCTAAAAGCAGTTAAGAAGATATGGGCAATATTTAATCTCTTTACCCTAGAGAGATTATTTCCTACTGAAACTTTCTTACATTCATAAAATATGACCTAACTACACAAAATATTCTAGTGTGAGAAAAGACTCAAAACAATGAAGTAATATGTATTAACATTTGTGAGGTGTCTTACAGTTTATGAATGTTTTCATAAAAATTATCATTTGTAGCCTGTCAGTATTTTGAAGAGTAAAGCAGATCAAATCTTTCATTTAACAAAGAATTCTCTAGAGATTTGTTCTGTTTCAAATGACAGGGGCAAGGAATACAACTACATTGTTCCTTAATCAAAATTTGGCAGTTGTATGATTGTTGGAAAGGGGAAAAACGATTGAGTAGATGAGTCCCCAGTTTTACAGGTGAGGAAACTAAGGCGAGAAAGCTGATGGCTGTGCACATTTCTGTGTTTCTGTCTCAGTCTGGTTCTCATTGTTCCCTGGACCTCGCAGGGGTCATGTGGGAGAACTGGTCATTCTTTCCCTTTCCTTAAACCATTGCATATTAAGCCATTGTCTTCTAGCACCGTGTGCGTTTACCAGCACTCTCAAAGATTATGTTTAATAAAAAGGGGGTAGAGGGAGCAGTACATTCTAAATTCATGAAACTGATCAAAAAAAATTAAAATCAGCTGATATGTTAACAGCAGCAAAATAACTCATTCCCTCTTGGAAAAGTGAAAGCCAGTAACAATAGTCATGATTCTGGCAATTGAGTAATGCTTGAGAGAGTGACTTTCAGCTCTTGGCTTGCTCTCTTCCCTCCATTTCCAAATGACATTCTCCCCACAACAGAAAGCAAGTGATTTATTGTTGCTTATGTCAGCTGCCGAGGTTCATGGGACCACACATTGTGGTTGGTGAGCCAGGTCTGTTTTCTCGTAGCTATAATCACATAGAAAGTATTCTTTTTAAAGAAGACAAATATGAAGGGATATAGTTGTTTGTTAAAGCCTTCTCAGATGTTATGGAGGAGATCAACTTCAACCTTGATGTGCCAAAGTAAACTTGGACTTAGTAAAGTCATGTTCATTTCTACTAGTGTCCTCATGGCCTTTGAATCTTATAAGTTCAAAAAAGTGAAGACCATCTTTTCTTAATGTCCACCTTGATTATATCTCTATATTGAAAAATAAAAAAGAACAATACAAGGACTTTTTTAAAAATCGTATATTTTTTTTACATTGACCAATGATAGCAAAATCAATAATTTATGAAAGAAATTATCAGAGTCTACAACTTTTTGTTCATTTTCTTAGGGAGCATAGCTTTCATATAGCCTAAACATTTACATGGTCTTTTTAAAAAATAGGTATTTGAAAACTGCTGTGTAGCATTTCATTTTTATCTGTCAATTTAATTTCTTTAAGTGCTAGTGCTGATTTTTGTTTTGTTTTGTTTTTTTTGGCATGGGCAGGCTCCGGGAATTGAACCCGGGTCTCCAGCACAGAGGCAAGAATTCTCGCCACTGAGCCACCATTGTACCACCCAAACCAATGTGTGGGCTTTTGAAAAAAAATTTATTATTATTTATTTATTTTTTGCTAGTGCCAAATTTTATACTCAATTTGTTAGGAAGTTTTAATCAGCAATCATGGATGAGTACTGTTTATCTGGAATATATTTATGCTCTATTTCATTGCATCTAAAATTCCCTGATTGTAAGAAACACGTACAGCACTAACGAAGGAAAAATGTTACCAATTAAGCTAGGACACAGTGCTTTCTTGACTTTTGGAATTATTTTATACTTATTATGAGAGTTCTTTTAGATTTATTTTGACATATAAAAGGTGAAACTGTGTACATTTGTGTACTATGTCCTGAGGACCACAGCACCAAAAGCTATTGTAGCTGTCCATTTTAAGATGCATCACTACTTTATTGGCGTGGGCATGGACATCTTGCAATCAGTAAAATGATAGGTGAAAAATTCTACATACTGAATGTTATACCGTATTCTTCTTCCCATAAACTGGACTGAGTGGAAGATTTTCCAAACTGTCTCACATCTACATCATAATTACCATTACCAGTCAACTGTTATCACTTCCAAGTAAAGACTTTTTGTTAGGAAAAAAAAGAAATTCTAGAAATTGAAGACACCTGCTTTTTAATCGGAATCAGTTTTTCCTCTTTTGAAGTCACAATTATTTTCTTACACAGAGGATTCTTATTGAACACAGCTGATTCCTATTTGGTGGTTGTAGTCTTCTTTGGGTTGTCTATCACTTTCCAAGTACTTTTTTCCTTTCTCTTTCTCTTAAAAGAAATAGTAAGACTTTATGAACTAGAAGGATAGCACCAGAGAATAAAGTTTTTATCACTGGGCCGATGGAATAGGTTTGAAATGGAAGGTGCACGCACACAAATCAATAGCAGAACCGCAGATGTCCATGAACCACTCTTAGCTCATGAAAGCCAGGAGGGGTGGTGAGTTACAAATTAAGGCTAATTTTCTTGCTCCTTTCACCCATCCCTGTAACTTACCTGAAATCTCCTTTTTAAATTTCTATACTAATAAAGTAACTTTGACATCATGATGCCAAACACTGCTCACAACCATTTCTTAGTGCCTCTTTGCGGTGATTCTGACTGGTGTCACACTGCTTAGTATGTTATCAATTTTGAGATGTTACTGGTAAATATTTGTAGTTGAAATATAGGTATCACCCCCCCCCCCATGTCAGCCATAGATTTCCTTCAAGTTTAACCAAGACCTTACTTCATTAATAATATCTGGGATATGTTTTATATTTATGAAGAAACATACTAAATGGGAATTCTTTTGTCTGTTTCTCTGAGTGTGTGAATGTGTGTGTTAAATGCAGTTCTTATCAGTTAAGATGCAAAATATTTCTTAATTACAGCAACCAAATCAGTACTGCTAGAGAAGAAATAGTTCAATGCCCAGAAAATAATGCAACCTAAAATATAGCTGTTGCTTACTGCTAGTCAGAATACATACTCTACTTATATTTTAATTTTCCTTTGTTGAACCATGAAAACTTCAGGTTTTGTCCCTTAGAGGCAATTAAAGTTCAGTTTCATTCCCTTATTTTATTTTTAAAGTGCCTGAAGCATATGTCCATTTACCTGTAGGTTTGGAACCAAAAATCCACAGGCTCAGTCTTTTTAGGTTATCTAATTCAGTTGAGAATTGAGACTGTGCATGTAACATGCCCATATTGTCCATTTATTTTTTTCCATTTGAGAATTGAGACTGTGCAAGTAACATGCCTATATTGTGCATTTATTTTTTTCCAGAAGACCAAGTTTAGAAAAAAAAAAAGGCGATACAATGAAGCAAGCCTGCCTTTCTGTTATAACCTTCTCTGCATTACACCTCACACTGATTTAGCATGAGGTATTGAACTTTTGCAATCTTGCGTATTTTTAGACATACTTAGAGTTGAATATTGTATCTTTTTTTTCTTTCATACTGCTTCAGCTAGGGAAAACGAGTGGCAAAAACAACAACAAAAATAACCCATATTGTTATAATTCTAGTTCTAATCTAAGGTATTTCTCAATGGCACAGGAAAGTGTGAAAGAGCTTAGCCTGAGGTATGTTTGGCCCATGATGTGACATTTGTGCTATTGTGGAGTTGTTGAGTTAAACATCTGAACCTAGGTTTTTGTTATTTGGTGTTACATTGATGGCATTTTCAGTATATTGGCATGGAATTTTCTGATATATCAAAATTGCTCAGGGACAGAGTTTGAGTAAGTATTTGCCAAAGGTTTCAGTAGATGGAATTGATTCTCTGGCACAATTACAAGATTTGGGCCTTCTTTGACTCTCCTTTGGATCCAAGACTGATCCATCCTTGAAAGCCATCAGCTCTTGGGTCAGCCACGGTTAGACCAGGCCTTGACAAGGGGTGGTGAAAGAAAGAACAGCTTTCCGCTACCATCTTTGTGTCCAACATTCCACTTGGCTGCAAACCACTGTCTTTCTCTTTTCTCATGTGTCTTCCTCCTCTGTCTTCCTCTGATGCCACTTCTTCTGTCAGATATATTAGGGGCACCCTTGATTGTAGAATTAGTTTTGACCATTTTCAAGAACACGTCTGTGTTGTATATTAAGACACACTTTTCCAAAACCACAGTGGTGGGTTTTATTTTGTTGCTTTGGATACATAACCTTTACTTGATCATGCACTTTCATTCATGGCTGTAAAGAACAGGAGCTTTGCAGGAGCTTGCAAAAGCACAGGTTAAGTATGCTCACATCCCAAGAGGTCAGCAGTCCAGGGCTGGTTCCACTGCCTAATGACGTGGGCAGGTGGTCAGGGATCCAGGGCTGTCCCTTTCTGCTGCATGCTGGCTTGCTTTGTGCTTCTCATTGGTGTTCACGGATGGCAGCTGCATCTGTGAGCGGGAAAGGTGAACGGCCCTGTGCTGTCCGTCTCTCACACCTCTGCGGATAGATACCTGGAGTGCCTCCGATGGTCTCCCACCAACTCGATATCTTAAAAATATCTTGATTTTTTTTTTGTTTGATTTTACATGTGTAGATCTTTGATCCGTCTAGAATGTAGATTTGTATAGAATGTGAATTATGGGTCCAATTTTATTTCCATATTGAGTCCATTTTTCCCAGAACTACTTTGTGGATAATGTATCCTTTTCCATTGGTTTGTGATGCCACTTTCCTGGAATTTCTGTTATTTTTTCTTTTATCTCTGAGACTTTGCAATACCTGAAAGACAAAGTCCTCCTTTCCTTCCCTTTCTCTTTCCTTTCTGTTTTATTCTGTATTAGTTTCTTCTTTCCCTTGTCCTTTCTTTTCATTCCTTCCTTTTCTTTCTCTTTCTTTTTAAAATTGGCAGTGCATCAGTTGATGGTATCGCTGCATAGTTAATACGTGATAGGGCTTCATTTTTGTTTCTCTTTCATTGATCTCCAATTTTAAAACCAGTTTTGAGTCTGTAGTTGTTTAAGGAGTGCAGATTCTATAATAACACTCTAAAGATTCTGGAAATCACAATATATACTGGCCAGTAAAGAATTTTTTGTTGCCAAATGGCTCAAATTATTTGTCTAACACTATAACAGAGCTCTGTACAACATTGCTATTTTGTTCTTATCTGTTCACATCTCTTATCTGTTAAAAAATAGACTTAGGACATTAGAGTGTATAACATTGAGAGGGAATTTTTATTTTCTTTAATTGGAAGTAGAAAGAGACTGTTTGATTCAGTTGAATAGTACCTGAAATACTCTGAGTAAATCTAGTATATTGTATCAGCACATTAGACAAATCCTGAAGCTAAAAACCTAGGGGTCTGCAAAACTCAGTCACAGAGGATTAAAGCACCTTCAGCCACGTGTTAAGAAAACCCACAGCTGTTTTAAAGTGGGCATTTCCCTTTAAGAAAATCCATCTCTAAGTCTCTTGCATTTCTATTCTCATTTCTCCATAACTTGCCAAAGGTTGTTAGCCTCTGCTCAGTTTATGTCCCACACTGCAGGGAGCTGAAGGAATGTCTCATCTGTGTCTGGAGTGGCCCACCCAGAGAAGCCCAGCGACGCCTTGGGTGTGGCTGGGAAATTTTCCTTCTGAGGCTACTGTACTGTCCTAACTTTATGGACAAACCTGTGAAGGGTGTGTGTGCATTGTGTGTATAACATTGTACTTGCACTCTATAATTTTCAAGCTGAAATTATTACCTTCAGAATAACTTCTGAGATGAAAAAAAGAGTCTGAAAATGCTTTTCTTCTGGATCCTAAATGCCATTAGCCTTGAACAGATAAATATTGTAAGAGGTTATCTTACAGACCAGAAGGTTGTTGTTTGCAATACCAAATTAATTGCAGTATGGACTGCAATCGTATATTAGGTTACACCTGCTTTCTCTGAAAGTTCCCTGAGAGACAAACTGTTGGTAAGTGGAATCCTGGCTTTGAAAATTTTGAAAAGCAACTGTGTCCAGAATATAGGATTTTCTTTGCTTTTGTTTTCATAGGGAGAATTGTTCTGGGCCTGGTAACTGTTTAATTTAAACGAAGTACAAGTAGGAGAAGGTAAATAGACACCTTTATCTATTTTTGCCTTATGAACTGTGAGTGGTTTGATTCCTTTTTTTTTTTTTTTTTTAAGTCCAGGGCATACTTTATAGTGTCTAATCTGCTTTCCATCTCCTGTGATTTTTTTTCCCCTCTTGCTTCTTGTCATCTTGGGAAACAATGGAGATGAGACCATTTTAAAATTACACTCAGATTTACAACTTCCACACACCGTGGTCTCAAAGTCTGTGGAGCTGTCACATTATAAACCAAGAGAAACTGGTTCCTTGGTGGACAGCAAGGGATTTTTTTTCCATATGCTTTTGTTTTACAATTGATTGGGTTTCACATTGTAACACATTTGGTGAATTATGTCCTTAATGAAAATTCACTGGGCTCTGGAATTCTACACTGCTTCCTCTGCATTAGGAATTTTCTGTTTGAGTTCTTTTGGGAAAAATATCACAGAGTTCATAGAAACCCCAAATTCTAAATGGACAAGTGAAAAGGCAAAAGCAAAAACAGTGAGTTTGAAAGGGTGTTTTAAACATGCATTCCTGGATTTGGTTGTTGGTTTGTTTTGTTTTTACTTTTTTTTCCTTTTGGCATGAGTATTAAATGACATTCTGCAAGATGAATTTAGGTTGGGTTTTGGAAAGATGTTTCCAGCAGTGCCGAGTCTGGATTAGATTCCACTGAGTTAACTAGTCAGAGTTTCTCTGCAACAGCCGCACCTGCTCTTTTGAGCAACTTGAGAGAGGAGACACTGTTGGTGGACATTTTCCACTGCTCGGTGATTAGTCACCTCAGTTCTGCTGTTTTAGCTGTGATATAATTTCACTTCCCCATTTGGTGCTCATGAGCTGTATCTGTTTTCATCCACCTTTGCTTTTTCCATTTTCCTCTGAATTTGTTTTCCTCACAGTCCTTTGCCTCTTATCACCCTTCGAACCTCAGATCTCTTGTTACATATTCATTTGGTTCTTAAAGTTTTGCATATTTTCCTTTGAAAAACTTTCCTTTTTTCATTTTATTCTCTTTATAAGCAGTAGCTTTTCTTACTTAAAAATGAACTGGGTGTGTTATCAGGCTGGTGCCTATTGGAAAGGGTCCTAGATTGTAAGCTCTTACAGCAGTTGCATATATTCAGGAGTTGTAACTGTTATTTCTAAATTCTGAGATACTGAGCTATGTGTGTATAACCTGGTCATTCCCTGAAACTTCAAGTATTTATGTGACACCTAAGACTCAGAGTTAGAGCTCTGAAGCTGTGAAAGTCAGCATTACCCCATTCAGCAACTGTTAATATTGAAAAAGTGATCAGACTTCGACTAGAGATATGAATGAAGCTGATCTGGATAGGACTAAGGCAAATCAGAATACAGGGTAAAGGATGATATGGTCCATATTTTAAAGCTTCAAATTCTATATAAGACCAAAGAGAGAGATTATGTTTGGTACAAAATTTGTATTTTGGGTAGAGGATTATCTAATTTAACTTCTATAGTCAGTTTATTTGAACACCATGATTACATGGTGTTTTGCATAGGTGTGAGATCTTGTTGGTTTGTCCGGGTTATTGTGATGCCCCGATAATATTCCAGAGTCATTTGGGCAGAGAATAAAAAGGGCATTTGCGAAGTTCCCTTGGGGGACTGGGAAAAAAGGAGGAAATATTAAACTTCCCCATCTGGGGAATTCCTGATGTTCTCACTAGCAGTGGGGACAACTGATTCAATAGGCTGAGACCTCAGTCTTGCAGTTTGACCCTGTGAAACTTATTCCTGCAAAGGAGAAGCTAAACCTACTTATAATTATGCCTAATAGTTACCCTCAGAGAACTTCTTTTGTTGCTCAGATGTGGCCTCTCCCTGTAAGCCAGTTTGGTGAGTGAACTCACCACCCTCCCTTCTACGTGGGACATGACTCCCAGGGGTATAAATCTCCCTGGCAACGTGGTACAGAACTCCCGGAATGAGCCAGAACCAGCATTATGCGATTGAGAAAGCCTTCCTGACCAAAAGGGGAAAGACAAAAATGAGACAAGATAAAATTTCAGTGGCTGAGAGATTTCACACAGAGTCAAGAGGTTATCCTGAAGGTTATTCTTATGCATTATATAGATATCCATTTTTAATTTATGGTGCATTGGAGTGGCTGGAGGGAAGTATCTGAAACTGTTGGACTGTATTCCAGTGGTCTTGATTCTTTTTTTTTTTTGCAAGAACCTGGGTCTCTGGTGTGGCAGGCAAGAACTCTGCCTACTGAGCCACTGTGGCCCACCCAGTGGTCTTGATTCTTGAAGAAGATTGTATAACTAATAGCTTTCACAGCGTGACCATGTGATTGTGAAAACCTTTTGTCTGGTGCTCCTTTTATCCAGGGTATGGACAGATGAATTAAAAAATAAGGATAAAAAAATAAATAAATAATGGGGGGAGGGGATAAGGGATTAAAAAAATGGGTAGATTGAAATACTAGTCAATAGAGGGAAGGTGAAGGGGCATAGGATGTATGAGTTTTTTCTTTTTATTTCTTTTTCTGAAGTGATGCAAGTATTCAAAAAATGATCATGGTGATGAATGTACAATTATGTGATGATATTGTGAGCCACTGTACACTATGGATGGACTTAATGTGTGAAGATTTCTCAATAAAAACAAAAAAAAAAGGACTAACTGGGAAGGCTTCCTTTTGCGTTTCTGCTTTTTTACTTTTCCTTAGTATACTAAATTGCTACTTGCTTGAAAAACCACAGGCATTCCCATGTGAAATTAAACGTGCTGTTTTGTGATTTTGTACGTGTGTGTGGAATGGGGAGTAGTGATAATTTTTAGTCACCGACTGGCCTTTACCTCCCAGGTTTTTCGTTGACATTTTGTTGATTTTAAGCTTGTTCCTATATTTAGGATTAGTTCGTTGCATTTTTACCTCTTTGCTTTTTTTTTTTTTAATTTTTTTTTATTAATCAAAAAAAGAAAAGAAATTAACACAACATTTAGAAATCATTCCATTCTGTACATGCACTCAGTAATTCTTAGTATCATCACATAGATGTATGATCATCATTTCTTAGTACATTTGCATCGATTTAGGAAAAGAACTAGCAAAACAGCAGAAAAAGATATAGAATGTTAATATAGAGAAGAGAATTAAAATAATAATACTAATAAAAAATATATATATAAAAAAGGAAAAAGAAAGAAAACAAAAACAAAAGATACAAACAAACAAACAAACAAACAAAAAGCTGTATTTCAGGTGCAGCTTCATTCAGTGTTCCAACATAGTTACATTACACTTAGGTATTATTGTGCTGTCCATTTTTGAGTTTTTGTATCTAGTCCTGTTGCACAGTCTGTATCCCTTCAGCTCCAATTACCCATTATCTTACCCTGTTTCTAACTCCTGCTGGTCTCTGTTACCAGTGATATATTCCAAGCTGATTCTCGAATGTCGGTTCACATCAGTGGGACCATACAGTATTTGTCCTTTAGTTTTTGGCTAGACTCACTCAGCATAATGTTCTTTAGGTCCATCCATGTTATTACATGCTTCATAAGTTTAGTCTGTCTTAAAGCTGCATAATATTCCATCGTAGGTATACGCCACAGTTTGTTTAGCCACTCGTCTGTTGATGGGCATTTTGGCTGTTTCCATCTCTTTGCAGTTGTAGATAATGCTGCTATAAACACTGGTGTGCAAATGTCCGTCTGTGTCTTTGCCCTTAAGTCCTTTGAGTAGATACCTAGCAGTGGTGTTGCTGGGTCATAATCCATTCTGCCATTCTATGTCTTTTGATTGGGAAATTCAGTCCATTAACTTTTAGTGTTATTACTGTTTGGATAATATTTTCCTCTACCATTTTGGCTTTTGTATTATATATATCATATCTGATTTTCCTTCTTTCTACACTTTACTCCATACCTCTCTCTTCTGTCTTTTCGTATCTGACTCGAGTGCTCCCTTTAGTATTTCTTGCAGAGCTGGTCTCTTGGTCACAAATTCTCTCAGTGACTTTTTGTCTATAAATGTTTTGATTTCTCCTTCATTTTTGAAGGACAATTTTGCTGGATATAGAAGTCTTGGTTGGCAGTTTTTCTCTTTTAGTAATTTAAATTTATCATCCCACTGTCTTCTAGCTTCCATGGTTTCTGCTGAGAAATCTACACATAGTCTTATTGGGTTTCCCCTGTATGTGACAGATTGTTTTTCTCTTGCTACTTTCAAGATCCTCTCTTTCTCTTTGACCTCTGACATTCTAACTAGTAAGTGTCTTGGAGAACGCCTATTTGGGTCTATTCTCTTTGGGGTGCGCTGCACTTCTTGGATCTGTAAATTTAGGTCTTTCATAAGAGTTGGGAAATTTTCAGTGATAATTTCTTCCATTAGTTTTTCTCCTCCTTTTCCCTTCTCTTCTCCTTCTGGGACACCCACAACACGTATATTTGTGCGCTTCATATTGTCATTCAGTTCCCTGATCCCCTGCTCAACTTTTTCCATTCTTTTTCCTATAGTTCCTGTTTCTTTTTGGAATTCAGATGTTCCATCCTCCAGTTCACTAATTGTAGCTTCTGTCTCTTTAGATCTACCATTGTAGGTATCCATTGTTTTTTCCATTTTTTCTTCTTTGTCCTTCACTCCCATAAGTTCTGTGATTTGTTTTTTCAGATTTTCTATTTCTTCTTTTTGTTCAGCCCATGTCTTCTTCATGTCCTCCCTCAATTTATTGATTTGGTTTTTGAAGAGTTTTTCCATTTCTGTTCGTATATTCAGCATTAGTTGTCTCAGCTCCTGTATCTCATTTGAACTATTGGTTTGTTCCTTTGACTGGGCCATATCTTCAATTTTCCGAGCGTCGTCATCCATTATTTTCTGCTGGTGTCTGGGCATTTGATCAGATTTCCCTGGGTGTGGGACCCGGCTGGTTGAAAGGTTTTTCTTGAAATCTCTAGGGCTCTGTTTTTCTTTTCCTGCCCAGTAGGTGGCGCTCGTGGCGCTCGTCTGTCTGCGGGTCCCACCAGTAAAAGATGCTGTGGCTCCTTTAACTTGCCAATCCGAATCTCGCAGTCGACCCGGGAAACCGCGCGTGGAGTGTGGGGGGTCTCCGGCCACCGCGGCTTGGGGGAGTGCCGGTCCAAATTGCCCAGCTGACCCGAGACGCCAAGAGTGGCGGGAGGGCCCCGCTATCCAACATTCCCAGTCAGACCGGGAGCCACGTGCGTGGAGGGGACCCCAGTCGCCAGCCGCCCCAGCCGGGAAAACACGCGCCCCTCGGGTATCTTACCGCAGCGGATTCTCCCTGCCTGTTCAGCCGTTCCAGAATGGGGTACACTGTCTTTTTGGTCTCTGTCATGGCTCCGGGAGCTGTTTCATATTGTTTCTGTTTCTTTAGTTGCTGTTCTGGAGGAGGAACTAAGACCCGCGCGTCTTACTAAGCCGCCATCTTCTCCGGAAGTCCCTCTTTGCTTTTTTAGCAGGATGCCCACAGTTTCTGTTTGCCCTACTTCCTTTTGCCCTGGACCCACCCAAAAAGTTTTCTCTATGATAATTCTCCTTCCTACACAGGCTATTAGTCTTTAGGATTCTTTAGCACCTACTGTGGTTTTTGCCAGAATGTTCTCCATTGTAACTGTAATGATATATTAATGACATATAGCAGTTAATTATTCTGTGAGGAAAAGCAGGAATTTGATAGTAAACAAAACAATATTTGAACAAATGTTTCTGATTCTAGTGCTTTGGTAACATTGAAATGCCTTTTTAAAAATGGCCCATCTCACCAACAGAGGAAAAGAAATATCTTTCTAACTTCTATACCTTGCTATGCAAAGGTTGCTAGCAAATTTTTACTATCTGAAACTAAGGGACCTTAGAAATTCAGATGAGATAATATATATCCCTTTCAGTTGGATTTCAGCAATGTCATAGATTTAGAAAGTAAAGAATACTTGTACAGCATTTACAAAGAATTTTCATTGGTGCTAACATTAAACAATTTCAGTGTATTTTCTTGATGTTTTAATTTCCTAATTACTGATGTTTTATGTCCTTTTTATGCATAGAAATAACCATATGGCATTAAAATACACAGTGTTAAAAACATAATTTATGTTTAAACAGATACATCATTTTAGGATATACAGGAGATATTTGTAAAGCAATGTAGCAATTCTATAGCCCGGACATAAAATCAGCCTTATTGTTGAAAGTTAACACTACATATATACTATGTTCTTGGATATAAAGTTGCCCACAAGTGTGTGGACATTTTTCAGGTATGAAATATTGCTTTCACTAAGTTCTTTGAAATCATAAGACATTTTCTGTAGAAAGAGTGTTCGACATTACAGTTTAGTGCAGTACCCATCATCTGCCCAAACGTCATATTTCTGTGTAGTTATTGGAAAATGCATCTGTAATTGAGACACGGAATTTCAGAAGTACAATTGTTAAAATGCCTCCAATGGACTATTGTTGCTTTATGAATTAAGGGCACAAAAATAAACATAGGTAGAGTTTATGACCTCACATTCAGTAAGTAGATGTATGTTTAGGGTCTACAACTGAGGTTTCTTTGCCAGCTGCTTCAGTGAGCAGGGACTCCGTAAAGAGAGGCAGGAAGGGCGCAGGACATTTAACTCACTGCCCCTGGGTGAGTTCAGAAGGGCTAGAACTTGTTCAGATTGGTCACTCTGCAGGTATTCTGGGTTGAAGAATAAAGGGCATGAGGGAAATGAGATGTAAGATAACTGCTTTCAATGAGTATGTTTAGGTTGCTCTTTAGAGAAGTTTTTAGAACCAGAGCTGCCATCCGTGCAGACAGAGCTCAGCCTGTTTTAAGCTGGAAATCTCCAACTCACGTAGTTGTTTGTAAGTGACCTTCTTTCACATCAAAGGCATTTCCTACATCCCAGCAAAAGGTTTTCAAGTTCTTGGGAGTCAGCAACACTGAAAAACACGAGGAAGAACTGTGTTCCCAATCTCTGAAACAACCCATGCGAAAGCATCTTAGAAACAGTATCTTAGTTTCCAGAATCATTTTATAGAAGATAAATGTTTTCCTCTACTATCTTAAAAATTTGTATATCTAGTTTTTCAGTCACCCTTGTGGATTATTAGACCTTTGTGAGCTAAGCCTAGGCCCAGAGTCATCATTTAAAAAATAAAACAGATTGTTTCTTTTGGCTGGGAAATGTGTTGTATATGTTGAACAACTAATGAATAAAAAGTCTTAATAGAATGTAACCTGTTCATAGGTTTGTGATTCCCACGTGCCAATATACTCATATACGTATGAGGTTATGCTGGAATCCCTCGATATAGGTCTAAAGGATGCTAGATGATTTCTGATGGCCTCCTCTTCCGCCAAATTATGATTCTGTTAATTCTGCAAATAGAGATGGTTATCTGTGATGATCGTAGTTGAGGCAATTATGATGCTACCATTGAGTTATATTCTATAACAAAGCAATTAGCATAATTCCAGATATATAGTTTATCTAGTTTGCTTTCCCTCCAACATATTAGGGCTGTAACAAAAAGTCAGCCCATTGTTCCTCTTTCTCACCTACAAAAAAGCACAAAGACAAGCTTAGCAACTGTGGAACTTGATTGTAATTCCATTTCAACCTTGTATATCATTACCAAATACTACAGCCTTCAGGAATATTTTATTAGCTAGTTTTTCTCACCAAGATGATGAAACAAATGGGACTAGACTTATTTCTTGCCTGTTACAAATTTCAGTTGCACTTGGAAATAAAAACTATTAAGTACTGTAAAGTCTGATCAGAGAAAGGAAACTGCAGTTAAATAGAATAAAAGCTGAACATTTGTTGCAATGAGAATGGTTTTTTAAAAAAAACAGCTGGGCACTTGATTCAAGCTCAACTTTTGATTCCAAGGACAAATAGCTTCAGTCATTAAAATATTTAAATTAAAGAACTGTGGCCATACTCTAATTTAGACAAAAATCTGTAAAATCTGAAGTCTTTGTAAACTTTCCTAGAGAAAGAACCTCAGGTTGAGTATCTATGAAGTAGGCATTTTAAATCCTTTTGTTGGTGCATGGAAAGAATTAATACCAGGAGCCGTGGATATTTACCCTCTATGTTTGTATAGTGCCATAAAATGTTCTTTGCTAAGTTACAAATCAAAAGAAGGAAGAAACGAAAACAATTAGATTGTTCTTTTGTTGTTTTTACTCTTTTTTTTTCCGGTGGTGTGAAAGAAGCTCAGTATTGACCTTCAGTTTTGTGAAACCTAAAAATAGAACCATGGAGGACAAGGGAGGGAAAAAGAGTGTTCACTTTTGGAAGGAGTAATGGTAATTTGAAGCATGGCATAATATTAGCTGCTTTCCATAAATACTGAAGCAAACATGTTCGTAGTCCTGTTTCGATTTCTATTGGTAAACCCACTGAGAGTCTATACATTATGGAAAGAGAGAGTGGTGTTAGAGGGAGGCTGGTTGGTGCCAGGTCTGAGACTGGGAATAGTTTTCTCAAGGAACTCTGTTCTATCAAGGGTGTTAAATTACGGTAAGTTAACATTCGTGCAGGAGATTGGTGAGTCCCCAAGTGACAGTTTCCACTATTCTCCAGCTTCTCAGAGTATCCGCACTTAATAGTTTTGCTTTTTATTAAACTCTAGAAGTCATATATTTTGTCCTTTTCCAAAGAGAAACTCCCATGTACATTCCACATGAAATCCCATTACAATAAATATATCACTCCCAAACATCATAGAGTAAGTTTTCTAGCCACTTATTTAAACTAATATTCATGCAGAGAAATTTCTGTATTAAAAAAATGCTTTTTGGAATCTCTTGTAAGGGATTTAAATTGTCCTCATTAATGGCTTTGGAAATTATTTTAGTGTTAAAGAGTAATATTTTTTAGAAAATGGAAAATCATGACTCTCACACTGATATAAAATGAACATGTGTTAAGAATTTTATTTATATCATTATTAATGAGGGAACCAGGCAGGTGTTATAACTTTTCAAAGGAGAAGCACAAATTTTTATGGAATAAATGGATGTTGAAATGAATTTACAAGTGGATCTGAACCTGACTGATGGGAGGGGGCAGGGAAGTCAATTGAATCTCCAGGGGACACAATTTATTTGCATGTCTATAAACAAAATAATTTTTGGCTTGTTCTCAGTTATCTACAACTTGCAGAGTTATAAAAAAAAGACAGTGAAAGGCTAGAATCAGAGAATGTGGAAATGACTGCACCAGACAATGCCTCGATTTCCCCTGGAGATGCCCAGTAATCTTTTTTGCTTATTATTTCCTTACATTAGTTATGTGTGATATAAGTGAACATTTCGTGGCACCAGAGGAACTAAATGAGAAGACGCCTACAGCGTCCTTTGCTTATTTTCTGAAAATTCAAAGGTTATTTTACTTCATTCATTGTTATAAAAAAAATGTAGAATTCATTCTTTAAGGGTATGGTTTAAGATTTTGTAAGGTAAGAGGCTAAGAGTTTATGAACAGAACGATGGGTTTGTATGAACCTGGATGGTGCTGAGGTACAGGTGGAGGCCACTGTCTAGCTCTGTACTTGCTGTCCGCCGAAGGAGAAGCAAGGGGCTGGGAAGTTGATTCTTTTCTAATGAAAAAAGGTGTTCAAATCCTGGGGGAGGAGGGCAGTGAAGAGGTTTAAAATCTACTTGAGAGAAACACTGAGAAATGCGTCAGTGGAAGACTTTAAGCTCCCTGGCACCTAAGTCAATTCCCATCTGAAGGAAATAACAGAGACATCCTTCAGTGTAGGTTTTTTTGAGATGGTTTATTGTGACTTCCCTTGTGTATTAATTAGTTCCATCTGTCCCCTTTATTTCTTTTGATAAAATCCCTTAGAAAAATGTAGACGTGTTTGCGTGCTTAAATATCATAATACCACTGGAAAAGGCAATGTGCTCCTGTGGATGAGTAACAAAAGGTTAAGGCTGCTGATTCCTTTAATCTGTGTAAGAAAAAGAAAGGAGGTGATTTGGGGCTGCTCCTCTAGAGACCTGGAGACTGCAAAGCGAACATTGGCGTGGGAATCTCTGATTCTTGGAGCATGTCATCAGCTAGGGGTCTAGAAAAAGTGCCTGCATAATTGTTTCCATGAACACATTCAAAAGCTGATGAGTTTTGGTGCTCCTATCAGTCCCTAGTAGACTCAACTATTTCCGTAATGATTTTTCTAGAAAAAAAAATTCTTATGAAGCATTTCCATTAGAAAAGAACTGGCAACCTAGAGTGAGATGAAAGGTCACATTGGAGAAATCAGCTTTGTTTTGGAGGTAAGAGTCTAGGACGCAATTTGAAACCGTACTCCTTTTCAGATGTTTGTTGTTAACTTTGCACTGATTTCCTTCATGATGCTAGTTTCCCCCATGTCACTGTTGTTGATTCATGTTGTAGAGAGTCTGCATTTGCTTTTTTTTTTTTTTTTCGGTGCATGGGCCAGTAATTGAACCCGGCTTCTACATTTGCTTTTGTGCCCAAATTGGTATGTGCCAGTTCATCCCATTCTAAAAGAAGACTGTGGCTTGGAGCCTCATAGGTCTGAATCACATTCCAGGCCGAATAAGTGATATATAGACGTAGAAATCCAAAAATCATGGGAACTTAAAGGGAGCAAAACAAGAGAATGTAATAGATGCCACAGAAGTGAGGAAATATTTTCAGACATGATATCTGATTTGCAGCCAGGCTTGATGGGAATGTCTGTGAGATATTCGAGAATGTAGTTGTCAGGTTTGCTGAACACAGCAAAAAAAAAAATCTAAAGCATACAGTTGAGTGCCAGAATCAAAATCCGCAAGGTTTTACATGATGTGTTATATATAGTGATATCTGGCTAAAAATGCAGTCAGCGTTATGTTTTTACCGTGCTGTATGGTAAATGGAAGAAGAACAGGTTACCAAGTGCCTGGCATCAGTTTTTACAAGGTCCGGGTCCATGGAGTAGCCCTTCCTGTCTGACTAAATGAGTGTCCTGGTTGTTGGGATGGGCCACTACAGTGTCAGAAGGTATACCTGGCATTAAGCTGCTATACACACTCTTTTCAAAGTTTTCTTTACGTGGCATTTTGACATGAGTTTTAACTGTGAGATGGGATGTTAATAGTGGCCAAATTTGTAAGTGTACTTTAGAAACTTTAAAAGACAAAAAGTATTCATCTCTTTCCAGATCAGCCTTACAAGTACATCATGCTACTTAAGTAATTTCTTCTTTAAACAGAGAATGGACAGCACATTCTTTGTTGCTAGAGCGAATCCCATATGTTGGTCAGTCAGTGAAGTAATGGAGTAGAAAGTCTATCTGAATTTCTTAGTTTCTAAATGTACAATGGAGAGAAACTCTGTTATATTTGTTTCCAGGCCCTGACACCTTTCACATTCGTGAGTGGGGAAAAGGATAGGGGAAGCCATCAAGTTTTGAATTGTTAATGTGACACGATTTGCCTCCTAATACCCAGATATAATTTTGTCATATCCTCGTATTTTCCCAGTCTTGGCCCAGATGATGAATAAACTTCTAAAAGATGTAACTATTAAAAATTTGGAGACTGTGAGGAAAAATCACTGCTTCACATTTTTTTTTCCTTTTTCTTCTTTTTTTAATGTTAAGGCACTATCCACTAGTAGCCAATAGCATGGGTTGGTCACCCTTCAAAAGCAAATTTAAAAGTATGAGAGTATGGCACTGAGCTTTTCCAAAAACAGTATCACAAATGATTAGTTAAATCTGGTTTAGATGAAAGAAGAAAATGTTTTGAAATATAAGTAGACCCAATAAATTTAGAATTATTCAAAGAGGAAAAAGAAAGCACAGCAATTCCTAAAAACGGGCAGCATCACACTGGCCAGTATGACTGAAGATGAGTTGGAGCGATCCAGGAAGAATTTAGTTCTGAGCACAGACCAGTGTTTGTCATTATAACTAGGCCAAGACCATGTGCTGGTAATCTGTTAACCTTTGAATTGCTTTTGCCACAAGTATGTTCCTTCCTAAACTGTAAAGATCTCCAGTACTCCGAAGGAGAGAGAGACCAGGAATGTATTTTGGCTCTGCATGTTGAAAGTGAAGAGCTTGAGAAGAATGAGAAGTTGTTTACTAGATGGCTGGAACTATATTTGAGAAGCTGAGAGGCAAGGCTGAGGCTGGAATTGGATGGCATCAGAGTATGAGGTGGGCGCTAAATCTGCAAGCGTAGATGAAGTGCCCAGGCAAAAGACCTGGAGGGAGAGAAGAATGCTGATGGGGTACCCTGGGAACCACATCTGTAAAAGCAGAAGAAGAGAAAGAAGGAAAAGAGACCAACAAGGAATGCCAAGCAGAGACTCATGAAAATGAAAATGCTGCAAGTTCAGTGTTTTGGGGGTCCCCAGAAGGTACAGGTACAGTCATACATACTGACATTTACTCAGCACTTACTATGACACAGGCACTATTGTTAAAACCATTTTACAAGTAAAGAAATGAGTTGACATGGGTAGAATCAGAACTCATACCTAAAATAGGAGTTTAGATGGTTATTCTAATAACCATCTTTCTTTCTTTAGGCTTCGAGTGCTTAATAAGACAAATCGTAAAACAAAGAGAGCTGGAAATGACAATGCATTGCCAGAAACACAGTCCCATTAGGGATCCATAAATAATTCAGCTTACATACTCAGAGATCTTAGACTTAGCATCAGAAGTGGGAAAATGTGATTTATAAGACTGTGGAGAAAATTCTGTATTTGAAATGCTGCATTTTGTTATGGACGCTGTTGGCAGACAGATGCATTACAGTGGAAGGCATGCAAAGAGAGGAATCTTAAATTCACTTGTGGATGGAAAAGGAAAAGAAACAAATGTGTGAGGCAGTAAAATCTTATAGAAAGTGAAGAAGGTGATACATGCGTATGTACTGATGTGGCAGAAGGGCAGAAAAGATTCACATAAACACAAAATACACACTGGCGTCAGGGGAAGGGAAACATGGAGCCTTGAAATATATCAGTCATTTCACTTTTTTTGTTGTTGTTACAGGCTGGATATTTTCCACTTTTCTTCCTCAAACAGGAAAATGTGTTTACTTTTAAGTCTTATGACTTTCATTTTCTTTAATCCTTACCTGATGGAGATAAAAATGTAAAATCAAGGGACCAAAATCCAGGGCCACTGAGGGGACTAGACTGGGATGATAGTCCTAATAAAATACCTTACCTTAATAATCAACAAACTTCATGAGGACCAACATTTCAGTAAAGCATTACTTATATGGAGTAGTCAAGGTGATGTCTATGTCAGGGGAAATTTTGAGTGTAAGAGCTTTTATTAGAAGAAATTTTCTTTCCTTCCTTTGTATTACATGACTGAAATATGGCCCAGGATTCCTTGGGATAGGTAGCATGTGGATTAAATATATATAAATTCTGTGTAAATTGAATTTGTAAAGGACTTGTTTGGAAATCTTTTTTTTTGCCCAAACATTTTTATTCCCATTCATCTACTTATCAAGCACTTTCTGCACATCCAAACTAAAGATAAGCCCCAGCCTAGCTCAAGATTTTCCGTATTCCGAATTAGTGAAGTTCCTGTTGATGAGGTTGCATTTATCACCTTACAGCGTGACTCCTGAGACATGTGGTCTGTTCAGGACATGAAGATCCTGTTCATATCCACGACTTATAAATTTATCTAGCCAACAATTTTGAATGGACCAGAGCACAGATGAGGCTGTCGAACATTTTTCCAACTAAAATTTTGGATTCTAAGCTAAGGACTGAGAGGGGAGAAAGACGTAGTCTTTTCTCATGCACTGAAAAGATACTTCTAATGCTTCTATGCTTAGCATTCATGTTGGAAAAGCTGATGCCAATTCTCTTTCTCCTCCTGGATTCACCCCGCTAAAACAAAAAGTACAGTTCAAATTTAATCTAAAAAAGCAGGTGTTTCAGAGGTGTGGAGGATTATTAAAAGGTGCCAGTGAATCCAAATACCCCCTCATTTCCAGGAATACAATAAAGTTAGTCCACACGGGCATATAAAATCTTTCCAGTCCACAATACGTTAGAATGTGCACTGTGTCATTGGAAGCAGCACAGAAATTAGTCTCTGTTGGCTCAGTTCTGGTTTAGTGACTCCCCTCTCCTCCAGATTGCCTCTTGCTAGTTTGAAAGTTTTGATAGTTTCTGGCAAGACAGTGTTATCCCTCTCTGATTACGTTGCTGCTTGGTGTCTGGTAGGATGTAGAGGTGGTTCATGCTGCATATTGTTCCAAGGAAAACCAATTTGTGAACCAGATTAAGGCCAAATCTAGTCTTTTTTTTTTTTTTTTTTTTTTTGCATGGGCAGGCACCGGGAATCGAACCCAGGTCCTCGGGCATGGCAGGCAAGCATTCTTGCCTGCTGAGCCACTGTGGCCCCCAAATCTAGTCTTGAATATGGCGCTATGTGGATGGGAGGGTGGGGGGTGAGAGTACAGCTCTCACTGGCAGGAAAACTGGAACTTGA
The DNA here is from genome assembly GCF_023851605.1 of Tamandua tetradactyla. Classification (NCBI taxonomy): domain Eukaryota; kingdom Metazoa; phylum Chordata; class Mammalia; order Pilosa; family Myrmecophagidae; genus Tamandua; species Tamandua tetradactyla. The sequence continues at coordinate 38,602,850 of NC_135339.1, read as the reverse complement.
TGAAATAATACAGAAGAATGATCCCATGTCGGCAAATTTTTGTTTTGACGCTCCCCTTGAAGTGGAATAGAGAGAGTAATTGAGGAACGAGCAAAGAAATGTTTGTGTTTTTGTTGTTGTTAACATATATGTTTATATTTCTTTAGTGAGGTAACACATAAAATTTGGATTATCTCAAAGTCACCAACTGAAGGAATCTTATATAAAGTATCTTTTTAACAATAGAAGTTCATCAAAGCATATTTTTAGGCTTTTTTTTGCCATATTTCATTAGGGATGGGTTTTATATAATTTTTATCATTATGAACATAAGTACTATAGTCTGTATATTCTTTTATTTTAAAAATCTTGTTTGCCTCTGTCATAAGTAGTAATTTCTGAACTGCTGTTGGCCTGATTTTATTTACATAAACAATTCTGAACTCAAAGATTCAATTTTTTAAAAATTGTTTTGTGAATATAGAGGGCCTTTTATTTTGGGGTTTAACTTTCCTCATATATTGTCCTTCACTAACTATACCAAGTTTTTATTCTGGCAGGTAGGGAAATGAGAAAATCCCCAAATTTTTAGAATTTGGGGTGTACAGTCCTAAAAGTGGACAGTATGGTAGGAAACTTTAGGTTGGAAGTTTCTGTACTTACTGTGAACATTTGAAAAACTTCTAAGAAGGTCTAAAAATGTTTAAAATTTATATCTGTATTAAATGTTCATTCAAAGCTGTCTAAACCAATTCTTAAGTTTTTAATTATAATTGTAAAATAAAAATTCCAAGAAATTTTTCCAAGTAATTTTTTATGGTCTTTAGCAGATATGACATAGTGTTTTGGAAGTTTCACTGAAAACTCTTTTGCTGCAATTTTAATACATAGGTATCATTGAGAGTTTCTTCTGTGAAATATATATATTGCAGAGATGTTAGGGATTTATATTGAATTAGTCTTTCTTGATTTTCATGTTTCTGAATTTCTGTTGTGTCACAATGATCTAGTCTGATATGTTGCTTGTTTTCTTTTTCTATCTATTTTTTTCCCTTTTTTTGGAGGGGGAACAGTGAGATGATGAGAAAGTGAACATATCCTATTTTTATTGTTGCCTTTCTCTGTTCAAATATTATCCTTATGAAATGCAGAAAGAATCTGTCTTCGCAAGAAGTTATCACACTTGATATACTGTACATTCTTTTTTCCTCTTTTTAATGCAGTTTTATTGAGATATAATCATCCAAATTATACAGTCAGTGGCTCACAGTATCTTCATATAGTTGTACATCATCACTGCAATCAATTTTAGAACATTTTCATTACTCCAAAAAAAAATAGAAAAGAACACTCAAAACACCCATATTCCTTATCACCCCCATTATTTATTTATTTATTTTCATACATTCTTAACACCCCTTAAAAGGGAGGAAAAACAAACATAGTTGTCCAATAGCATATTAGCATTTCTCTAAGAAGCCAAGAAAAAGTATATCTTTGGATTCCTGTTTGTCATATCTCTCTTTATGAGGATGATGTTAACAGTCTGATAAGAGTTTCCCTTAAAAAACAGAACAGAAAATGCAAACACTAAGATAATAAAACTATTATGAGATACTAATTTATACTAACACCAAAATAACAAAAAATTCTTTTGCCCTTTTTTCTTGCCCTCAGGAAATGTAGGGCTGAACACAAATTGATATGAGAAGGCTCTGGGTTTGGTTGCTCAGAGTTTCTCTGATCTAGCATGTGATGTGGCTACAGTGCTATGATATATGACGTCTTAGGCAGCATTACCAGAGGGACCGGGAGGTTGGAGAGATCTGTTAGACTCTGCTAATCAGAGCCTATCTTTAAAAAAGATAAGAGTAGATAAGAATATGTCCAGAGAAGAACCAGGACGTGACTGCTGCAGCAATTGTTTCTTCAAGAATAATAGCTAACACATGTGGGATACTTCCTGTGCCAGAGATGCTCTGCTAAGCCCATTATAATATACTCTATGATCTTATTTAATCCTCATGTCGAGCTACATGTTTTGAGTACCTGCTTCATTCCATACCTTAAGTGCCAGGCATTTAGAGTTCAGGAAATTAATGTTGCCTGACTTAGAGTCAGTTCAGAGAAGAAACATCTGAAGGACATGCTAAGGGGAGTGGGATTTTTAGTGTGAAGGAACAGGGGATAAATGCTCAACAATGATGGAGAAGCAGCTGTCAGTCACTCTGGTGAAATCCAATTATACTTATCTAATGATTGTGTTTGAGTCAATAAAAGGTTCTGTGGAAGGTAAGAAATGGATAGAGTGTCTCCCATTAGATCATGGCACCTAGTCTTATGGAGAGATGGCATGTTATGTAGATAATAGGGTGGCGTGTGACAGGGTTTAAGAGGACTGAGTAGCGTTATGGGAAGCTAGCAGAGATCAAGATTTACTTTGTGCTTGAAGGGGTCTGGGAAAACGTGGCATTTGGATGAAGATTGGATGGATGAAGCCAGAAGTGTGAACAATGCAGTGTCTGATGGTTTCAGGGGGAGATAATTATGAGCACAGAGGCATGGAGATAGGAAATCATAGGACACTTGCTCTTTGGTAAAGCAGGGTTCTTTCTGTCACTAAATTCTTTTTGGCAGTCTAGATGATAGTTTGGGAGGAATTTCGTATAGAGGAAGCATGCCTGAAATGGAACATTTAAAAGCTGTGGTCTACTACAAGTCTTGGACTATGTAGACATCTTCATCGCAACTCTGGTTTATAGGATATGCCTGGCTCAAGGTGGAACCATCAGGGAACCTTGATAAAGAGAAGGAAGGAAGAGTGTAACTTTATGACCATTCCAGTTGATATAGTTCTGGGAAGTGAGATCAGTTCTGAAAAGATTTCATATCATCTGTTGAATAAAAATCTAGTTCTGTAGCAGAAGGATAAAGGTTATAGGATTTTCACTCTAATAAAGTAGATAAGATTTTTTTAATGAGAGAACAGTATATAACTAAATCCAATTTTGACATCTCAACCTGTCCGTTCTTTCCTACAATATTTTCTCGTGCATCTCTTACAATGACTGAAAGAAAGTAGTGATGAACAGAAATTTGGTGTCATTTTTATTTGTTAGCATTCATGATTTAAATATAATTGCTTAAACTATATTAAAATGTTGAAAATTTCTGAATAGATTTTATAGAAGATAAATGTCGTTTTGCAGTAATGTCAAACTGGAACAGAATCCTTGAAGGATTTTAAAATATCCTTTTTTAATGTCTTTATAAAATTCCATAGTGCTTAGACTAAGACTGCCTAACCTTTGGAGACATGGCATTAGTCTTCTTGAGAAACTATAAATCCTCACAGAAAAAGGTGCATGCATTTTAGTATGTAATTGTACACATTCACAGACTCCACAAAGATCATCCATAGAACCCTCTGCCCTCATAAGAAAGTCTCTCTTACACACACACACACACACACACACACACACACACACACACACACACCAGTAAATTTCTGGAGGAACACATAAACGCCTTCAGAGGTAGAATTGTATAAAAAACAGGAAAAATATTAAATTTAAAATACTGCTAGATACACACATATTTCTCAAATGTCTTATAAACATTACAACAGGCATTTATCAAAAAACATCTCAAAGTGCCAAGATACTTCCAGTAACATACCAGAATAAACATGATCACGTGATGAAAATGCATTTGCTTAGCCTTTGCACAGAAAAAGAGAGAGGAAAGACAATAAAGAGAAAACTGTACTAGTGGTTCTCTGCCATAGATATGAAATTGAATTGAACAATAAAAAGAAATCAGTCCTTTAAAAAAATGCTTGCTAAGACTAAAGAATATTATTATTAACCTATATAAGACATAGAATCCATCCCTAAAAGTTACTCCTCTGTTTTTTTTGGGGGGGGGGGTGGTGGAGAAAGAGACCAGCACAAGTATTGAATATGGGATTCTGTACTACCCGCCCCCTTGCATATATTCTCTTAGAGATAAGAAAAGGCATTCATGTTTTAGAAAGAAAAAGTGTTGCGTCAGTCATGGTCTGGCAGAAAACAAAATTAACTCCAAACAGTTTAAATTAGAAATTCTAACAAAGAAGCTACTTACAGAAGTGTGGACAGGTTTAAGGAAACAAACAGTTATTAGTAGGTAATACACAAAAATTAGCAACAGCTACAAGTCATTATCACCCTAGGACAGAAGAGGCAAGAACAGGACAAGGTATTGTGGGAGCTCAGTGAAAAGGAAGGAAACTGTGGCCGGAGACTGTCCAGTAGAAGTTATAACCATGGAGCAATGTGGTTGCTGCCAGAAACACTGGTTCAGCTTCCTGGACAGACTGCCCAGTGGACGTTGTAGTCATGGAGCGATCTGGTACTGCCAGAGACGGTGGCTCAGCTTCCTGGACGCAAAGCTGGGCAGAGAGAAGGGCAGAGAGCACACCTGGGGGTGAGGACAGTTGGCGCATAAGCAGCTCCTGTCTGCTACCATTTTCAAATCTCTAGACTTCTTGGCTGAGAAGAAAATATAAGTTCTTGTTATTTGCTAGGAGGGTGCTGACCTTTGAGGTGATTATTTACTTACATTAATGGGTGACTTAATCACAACCTGAGGATAATATATAAAAACTGCTTTTCTAAATGGCCTTTCCTGGAAGGACATTGGGGAATTGTTTCAAAAAAGAGCACTGAACTGCCACTTCCAAGATTGCTCTTGTTTCCATTTATTTTGGAAACCATTGCTGAAGAGGAAGAGAGAGATTGCCATAAATGTTTGAAAGAATTCTGTTTGCAGTCAGTGGTGGCTGTGAACATATGACCTTCACCAACTCTTTGGTGTCTGTTCCAACCATGTCCTTCAGCTGAAGTTAACCCATTATCATATATTCTTGTTCCAGTTTCATTGGGAAGGCTATGCTCAGAGCTGAAGTACGTTAATAAAATATTGAGGGCTGGGGCGCAGCAAATAAAAAAGAGATGAAGTTGAGAAACTGTATGACAAAAAGCCTGTCCAAGAATTGAGTATGAGACAGAAGGAACTTTCCCTAATTGAGAAAGCACTGTTGTCATTATCATTAACATTTAAAGGTCTCTGTTTTAAGGAGTTCTCCACAAAAGATTGTGCTTGGAAAATAAGAAGTTCTGACTTGAATATATTTTGTTTTAAAGTAAAAGGATGTAATTTGAGTGACTTGATCTTCTTAGTTTTTAATGAGACAGATAATCTTTTAGGTCTGAGTATTTTTCCCCACACTATAAATTCTGTGCTTGTTCATTGTATAAAAAACAGAAAAGCTAGAAGTACAAAATGAAATGAAAGTTGCCCATGACCCTCTTGCTTAGAAGTATGAGAAGTATTTTGATTGTTTTCCCTCTTTATCCTTAAAATGTAATTATAATATTGTGATTCTGCATTAATGTTTCCTACTTGCTTTCCAGACATTTTATACCAATATTTACCACTGACAGTATATTACAGTATTTGTCTATGTTCTTGTTAGCCTTATAATTTTAAAAATCTTTGCCAGTTTTATAAATAAAAAAGATTATTTCATAAACTTTGACTTTATTCATAATTATTGACCATTTTTCTTTTGAAATATTTATCCATGTCTTTTTCCCATTTTCCTACAGAAGGATTCATGTGGTTTATTTTTGTTTTTGATTTATAGATGCTTTTCATAGAGAAAAAAATGTGTTTAGGAAGAATATCTTTCTTATTAGAAAGATTAGCATTGATTGGTCACTGTTACCTCACCAGTGAGGATGATGTTTATTTTCTGTGGTTTTTCAGGAAGTAGCCTATATGGTCTTGCCTTTAGAACATAATCCATTTTTAAAATGCTGCGCTCTTAACTTTTTCCTTATTTAAGATATATAAGCAGCAGTGTTTCCTTTTGGTAAATGTCAGATTGGTGCATCCTGATTTACAAATTGTTAGGCCTCAGAGTAACTTTAGATATTTTAAAAATAAAAAGTGCAGTTTTAAAGTTATCTGACAATTGAAAATTTTTCACCCATAAAGCATAAATCTCTTAAGACTTGGAGACTAAGATCTTTGGCTCCTGCTTTCTTAGTGGAAACAGTTACCAAACGGTGTGAGAGAGACAAATACTATATAATTGAGGGAAGGGATATGAGTGTTCCCAGGATATGAGGCTTCATAAGAATCGTTTAATCCTCAGTTAATCTGTAGAAAGTAGGAATAAGAGGATGGGCATTTTCAGAATGATGAATTTCTTTAAGGCCCATTTAGCTTACTGTAAAAATTGCTAACGTTTTTGAGATCACGAACAAGCTTGAAACACAGTCTTTACACACAGGGGTGTATGAACCCATAACGTGCTGCTCTTAATTGCAATACGTAAAACTTTCTCACTAAATCTTTAAACAAAGATGAGAAAGGTAGAGAATTTTAATGCCAATCTCAATAAGTCAGGTTGTTTTTAGGACTGACGTATTTAGGGTTTTGCTGTTTCCTATATATACCCTTAATTGTGCCTCAGATGTTCTCAAAAACAGAATTTCTGGTTCTTAAATTTCTTCTCATAGTGGGCTGGGCGTAAAACAAAAAGATTATATGTGTGGTATGGTGTGGTCAATTCTTCACTCATGGGACTTTCCTTCTCTTGTATTTGTGAACCCTGAAACTCATGGTTGCTTATGCTTTCATGGTAGCCAGCAGTTGTGCGTGAAGATTTTTTGCGAATGGTTCCAGCTGTTGTAAAAAAGGAACTGACTGCCTTGGCCACAGATTACAGCGATTTGGGTTTGGGCCCTGGGCATACCTCTGGGACCCATCATGTATACTGTGAACGTCAGTATTCCTTGGAGAGAGAATGAAGATTGCTCATTTCTGGCTCCTAGAAATTCTTGCATAACTTGCTGTTATCTCAGAACGATTTTCCAGGGGTGCTTTATCCTGGCAATCTCCTCCATCCCCACTTCAGGCCCCCTCTTTTTTAAATAGCCCATGGAGCATCCGATTGTTTTTGTTTGTTTTTTTTTCCCACTCCAGAGGATTGGTGTTCAGGTTAGCATTCCTTTATATGCCCCCATCATTCTGAGCCCTGGTATTATTGTTTTGTCGTCATACATTGTGACGTCATTCCCCCTGTCATAAGCATGCCCGTCTCTCCCTCATGCACGTGTGCATATCCTCCCTGGCAGTGATCTAGCACTCACCATGCTTTCTGAGAATTACTATATACAAACCTTTCGGATGATTCCAGATTTCTTCCTGGCATTTGATTTCCTTTCCTCCTTCCCAGAATCCTCTCCCTTATCTCTAGAATATAAAGCACTGATGCCAGAAGACTGCAGGAAACTAATCGAGTTAGGCTTTGTGTTTTTAACTTTCATTTTTTTATCGTTTGGGTTCCAAAGCAGGATTTCTCTTGTGCTTTGGATTTTTTTCTGCCCTTCTTCTACCTGAACAGTAACTCTGCAATTATGCGTGGAGTGTAGTTTATGCTGCATAAGATAAGGTGGTTTACCTTTTTCTAATTCTCTCACTTCTTAAATAATCTGTTCTTGCTTATTTGATCTGACATTCCTTGATTTTGCTTTCTACTTTGTTTTTTTGTTGTTCTTCCCTCAGATTATTTCTTGATTTTTGCTGAGCCCCTAACTCTGTTTCTGATTAAATGAATGGCTTTGATAAAGGCTATAGAAATCTTAACAGGGAAGAGCATTTGTCTGATTTACCTCTTCCTTCTGTTATCCCTTATTTCCTCTCAGAATTGAAAGGTCTGTGGAGAGCAGTTTTAATAATGCGGCATTATTGTACTGTGAACTCTTTTATTGCTGATTATGTTGGAAATACCAGCATTTCATCAACAAAAGCTCTCATTTGTCCCCCAGCTAGCTTTGGATTCTCTCAAGCTGGCAGCTCGTTTCTCCTTCTGAGGGTCCTTAGCAGTCCATCCTGCTATGGGAATGTGCCTCCGGCTCCTTCCAGTCATTCAGCGGGAACTTGTGGGACATGCGCGTTGTCTTAGCGGTGAGGGCACCTTATCTCCAATCGCTGCCAAATAGTTGAAGGGAAACACCGCTTGAGAAGCTTGGTATACTTTCTCCCTTTTGATTATTCATGTCACTATCATGTCAAGAATATTCCATTCCTCCGTTGAATATTAAGGTCCATTCTGCCAAAGGTGGACTTTCCATGGATGTTATTGTGGGCTGTCATGGTATGTAGACCAATTGTGGGTACTGATGGAAATATTGTTCTCATGAAAATTCAGTTTTTAAAATTTTAAATACGTTTGCTCTCATACTTCCCACTGTCCATCCCCCTTCTAGTCCAGCTATTATAAAGCTTACTTTTTTTTTCTTGTTTTAAAACAAGGTTAAAAAGGGCAGCACAATGGCGTCTTCGTGGCAGAATTCTCACCTGCCATGCCATAGACCCAGGTTCAATTCCCAGTGCCTGCCCATGTAAAAAAAAAACAAGGCTAAAGAAAGATGATTTTGTACCTTATCCTAAAGCAGCAGAATTGCTTCAGGGAGGACGTACAAAATATGTTTTTCTCCATCACAGTTGTAGTACCTCATATGTTATAACTGCTCACCAGTGTTCTGCCTTAAGTTATATAGCTTGAGCTTTGAAATTAGTGTCATCTTCCAGCCCCTTTCCAAATATATTCTCTGCCCTTTATTCTCAGTGTGTATTGGAATTCTGTTGTCAAAGCATATTCCTACAAAGAATCTGGACTCTATATTACTGGCTACAAAATGAGCGTATAGTGCATTCAATTTCGGTTGTCTTGTTTCATCCTTTTAAAATAATTTCCAGGCAGGTTTAATGAGTTAGCCCAGACATTCTCTATTGTTTGATGAAACATACATCTTCATTTTTTTTTTTTTTATTTATTTTTTTTTTTTTTAAAGAGAGAGGGAGGAAAGGAAGGAAAGACAGAGAAGGAAGGAAGGATGGAAGGAAGGAAGGGAGGAAGAAAGGGAAACATCTCCAAACATCTTCCCGTTTTATCATATTTTGCTTATTTGTTTGTTTTCTACATGGGCTGGGGCCGGGAATCGAACCGGGGTCCTCCGGCACGGCAGGCAAGCACTCCTGCCCGCTGAGCCACCGCGGCCCGCCTACATCTTCATTTTTAAAAAAGGTGATTGCAATAAGTTATTTGGCATGGATAAAGCTTTTTGTTTAAGAGGAAAGTCTGTTTCTCATGACTCTAAGAGAAAATTCTTTTGTTTCAGAGGAAAAAACTTATTGACTGTGAGTTGAATTCACTTTTGCTGATCATAAAAATGACTTGTCAGCCTTAAAGGAAAGTGATCAAAATAGCTGACATATTGAATGGCATCTAATCTTGGGCTGTGGCTTGGCTCAATATAGGGTTTGAAGTCAAATCCCATCTCCATATGGGGCTGTCAACGCATTTGTTTGCTGCATAAAAACACATTATTCAGGAAATGCCAGTGCGGTGAATGTTCCGTTTCATCCACTTTGATATGAAATTGCACATTCTTAGCATGTACGAAACAAAAGAAAAGGCCACATGAGCTGTCTCTGAAGCCAGTTGTGGATTGGTCACCAAGGATTAGAGGCTGCTTTTCCTCCCCACAGTAAAAAATGGCTGTATCAGACACGTGTATTTACCTCCCACAGCTTCAGATCCTTGGAAACAGTTAGGGTTATGCTGTTTTGGTGAGTTCCTTATCAGCAGATAGAAAAATATTGCAAAGTGAAGTTGTTTATCGTGTTAGCTAAGTATGAGTTAAGAACCTTGCAGTGATGTTTTACACCAAAGGAATTTAGATTTATGAAAATGTATAGCAATGATCTTACCAAACTCCCACTTTTTTTTTCTTTTAAAGAAACTGTACTCCAGAGATTCAGGGATTTTTCCAAGGTGGCAGAGCTTGTTTATGACCAAGCTGGGATTTGGAAGTTCTCATTATGACTTTGGAGCTCACTTATTTCCACCACAATATGAGAAGATTGTGGAGCTGGTGGCAGGGCAGCACCATTAAATGCCAGTACACTGTGTGATAATCTGTGGGCTTTTCCTAACCTCTCCCTATGGGATTCCAAGTCAGCCAGTGCCTCCCTTTTCTGTTGTTTGATGTATATTGGCTGTTTGACAAGCTCCTGCGCTTAGGGCCACAGGTTTCTCTATATAAACAATTCATCCATTACCAATTTGAAAACAGTTACCAAATTCTTAATGTATTTCTCAGGGGGCTGCAAGGGATTTCAGAAGTAGTTGGGAATGTTCCTCAGTCTGACTGATCTGAAGTCGGTGGTTCAAGACCCAGGCCCCAGTTAATGTCCCTCTTATCAGACTTTTAGGAAGAAAATCAACTCTAAACAGAAGTGAAAAGAACTCAGACATGCAGATGGTGAACTCTGTCCACTAGCCTCTTCTTTCTGGACTTTAGGTCACATTGACATTTTTGTTTATATGCGTAAAATATACTGAAACCACCCTGATGTCAAGCTAAAATATGAAGCTTTTCCTCCCGTAAGTGAGGCACAATACTAATATGATATCTTTATTTTGGAGGTTTTATAGTAGTGGGAGGAGTTGGGCAAGTCAGACAAGTGTTTTTCCATTTTTTTTCTCTCCCCAGGAAAACATACTGAGAATAAAAGAATTGCTGGAAGTTTTGGGGGTTGAGTCTCACTCAGTAGCACTCAGTCATGGGGACAGAAAAGTAGCCACAAGCAGATCATTGGCAAAAGATTTATGGCCAACATTCATCACATCAGTAGTACATTACTTTCTGCATCATAAATACAGTGAAATGGCTGATGGTAGAATTTCCGATAGATTTTGCTGTGGTCGAGGTGTAGAGTAGAAAGGAGGTTTAGGTTCGAGGAAAGGAGGAAATGGCAGTAAAATACCCACTGATGTTTCCGGGGATGGAAAACCAGCAAGTGAAAAACAGAGTACCAAGAGATAATCTTTTAAAACCATAACTAAATTTCACTTGTGTTCTTATAAGTGTCCTAACTCTTCTCAAATTTATTTTTATTGAAAATACAGTTTTTAGCAGGTGTTCTTATGAAAACAATCGTTGCCTTATCAAGTCCTTATGGATTCCCATATGGAAGTCATAAGAACATGTTTGTTCAAAGGTTCAGCCTAAATAAAAAAGACATTTTCTTTTCTCTTTTTCAGTATGTTCATATAAAATCCCATTTCATACCCATGTCCCTGCAGCTTTACATTACTTTGTGAAGGTTGAATTTCTCCCTGTCTTCTCTTTCTTTGATGACACTAGGTTTAGATTCCAGTGATATTGGAATCTAAAAACCAAAAATCTGGATAAATATATTTTTATTTAATAGAGTATTTAATAGAGTTTCTGAGATCAGTATATTCGGAGTCAGAACTATTTCAGAAAGTGCAGGGCCTATATATGGTCACTTTGAATATGAAGTACAAACTCTTCCTTCCAACTTTGTCACCTGTCACTTAACCATTTCCAAAAACGTGGGAGCTGGGGATGCGAGGGTAGTTTAGTGGTAGAATTCTCACCTGCCAGGTGGGAGACCCAGGTTCGATTCCTGGCTCATGCACTTCCCAAACAAACAAAACAAAGAAACCAACAAAACCAAACAAACGAAATTCAACAAATAGTGCTGTAATAACAGGCTACTCACATGGAAAAAGAATGAAATGTGTCCCCATCATACAGCATACACACACACACACAAAAGAATACAAAAACATGAGAGCCATCAGTCCATTCACCAATGGTTTATTATCTACCATTCATTTGGCATTGTGGAGGTTACAAAACCAAATAAGGCCTTACCTCCAGTGAACTTCAGGATTTATTATAAAGTTATATATATATTATATATACACACACACACATTTATTATGTCATACATATAATATAACATATGTATTTAGAGCAAATATCTCAGAGCTAGCATGCCCAATTGGTTGCCCCTTAAAGCAGTTAATTTGTGTGTGGCGGCTGATCTCTGTCATCCTCTAGCATTTTTCGTAACTAATCTTTTCTTCATTTTTATGTTTATTAATACAGTTAATGCAGTGACTTTTCTGTCAAATATCTTAAGAATGGGTGTGGATAAAATCTCATCCCTTATAGTATTTCATGGGCAAGCTTGAACTATAAACTGTACCACTATTGAAAGCAGAGAACTATATTTCAAGATTTAAAATTAGTAAGTTAACTTCAGCTTGGAATAAGAACACACATCCTCATATATTTCTTTTAAGCAGGGACAAAAGAGGGAATGAAAAATATAATGTTATAATGCTAGCTTGCCACTTTAGCAATCTAAGCCAGAATTTTGTGATGTTTTTCTTTGTCCTTGTGAGACTTGATTTCTAAAATAAAGGCCATTTTCAAAATAGGCACCAGCTCAGGTCTTGGAGGCAGTTTGATGTTACATGTGTGTGTGTGTGTATGTGTGGGTGTGGGCGCGCGCGCGCGTTTTTATGCACATGTACACTTGTCTGTATCCATTGATAAGTTATAATTTTGGTCACTAGATGGCACTCTTTCACTTTAAAATAAAATACATTTTCAATTGAGAGGCTTTTGTTTTTTACTTTGTTTATTGTTCTGATGATGCAATGATAGTGAAAATAGAATAGTGGAAAACCAGATTTTTGTTAAATTGGACCTGTTTCCTGTTCCTGTACAGATTGTATATGAATTCTAATGTAATTATTCAATCTGCAAAATAAAAGATTTTCAGATTTTATCATACTACTCCATACTTAATGTTTGCTAATTTTATTAGAAAAAAACATTTTTCTCTATAGAGGCATTTTATGTCATATATATTAGACTACAACTAAATTTTTTACATGGTTTAATCTGTTGTTCTCGATACTTGATTTAAGAATCATTTGCAAAACCTATGAAATGCTGATTCTTGGGTCTCTTAGGCCTAGAGAACCTGTATCTTAGCAAGTTCTGCAAGTGAGTCTTATGGGCAGGCAGGGTTTGAAGAACACTGGCTTCTAATCAGCCATTGTAACAGTGAACCTTTTCAGTATAGGTTAGCATCAGCCATTGTAACAGTGAACATTTTCAATATAGGTTAGCATAAGTTTACAATAAATCAAACCAGAATTGAGGATAGATAAGCCTGAAATTTTGAATGTAGATGGCTCTTTATGTAAGTAGCCTAGGGGAGTTATAGTGACTACAATAAGAATTATTGATGAAAACTCCTTGTTTACATAATTGTGGCAAAAATTGGCTAGATTATTACAAAGAATAGACAGTCTTGTTAGGATACATTAAGGAGCAAGGAATATGAAAATGATATGGTACGGTGATGCCTGCCCATATTGTGGTGGTTGGAAATCCCTTTGGCCCTCTTTTAGGCCCCTCACTTTATAATACCCATTACTTAAAGCATTTTGGAAAGTTTCAACCAATCTTAAGGCCTTTGATTTTCAGTGTCCCTATGAGACAGGGCGATTGTCAGAGGAGGAATTACAGAGAATGCCTGAACCAGGAGCTACGGGGGAGGGGGGGTGGGACATGAGAGCTGGGGTGATGGCAGAGGCTCCAGTCAAACACTGGGATGTCTTCCCAAGAGGCCAGAGCATTCCTGATCTCTGAAGCTCTGTGCACTGCTGTTAGCTACGATTTCACCATCCTAGCTCTAAGGGTGTCTTTCCCTCCTCCCTCTTTTTACGTTCTTAATGCTCCCTTCCACCTTAAGAATGGTACGTGCTCCCCATGACGTTGATTTTCGACTGGACTGCCGTATGGAGATCACTGTGCCAGGTGATTATGAGTCCATGTGAGAATTGGTGAGTTAGACAGGTTTAAATGGCTGAGGTAGAACTGTTTGTTAATTGTGAAGGATGCTTGCTCACTGTCCCAGGAGGTGAAATACAGTGTCTAAAGGACTTGCAGAACTTAGTGCATTATAGGCATTCCATAAATGCTAGGCTGATTATGACAATAATCCCCATGTTACTCAGCTTTATCACTGAAGCTGATGGATATAGAACTTTCTGCTTACCCTGAGACCTGAGTGAAGAAGTGAATCTATCCCCACAGTGGGCCTCAGCTCTCAGGTGTTCCTCTGCCTGGGAGATTCCAGCTTAGCCAACTCCCTCACCTCCGTTTCAAAGTGGCCTTGCCTTCGCCACCTCTCCCCAGCCCACCCACAGTACTCCTAATCCTTTTGTCTCGCTCTGTGTTTTTTTTCATAACATGTGTATTTCTGATATACTAGCTAATTTATTTAGTTCATTTCTGTTTCTGTATCCAAGATAGTAAGCTCCATGTGGGCTGCGTATTTTTTCTTCATTGATATATCCCTAGCACCAAGAATAGTGTCTAGTACATAGCAGATGTTCGGAAGATATTTGTTGAATGAATGGATGCTTTTCTTTGTAAAATTCAGTTGTAATAAATAGTAGATGTAGCATATATTACTAATTCAATCTTAATTTTGAACAAATACTAAATGACATATTCCTAAAAATTAAGATTTTTTTACTCCATGAATGTTGACTTGTAAGAGCATCTTATAAATGACTTAATTATTAAAAGTACAGATCTAGAGTTGAAAGACATTGGATTACAACGACCAGCCTCCAGGTAGTTTCTGGGGACAGCTACCCAACCTTGCTTTGCTTTAGTTACCTCTATGAAACTACCCCAGAGGGCTGTGGTGTCGATTAAATAAGTTAATGCATTTAAACCCTTGGAACAGGGCCTGGAACAAAGCAAATCTCAATTAATAAATTGGATTTTATATATGGTTTACTTGTTTAAAAAATAATTATATGATATATTTATTTTGCAATTGAATTTGAGGTTAAATAGTTTAACTAGGTTTCAGGATGGGAAAAAGCCACAGATAAATGCAATTTGGATATTTTCTGTATTCCTATTTCTGTGACAGTGATAATACCCCTACAGTGAATCAAATATTGAATTAATTATGGGATCCCCCCCCCTTTTTTTACACTGTAACGATAATTTAAAAGCAGAGACTTTGGGGTTTCATGTGAGTCCTTTGCTTCTCATTTCTTATAGATCCCCATATTAAGGTTTCTGGGAAAAAAGAAGATGTTAAAGAAGCTAAGGAAATGATCATGTCTGTCTTAGACACAAAAGTAAGTGAATATTAAGGAGACTCAGATTTCAGAACCTTGTCTCTGCAAGGGCTGCTTCATGCTGTTATGAAAGAACGATTTGGAGAAGAAAAACCAGGATAAAAGTAAGGGTGGGTTTTATAATAAGTATATGTGATTCTACAATGGATGTAAAGTTCTGTTTAAAATTTAAGTAGATTCTCTCATGTTGGGTAATTGAACAATATGATATATATGTGTGTGTGTATGTACCTGTGTACATATATATATTTATGTACATATGTATGTTATACATGTATATACTATCTTTAGAAATAGACAGTGGCCCTGATTAGTACAAGATAAGTAGTAAAGATCACAAGATTTAGAATATTTGCCTTCATGATGCCAGTAGAAGACCAGAATGATCTTCTATAAAGCAGTAAGTGTGCGACAGCACAAAAAGAACCACTGCTAAAGCCCTCATTATGTGCCAGGCACTTTGCCCAGCACTTTACATTTTACTTTTTTTTATATACATATTTTATAAATATTAATTTGTTTAATCATTTTAACCAACTTGATGCAGTGATAGTATGTAATAAATAACCCTGAATCCCAGCATTGCTAAATGGGGAGGTGAGATTCATAGCCAGGTTGTCTGGCTCTTATGCATTATATTATGCTGCCCAGTATTTCATTAGATTGATTTCTGATATGTTCCTGTTTATTTTTTTTTTTTTAATTTTTAAGAATCAGATGCCTAATAACTATTAAATATTTTAGACTCATTGAATATATCTTTTCAGGGGTTAAAGTGAGAAAAGAACTAAATTTAAAAATGAAAGCATTAATGGGTATCAATTTAAAATCTAAGAATCCAGAAGTTTTTAAATTATTGACGTTTTGACATCTTGTGTTTTGACTTTTTTACTTTTGCTTTCTAAAGACTGAAGAATTTCAATATTTGTATCAATGAGAAAAGATTTCATGTTAGTCTTTACTATTTTACAACCCTGAATTTCCCACAATTAGAGAGATGAATTCTAAGATGACCACAATGTTTTTATTCATTATATCTTGAAAGTTTTCATTTCACTTTGTATTGGTGTGTTTAAGCTTGTTCATTACTAGAGGTCTCTACTTTCTAATCCCTCCTCAACCTTATTCCCACCAACAAGAATAATAGACCTACTTTTTAATGCTGCAGCTAAGGTAGAAATTGTGAGAACAACACCTATAAATTCTTCCTTACTTCACAGTTTTGAGCTTTATTTTTATTTCTAGTTCCAGAGTCCTATTACCATTTACATTTTAGTCTTGCAATTGTGTTTTCATCTGTTTTTAGTTATTTGAACTAAATACGTCAAGAATGTCTATTAAAGAGAAAATGAGTATTTTCAAATTGTAGCAGACCATATTTAAAACCTACCTTCCAAAACATTGTCTTGGAAAAGAGAGTGTATTTTTATTTCTTATGGCAAATTTATTTTACAATGAGAAATCCTTTTTTTTAATAGCGAAAAGAAATGGATAGAAACTGAACATTTGTAGATTAAAATGATCTTCATTGAGAAATTTGGAAGATTTCCTGCCAGCTCACTTTTTTCTTATTAATCCTACATCCCTTGGGGGAGAACTGTTTTAGCAGGTTGTTCCTTTTTTCTTTTCATACATTGAGTAATAATACAGTGTTTCCACATAGAGCAATCGAGTCACCTTGAAGATGGATGTATCACATACAGAACATTCACATGTAATCGGCAAAGGTGGCAATAATATTAAAAAAGTAATGGAAGAAACAGGATGCCATATCCACTTTCCAGATTCCAACAGGAATAACCAAGTGGAAAAGAGTAACCAGGTGACTTGTCTTTTCACATGAGCTTTTATAGACTTGAATTACAGTCTGAATTTTCAGAATGTTTATCTTTTTTTTGAAGAATGAGAGAAAAAATAATCATATACCTGGCATGTCATATAGACTGTACAACCCCTGCAAGAAGGTCGAAGCTGCCCTGGTTTTTGTTGAGGAAGGGAGTTATCTATGGGTCTCAACCACTTGATTCCTAAATAGTTGGTAGAAGATGAGAGGATGTGATTGCCAAATAACATGAAAGCCCCTAAAGAAAGGCTCAGAAACTATGTCGTTCTAGAAGGGACCTGAGGTTTTGTCTAGTCCAAGCACATATTCATTGCTTGAAATATGTCTGCAGCATCCCAATTGGTGGTCCTCTAGGCTACCCCAGATTACTTTCCAAGAGGGAATGGTTAGGTACCCAGAGAAACCAGCTCTTCCATTCACCTCCTCTTTATATTGACTGAATCGTGTTTCTCTCCAATTATACCCATTCTTTCTAGTTCTTCTGTTTGGAAACAAATGAAACTCACCTGCCCACATGAAAGTACTTTGAAAATTTGAAGAACAGATGGTGTTGCTTGTATTATTTGGAAGGCTTCTCTCTTCAAAATTAATCACAAATACTAGGAACTGTGTTAGCACCAAGATGAATAAGATATAGTCTTTTCTCTGCAGGGACTAATAGTGACAGTGGGATGCCTATACAAGAGACGACACACAAAAAAGCAAGGACTGTATTCAATATGTTTAACAGCTGGTATGGCATCTCACCTCAGAGCAGTCCCCTGGAACCTCCACCTCCCCTCTGTATAGTTCTATAGTCGATGGATCATGGGAAGGTCTGGGAGTCCCAGGAGAGGGCTCGGGTAGACATTGGGCAGCAATTATTTTTCAACTATTTTGGAAGTATTTCAGTGTTTTGAGAATTTCATGCAACCATATCATTGCATATTGATATTTGTCTGACATACGAAGAGTAAACAAGAAGAGGAAATTGCAGTGAACAAGAGTAATTATGAAGGGGATGGGATGGCCTCATGAGATGTGAACGGTTTTATGTAAATCCAGGGGATGGTGTACATCAGTTGACACAAATCAACTAAGGATCTTGGTAAAATGCAAATTCTGATTAAGCCGTTCTAGGGTTGGGGCCTGAGATCTTCACTTTGAACAAGCTCCCAGACAATGCTGATATTATTTGTTCCCAGATGACACTTTAAGTAGCAAGGATGTAGATACCTGGAAAAGCAGATGTAGGCCCAATTAAAATAAACCTGTTTTGTTTTTCTTCCACAGGTATCTATAGCAGGACAACCGGCAGGAGTAGAATCTGCCCGGGTTAGAATTCGGGTAACTATTTATTACTTTAATACTGTAAATCCATGTCAGTGACCTTTGTGTTAGAAAGCCTTAAAACAAAGTCATGATTTATTATTTTATAACCAAATAATACATGTAGTAAGTAGGAAATCGTGGTAAAAGTTGTTTCTCTCTCTGCTTTGGCACTAATTTCTTTATTCCAGATTTAGAAAAATGACTTTTTATATTATTTTAAAACTTTTTTCCATTGGAGATGTTTCTTAGAGATGTTCTGTATTTTATCTGACTCAGTTTCTCTGATGATTTTGAAATGATATAAAAGAGAGGCCTGAGGGAAAATGCCACAGGCAGTATCAATTACAAACTCTCAAGTTTCACAAAAGGCTCCTTTCATTTACGAAACTTTATATAGCCTAACGTAGCTTAAGTCTCTAAGAAAAAGGAATCTGTGTTTTAAAATTTCACCCTCAGAAGATAGCTGATGAATTGGACACATTTCTAAATGTATAATGGTTTAAATATCTGCTTTGGGGTCTCAAAATTTATTTTAGGAGCTGCTTCCTTTGGTGCTGATGTTTGAGCTACCAATTGCTGGAATTCTTCAGCCAGTTCCTGATCCCACTTCCCCCTCAATTCAGCACATATCACAAACGTACAACATTTCAGTATCATTTAAACAGCGTTCCCGAATGTACGGTGCTACCGTTATAGTACGAGGGTCTCAGAATAACACTAGTGCTGTGAAGGTAAGCGATTGAGATAATTCCAAACATTTTACGTGTTACAGATCTTGCAAATTGCATTTTTAAGAATATTGGACTAATTTGTTTTCCAGAATTTTCTCTTTTATCACATTCTGGTTTATAGAATGTATTGTATTTTCCGTAGCGTTAGCATTTCAATAAAACCTTTCCATATACCGTGGGTAGTTGTGTGATAGGATTATTTTCCTCCCAACCTTTTCTTCTAGGAAGGAACAGCCATGCTGTTAGAACATCTTGCTGGTAGCTTGGCGTCTGCTATTCCTGTGAGCACACAGCTAGACATTGCAGCTCAACATCATCTCTTCATGATGGGTCGAAATGGGAGCAACATCAAACATATCATGCAGAGAACGGGTGCTCAGATCCACTTTCCCGACCCCAGTAATCCACAGAAGAAATCCACCGTCTACCTCCAGGGCACTATTGAGTCAGTCTGTCTTGCACGGCAGTATCTCATGGTAAGCTAACTGAAATTTCTGCTACAATTATTATTACCTCTTTGGGTACAGTGGGAGTTACAGCAAACTGGAAAGTACCATTCATAGTGTCTCATTAGGTTCAATTTCATTACAGAGATTAGTAATTTAGTATTTATTTTGCTTAGACTAAACACAGAATAGAATACAATTAACTAATGGCCATATTTTTGGCATGAATGGAAGATGGTTATTTTCTTCTGTCATGTAGTTTTAGTATGTGCTTTGCATTTGATGAAGAAAGTCATTTATTTAAATAGAAAAGTAAAAACAACCTTTTAAATTTAAAGCACAAAGACGTTAAGTTTTGGTAGCCTGAGACAATTGTAAATTTCATATACAATTAAAAAAAATTCTAAGTAAGACATATATTTGTGTGTGACTGAAAAGGAACCAGTTGTATGTAACAATTTAGTACTGCTTTCTCTTTAAAATTTGTAATACTTCTATCCTTTCTTATTCATTTTAAAAACCATTGTGTAGGTTGGTATGTGGTAATAAAATGGATGGAGGTGATGCTGGCCCAACAAATATTTTCTTCTTAAAAGCACAGTTTTGTTTTCCTGTTGATTGCTTGACCTTTAGTGACATTTGAATCAGTAAGCTTCAGGTGTGACCTTTACTGTTACTAACTCACAGAATTTGCTTTTGAGGAACTTTCAGAAAA
This sequence comes from Tamandua tetradactyla, assembly GCF_023851605.1. NCBI lineage: Eukaryota > Metazoa > Chordata > Mammalia > Pilosa > Myrmecophagidae > Tamandua > Tamandua tetradactyla. The sequence goes on along the minus strand of NC_135339.1, from coordinate 38,582,710 downwards.
ATGCACGTTTGTACTGTTATTCTATACCTCTGACGAATGAGACCTTAAGGTAATCATTAAGGATTATAATACACACTTTCAAGAAATTTGATTGCGAATGATTTTTTTTTTTAGTCAGGCTTACTTTATCAGGCTATTTTTCCTTTTCTTTAAAATTTTTTTTTTGTGAAGTATAGCATATATACAGTAATTTTCAAAATATACTCCAACGAGCAGCTGCAGAACAGATTTTAGTGTTTGGTATGGGTTACCATTCCACAGTTTCAGGTTTTTCCTTCTAGTTGCTCCAAAACACTGGAGACTAAAAGAGGTATCAGTAAAATGATTCAGCAGTCATACTCATTTGTTAAATCCTATCTTCTCTGTTATAACACCTTCTTCTTTGGTCCTTCTCCCAGTGAATAAGGATCTTTGGGCTATGCCCTTTCTAACTTTTTCATGTTGGAAATGGGTGTTGATAATATAGTATAGTGGGATGGAATTAGTTGATATTCTTGGAGAGGCTGGCCCCTCTGGGTTTCAAGGCTTTCCTAGCCGGGGAATCCTCTGGAGGTAATGGGTTTCAAGAAAGTTAACCTAGTGCATCAAAATTTTATAGGGTCTCAGTTAGAGCCTTAGTGTTCTTTAGGGTTAATAGGTATGATGTTTACATTTGGCAAACTGTGGCAATTAGCAGTATCTATCTGAAGCTTGTGTAAGAGTAGCCTCTAGAATAGTTTTTCAACTCTTTTTTGAACTCTCTTAGCCTCTCTTATCTGTTTAGTTCCCTTTCTTTTTCCCCTTTTGGTCCAGAAGGCCTTATTGATCCCATAATGCCCAGGGCCAGGCTCATCCCTGGAAGTCGTATCCCACATTGTTAGGGAGAGTTTCACCACTGGATGTTATGTCCCACGTAGGGACAAGGGTAATGATTTTACTCGCAGAGCTGGGTTTAGAAAGTAACTAAAAAGGTCCTCCAGAAGTAACTCCCAGGCATAATTATAGGTAGTCTTAGCGTCTCCACTACAGAAATAAGTTTCATAAGGGCAAGCCTTAGAATCAAGGGCCTGGACTATTTTAGGTTCTAGACACAGTAAATCTCTCTGCCTTTCATCTCATACAGTAGTAGATGAAGCTCTAAAGTATACACACTATCATCTTTTCCCCAGTGTTCTGATTTACCTTAGTCCCAACTAGATTGGCTTCATTTATATCTTTAATTGAAGCTTGATCTCTTATTTTATTACTTTAACTTTAAACATAGCAGTGCTAACTTGCAGAGCTGCAGAATTGCAGCTCTGAATCTTAGCTGTCACAGAGATACTCAACATTCCAGGGAAATATATACATATAGCTCAGTGTCCTAGAATCTAGAAATATACTTACAACTTCAGACTAAGGATGGCTGCTGTAAGAATTTGCCTTTCGTCTTCTCAGTCTTTGTACCCTTCAGCCCCCTCTGTCCACTGGGAATCATGAATAAGTGTCCAAAATAAACAAGCCATATCTTACAGTGTGCTCTCTTGGTTGTGCAGTCAGCAGCACTCTCAATTTTAGACAGTTTTCACTGGTCTGTAGTGACAAAGAAGTGATAAGCATAGCCTCACCAAATATCAAAATCAGAACCTCCACTAATCTCGTGTTCCTCCCAACTCCCCAGTTATTTACCCCTGCCATTGCTATGGTACTGTTGATGTCTTCCTGTTAACTATTGGCCATAGTGTGCAATATTAAGTTTCCCCCATACCCCTCTACTATTGACTCTTTTTAAAAGATCACACCTTTGAAGGAGTTCATGCAAGAACTTATTTGTAATTGTAGGGGTAATCAGTTGGATATATGGCACTCTACATCCCCTTTCAATCATATACACCTTCAAGATGGCAGTGTTATTTATAACTGCATTTATAAGCTACCATCATTTCTATCCATTCCCTTAAATTTAAGTTCATCCTCATTGGGGTAATCTTCCCTCCATCTCCAGCTTCTGTGTACCTCTAGTTCCCCTATATTCTACAGTGTAAACCTTTGAGATTACCTCTACCAGAGTCATAATAGTGAAATCGTATAGTATCTATCTTTTTGTGTCTGATTTATTTCCCTCAGTATTATGTCCTCACGGTTCATCCATCTTGTCATATGCTTCAGGACCTTATTTTATCTTACTGCTGCATAATATTCCATCGTGTGTAGTACCACATTTTGTTAATCCACTCACCTGTTGATGGGCACTTGGATTGTTTCCATGTTTTGGCGATTGTGAATAGTGCTGCTATGAACATCAGTGTGCAAATGTCTGTATCGCTGCTTTCAGCTCTTCTGGGAATATACTATGTGTTGGTATTGCCAGGTCATAGCACAACTTGATATTTAGTTTTCTGAGGAACCGTATCAGGCTATTTTTAATACATTACCAGTTAGATAGCATATTCATATTGAGAGATTATTGTGATTGCTTTTATAAATTTTTTGTTTTTCAAGTTCTTTAGATGTAACTTTTGAAATTGTCAAACTTTCTCAAGAATTTTGTGCAGTTGTAAATTCATGTTAATACTTTGGCCATACATGCCGAAAATACAGGTGTGCAGTTAGACTGTTGTTGCACAATATTGAAAGAAGTGAAGGGGGAGGAATGAATTAAAAGGCTTTAACTTACATTTTAAATGCTATTTTTTTATAGCTTGACTCTTTCAAAAATCACTTTATCTGCAAAGAAATGGAACTCAGCGATTTCATTTTAATTGTAGTATTTTGGAGCATAACTTCTCCTGGTATTTATCCTACACAATCAAACAATTATTGGGCTAGAATTGAAAAAATATAGTGACGTGGTTTCTATACTCAGTAGATTAGGGGCCAGGAAAAATGCATCAGAGAAAAAGCTATCTGCTGAACCTCTGTAGTGCTAAAAAAGTGAGATAGTTGAAAGAAGGGGCAGTAGTGTCAGTTTGCTTCAGAAATTATGTAAGATTTGAACTGCATTAGAAGATATGTAGGACTCTTTTGGTGAAGAAGCCATTTGATGAGTTAAAATAACAATGCACAGAATCCACTTGAAGGAGAGTTGAGAGGCTGGCCTAGCCTGGAAGAAAGGGCAGACATGCAGATTTGTGATTGGACAAGCAAGATGGTACCTCAGTGCGGAGATCTTTAAATGCTGATACATGTTTAGACTTCGTTCAGGAGACAATAAAAAACCAACACTGAATGTTGTTGAGCAGGAATGTGATATTAGTGCCCTCGATATGGTTGACTCTCTGTTTTCTGGCATCACTTACAAAATGCAGTCAGAGAATGGAAGAATTTCCTAAGGTGAGAGTGGGTAAAAAATTCAGTGCCAAGAACTGAGGATGCAAATATTTCATTATCCAAAAATAGTTTCTTTTCATCAGTGCTATCCCCACACCAGCCCTCTAACCAGAGAGGTATCAGATTTGCTGTAATACTTTGTGAGTTTATGCTTTAAGTTTGTAAAATATTGCATTATTTGTAGGCATGCTAAATTATCAGTTGTTTAAGTGATTAACTTTTTTACTTCCCACATGTTCAATTTGTGACATTCTCTAGGGTTGTCTTCCTCTTGTGTTGATGTTTGATATGAAGGAAGAAATTGAAGTAGATCCACAATTCATTGCTCAATTGATGGAACAGCTTGATGTCTTCATTAGTATTAAACCAAAGCCAAAACAGCCAAGCAAGGTTGGTTTAGAGCATGGATCCAGGAAACCATATATAATATTAAATAAAGGCTATATAGTTTTATTTTGCATACAAGTATATATGTTTGCATATACTTGTAACTATATCCTATAAAATATATGTTCTATATATTATATGATTATTTTATATAAATATAAATGTATGACATGTTCATTATTGATCATCATTTTCTTTGTATATGTGTTGGTTTTTGGAGTCCATTTTTGTAACCATTTTTTTCCAAATATATGAGAAGGGAAGAGAAAACATTTTTTAATTTGCAAACTGTCGTATTTAAGCTTTACTAGGTACCAGAATTGATAATGCATTACATTGCATATGTGTGTATTTGTGTATGTATGTATGTGTGTTTGTGTATGTGCATATCCAGTGAAATTAAGAAAATATTTAGTATAATTAGTGGCATGCTTGCCCTAGAGATTTAAAGGTACATGACTGCTCTCCATTTAATAATTTAAGTATTGAGTTGTCCAAGTTCAGCCTTCTCAAAACCGCTCCTCCAAGATGTAAAATTTCAATAGCTACATGTGCAGTAGAAATTCAAAGGTAAATCTGCTATTAAGTGCCAGTGAGAATGTGAGGTAGGAGGAATGCTCCTAGGTTAATATTGTTGAGTAAATTGCATAACCATTGTGCAGAGCAATCTGATCACACTGAAAATACTGATACCCCTCCCTCAGTAATTCTGCTTATTTTGTACACCCTGAAGATACCCTTGTACTAGGAGTTGAAGGAAAGGAATGTTGTTAAGTATAAATAGCAAATTGCATTTTAACATATAATAAATTGGAGCATTTATTTGTATATTTTTAAGTGCAAAAGCATTGTCAGGATAAATGTACACCAGATTTGTGATGAATTGCTTTTGGGGTAGGAGGAAGGAAACTGGAGAGAAGAAAGTGAGTAAGAATGTTCCATTTCATTAATTTAACACAAATCAAATCTAAAAAATATGTTTATTTAATTCTGGGCATTAGTTATATGGGTGTTATATTAATCTTGTCTGTGTTTTAAAAGGCTCTTCAAAATATAAGGATTTGTAAAATGTGATTAAGTTTATGGAAATTTTAAAAGGAAAAGGAATAAAAATAATCCTGAACCTAATCAAGGTCCCTTAGTTTTTTCAGTAGGTAAAACACCAAGCAGTCTTGCCTTCCATTTTATAAATTTCTAAATTTTAAATCTTATATGTACGTAATATGTATATATAATATATATTATATAAAATTGTGTGTGTGTGTGTGTATATATATATATAAATAATGTGGTATTCACTGTCCAACTTAAGGTGAACAGTCCACATCTTATTCAAAATAAAACTTTAAAAGAAAATATAGCATTAATTCTAAGTGGCCTTGCTGTATCGAATTTAAAGTTAGAAGCATTGCTTTTTTATATACTGTAAAGCCTCCTTTTTGGCTATTCTAAGTTGATTAGACAGTCATTATAGATTTCAGAACTAGAAAATAAAGACAGAAGAGACATTGTAGGATTTATTAATATAAAGCTGTACAGGCACAAGAAGAATTTTTGGCATTCAAGAAGAAATAAGCAGAGGTCAGGGAAAGAGAAAACTCTGAAGCCATTTGATTATACTTTGCTGGCTCAGGGTCTGTCTACTTCTTTAATGCTTCCTTGGCCACACGTTTCTGCCCTGGGTTCACTTTTCCAATTTTCTAGATGAATCCATTGGGAGAATAAACTTATGGGATTTATTGTTGAGAAATTTATTTGACCATAACTTTTGCCATAGATATGTCATCAGTGAGGAATAGTGGTACTTCATGGTTTATTAGTTAACTGGTAGACCGTAAATGTCAAAGTAAGTGACTATTATGCATTCGATATCTGGTGACATGTTTGATTTGCTTTGCAAAGATGAGATAATGGTGGGTGGGGAGCTTTAATGCAGATATAGGCTATGAAAGAGAAGGAGCTATAAGGACATACTCAAGTTCTGTTCCTCTTACTGCCCCTCAACCACTGTAACATGACTTTGGGTAAGTCTCTTAACCTCTCTGACCCTCTGATGAATAATAATTCCCATCCCATAACATTCTGGTGAGAACTGGAATATATGGGGAAACTACCATGACTGTGAGTAGAATACAGGGCACACCCAATAAATGGTAACTAACATTTTACAGTTTTACTACAAGGAGTAAATTGAACGAATAAATAGTTAGAACTTGCAGTTGATTTTAAAGCAACATTAATATATCCCCTGAGTGGAATTCTTATTCGCATACTCATGTCCTGATCCCCACCCCTACCCCCAATTCATTGTAGACTACTTGCATGTCACTTTTTTTTTCCCATTATGTGTTTTCATAGTCTGTGATTGTGAAAAGTGTTGAGCGAAATGCCTTAAATATGTATGAAGCAAGGAAATGTCTCCTCGGACTTGAAAGCAGTGGGGTTACTATAGCAACCAGCCCATCCTCAGCATCGTGCCCTGCCAGCCTGGCATGTCCCAGCCTGGATATCTTAGCTTCAGCAGGCCTCGGACTCACTGGACTAGGTATAAAATTTATTATTACAGCAGTTCTCAGTCCCAGGGGGAATAATTATCAAGTTCCCTTTCTTTCTACCATTTTGGTCTACATTTTAAAGGCTAATTTTTTTTTTCTCTCCAAGCCCTAAGATCAGGTAGAAAGCAATAAAGCGTACATCGATCCATTTTGGGTTTTTTGTTGAACCGTATGTATTTTTGTTACTCAGATTCTTTCTATGTAGGCATAAATAATCGAGGTCTGACTGCTTTATTTTCAGGGGCTGTGTTTGTTGTTCTAAATTAAGAATGCCATTGGGAGTGAAGTAAGCAGGCTGACTATAATTTATGTGTTCTCTCTCGCATCTGCAATATTGCCATCAGTCCCTAGAGATAAAGATTATCCAGTTTGCTTTTCAAAAAGTAATTGCTAATCTGTATGTGGGGTGAGGAAAAGGGAGGGGGAAGCGAGCAAAGCACCGACCTCGACGGTTAGCCTACGTTGCACAGGCACAGAGACAATCCTGCAGCCACTGAGGAAAACAAATAGAACTGAATTTATATCAAAGGTGAAGGATAGAAAAATTAGTGAAGATCACTGTCACAGTGCTTTAGTTCTTTAATAGGATGAACCACTTCAGTCATCATGGTGATATTTATTGCCTCTTTATGGATTCCCAATTTTGGTTCATTTTCCTGCGTATTTTTCCGTTACCCTTATATAAAAAAAATTAATCCAGTTTTTAGCAGTTAGCAAATCAGACTATTTCATTTAAGTACAAGTGCTTTTTTGACAGACAAGAAAAAAATATAATATGATTAAGGTTCCAAGTAACTTTGGGCTAGGCACTGCCTAGACAACTCCCAAAGTTATCTCTTCCGCTGGAAACCCAGCCAAAGTCACAGGAGCATCACTCACATGTGAGATGGGAAATGCCAGTCAGGTGTGACAGCAGGAACTGCATTAAAGACAAAATAAGTGATCCAAGGTTTGGAGTTACTGGAGTTTTAAAATACCTATCCTGTAACACTTAATGTTTTATACGTATTCCTGGAAACTTGTGTACAGTTCCACATTTTATTTTAGAGCATATTTTAAATGCCCTAAAGGAAATTTGCACTTCATAACTCAAACACTGAATCCTTAAAACAAAAGCAAAGATGTTTTTCCCCCTCAGAAAAGTTTTCAAATGCACTGATAGGGAACCCAAAAGAGGCTGGTATGTGTTTTGCCATGTAGATAAACCATGTCCAAGGCCACATAGCATATCTGCAAAGGAGCCTGGTGGTTCCATTCTACTGTAGGAAGGCATTCCCCTACTCACAGATTATATCACAAGTGATGTGAAAAAGGTTTCTTTGGTTGCAGATGACAAGTCAAGCAAAGAAATAAAAATGAGTTCCACTTAAGCAGAATTTTGTTCACCCTGGCTAATTGAAATGAACGCAGACTAATGGTAGTACTAAATGACCCTGCTTGCTTTCCTGGTTTGGGCATACATATCTTCCATTTCCAGATTAGCATCTACTGTGGATAAGATAGTTTCTACTGTGGAAGTAGTATTATGCAGTGTCTTATGTGAATACTTGAAAGAAAGTAACCTGTCACTGTTATTTTATATTCAGAGAAAATTAGATGATAATCAGTGTGCATTCCAAATGACAATATTGGTGCCATCCTTATTTTAAAATCTTCAATAACTGTGCATACTGACTTTATTTTCATTTGTTACAGGTCTTTTGGGGCCTACTACTTTATCTCTAAACACATCGACCACCCCAAACTCACTCTTGAATGCTCTTAATAGCTCAGTCAGTCCTTTGCAAAGTCCAAGTTCTGGCACTCCCAGCCCTACGTTATGGGCACCCCCACTTGCTAATACTTCAAGTGCCACAGGTGAGTGTCATTTAAGTGTTATCAAAGACATGTGTTGGTAGGTATAGCAGGTTTTAACTAGTATTTATTGTTGTTCAGCTTCCATAGGGAAAATTTATTGTCAAAAGCATACTTTTAGCCAATCAGAAATTCTATATAAATTAGTTGAAGCACAACAAAGCAGTAAGATTTTTATCCAAGTAAAATAGTTTTCAAAAGTAGTGAGCAGATCAGGAAAAATGACCTGTTTGTGCTGAGGACAAAGGTATGTGAAGGTCACTGGCCCAGTAACTAAGAAACCTAGGTTATATTTAACTGACTTGCTTGGTAGCTGCTTCACATGCTATATCTAGCTGGTTTTCTCAATTGTATAATGAGGGGCCTAGATTAAATATTCTCTAAAATGTCCTGTCCTTTTATAGTCTTCTGTTATGTTTTGAATGTTAAACGTATTTACGGAGAGGTATAAAAACCGAGTTCACTTTCTAATTTGCAGGAACAAAGAAGATGTTTTTGCTGTTACTCAAAATAACAGTTATTAATTTTAATTTTTTTTCCTCCTCCAATATCTGTCTTTATGAACTGTTGTTATAGGTTTTTCTGCTATACCACACCTTATGATTCCATCCACTACCCAAGCCACCTTAACCAATATTTTGTTGTCTGGCGTACCTGCCTATGGTCACACAGCTCCATCTCCTCCTCCTGGTCTAACCCCTGTTGATGTCCATATCAACAGTATGCAGACAGAAGGCAAAAAAATCTCAGCTTCTTTAAATGGACATGCACAGGTAATGCCCTTCTGTGAGAGTAATACGGCCTGTGGCATTTGTAAGAGATAAGCCACTGATTGCAATTTTAAACCTTTACTTGAATGAATTTTAAATTGTACAATTGTGACCGTATCTATTTATTATTTTTTATTATTATTTCAGGCTCCAAACATAAAATATGGTGCAATATCCACTTCATCACTTGGAGAAAAAGTGCTGAATGCAAATCATGGTGATCCATCCAGACAGACAGCTGGGTCTGAGCAAGCAGCTTCCAAATCAAACCCTCCGGAAGGTTGGAAACTATATCTTTCCTTCTGAATTTAAGCCTGGTTTGTTACTGGATCTAGAGAGGCTCTGTAGTGACTGATGTTGAGCTGACTTTTGCTGACTGACTGTGACTCAGTCTACCTCGAGTATGTTGGAATGACAATATTTTAAATGTGATGAAAGATAAAACTGAAAAACAGTTTGCACAGAAAGAGTCACTTTCTCGTTAAATTGGAAGCTCCTTAATTAAAGGGAATATAATTGTGTGAGAGAAAAGCACCCAACTATATGCAGTTGATACTTGTTATTTGCAGTAGCTGTGTTCTGTAAAGTTGCTGCAAACACTGAATTCATGGATGCTGAACAATTGCTTCTAGGGGAAATGCAAGGTTAGGTTCCTGCAAAACCTCTGATCACATTTCTGCCAACCAGTCGATACTTAACCTTGTTTTATGTGTGTTTTTGTTTAAAGATACCTCATTTAATGTGTATCATTGATTCATTAAAATCTAACTCATGGCCACCATCACTTTAATCCATGCCGAAATGAAGCTTATCTAATACATGAATTTTCTCCATAAGGGACATCACAGCCTTCTTGGGCTTAAGAACACCTGATAGCATTTTAGCACTATGTTTGGAGACCATTGTAAACAGTGAAATCACCATCAAAAAGTACAAAAATGCAAAAAAGCTGGCAGTAAATACCCTGCAAAAAGACACTCATTTGCCTATGATGGCACAGTGTTGCCTTGTTCACCTTCAGCTGGGAATGTGTGCTTTGGGTGACTCAAATCTTCCACTGCTCTGCTCATGCCTGCAAATGACTGTGAAAGTATCACCAGTATTGGTTTAGGGGTTACAGATTTTAGTGAGTAGGCTAGTTAACAAATACAGAATCCACAAGTAATGAAGATATGTATTTGTCTCCAGTAGAGTCTTTTTTTCTTGGGTAACCTCTTTTCCTCAGAAAATAGGATCTTTTCACATTTCGTCTTGAGTTTTTTTGACAGCCTAAATTTAATGTGTCCTCTTTGCAGCTGAAAGCTGTTATATCTGTATCCAGCTAATAAAGTTTTTGTAGATATGGCTTTCTATTTGTTTCCATTGCAGGTGATATTCTACTGTGAAGTGATATTGTTTAGATATTCACTTTCTTCTCTTCTCCTCTGCAGGTTGTAATGATGCTTTTGTTGAAGTAGGCATGCCCAGAAGTCCTTCCCATTCTGCAAATGCTGGTGACTTGAAACAGATGATGGGTCCCTCCAAGGTTTCTTGTGCCAAGAGGCAAACAGTAGAACTGTTGCATGGCACAAAAAACTCACACTTACAGTATGTATTTTAACCTTAAAAACCCTTGTTCCTTTGATGAAAAGTGTACAGCCCATTGAATTTGTTTTCAACTCAATAGTTTAGATATTCTCTGACTAAGTGAGGTTTGATCTTAGCCATGGACTTTCTCATTTCCCCTTATGAATATCTTTTCTTTTTAAAAGTTTATGAAGGAATAATGCGTGGTCATTTTTTATCCTTTTATACCTTTGGTATAGTCCTTCCCCCATTTAGTTGGTTGGATTTATGTCTGGGTCCTCTAAACCATCTGTAGCTCTGAAAATTTAACATTCTCTGCTCTTTAGTAATCAGTGGGCAATTTTTACTGTCTGATTTTTGCTACTTGAAATTTTGCCACTGTGATTTCTCCTTCTTATGACTTTGAATATCTTTCTCAAGCCATAGACTCCTTTTTTTAAGGCTGGGTAATTACGAGCATTGGTAGTGAATGCTTGACAGTATCATGACTTTATTTTTGCAAATCACGTTAAGTATAAATGTTTCTATTAACTATAACCTCTTTACCAAAGGAAAATTACAAGTATGCTATCCTTGCTCCATTTTCTTTATCCTTTTGTTTCATTTTTTCAAATAGGCAATCTAAACATGTCTAGAAAAATGCAATGTAATGATTATACCTTGAAAACTTTTGTTCCCACCCATCTCCTTCTACCTGGTCTCCTCACCTCTTATTAGTTTCTTGTGTGTCCTTATAGAGTTATTATTATTATGCACATATAAGCATGTCTATTGTTACATCCTCCTTTTCTTACCAAAATCCTTTTTGGTTTTATAAATTTGGGTGTCAGTTAATTACTGATTATTGTCCAATTCTGATTTATCCATGTCTTCCTTTATATTGTACTAATACCCCAAATTAGTATTATTTAGGATAGGTTAGAGGTACAGTTTTGCTTTCTTTCATGCATTTGAGGTATACTCCTATCCCATTCATCTGTCATCTGAGGTAAGCTGCAGTTTCCAGGATGGTCTTCCTGCCTCCAGTCTCACGTCGGCTTCATGAGTCCTTTTTGTGCTGCCAGTAATTTTTTCAAAAGCATGAGTCTGATCTTATCACCCTCTGGCTTAAAAACCACCCATATCCTGCATTGCATGCGTCCTTTCCTTTGCTTATGCTCTTCCCTCTGCATTACCATTCTCCTGATCTTTTGCACCCTTGAACTTATAGATGCCATTTGAACCCCAGTTCAGAGGTCTTTTGTGAAGAATCCCCCCTTATGTTAAGCAACGTTCCTTGCTCCACATATTGTATTCCAACAACCCTTTCTAAATATCTCTATATTCTCCTGGCATAGCAACTGAATAGTTGAATGAATAAAAGAATGTATGAATGAACATATCAGCTCTTTAGCTGATGTCGTTTCTTACCCCAATTTGATTTGAGCCTAATGTGCAGTTGAATTTGAGCTTGAAGTACATGTATCGGTTTATAATTGAAATAATTGTTGTCTAAAAGAAGCACTTTCATCCTCTACCCATGTACCCTAAACAGCCTTTGGAGAATATTTCTTGTCTGCTACCTTTATTTGTTGTCAATATTATATATATTTCATATGCATAAATTTGATCATCTGCATGCCTTCAGAAGAACTGAATCTCTTTAGACTCTGTGTGCATAGACCATTGCTATCTCCTTGATATGTAAAAATTTAAAATCTTATTTTTACATGTATTTCATATGTACCACATTCAGTGTTCCATATATGCCATATATATAACGTGTGAACATATATCATGAAATAGTTTCAAGCTTTAGCTCTGGAATCAGAATGCCTGGGTTCAAATTCCAGCTCCTTCCCAGAGTCATGACCTTGAGCAAGGTACTTCCCTTATCCATATAATAACAGTAACTGTCTCATAGGGTTGTTGTGAGGATTAAATGAGATAGTAAATAGTTGAGAATGGCGAATCACAAAGTAAATGTGGCACAGAGTAAACATTTAGTACACTTGTATATATGGTATAATGTTAAATCACAACCTTTGTTTTGCAGCAGCACTGACAGGTTGCTCTCAGACCCTGAGCTGAGTGCTTCAGAAAGCCCTTTGGCTGACAAAAAGGCTCCTGGAAGTGAGCGTGCTGCAGAGAGGGCAGCAGCTGCCCAGCAAAACTCCGAAAGAGCCCGCCTTGCCCCACGGCCATCATATGTCAACATGCAGGTAATGGAAATAAAATAGTAAAGTCATTCCAAATGCAGGTGCTGGGCCAAGGTGATGGAGAATTCAGTGAGCATTCAGCAGTAGAGCAGAAATTAGTTTTTCCTTCTGAGCTTCCATCAGCACGAAATCTAAACATACATGCCATGGTTTGGTATTGGTTTTGTTATAAAAGTTAAAAATTAAATGCAGGATTTAACTTAAGTGAGAAAAATTATTTAAAATATAATACTAAAAACAGCATAAGATGAACTGTTACGTTTTGTGCAAATGAAATTTATCAACTACTTAAAAAAATTTTAGGTAAATGTGAAAGATTTGTTTGTAAGTATTAGTGTGTCATAGCGTGGTTTTAGATAAATATTTTTCTATCTGTGAGATGGTGATGATGAATTTGACTCCATTTAGAGGCCATTTAATGTAAAGTTTTAGTTCTTTGAAAATACGTGTTGAATATTATTGATGATTGTGTTGGTTCATAGATTTTTTATGATTATTTTTAAACAGCTTCCTCAACAGGGACTTTTTCTGTATTCATTTTCAAAGCTGCCGGTTAATTACTCACAGTAGACTATTGACCATGAACTCAGAAATTTGGTTTCCATATGGATCACAGTATAAACAATAAGGATTTTATGCTTTGTGCTTTATTTTATTTTATTTTTTATTTCTTTTGTTTGTGCTTTGTACTTTGGAGACTCCTATAAGCATTTGATTTCAATATCAGAATTACTGGTAGACTTACCTCTTTATAGTAAGTGGTTCATCACTCCTCCAAAAAAGAGGGAAAACTTTTCACAGAATCCTAGAAACAAGATAAGCTGTTTTAGATATGTCAAAGAAATTAATCCATAGATATATTACACCTCTATAATTCTATTGCAAACTACCATTTGATTCTGCGTGTCTGTATTTTTAGTCCTTTGTATTCATACATTTTCAAAGATTTTAGTTGGATAATTTTACAAAAGCCCTGGCCTTTAAAGTGTGTCAGAATTAAAAAGAAAAAAAAGAAGATATTTGTTACATTTTTTTCTGGTGAATTTATTTCTCGTTAATATAAATTAAAACTCCCCCATCTAAGAAATATCAGATTTTGTTTGTGATCACTTTATGATTTTCATCCATCTTGTGTTTCTTCGTTTGTATCAAGTTTATACTTAGAGTGAACCAATTTTAGGTGACTTTCTTTTAGGATGGATGAAAGTATTCTTGATGATAGAGTTTCAACTTAAATGGATGTACTTATGCCATTAGTGGTAGCTGACTCCTGAGATCATTAGGAAATCAATGATAATAGTCAGTGAGCGTCGACAAGGACCAAGGAAATGTGACAGGAAGAAAGATAGATTTCCCTGACTCCCTCGACTAAAAATGATCTGTCTCTCGACCACTCTCGGAGTGCTCTATCTTTAGCTCTCTTTTCACACTTATTTCATTTCCTAATTTATTTTATAGTTATTTCTCTTACCCTCTCTCCTGAGACTGTAAGTGCTTTGAGACTGTAGATTATTTTTTATTCGTTGTTGTATTCTTCCACAAAGCTCAGCACTTTAACCATCATTTATCGAAGAAACGAATTTAGGTTCTCCCCATAGCTTGCCCCTGAGGCATCAATAATTAAAAGGTGATTTTAACTCCCAGTGCCATTGAGACCTAGGATTTAAAAAACATCATCAAACCATGGTCTGACTCTTTAGAATTTCTGCCATATTCTTAGGGTTATCATATGTTCTAGTTTGCTAGCTGCTAGAATGCAATATACCAGGAATGGAATGACTTTTAACAAGGGGAATTTAATGAGTTGCTAGTTTACAGTTCTAAGGCTGAGAAAATGTCCAATTAAAACAGGTCTATAGAAATGACCAATCAGAGGCATCCAGGGAAAGATACCTTGGTTCAAGAAGGCCGATGATGCTGGCGGGCCGCGGTGGCTCAGCGGGCAAGAGTGCTTGCCTGCCATGCCGGAGGACCCCGGTTCGATTCCCGGCCCCAGCCCATGTAAAAAACAAACAAACAAACAAAATATAATAAAACAAGAAAATGTTTAAAAAAAAAAAAAAAAAAAGAAGGCCGATGAAGTTCAGGGTTTCTCTCTCGAGTGAGAAGGCACATGGTGAACACAGTCAGAGCTTCTCTCTCGGCTGGAGGGGCACATGGCGAACACGGCATCATCTGCTAGCGTCTTCTCCTGGCTTCCTGTTTTGTGAAGCTCCCCGGGAGGCATTTTCTTTCTTCATCTCCAAAGGTCACTGGCTGGTGGACTCTGTTTCTCGTGGCTATGTCGTTCTGCTCTCTCTGAATCTCTCATTCTCCAAAATATTTCCTCTTTTATAGGACTCCAATAAACCAATCAAGATCCACCCAAATGGGTGGAGACATATCATCCACTAATCCAGTTTAACAACCATTCTTGACTAAATCACATCATCCAGGGAGATGATCTCATTACAGTTTCAAACATATAGTATTGAATAGAGATTATTCTACCTTTATGAAATGGGATTTATATTAAAACATGGCTTTTCTTAGGGGGCATGCTTCCTTTCAAACCAGCACATCATGTATTATAGTTTGTTTGAATAACCATCCTGGCATAATTATCATTTGCAGCCCATTTCATTTTCACAAGTATCCCGTTTTAGACCATAAATTATATGGACACCCCACATAGGATAGAATGAATGGTCCTCCTGGAAGTAGTAGAGTTGAAGAATTCTTGTCAGCTGGTCCTTGGCCCTCCTAGTCTGGTCTTTGGGACACCTTTAATTCAAGTCATAGCTAGTCCTTAAATTGAGGAGCTGACAACATTGGGTTAACATTTGAGTGTGGTTACATCTGGACTGCTTTCCTCAAACCTCCCTGCCTTGGCTCCTGTGTAGACCTGGCTGTATCATGGGCATTCCGGTCAGAGTTACTGGGATGATTGAATGGTGCTTTTCCAATCCTGTGTGAGAAAAGACAACTTGGTTTAATTTTATCATGTTGTTTAAGGTCAGTACAAATTAAAGCTAACCAAAGGAAAGACTTTGCCAATTCATTAAATAATTTCTTAAGTTCTCTTGACGTCATATCACTGCAGTCCAGACTTATCTAATTGAAGAGGGAATTTTGAGAGACAAAAGGGGAGAATGGATACCTGAAATCATTTTGGTCATGTGGTATTATTTTGAAACTTAGCATAACTGTTGTTAGCTTATTCACTGTGCTTTAACATATATTGGTCCTGGTAAGCTAAATATTCAGAGTAAATAGGTTTTTTTCCCTTTTTGAAGGAAAAATTTTGACTCCTGTTATCACCATGACTTTAAATAATAAATACATAGTTTATTATTCTAATTAATCATTTTTGTGAGCATGTTAAAAATATCAGCCCTATCTTGGATTACTGTCACATGCATGTGTGAAGCTTAGCATTTAGCACAAGTAGATTCATAGGCCTAGGCCACAACCTGTCTTCTCTAATCATGGAGTATTGGCTTGACATTTGGGTAAACTGGAAATAAAGATATTTTCTCTGGGTTTCATTTTCAGGCATTTGACTATGAACAGAAGAAGCTATTAGCAACTAAAGGTATGTGGCACATTAGCAGTGTATGCTTTGATTCTCTTTCTCAGCAGACCTTTAAAAGGTTTTTGAATATATGTGGCAAATTGAGAAATTGGACTTCCTTTCAGAAAAAGAAACCCAGAATGTGTAGGTTCAAGTTGCACAAATGCTGTAGGGATTAAATGTATTTTGTTGAACAGATTAGCATTAGATCCATTAAGAAATCATGTAGCCCATGCCAGAGACCCGGATTCAATTCCTGGTGCTTGCCCATGCATTTAAAAAAAAAAAAAAATCGTGTAGCATTTTGTAGTTTCTATTAATTTGGGTAAAATATTTTGTCAAGATATTTTTAGGTATTTTGTGTTAAAAATAACATTCACTGATAATTTCATATGTATCAAAAAAGCGATACTAATCAATATTTTATTTAAGAAATACATTAAAAATGCCAAGCGTGTTGTTTCATGTTCTGTTTTCCAAAGCTATGTTAAAGAAACCAGTGGTAACTGAGGTCAGAACACCCACAAATACCTGGAGTGGCCTGGGGTTTTCTAAATCCATGCCAGCTGAAACTATCAAGGAGCTGAGAAGAGCCAATCATGTGTGCTATAAACCCACAATGACGACCACTTACGAGGTTTGTCGACTTATGCCCCACCTATTCCTCCTTTCCTCTCAGAAAAAGCGTGCAATCATCCCTCCTCTTCCATTCTCTGTATACACACACAGAAAAAATGATTAGCAGTAACTAGTTTTTATTTCTAGAATTCCTGTAATCATGTTGTTTTAAAGTTGTTGCAATTTTATATAGTATGGTGTTCTATTTATCTTCTTTCAAAGTTTTTCACCTCTTACTAGGGAGATGCAAATTTGAGTAAATGGGGTTTTGTTGAAAGGAAGGGGTGTCATAAATAATAGAGCAAGGCTGGGAGAAGCAAAGGGCAGACGTAGTATTCCATACAAGTTTATATAAAGAGTCCCTTTGTCCAAGGGTATTGCTAGTAGGGCCAACATAGGGGAAGAAGGCAAATATTCAACAAAAACAGGTTTTCAGATATGAACTAAGAATTCTGTGTGTTCGGATTTGCCAGGAACACAGCAGGAAATATCTCAAACAAGGGCTCCAAAATTTTATGTTTCCCAGATGTTGGCTGCACTGTTCAGTGAGAGACTAAGAAACTGGCATTCTCACCTCGTGGAAAGGGATACAGAGTTCCACAGTTAGCCAGGCTACACGTGACTCACTAAGCAAGACCTTTTCAATTTGGGAGTATCAGATTTTGGCTATAAGCCTTTTGGGAGTAGGGTTAGAGGTAGAGACAGTGCACATATGCTTACATGTGCAAACCCAAACTTGGATGAAAATAATTAATCCAAGAATCACAGTGTTAACCAGGTTGCTGTAGGCTTAAAAACAAATACTGGCTGAGGGTTTCATTACTGTTAGTTTAATAACTAGCATTTGTACACTGACCTTCTTTTCTCCACCCGTTTTCTTTGTATTAAATCAGATTGTTGATGAAAAGCAAAAACAAACATGCTGTTTTTTTTTTTCTTTGTCTCTTTGACCAAGTGAAGAAGAAAATACTGCTGAAATACTAAAAAGAATGGTCTCCTCCTATGAATTTCATTGTCACAGTTACAGCAGCAACCTGGCAGGCTATATTTAAAGATTGAAGTTACCTTCTATAGCTGGAATGTAGGAACTATTTGAGAAATTTTGAGGCTCAGGAAGGTATACCCCTCCTTCTGTCATTGTAGCTCTGAGAGAAGTAAGTGTCTCCTCTTATTGGCAGAGGTAATACTGCTTTGCTAATTCGTAGGCTTTTGAGCTGATGCACCCCATAAGTTGTCCATTTTACCTAACTTGCTTTTGTCAGAGTAGAGTATTAGATTACTGATTGCATTTCTGTAATTTCAGAAATAAAAGCTTTAACTTTGGAAATACTAACTCATTTCTGCTCTCTTACATCAGCATTATGATGGGTTCTTCGAAGATAAGGATCCTATCATGGTGTAGTGGTCAAGCACATAGGCTGTGGGGTCTGACAGCCACCAGTGACCACATGTACAGCTTTGGGTGAATGACTTCACTTCTCTGAACCTGTTTCCTCATTTGGGTTGGCATGAGAATTACTCAGGAGGGGGCGTGAGCATTTAGCATAGTGAGTGGTAAATTCTCCATAATATTTCACAGCTGTTACTATTTCCACTGGCGAGCTTTATCCCCAGAGGAAGCCAAGGGCCTGCTGAAAGATGAGATTTTGTATACGAATGCTCATTGGTAGAAATTATCCACATTCAAACTGCATATATGTTTTAATATCTAAGAAAATACCTAGATACTATATGAATTCATAATGTATCAGTAATATTTACCATAAACAACATTCATTTAATTCTTTGAGATGTGTAAGGTGCATTCACAGCCACCATTTGTTCAGACCCTACAAACTTCTAATGAGGAAAGAGGAGACCTGAACAATTTTATCTCAAGGTCATGGTCCGTAAGTGTCAGAGAAAGGATTGGAATTCATTTTACAAAATTGCATTCTGTTGCTCTTTCAAGTGGTTTAACTCAAAATTGCATTCTACTGCTCTTTCAATTGGTTTAACTGAAAAGAGGACATAAATAAATGATCTAGGGACCTCTTGCCATACTTGAACACAAATAGCAGTCAGTCAAGGAGCTTGATAAAAATGCAGGTTGTTCTTCCAGACTCATTCAGCAGGTGGGGAGTGGGAATCGGGAGTCTGCATTTTCAGCAAGCACCTAATAATGGTCCTGATGCAGGCATCTCAGAAAATTCTGCTTTTAACTGAGGTAACACTAAGGAGAATGGTAGCAGAAATGGGCATAGGAACCTGAAAGACTCCTGCTTCAGCAGTTACTCAAAGATGGCTAGACCACCTTCCATGGGCAGGAATGGACAGAGGCTGTCTAACTCACTGGCTGGACCTCTTCTTGCAGCTTTTCTTACTTTTGCTTTGCTTTCCTGTCTGATGTCTCGTGGTCCGTTCACATTGGAAGATGGGGGACGTGACTGGCTAGATCAGAGCACAGGTGATTACCCTGCAACCTGCTCTTTTTCATTGTCCCTTTAAACATTACTGATGGAAAAGTGTTATCATACTTTCTTTGCAAATGGTATTCTGGATTCTCTCGGGTACATAGGATTTGAACTTTTCCTCATACATCCCAAATCCATTAAAATAGGATGAGAGAGCCTTTTCGGTAGCATTCTCATTTTCTGTATTAGTTGCCACCAGCCTCTGCTTGCTTTCTCATTTAGTGCTCAGAAAGGTTAAAAGCAAGGCAGTAGAGTGCTTACCTACCATGCCCGAGGACCTGGGTTCGATTCCTGGTGCCTGCCCATGTAAAAAAAAATAAATTAAATAAATAAATAAATAAATAAATAAAAGCAAGGCAGTAAATGAGGATTGAGTCTTTGGATTAAGAAGCTGGGGACTAGGTGGGGTGGGCAAGGACCTGAGGAAAAATAGAACTTAAATTTTTTTATTAAATGTTAGACCACATAGCTGCTTATGGCACTAATATTTTTAAATTAGAGGTTGCTCTTTCCCCAAAGAAAAATAAAACCAAGTGGGCAAGTGGAATGGTGAGCTATGATAAGCAACATGTTTGGCTAATAGGTCCTAATGGGATGTGGTTGTGCACCGGTTGTAAAGGGACGGAATGTCTCCTGCTCTAGAATTTTGCCTAGGGCAAGAAGTTGATCCTGGTAGCTTTGTATTCAGAATCCTGGAGAAACTAGGCTTGAGCAATAGTTTCCAGTTTTAGGGCAGCATTGAGAAATTAACCCATTCCAAGGGTTCCTTTAGATAAGGAGCAGGCATTTTCAGGCTTTTTTGTTTTTTCTGAGACTCAAAAATATCACAGCATCAACTTGATGTTACCCTGGGACCAAAGGTCAAACAGAAGGCTGTAATATTTCTGTCTTATCAGTGGGGTTGCAGAGAGATTTGGGAATTTTCCTTTGCTTTTCATCTCCCATTTCTTAAAATTATAAGTCACATATTTTCTGGAGCAAATAAAAGGCTGCATTGGGGATCAAAGATGATTTTCAGTTTCTCCAGCACTAAGAGTATTGAGGTTATCTGGCTATTTCAAATTGTATACATCTAAGAGTGCAGCAGACTGCTTTTTCTTCAAGTTGATATCACAAGATCATGTTTTACTTAATGTGTCTAAATATCACCGTCTTCAGCCAAGTCACCCCTGTGTGAGTTAAATAGATGGGTGGTCATATATACTCAAAAAGAGTTAAGTGCAAGCTGTTTTGTTTTTTAGTAAATACCACATGGTGACCTCATTAATATTTCTGATAATAACTGCTTCTGAGCATGTTCTTATTCTCCATGCTGCTTTGGATTTACCTTTTATTTGAAGTATAATAATAGAGATGTTTTTAATGGAAAGACCCTTCGTTTGGGTCACAAGAGCCTTCCTTTCCCTGTGTCCCTTCTACAAAGTTAGTGATCCCATTGACATAGGGAAGGGCAGCTACAAGATTCATTCAGTAGTTTCACAAATATTTATTAAGTACCTTCTCTGTTCTAGACAGTATTCTAGCATTAGAGACACTGTGCTTAAATACAAGGTTCTTGCTTTCATGGATAGAACTTTCTCTGTGGTGGTAGAGAGAGGCACGAAATAACTAAACAAGAAAGTATTAGGTAATAAATCCATGATGAATGTGAAAGCAGCTGCTTTAGATTGGGTGGTCATAGCAGGCCTGGAGTAGATGACTACATCTAGATGTTGGAATCTAGATGACAAGAAGGCGCCAATCTTGCAACGATTTAGGGAAAGACTGTTCTAAGCCAAGGGAATAGTTGCGTGGCCATCATAAAACCATAACTAGCTGCTGAGTTTGTGTGGCAGAAGGCAGTGAGGATGGTGGAACATGGCATATGAGCTTAGAGAGAGGGGAAGAGAGTCACTTACAGAATACCTCAACCCATGGTGAAGAATTTAGATTTAACTCCAAGTGCAATGGAACAGCATTACGAGACCTTAACACAGAAGCAGGGCTTGTTCTAATTTGTATTTTTTTATGAATCAATCTGGTTGCTTTGTATAAAATAGATTCTAGGGGAGCAAGAATAGAATCAGTAAAGCTAATTAGGGCCTCTTTGCCATGTCTACTGCAAGAATGAACACCGTTCTCAACAGCTAGGCTGCAGACATTGCAGAAAATGTCAGCTTCACGCTGAAGGGATGCACAGTTATTGTGAAGGGCCCCAGGGGAGCACTTCACATCAGTGTAGAACTTAGTCTCCTTGGAAAGAAAAAGAGGAGGGTTCATGTTGAGAAATGGTGGGGAAATCAGAAGGAATAGGCAATAGTTTACATTATCTGTAGTCGTGTACAAAACATGATCAAGAATGTTATCCTGGACTCACAAGAAGAAGTTTGTGTATTCTCACTTGCCTGTGAACGTCCTTATTCAGGAGAGTGGGTCTCTTGTTGAAATCTGAATTTCTTGTGTGAAAAATGAACCTGCAAAGTTTGGTTGAGGCCACATATTGCTTGTTCAGTATCTCGAGCCCAGAAAGATGAGTTAATTCTTGAAGGAAATGACATTGAATGTGTATCAAATTCAACTGCTTTTGACGGTGCAATGGTAGTGCAGTGGCAGAGTTCTTACCTTCCATGCCAGAGACCTGGGTTTGATTCCTGGAGCCTGCCCATGACCACCCAAAAAAAATTCAACTGCTTGGATTCAGCAAGCTACAACAGTTAAAAACAAGAATATTGGAAAATTTGGGGGTGGTATTATGTCTCTGAAAGGGAAACAGTTCAGTGGGCTGATGAATAAGATGCAAGACTTGTCTGGCTATGGAAACAAGATACCAGACCTATGAGTAACATTTTAAAGATACAATAAAATTCATCTGTTGGGGTGGAGTTGGGAGAGCCAGTTAGGAGGCTTTTAGAGACAGTCATAGAGTTGCAGAGAAATGGGTAAACTTGTGGTTTTGCTTAGAGATGACATTGATACAACTTGCTGATGGATTGGATGCCATGAGGAAAGGAGAAATTGAGAACAAAACAACCCTTAGAATTTTGGCTTAGGGTAAATACATACCAAGATACAGAAATTCTGGGAGAGGAATAGGTTTGGGGATAACTGGTGGGAACAGGTAATCAACAATTTGGTTTCAGCATGCTAAGTTTAAAATACCAATTAGTAAAATGAAGGTGGCTATAGAGGTGAAGAGTAAATAATTCTCTTGGAATTATCCAGTGAACTTAAAGCTCTGAACATCGTAGAACCTAGACTTTAATAATCTACACAATACAAGTACGTGTAAGATAGTGATTCAGTAATGAAATAAGTGAGGGTGTGAATAAATGTAAGTTCAGTACTTACATTTATTTAAACTTTGAGCAGTTTTAATTTATAATTACTAATATTATTATTATTTAGGGGAGTGAAAAAATAAATTATTCCAACTCTTTGTAATTTGTTGGAGACGTTGTGTACTTGTTTGGGTAAGGATAACACAGGGAGAATAACGATCTCTGTCTGCTCTATTAATTGTTCTGGAAGTGCAGTTCCTCTTAAAGCCCTGGGTCTAGCTGTCCTCTTCACTGCTGCTCCTAGAATAATAGGAGACAGAAAATTTCTGCGATACCAGTTGAAGGATTAGCTTCGCACTTCCTGAAAGTGGGAAGGAATCACAAGTACCCATTTTCTCAAGTCCTTTAGGACTCTTTATCCCAGAGTTTCTCAGAACTATGCTGGGTACCCTCATAATCAGCTCCCTTAAATGAAGGGAAAAGATTTACAGTGTCCTTGGCTGCTGGAGGACAAAGGCTCTAGACAGGAACCCCAGTCTCTGCTTGAGAATCAGCGTTCGTGGGTAACTACAGCAGGTAGCAGCACAAGAAAGTGCAGTGATCTACTGTGGATTCTTTTCTCTTCCCACCTCGGGTAACCACCTTAGTAAACGTCTCCTTATCTGACTTTGACTGTTTACAGGGCTCATCACTGTCCCTTTCAAGGTCCAACAGTCGTGAACACTTGGGAAGTGGAAGCGAATCTGATAACTGGAGAGACCGAAACGGACTAGGGCCGGCGAGTCACAGTGAATTTGCGGCTTCTATTGGCAGCCCCAAGCGTAAACAAAACAAATCAAGTGAGCGTCGACATTTATTCCTACTTTTCAATATCATCAACCTAAAATTTGCTTCTATGGTTTGTAGTGATGGTAAAGTGTAACTCTGGCCTTCATGCCTTCAGGTGCTCAGTATAAGTCATGTATCCTCCCCGCTGAAGGCATCCCTGTCTCCATCTAGATAAAGCAAGCCGCTGGGTCCTCTCCTGTCACTGCATTTTGTACAGGCTTTTGCTCTAGCCCGTGCCATTCAGAAATGTAATTGTTTATATACATTTCCATCTCTCCCAGTAGAACTCGAGCTCCTAGGGACTCTCAAGCCATTGACTTTATTCATTCAGACAACATTTATTAATTGCCCATGTGCCAGGCATGTGTCTTACTATTTATTCCCAAGAGTCTAGAAGAGTAATGGATACTCGGTGTCTGTGGAACGAATGCATTAATGATTAATGCACATACACATCCAGAAGATAGTGAAAAGGTAGTGACATAAGGGAGATGAGCAAAGTGTGATCAAGTTATTGTCTTGGACAGTAGAAGAAGGCCTGTCCAGTGGTTTGCTACCACAGGTGAAGAGAAGAAAAAAAAGGTTTGATTTAAAGCCTGGAGGTTTTGGCTTTGGGCAGATTTGGCAGAGACTTAGCAATCCAGGGATTTTGTTTATTACAACCACTCTCCTGGGCTGTGTAAATGATAAACAGACAAGAATTGACATAGTATTCACAGGATATGCCCTTGATCCTGGGGTGGTTTTGACAGATTTGGAATCCTGAAACACATAGCGTGGAGTGTGAGAAGACTAGAGAAAAGCATGGTAGACATCAGTAATAACCAATTGTTATCACCCATTAGATCTGTCATGTGGTCAGGAATCTTGGATTTGAAAAGACCAGTCATTGCGTTGGCCAAGTTAAAATAAGAGCACAACCAGCTCATGCATTCCCAAGGGTGCTGTCAGTAGTAGCTGGACACATCCTGTGCATCCATGACTGTGACATCAAGCTGGGAGACGGCCAAGTACCAGGCTCAGATCTGGGGTGTAAATGATCTCCACTCCATAGCCCTGAGTAAATTAGTTTTGTGCTTCTCTTTTTCTATCTTTATCTCCTTTTCCTTTATTTAATATGGCTGACTAAAATTGACTGTACTCCTTAGCTGAACTGACGTTTCAGAGTTAGGATTAAGATGAGGGGTTTAGCAATAAAGAGGAATGATTAAAAAAGTCCAGTCATTTGACTTTTGTCACCTATTCTGAGAGTGTAAGTCATTTAAAAGAGACTTGAGTACCATAAGTAGTTACACTCAATAGAAATGTACAGAAGATTATGCCCTAAAATAAATATTTATCATTAGGAATAGTTCATTTTTAAGCTTCTGCTTTTTAATTTTAGCAATGTATTTTATTTAACTCAAGATATGCAGAATATTATTATTTAGACATGTAATCAATATAAAAACATTAATGAGCTATTTTACTTTTCTTTGTCCAAAGTCTTTGAAATCTGGTGTTTATTTTACAAGTATTGAACATTTCCATTGCCATTAGCCACTTGGCAGGTGCTCAGGCGTCATGGGTGGTCAGTGCCTACTGTATTTAACAGCACAGTTTTTGAAAAATTTTTAACACCCTTGTTGAGGTCGCCCATGACCAGGTTTTCCTGAGCATCTCTCTTTATACCAGTTGCTCTAGGGTAATTATTAGTAACCCCCCCATTTACTCTTAAAAAAGCATATTGGCTTTTGTAGGATAAGTGATAAGATCCCTTTCCCATGACTTCCATGCCATGAAGGCCAGTGGCCCCTGCAGTGTGCTATTCACACTCTGCTTTGTAGCACCTCTGACCAGCTGGGCTCAGTGCCTCAGGGTTTGGTCCAGGGTCCTCACCTCTTCACATTCTCCCAACAAGAGATAAGACATCTGTTTTTAAGAGAGAGAGAAACTTTATCACGAAATTCCTTCCATTGAGATCATAATATATAAAGGATTTCTCAACTGAGAGATGAAAGCAACTGGAGAAAGTGGTTAGTGTCACCCAAAACAGTGTAAAACAAGATGCTATAGATGTGACAAGTGGACATCCTTTTTAGTGAAATCTGATTGGCTTAGGTAGCAGGTCTTGAAATGCATTTGAATATTTGGTCAAGTACTTGGGACCGGTCACTTGGGTCCCAAGGCCTGCATGTCCTTGGGTCTGAGAGCCACAGAAAATGTGGAGAAACTTTTGCCAACAAAATCAGTCACAGCACCAAGTCACATCTCCCACATTGCTGTCGTAGCATTCTTCCCAAAAGATTAGTTGCTGTTATAAACTAAATCCCAGAACATCAGCATCATTCTTATAATTCCATACATCAGACTTAATTTTGAAAGCATTCTTTAATATGTCCTTTTTTTTTTTTTTTTTTTGGTGTAGAATGAGATTTATAGGTTGCAATATCCCTTTGGCCGCAGGCAAGCACATGTGTGGAAGCAGAGCGCCATCTACCCAACCAAAGAGAGCCTGGACTGTTATATAATAACTTTCCATACCTTTATTGTGTCTCGGGGATCCTCCTTCCATATCCTCATTTAATTCGCATCAAATCAGTTTTAAAGAGTGACTGTTTCTCAATGCTTAGGGACAATATGATTAATGATTATTAACTATAGAAGCACTACTGCTGAATTGCTGCCTCCCAAGTGTAAGCTTTTAAATGATAAGGGCCTCCCTGAATGCAATAATGGGCATTTCTTAATGAAAAGCCAGTGTTTCAGTAAAGGATTGCTGTATTTCTGCAGCTACTGCTCTGTGCAGCCAAACAGTGAAATCTGAAGTATTTGAGTGATTAAAACTTTTAATTTTAAGCCATGTTCTCTCTCTCTGGCATTTACACTTCCAGCCTGTCTCTCCTTTGCCTTTCAGCGGAACACTATCTCAGCAGTAGCAATTACATGGACTGCATTTCCTCACTGACAGGAAGCAATGGCTGTAACCTGAACAGCTCTTTCAAAGGCTCTGACCTCCCTGAACTCTTCAGCAAACTAGGTCTGGGCAAGTACACAGACGTCTTCCAGCAACAAGAGGTCAGTCATCATTTGTTTTTCCAGTATCTTTGTTCTGGGTGTATGCATGACAACTTCTAGAATGAAATCGCTCAACCTACAGCAGAGCTTTCACTGAGGATTTTATTCAAGCCTCACAACTTGTTTTTTGCTGCTGAGATAAATGTCTTCTCATTTCTTATTTACTTAGTACCACTGGTAAACACAGGATAACAGAAATTTAGAAAACTGTTTGCAAAACTACACCATAGTAGTCTTCTGCCAATTTTAGCTAAAAGACCTCATCTAAAAGACCATAGAAACTTTTGGATTCACAGCTTCCCCAAGGTCAGAAATAAGTCTGTATTTAACATAACTTCACTCTAGTTTGTTATTATATTTCTGTCACTTAAAAATAAATAACAGGATTTCTGAACTATCCAGTTTGGGGGGTTTTATCCCCACCTAGTCACTTCACATCTCTCCCCACAGAATATAATCTGTTTTCTTACATGGTAATTTATTCATCCATTTAGTGCTTCAGTTTTGCCTGAACTGAAACAAGAACTAAGATGTCTTCTGAACCATCTCTACCAGGGGGTTTTGGTCAAACTCATAAGCCAGGGGCATTTATGTATGAAAGACCTGAGCATGATTCTTTGCAATAATGTATCATACTACTAAGAGATGACTAAGCCAATGCAACAGAAAATTATAATGATTTTTAAATCTGTCTTCTTGTTCAAATCTAGACACAGTTTAAGTTTGGTACTAGTTGGCTTTCTTTAGTGTTAGTAATTCCCACGTATGTATCATTCAGTAAAAATCTAAGTTTTTACTAAGCATCTTATAGTATAAATTCAGTTTATTGCCTATGGTCAATAAATTATTAAGTTTAGTTGCTGAACTTTTTTGTCTTCTACCCTTAGGAGTTTTCATATATATATTTCAGGATATTGATTTTGTTTCATTACCTTTTAACCTAAATTAGTGTTCATTTAACCAGGGATTTTCTAAGTTGAGTAACACTTTTATCATCCGCGCATTAAAGAATTGAATCCATTTAGTTAAGCCTTGCTTGTTAGAAGAGGGTGGCTGATTAGAAGCTCAAAGGCATAGGTATTTTTAACCTGTCCATAAAATAGAACGTCTCAAAGTAAGAAATTAAGTGTTATTAAATGATGTTCTGTATTTGGTTTTTTTTTGTATGTTTGGTTTTAATCTGTATTCATTTCCTAATTGAAAAAGCATATAAGTAAAATGTATTATAAGTATTCTTAATCTGTTTGCTCTAAGGAGAAAGAAAACATGAAATTGTAAAGCCATTGTAGCTCTATCCAGTGTTTTATTAACGAAGAGTTAGGGTCAACAAACTTCAACCTTTAGACTCAGTGCCTGATTTTTTTTTTTACCTGGACAGGCACTGGGAATCAAACCCCGGTCTCCAGCATGGCAGGTGAGAACTCTGCCTGCTGAGCCACTGTGGCCCACATCCAATGCCTGCTTTTTAGATAAAGTTTTGTCAGAAAACAGCCATGCTCTTTTTTTTGTGTATTGTCTTATGGTTGCTTTTTTTTTTTTTTTTTTTTTTTTTTATGGCTGCTTTTGAGCTACAACAACAGAGCTTGTGACAGAGACCATTTGACCTACTAAGCCTAAAATATTTACTCTCTGGCCTTTTAAGAAAAAATTTATCAACCCCAGAATTAAAGAGTCTCTATTAAATAGAATTTCTATAAACGTATCTCTACAGTTGTGATAAGTGATGACCTTAAGGTTTTGCAAAATCTGGCATTTCTTTCAAATCAAAACATAATATCAAATCATGTTCAATATTATTTGAATGCAAAGTATATTTTACTGTTTCTGATGTGTTAAAATTTGGTTTTCTGTCTCCTTCATGTAGGATATACTTTAATGTAAATCTAATTTAACAGAATTCCCCATCAAGTAACCTTTGGTTTTAATTTCTTTTAAGGGTGGTCAAGATTCCTTTAGCAGCTTTCACAGATGATATAGCTATACACATTATTATTAACCATAGCTACCAATTATTGTACCTATGTGGTGAGCCCACTGCTCTACCTCTCCAGGCATATCTAAATATGCCCACAACAGTCCTGCAAGGTACAGCTTTGTTAGCCCTCAGTGCCCACAGCTAGCAGTATTAGAGTGAAGCCCTGAACCCCACACTCTGCCTTCAGAGCCTGTGGCCTTTCACTTCCTCCATATTGCCTTCAAAGGGACATAGGGACCCCTGGGATGTTTTTTCAACAGTCTGTTGCTGATATCAGAGAGTACAATTGTATTGTCCCTGGGAATACTGCTTTTGTGTCACTCTCAGAGATAGTGTGCTGAGCTAGGCGGAGTAAGTCATGGGTCTGAGGTCCTGGAATTCTTCTATTAGTCCTAGGTAAAGTACAATGGAACATACCACTCATGGTATTATTCATTTCCTTCTCATGAAGATCCACTTAACCAATTCAGAAGCCAAAGTTAACAAATGCTTTTCCCTTTACTGGGCAAATATATTCTTTTATCAGCTCACAAAAACTGTGCAATCGTTTGTCTTCCCCTTTTTTGTCCTAGTTGCCAGAATGCTCAGAGCTAAGCTTTTATCTTGATCGCAGCAGTGCACTGGCTTAGACTAAGTCTTCTGCTAAGATCATCACTCCATTTCCCCACCTTTATTACTTGGCTCTTGGCTCTTAGGTTGATGGCACCACCATTCCTTTTTTAGAAGCAGGCAGAGCATAATTAATAAGTAAAAGAGATATAATAATGTATTGACTATACATCAAGGACAAAGAAAATGAATATAGATTTTTTTTTTACCCACAGATTGATCTTCAGACGTTCCTCACTCTCACAGATCAGGATCTGAAGGAGCTGGGAATTACTACTTTTGGTGCCAGAAGGAAAATGCTGCTTGCAATCTCAGGTGAATATGAATGCTCACACTCATATTTTGAAATCTGAATAACCTCTGCCAGTGGTCTCAGGCAGTGGGTCTTGTTCACCTTAACAACTTCTTGCTTACTACCCTCATATCTCTCTGGTGTTGATCTCAGAGAGCCCTCCTGCCAGCATTGTGACGAATGCTGAAAATATCTCCCCTTTCAGTAA
This sequence comes from Tamandua tetradactyla, assembly GCF_023851605.1. Taxonomy (NCBI): domain Eukaryota; kingdom Metazoa; phylum Chordata; class Mammalia; order Pilosa; family Myrmecophagidae; genus Tamandua; species Tamandua tetradactyla. The sequence continues at coordinate 38,553,242 of NC_135339.1, read as the reverse complement.
GGCATAACCTGCAAACTTGCCCTGACAACCTGCATCCTTAAATTAGACCTGTTCAGAAAGACCTGAACCAAAATTGCCCTGTATAGAAAATGAAGATGGGAGAGAACTTTCAATCTCTTTTTTTGTGTTTGTATTAGGGAATAATCAGTGAGTTAGTAAATAATTATTGTTGAATGGATGTCATGCTTCATATATGATTCTTTGCACACCAACTGAGATCATCGCATCAGAGAAAAAGAGAATGTGGTTATTGGTGTATTTTGGAGCCTAGCAGTATTTCTTATCTTAATGGTGTATCATATTTTCCAAGGTTTTAATAGAATTTGAGAGACACAGAAGGGTAAGGTATCCTGAAGTACTTGCAAAATGAAGGAAATTGATGATGTCTGCTACCCAGACCACCTTCTTTGTTGTTGGTTGCATGTTCTATGTGTTAAAAATGCTCTATATGTATTTGCTGATTGCTTCTCTGATTTGAAAGGAACTGAGCCAGATCAGGAGTTGGAAGGGGGCAAGTACCCATGATGTACCTCAAAAAGTTGTTCATAGAAAGATGAGAAAGACATTTTGAAAAAAATGGAGTTACTTTTTGAAGAATTACCAATAAAGTTCATAAATGTTAAATTTTTATATGTGCCGGTCTCCCCAAAGACCAAGATATCAAGGGCCGAAACCAAGTTTCTGGTATGAGAATTGCCTGCTTTTTTTCAGTGCACTAAACTTGCAGGCTATGCTTTTGTAAAGCCAGAAGTTGCATCCAAATGGTGAAAGTCCTTTCCAAATAGCATCCACTAATAGGATCAATTAAAATTTAAAACCTCAAGTGCTTTTTCATTTTATTTTAGCATCAGATTCCGTCCTTTGCCCCTTCTAACTCCTAGGAAATCTTATATATAGACCCAACATCTAAAGCAAATATAAGAGAGCAGCTTTTGAATGGGAATGGAACTCCAGCCGTTGAGCTTCCCTGTGACAGCCTTTTAGGCCTCTGCATTGAAAAAGAAAGATCTACACACATCCATTTGAAAAGTCTTCATCCACCTTGTGTACACAAATAGCTGCATTAATGGAGTGCCATAGGGCAGGCACTTAGTTCCTGTTTGCCTATAAAATCAACTTGGTATAGTGAAAAAAGCACTGCATTCAAATAAGGAGATCTGGGCTTTGCTTCTACTAAGTTACACGCCCTTGCTGAGGTCATAACCTCTTTTGGTTTCGGTTTATTTACGGTGAAGGTGGATTGGAATAGATAAGCTTGTAAGATCACTTGCCATTTCTAAGATCTGTCCTTTCATGTGAACATTGTCCGGCTTAATGAAAGTAGAGGAACTAGTGCTTGACAGTATATTTTATTATCAGGATACCCCTTGCTCTTTCGTTTTTAACCGTCAGTGGCAATCAGATAGTCTTTTCCAACTTATTTACCCTAAAGCTCAGTCTCACAGGGCTAATCCTAGATGAACTTTTATTTATTTTCAATTCATTTATTAATTTGAAAATAAAATTGATATGCTACTTGAAATTTGATTAACTCACATATTCATCGCACCTACAACTTAAAATATGCCTGTGGGTCAGCACGTTGATAACAAACAGAAAAGGGATATGTTCCTGAACTTCATTCTTTCACTAGAGATTCATGGAATGTCAGCAATAGTGTAATGATAATTAAATTTCTTCTTTGTGCACAACCCCAATTTCAAACTCTCTAGAGATTTTAGGATCAAACAGATGCCTCTCATATTTCCATGAGTTTGAGATGGGCCACTAGGAACTTTACTCTGAAATGCATCTATGATGTGGAGGAGGGTTTTAGCTAGTAGGGTAGGAAACAGGAGGGGTTTTGAATCCTCTGTTAAAAAATATTTTCTGCAGTCATCTTCTTCAGTATGTTTTCATTGAGGTTATGTATTTACTACCTCTCTAGAATGCCTCTCTTAGTGGGGTACGCCTGTCCCCTTGGCTTTAAAGGAAATTGGGAGGCTTTGAATAAGATGCCTTATGAATGCAGCTCACAGCGTGAGACATTTGACTATTTTAAGGATGGTTTTATCTTACTTTGTTGAGTGTAATTGTTTGAACCTAGTAAATAGTTTTCTCTGCAGGTAACAAGTTTTTATTGAGAAACCCTTCATCACAAAGCCTCTTTTTCCAGTTCAACTCGTCTGATAATAAAGATATAAACATAGAGCCTCAGACATTCCATTTCCAGATCGGTACAGGGTATCTGGGCAGCCTTGGCTCATGTTTGTCTTGTGGTAACACAGCTTGGTTAGATACAGTTTGTTCAAAATTCTTTTTAAATTGTGCAGGTTTTAAACTCATCATCAGATTTTGTCTTTCAGTATGAGGTGTCTTTACTTGTTTTTAATCTTGGGCCTGAAGATAATTATTTTAATATTATTGGAGGAGACTATATATTTATATGTAGTAGAAATGGATCAGAGAATAAATTCGATCTTTTTTCCCCCCCAAATCCAAACTTTTCTGGAAGTTCATAGATTTCTCTCTTAGGATCCTAGTAAATGGTTAACTAAATAACAGTGACTCAGTGAAAGGAAGTTAGAGTCCTGTTTGCAGGCTTCCCGCCTCAGCCTCAGGTAGATCTAACATTTCCCGACCTATTCTTTTAGTTTGTGACTCTGTTCAGATCCGCAACAAGATCCTGAGAGCTGCCAGGATTGTGTGAACCTTGGAATTTCAGAGAAAAAGGTTGGTATTTTCCCAAACTATCCCTCAGGCTTACTGAAAATAAATGGAGGAAGGCATTTGCTCTTTTATTTAAGAAAAAAAAAAAAAAGTCCCTCAGTAGGACTTGGTCCTTGACAATTTCTTTGGAAGATTTGCTTCTGTGCTTGGCTTCTGGGATGCCTGTGTCTGTACTCTCCCCGAAACTGCATCTTTAGGGAATTGCTGAATTCCCTCATGGTCAGTTTACTGTTTCAAAGATCTAGTCAATACAATTTGGGGGAATAAAGTTGTCAGTATTTATTCAAAAATTGTCTTCAGTGGCCCAGATTGTTTTCATATGCTCGGTGGTACATATTATATATGCTTAAGGAGAATGGTGTTTGATATAATTGTTCATTTTCCTTCTCTCTAATATGGGAATGTTTCTCTTATTCGTGGGTTATTTCCCTATGAGAAAATGGAGGCCCAAGAGAGTCTGCGAACTTGTAGGTGATAAAACTTAGCAAGGCTTCTACTTGAAGAGATTTATTTATTCTTACCTTTCCTATGAGTTTGCCTTTATATCTGCTCAGTTCTTTCTTGATTTCTGAATTTCTGAAGTGATTTTTTTAACAAGATACATGTGTACCTGTGTTCAACTTTTAACAGGAATGTCATAGCTACTGTGTTTCTGTAGGAACTTGAAATGGTAGCCATCCATGTGCATGCCTGCATGTTCTTCTTTGCTTCTTTAGAGTTTTAAAGCTACATTTTACCATTAAAAAAAATAAATATGGTAAGGGCACTGCGTTGGTGGCTCAGTCTGCCATACTGCTGACCTGGGTTCGATTCCTGGTGCCTGCCCATGCAAAAAATATATATATATGGTATACTTACTAAGAGGTAAAGCTCTGTGATCTGGCATCCTGGGAACTACTGGTTTCTCAAATCTGTGTTTCTGTTGCTCAGGTCGGTTGTCTCTGCCTGATGGGGTGGGGCAGCCCAGGCCTTTGCATCAGGCAGGTGGGGTTCAGCACTAGCACTGAACAGCTATGTGGCCTTGGGGAAGTTACTTCGTCTATTTTTTTAAATTCAGTTTATTATCTATTAAGTGGAAAATGATAGTATTTAAATAGGACAAAACGATTGTGAAGTGCCTGTCATATAATAAGCTCTAATAAAGCACTGATATTTTTCTTCTCCCCTAAGACCTCCACGTGAACAAATGAGAGATGATCTCCACTCTTGCGTTGCCCCTATAGGGCAGGTATCTACATTTTGGAAGGCAGTGGGGTGAAGTGCTAACGGTGTTGGGAGATGGGAGCTGGTCTGACCATATGGCCTTAACCACCTGTGACCTTTCTGAATCTGTGTTTGTATCCTCAGCATGACTGTTGTTGGCCAGAGCTCACAGTGTAACTTCAGAACACAGCAGGGGATTGTATGTGATTGTGGTTGAAAAAGGAATGTATACCATATAAATAGAAAGTGTTAAATTACCTGCTCCAAGTGCTCCCCTCCCCAAATAAACATAATTTTAAGCAACTCAACTATTTAATTCCTTTAATCTATTTGAAGTTGGATAAGTTTCAATATATTTCTATTTGGTGGCTACTAGAAACCCTCATGTCCAGTCTGACAGTTCTAGTTATTTGTATGTGTTCACTTGAAAGAGTAACATCAGCTGATTGGAGGGTTTATGTGCAGGGATGGAGCGTTGCACAGTCATAAACAAGGTAGGCTACTTCCACTGCTTGTCTACCTTTGGGGTTAATCATTTTTAGTTGGCAAAAGACAAACAAGACCCTATTTTCTCAATACTATGATTTCTTTAAAATTAAGAACAGGGCACCTCAGTTTTTACCTGAAAACTAGGAATGCAGCTGTCTTCAAATATTAATTTCCCAATTATTTTTGCGGAGTTGATTTTATATTCAGATAAACAAAACCAGCTGCTGAACTGCTTTTTCAGGTGACTATTTCTAACTCAAGGAGTATAGACATCATCGGTTGGTGGAGCTAGAGGCGTACTTCCCTTCAGCTTATCCCTCAGGTAGCCTCATGTTTAGGTGTGGGGTCTTCTTTTCACATCTGACTTCAGAAGTAATTTGATTGTTTTGTTCAACATGGATGTGTTCAATAGCCATAATAAATTTGTGTCATTGGTAGTCATTCTCGCATCTTACCTTTCACCAACTTTGACTGCCCCCTTTGCCTTGGAAATGGCGTGGTGGGGTAGGTGAGGGAAACTGTTTAATTGATGCCTCTAGGGTTTAGATGTTTCTGATATATCCCTCCAGATAGTTTACAAACTGCCAGTGTGCTACCTTTAATATCAGGCTTTTTGATATTTCAGAAATGTCATAACCATTAATTAAAAGTTTGCCTTTTGCTAATACTAGGCTTTGATTTTCCCCCCAAATCCTACCATGGCACCGTTTTATGAGCTCTAATGCTCTATCGTGTAGATTACAGAACATCTTCATGGAGCTCCTAACAGTGCTCTCTTTCTCTCTCTAGAACTAAATAAAAACCGAAGAAAGCTTTTTGAACCGCCAAATGCACGCACCTCTTTCCTGGAAGGCGGAGCAAGTGGGAGGCTGCCCCGTCAGTATCACTCAGACATGGCTAGTGTCAGTGGCCGCTGGTAGCAGCCCCTTCTAGGCACGTGCCCACCAACTGACTGTGAAGTTGGACACAGGAAACCTGTGATCAGCCTTCACTGCACATTCTCAGCACCCTGGGTGTCTGGTATCAGGACCAAAGCATCTTGTTCGCACCTGTACTTTGTACCAAAACGGAAGAAAAGAGAGAAGATATTCTGATGTCATTGTACAGAACACCAAATGTGGATTACTTTTCTAAAAAATGGCAATTGGACAAAATTTGCAATATGAGGATAGGGCTATTTTTCCTGTTTTTATTTACCTGTATAACATATGCACTGATTTTTTACTTAAAATGAAGGATGAATTGACATCTGAGATGACAGAAATCATAGACGTTATTTTGTTTGCTTGTTTTGTCTTGGTATTTGGGGATTTTTTTTTTTTAAATAATCAAAGAGGAATTTTCTGGTACTGCTTTAAAGTAATTATTGAGGTCTTTCAGCACTTTACACTTTCTGATTTCTTGTCCTGTGGAAATTGTCTCTCTCTCATTTTCATGTCACCTGATGTGTTGGTACAATTCAAATTTAGTCACATTTTTTCTGACTGCATCAAATTTTATTTGAAATGGTACTAGGTGTTAGTTTCTCTGCAGAATATTCTGTGACTTTGGCAATGTGACTCCACTTGGGTCTGGACCAGTTCTGTTTATTCACATCAGCATTCTAGAAACACTTAGCAGTGAACCCAGTTCGCTGTAACAGGTGCAAAGAAAGACCAAATGGACTTCTCAATATTAACCCTTTGCAGTCATCATATTTAGCTGCTGCCTGTATTGCTAAAATGGTTTTAATGGTTGTTTGAAGGCAAAGGGCTATTTTTAGTATACTGCCACTAAAGGACATTTATTTATATCAAACTTTTATTTTTAGATATTATAAGCACACAGTACATAACTGACTAAATTGATATCTACGAGAGATTTATGGTAGAGAATGGACAGCATTTAATAACTGGAGCCCTAGATGTCACTTTATTTAAAAAGACAAATAATCATTTGACAAGACAGCACTTGTTGCCATAATGAGGAGAAATAGATTACAGTCCTTATCATGTACACATTAATTGCGCTCCATATGGTCAGAGGACTTTCCTAAAACCATATCTGTCTGCTCGAAGTAGACTTGTTATTTGTTGAGAACGGAAAGACTTTAAGTCTCTAGATCAATAGCTTGTAAAGATGGATGACTTCTGAAGGGAAGGAGAAAAAAAAGACTTTTCTAAGTGGCTAGACTCATTGTTAACAATCTTATACTGTGAAAGTCCAAGAAATCAGGCTACATTGTTTTCTGGGTCTTTTCAGACATCTTATTGTGGATTTATGAAGGGTTTTCAATCCGTAAAGAAAATCACTAAGTGCCTCTCTTTCCTCAAAGAAATATTATTTCCATATATGTTAATTTGTTGGAAAACTTTCCCATAGGAAATATTGTGAATTACTTGTACTGTAATGACTTATTTATGTAAAGCTTTCAAGACTCTCTACACGGACATAAACCACTCTCGTGTGCTCTCAGCAGAAGGCATTAGATAGGCATACACAACGATTGGGGATTTTGATAAGTGTGGGATAAGAAACACTCTGACGTTTTTCCACGGCTAAGTCTTACCATTAAAGTAAGAACAAGAATTGAGGAGACATTTTGCACGCAGATATAAGTTGTTCACTTTAAAAAATAGTATTGGTTACCTTGAAGGCATAGACAATGGGCCTGTCATGAAATTATCAATCAAAACTGTCAGGGGCTTCCCATTCCCAAACTGAACTAAACTAAACTGTATCTGCCACGTGGAGTAGAGCTGAATCATTCCTTTTTCAAGTACAAAGGAATAATTCTGTGCACATGTACACAGATGATCAGATCATCTCCCTGCCTTACGTGGCTGTAAGAATGTGTCACACTAAACACTCAGTAAAGGTACGAATTCCACGTTTGTTCCTGTTCATCAACTCCCCAGTTCTCTGAATTTTATCTTTTCTTTAAATAGACCTTCCCAAATAAAATATTATCATTTTCCTAGCTCCCTACCATTCGCTTTCAATAGGAGGATGATGGGATGGATATGCAGTATTAAGTCTGTATCGGTTTTATGAACAGTGCTTTGATATTATGCCAAAAGGAAAACTTTCCCAGTTAATCTAGATTAAATAGGGTGTTTAAAAATAAATAAATAAAAACACTGGAAATTACTTTTCTCACTTTCTCTTGATGCAATGAAGGGACTATTACACTACAGTGTACGGTGTTGTCAGTGTTATTTGATGCACAAAATATTTGGATTACTGAATAAATGTTAGTTTTTAATCAGTCTGTGCCTTAATAGTGACCGGTTATCTGTAAATATAGAACAGATACAGATTGTATTTTTGTGTGGATTTTTGTCCTTTTAGTGATTTTTTTAAATGAGAGATGGAATTAAACATTGAAAATGGGAATTTTTTCTAAATGAATCAATTGTTACATGAAAAATAAAATTATATAACTCCTTTGTATTGCGCTTGCTAGAGGAAATGTTTCTTTTTAAAAAATCTTTATACATAAACTCTATGCTTGTCTTTATATTCTAAGAAAACCTTTTTTTTCCTACTATTTTCAGCAGAGTTCAAAGACATTTCTGCAGCAGAATTGAATATGCACTCTCTGTCCTGTTGCTTTGCATTGACAGCCCGCATTTTCAACCAGAAATGAAGGCACTTATTTTAGCCAATGAATCTGGGACCAGCAATCAATCATTGTTTCTCTGACCACCCATAGGTACATACAAAAAAAATTTAAAAAAAGAGGTAACGTAATGGAACAGGTTTTATTCTTTCTTTTATAAAGACTCAAGCGTATGACCACTTTGACAGCCTCTTCCATCATCAAAGAGCCTCCATACATAAGTGATGCTGAGCTTTTTGACCCAGGTTCCCGTTTCAAAGACTAACTGTTATGCATCCCCCTGAGCAGTGCCAGGGCCGTGCACTTAGATTCTAATGGAACTCATTTTTGAAACAGAATTGCTGCATGTTACTAACCTGAGATTTGTCTAAATCACAAAGACAACCCTCTACCTGTTATGGTCCCAGGAATATATCTCCACTTGAATTCTCTATGCTCATATTTCTTAAAAATGGTTCCTGACAGCTTCTTTAGAAAATGAAAATCTTACCTGTGAACCCAGTATTAAATTATCCATCCATTCATTCACACATTTCATTCATTACATAAATACTTAATGAGTACTTAAAAAGTGTCAGGCCCTTTCTAGGCACAGCAATTAATTAAACAGCCTTTGCCCTCATTGAGCTTACATTCTAAATAGCGAAAGGGGGAGCAGATGAGGGTTTGGAGGATGGAACATCATATCCTTTAACCTGGGCCTTCGTGTCTTTTTATCAACTCCAAGGGAACTCTGGGGATCGATCTAGAAACCCCATTTTTTTGACATAACCAGTTGTTGGAAGTACCCATCTCACAGAAACAGGCCTGTGCTTTCAAGTGTAAACTATATGTCTTTCCTTGTCCCTTCCTCCCTCTTTCTAGGTTCCTAGGTTTAACCACATTCTCAAAAGGGGTGCCTGGCCAAAAGTGTTAGGTTCCACTGCATTATAGTTTTAATCTATGATGATAGTGTTTAGAGACCTAGCACTTCTTAGATTTGACTCCAAATAATGTTGCAGTCTTTAGAAATCAAGTTTACCTTGAGGGAACATGTGTTAGATGACTGTTTCTAAGGGAGCTTCACTCCCTTGGATATGTAAAGGGATATATGTTTTTTAATTAGCTCAATTTATTCTACCTTATATACTTATTAAAGTGATTATACATGAATTCAAATATCTTAAAGCACATTTAACCTAATTTTCATACTAAGAATTTATATTTATGCATGTATTGTATACATCCCAGTAGTTGCCAGAGGCCATAATTCTGTTTTCTCCTACATAATTCTGTATTTATAGCCTTTTGGGTACCTTTCAGGTTGTCTGGCTGGGAGGTGAAAAAGTTGAATTTCATAGTTTTACAAACATGGATGACAGTGTTTACATTAGACCTTGGGAAAATTGCTCTGTGCCTCAGAATCCTCATCTGTAAAATGGAAATACTGCCCACCTCCCGGTACTGTTGAAAGGGAAAAGAGAAGGCAAGGTGTACATTCTTCCAGACCTGGCACATAGTAGGCAGTAAATAAATAGCCACTATAATTACCAGCTAGGTTTTCCTCTCAGGCATCTTCATCGTGTTCACCTGCCTTCTGCATCTGAAAGGAGAGCCTCTTTCCTGTGCCAGACACTCACTAGGGGACTTTGAACTCTAGTGTCAGGTGACCCAGCCTCAGCAACTGGCAAAGCCAGAAGTCAGAAAACTCCCCTAGGGTCTAGGTCAGGGCCTCACATTTGGTACAGAAGTCACCCCTTTCTGTGTCCACTTGTGCTTTTATTGGTTATTTTACATCTAGTTCATCAGAGGATTTAAACTGGCTTCTCCATAATGGTGAAGAAGGTAGTAGCTAACTCTAGCAGTCAGATCCCTTGTACCTAATGTCCTGCTCTCAGAGAGTCCTCATTCCAGGTAGCATGTTTTTTTCTCTGAGGGTCTCCTCAGTCCTACCCCCGGTTTAGCTCAGTTTCTCCCCCTTTCATTCCGTTTTGCCCACCACCCCCAGGATTTGATACCAATTTCTTTTGTGTGTTTATAATGACCTTTTCTTTTGGAAGGAGTCATTTGCCAATATTTGTGCCAAGTTGGGTTGTTTTCCACTTTTAAAAGCAAATCGAGTTAGATATTTGACTATTCCTACAGACGTGGCCAGGAAGCTTCAAAAGCACTTCATTAAGGGATTTTACATTTTTGTTGCTTTTTAAAATACTTTGACTCATTCTGAAAGGAGGCAAGTGGAGCTTGAAGTTCCCTTTTCTCAGGGGTTAGGCCATGAATGTGTTTTGGAACAGATTTGGGGAATTGGATTCGGAGTCTGACTTTGGAGGCAGAATTTCAGTGTGGGAACCAAAACCTTTAGGAAAAAATTACAGTAATTGAAATGTTTCAATTTCATAATAGAATGCTTGGAGGGGTTTAGAGGAAAAAAAGAGTAGCTCAGTAATTTGGTGTGTGTGGCCCTTTTTTTCAAGGCTAGAGAAAACAAATGACTCTGAACTCATTGTCTTCGAAGCTTCTTAATTCCTAATAGAGAGGCTGTGGGAATTAGACATTAAAAGACTTTAGCAAAATATCTAGAATACAATATATGTTTATACAAAAATTTTTTTTTTTTGAATGTAAAATATTTTATTATAAATGGCCTTCCCTTGGGCCCGGAGAGGAAGACATTTTTATAGGTTACCTGGACCTACAGATTCACTCTGGGATTATATCCATCAGAAAATAACATTTCTTTTTAAAAGTCTATGATAGAGCTGTCTTCTAAAGGTGTTTATTTTCTGGGTTGGCTCTTAAATATTTACTTAATGCCCTGGCCTAGAGTAATTAGAGGCTATTGGTCATCATTCAGTCATTGAACAAATATTTTTGAATATTTTGGATATTCTGCAGGCTGTCTCCCAGCCCCTGAAGAGATGGAGACACATCCAACACATGCTTGTCTCCCGATTGTTCGCAGTTTTGTAGATTTGTAAGTTTTTGTCATACAAAATTTTCACTGAAGCACAACTGACTGTCCAAACTGATGATGCAATTTGATATAAAGTCACCATGGAATGAAGTTTTCCAGCTGTTTAGGCTTAGTAATGTGAGTGGGTGACATTTCCTTATTTTTTCCCCTCTTTCCCGGAATCTTAAACTGGTGGTATTCACAGTCTGATGAAGTTACTTGATTAAAATTCATCTTATGGGTTGAAAATGTTCTACAATGAGAAGTTATGCTACCTTTTGTTTCACAAATCAGTTAAATTCCATCCTATTACTTTCTCTATATATTTAAAAGTTTCAAGTGCATAAAAGTACCTTAAATATTTCCATTAGAGAAGTGTGACCTCAGTGTGGCTTTAAAGAAAATAGCAGTTTTTCACCTGTCATATAATCTAGCACACCAAAATAATGAGGGGAACTGGCTTTTAAAAAAATTAAATATCAGAGAACATAGAATTGAGTTAGAAAAGATTGTCATAGGAATGATAAGGATAATATTTTCCTCATTTATCTTCATAAGACTAGTATAAATACAAACTTCATGGAATATCCCTGCAATAGCACATATAAATATGAATAAATGGATTCATTACTTTCTGGTCACACTACACTCAAGGCAATGATAAGTTAACAAGGAGAGGAAGCCAGTTAAATAATTTAAAGCCTAGACTTAGGTGTCTGAATTATATGCCCTGGTATTTCTGTATGAAGTCTTGTATTTCTGTCAATTTATTAACAACAATTAAATCTCGGCAATGTGATTATAGATTTTTATTATACCATTGCTGCTCAAATTACATATAGTGAAAAGCCAAATTTTTTTTTCTTTTAATTCTTTGCAGACATGTGTTTTAAAATATATAGTACAAAGGTTGTGGCAGTATAAAATTGCTATAAACAGTTCTAGATGCTTATTCTCACTTTCTGTTTGGTGAACAAGAAACAAACAGTTCTTGGACTCACTCCATTCAACAGGCCACTCTTTGAGAAGTACTGAATTATACTGCTTTCTCAACTTACTATATGTGTGAAATTTTTCATAATAGAAGTTTAACAAACTGTTCACAAATATGTACATGGAATTATCAAGTATCATCCGCGTGTTTTTATCAGCTGCACCAGCATCAAGAGAACCTAGATCTGCTTTCAGTATCTCTTTAAGATACACTAAGTTGCACAGATCTCCTGGAGAAATACTGAAATGGGCCTCCCCTGTGTTCCCAATGTAAATGTAACTTTCATTTGATTTCTGTTCTTTCGCCAGCCCTGAGGCTGCTCCTGCAGCACCCCAGTGTTTAAACTATCACATTCTCCCTCTACTGATTTCTCCGTCTTACTCCATCCAATTTATTTATGCTTTCCCACAATTTAGGGAAGATAATATTTTCAGTCACTTGGAAGAGAATTTATTTTGTGTGACAGTACCTCTAGGATCTGGCATGCTCTAGAAGCAGAAAATATTTCCCTTGATGTCCTCAAGATGGTGGTTTGCAGGGTTCCAAGGCTGAGACCTGGAGGGTTACACAATGATTTTACAAAAGATTGGTGGTGGGTTGCCATTTTCACCCTTGCGAGGCTAATCCAGGCCACTTTGTTCAAAGCCATCCTTTATTATTAAATGTTAGAACGTTACCTCTTTAGGATGCTCTTGGAAATTAATGTTAACATCCTGCTAAATCATTCCAATGCCCAAGGCAGGCGGGGATAGATAACATTCTCAGCAGAAAAAGGAAAACAAACCCCAAGCAACTGTCACTCCAGCCTACAGCCTAGAGAAAGGAGTTGACAGCTTTGTGAAGAGGATGTCCAACCAGTGTGCCTGCTGGAATGGAATGGGGCAGCCATGTGGAGTGACAGTAACAACCCAACTACAAGCTGCTTGGGGATTTGGGCACCAGCTGTTCACACAGAAGGGAAAGGAACCAAGTAAAACACTGTTAAGGAAAGAGGGAAATTGGGGGAACCTGCTACTGCAAGGCCGACCAGCCACAGCACAAAAGAACGAAATCCCTGGTTTGCTTCTGGGGAGCTTGGATGTATTTTGTTTCCAGCACCTCTGGCCATGGAGTAGGAACTGCTTCCATCAAAAAATGACTTCTGAGATGGCAGGCTCCTTATAGCAGCTTCCTTTCCAAGGGCTGCTCAGGCCTTCCAGGATTTCTCCCAGTAAGATGGGTGACAGGGAAGGAGCAAGCAGGAAAACCACTGTCCTCATGATGGGAAGAATAAGGAGATTCCATGCAAGTTTGGAGATGAGCACCACCAGAGCCCTGACACAAAATCGTCCTTTGTAAGTAAATAAATACACAATCACCCAAATTATACAATCCAGCCTGGTTGTGGGGCACATGTGCATTCAGAGCCAGTGCCAAGATCTTGTATGAAGATACTCTCACCCACGGCACTCAGCCCCAGGTCCACCTATGAGTTAGAAATGGTCATTCCTATTTGGTCTTTTGACTTGTAATGCTTTTGGCCAAACGTTTGTTGTTAGTGCTTATTAAATTACAATGAATATATTTTATAGACATACAGATTCCCCAACTCCACCCTACATCACTGGAAACAAATTTCTTAGGAGAGGTCTAGGGAATCTGTATTTTTCCAAAAGCTTCCCCAAAAGTTCTGTTACTTCAGGGCTAGAAGCCTAATCTTTGGAACCATTGAACAAGACCTGTGTTAAATATTTCAGCTTTAGCCTTATTCAATGATTCTAAAATTTAATCTTTTGGATATTATTTAAAAGACTTTAGAAAGACCAAATTGCAACTTGCTTTTGTTTGGCAAATCCACTCAAAGTGTAAATAAATGGACAAATAAGAGTTTTGAATGGGACAATCTTGAAAACACAAAAGCTCCCTCGGACTTTAGGAATATCTATTACCTATACATCAGTTGCAAGCTTATTCAAAGTCAGCTATTCAAACAGAAAACGCTAAGCATTTGAATAGGGCAGGGTTTGAAAAATAGGTTAGCAATTAGGTATTGTACTTGGAAGGAATAAAATTGTATTGTTAGAATTCCTCCTTCAATCTGGCTTCCTGTCCCCCTATTAGCGAAGGGATCTTTGTTGTGCTGGTTTGAATCTGTTATGTACATGTTCTTTTAATTCATTCCTGTGGGGGCAGGCTTACCGTGGGTGGGACCTTTCAGTTAGGTTGTTGGAAATGTGATGTGACCCACTCAATTCAAAGTGGGTCTTAAACCTTTACTGGAGTCCTTTGTGAGAGGAGAGAAGACAGAAAAAAGCCCAGCGAGCTCAGAGAAACACCCAGAGAGAGCTTAGAGAGAAAAGCCTAGAAGTAAGCAAGGACCCACAGAAACGGAAGGAATCAGAACCTGAAAGCAATGAAATCCAGGAGAGAACAGCAGACACAGGCCATGTGCCTTTCTAGCTGACAGAGGAACCCTGGGTGCCAGCAGCCTGTCTTCAGAGAACCGTATTGTCCTATTGATGCCTTGACTGGGGCATTTTCACGGCCTTAGAACTGTAAATTGGTAAACTAATAAATATGCATTGTAAAAGCTAACCCATTTCTAGTATAATGCATTCCGGCAACTTTAGCAAACTGAAACAGCTCCCCTTTAAAATTGAAGTCCACGCCACTGAAGTAGTTGTTGGCATGCTGCATTCTAAACCCCCCAAACCTCTCTGATCCTTAAATTCCTCATAGCAGTGATGATTTACTCTGTGTCAGCCATGTTTTCTCTCCTTACACACCAACCATTTTCTTCCTGACTACAGGGAAATCCTCAGTGTAGCCTCCAGCAGAAAGTGTGTGTTGAACACATGGAGAAGTCAACAGTTGTGTGTTCAGGAGCCCACCCACTTCCAGAGCCTAAAACGTTTCAGCCATTGTGCAGTCATACAGGGCTCCACGCTCAGGAGGGTCGTGTCTTTGGTTTAATGCTCTGCTGGTGTTCTTTTAAAGCCCTTCTTAATTTTTTGAACAAGCCATCCCACGATTTCATTTTGCACCGGGATCCACAAATTACATACTGGTCCTGCTCCTGGGATTCTCCCAGCTGTCTACAAAGGCTCAGAGCACTTGGCTAGTCCAGTTTCCTTCCCATTTCATTGACTGTCACATTAAAGTGTGTAGTCAGATGAAGGGGGAGAGGTGATCTAGAGAATTGACATAGCTCTTCTCACTGGAACAGTGATGCTTCCTGTCCTTTGGCTCATTTCCCCTTCTTGGCAGACAAATAGAGCTCCCTCCAAACTACACTTGAACAACAGACTGTGCTCCAATAAATAACTGCAGAATATAATTTTACTTTTATTAGTTTTGTGGACATTTTAGAAAAGCCAGGATCATAAAAGAATTCTCCCTCTCTGGCCTCCTGCTAAGGCTGGGCCCTGCTGTGTATATGTGAATAAATGCCTGGCTTGAAAAGGCATGTGGCTTGGCCAGTGACTGCCATTCAACTCTTCGTCTCTGTCTGTCTAGTGCTACTTGCCAAGGGAGCCTGGAGGTCCACTCTTCTTCCTCCTTAGTTCACCTTCTTCACTTTTGTGGTCTTTAAGCTAAATGGAACTTCAGGAATAAAATCAGAGGTGGGGATACAGGGGGAAAAGATGTTGAACTCGGACAGAGCAGGTCAGAGAGAGAAGGTAAGTGATTATTTCCTTTTGCCCAAGACGTAGGCAAGAAGGAGGTAGTGTTTTGCCTGTGAAAGGAGGGTGAAAACCATCATGCAGTATTGCTTACTGAACCATATAATTAGCTCATAATTTATCTTCTACGATATCCTGGATTTTGCATGACTTGCATCAGGAAGAAGAAAGTTCAGATGATACAGTCAATGTAACAAGCAGGCAGGAAATTGGGAGGAATATCACCTGGATACACTCTCAGAGTTGCAGAGATCAGAAGTAACTCAAAGGAGAAAGGGTGACATGGATGTTTGGTATTCATCTAGTGCTAAGGGTTCGTGGTAGGCATGGCCTACTGAGGGGTAGTAATCCCATCTGGCCAGGATCCAAAAACGGCTAGCTGGCTGCCAACTCTGAGTCCAGAATAAAAGTAGCCACCATTGATTGAGTGCTTGCATGGTACCATGCAGTGTGCTGAGTACTTTTTTGTGAATCATCTCATTTCTTCAACTTTAGGAGACAACTTATTATCAGCACTCCATAGGTTGCAAGTGATAGTAAGCCTCCTCAAATATGTTTAAAGCAAAAAAGGAAATGCATTGGCTCATGTGACTGAAAAGACCAGGGGATGGTGTTGGGAATGGCTTCAGGCATGCCTAGAGCCAGGTAGTCAGTGTTCTTAGGAATCCTGTTACACTTCAACTCTCACTTTTACCTTTCTGTTGGCTTTTTTTTGCCAATTGGTTCTCCCTGGGGTGGCCTCTAGTAGCTCCAAACTTAGGGAAAGAATGTGCCTTTCACGATACTATAGCAAGTTTCCTGGAGCTGATGCTTATTGACTTGTTTTAGGCCACGTGACCATCCCTGAACCAGTCCCTGACTCTGATTAGCCACACCTGGATTACACGCCCACCCTTGGAGCCTGGTGGTGGAGCCAGCCCAAAGGACCGCTTGGACTGAGTGGAAGAGGAGCTCCTCAAAGGAATAAGGGGAATAGACAACAGCAGGAAAAACAAAGACCATTTTCCATTATAGGAAGGCACTGTTGGCATCCCCTTGGACAGATGGTAAAACTGATGCAGAGAGAGGTTATGTAATTTGCCAAAGGTAGTATAGCCAGTAGGAGATCAGCTGGCATTTAGCTCCTTACTTTAGAAATAGCACACTTGATCACCTGCTGAGCTGCAAACGATCCAAGGCAACCTGATGTGGCTGGTCCATAGTTGTCTGTTCGCTTTTAGAAGGGGATTATAGTCAGAAGATTGGAAAATGACCTGGAAATAGAGCATCTCTATGTTTGTGAGCAGGCTGGAGCGTGGGATTCTGTAGTGCCTCTCCACTCCAGGCCGTGAAGAGAGGTTCTGTTGAGAGCCTCTTGTACAGGTGAGGTTCATGGAGCTGAGTGTACAGCTCTGAAGTGGTAGCACCTCCTCTGGACTCCTCTGGACTGTGCATTGAAACCACTAGGCCTGTAAGTGTCACATAGGGAGTGAGCATGGAAATGAGCCCTCCTGGTTCTTCAGCCCACGGGGGGATTCACAAACTCTGGTTTTTCCAATTGCCATGAAACCTAAAGAAGCCCTGACATGAAAAGCAATGTAACATTTGTGGCTCCAGCATGCTTTGTTTTCAACCAACCAGGAAAAAACTGTCATTACCTATGGAAGTTAGAAGAGAGAATGAGCTAGTTCTCCCCTGCTCCGACTTATACCTTTCCCACCTCTGATTTATCTCTGAACACCTCCCGTGGCATTGCTGCAGCTGTGTTTGAAGGCCCACATTCTGCTGTGCTCCTCCTAGTGAGCTGATGCAATTTGACTTCTCTCCTGGCTAAGTACTGGCGTGAATTTAGCCGCTTACCAGGTTTGCATCAATTTTGGCAAGTTATTTGGCCTCTCTGACACACAAGCTCCTCATCAGTAAAATTTAGTTAACAAATATCTATACCCAGGGTTATTCTGAGGATTAAGTAAAATAATTTGAGTTAAGAATCTCACCCAGTGCCTTTCAATTAAGCTCAAGAAGTGTTAATCCATTTCTCCCCTATGCCCCATTCAGTGATCTCTCTAGAGTGATGCTTCAAACACTGTTGGAAAAAAACAGTTACTGTCTGCACAGAGACGTCATCTTACCTATAGGGTTCCTTGCCTCTTCTGAAGTGAATTTCCCACACCTCCTGCTGTCAGCTCAGTTCCTTACTCTCTGCGGGGAAAGCATGCCATAGGGAACTGTGCGTGTGGGTCGGATGGCTAGGAAAGAGTAGCTATAGGATTTATAGGATTTTGCACATGTTGGATGATTTTGGAGAGGGTTTAAGGAAGAGAGGTTTTGCTGTGGATCGGATGTTGTCGGGAGGCAAGGGTGATTTTAGGATCAGGTTTCCAAGTCTTACCTTCCTGTAAGAAGGGTGAGGCTAAAGCTAGAATTGTTAAGAAGCAGCAGTCACTCACATCAGCCACATTAGAGTGGGATAGTGTTTAGTGTTTTGTGGTTTGGGCAGTGTTCGTGTTTGGTCTGTGCTCGAACATGATTACGGGGTGACCTTGTGTTTGTCTTGACCCATCACGATCACACAATGGCCTTGTCTGATGTTGACCTGCAAAACTGTTCACGTTCAGCAGGAGACACCAACACCTTCCCATGAAGGCCAAGCCAGCTCCCAGATGTCAGGGGCTGCCTTTCTCTTTTTTGTGTTATAGGAGACACCAACGCCTTCCCGTGAAGGCCAAGCCAGCTCCCAGATGTCAGGGGCTGCCTTTCTCTTTTTTGTGTTATTTGTTTTGGTTTGGTTTGGTTCTAGTTATATATTTTATTTAACATACACTTATACAGCACTGACATTTATTATATACCAGGGATTATTCTAAGAGCTTCACAAATAGTAATACATCTACATAATACTCCCTAAGAGATTAGTACTCTTCTTATCCCCATTTTACATATGAGGAAACTGAGGATCAGAGAGGTGAAGTAAATTGCCCAAGGCCACACAGCTTGTGGGGTTCAGCCACAGGCAGTCTGGCTCCTGAGTCAGGGCTCCTAAACTACACGGATGAAGGCAGGATTGTGTTTGTCCTGGAAGGCAGGCCTCAGGGGCCCTCTCAGTGCCCTCCCTCTCCTGCAGGACCCTGAGCTCTACCTGGATGCCCTTTAGCCTAGCTGATCCAGTGGACAGAGGAGAGGAGAGAACTTGAGGGGGCATTTCCTAGTGCTCTCTTCCTGGGAATAACAATTCAGTATCAGTTCTGGAACCTGCTAGGAGAGAAGGTCAGGAATGTACAAAGGAAGAACCAGTGGTGACAGAACCATACAGTGTTCTCATAGTCCACATAATGGGTTCTTTACAGTTCATTTTTGTATTTTGCTCTTCTATGAGCCTTTCTATGCCATCATTGACTGTGGACCCTGGGCATTTAAAAATCTTTACTGAATATCTATGGCATGCACGTGGTGAGTTTGTAACCCAGATGTTACCAGGCCCACCAGTATCCATTCTCTGCTGCACTATGTTGAAAGAATCAGCATCCACATCTGCTTATAGCAAAGGAAATGGCTGGTCACTCTCTATTTAGTGGCTGGCAAGGGAGATAGTGAATCTTGAGGGTATGCCGAGTAACAGTTTTCCACCTATCAGCACTTTGCCTGTGCTGCCAACACCTGAACAAATGGGATGAGATGTTCACATCCCAGGGAGCTCTAAACAATTCCAGATGCTGCTCAAGCAGAGCAACAGAGTGGATGGGAGATTGATTAGGATGAGAATGCGGGCTCAAACCTGTTTTGATATTGGGGTCAGATAGTGGAAAGAGGCAGGGAGACTTCAGATGCGGTCAGTTTATGAAATCAGTGGCATTTGCTTGAGACTTCTAAGGAGTGTAACTGAGACTCTTGTCTAAAGCTATAACCTAAAACCATCGACAGTCTGAGTTGTATCTTGTATTTTAGGCAAAACCCCAAAAGGAAATAGGAAAGATAAATTCCAAGCTGGTTGAGACTTGGGACAACTGCTTTTAGGTGGTCAAATAATAGGTGAACAAAAAGCTGTCGCCCATGTAGTAGTAACTATTCAGAGAGAGTCCTTCCTTATATCCACTTAAATCTCTTATGGTATAGTGAATTCCCTTTCCCTTTGCATGCTTCATCATAGAAGAGAAACACTGTTATCTGTGGGGAAGACTGTGGAACAATCACATAATCCCTGATAGACTCTGCAGTCAGCATTCCTTCAGCCTTCTAGGAACCTCTAGTTTCCCCTACCAGGTCTACGTCCATAGGCGTAGGACCAAGAAGCTTCCCAACCTGTTCCCTCTTCCCCAGTAAGTTGGTTTTGCTCTCAAGTCAAATCAGGTCATTTGGAAAAGAGAGGGGGGAAAAAGTTCTATTTAGATGTAAGTGGTGAGAAATACTTTCAATTCTCAAAGTCGCTGTTGATCTCACCCAGAAATAATGAGTCCAAAGTAACAAAAGTCAGGCATCAGTTATTGTCCTACCTAGAATAGATTCTCAATATGATTCTCCTCAACCTTTGCATGATAACAGATAACCAGGTGCCTACTCTGTTCCATAGAGTTGGTTCTGTGGAAGATTGATGATCATCATTAGGTTAAGTAATGCATATGTAAAGGACATAGCACAATGACTGTCACATCGTCAGGCTATAATCATTATGATCTATTATTGCTTCTCGTTTACACTGACTATTCCTGATATATGCAGGGTAATCTCAGGCAAATGAAGCTGAAACCTGAGGTTATGACTGTGCTCACTAAGTGATTCAGTACCGGTTTGCTTTCTATTCCAGGATGACTGGGGACTTGCAGACCTTTCTGCTACCAAACCATGGTGATCTACATTGCTCTTTTTTAGTTTATGGCACTGGTAATTTACACTTTGATAATCTGAGCTAAAATATGTGAACTCCATCTGGGGCAGAAATTGACAGAGCCTGGGGGAACTCACACTGCACACACCCCAGGGATATATGCAACTTTATTGAGAGCTGGGTGGATTTGCGCCAAGATGTGGGCCAATTCTTAATACAATTATCAGGGCTGTGAGGTTGTCATTGAGTGCCTTTAGGAGGACATGAAGTCCCTGTTACAGCTCTTAGAGGAGCAGAGTGGCCACCCTGAACAAGGTTCTCAGGTCGCTCTAGGAGGACAGGATGGACTTAGCTTTAACTTGCAACATGGAAGCCTCCTGGGCTAGACTGGAGGATATATGGAATAGGTGCCTTTAGGGTTATTAAGTTCCTCATTGAAGCTCTCACCCTGGGGGTAAGTTAGAGCAGAAGGAACATTAGGAATGTGGCATGAAGGCATTTACACAGTTTTTGATGACCACATTAACAATGGTGTAAAATTACAGATAGAGCAGGTGCTAAGTCCCCAGTGTTCAAACTCGTCATCATGGCTCATTTCTTAGCTTGGGTTCACTGGAAAAAAGCTAGAGCAAAACCTTTGGTGTTGGCACTCTGTTAAATCGTGCATTCATAGCAAGGAGAAGTGGGGATAAAGGGTAGAGAGGCCAGGAAAGCAAGAGTGCTCACACTTTTGTGACTAGATGGCTACAGAATCTTGCAGAAGTCTTCCAAGAATCTATAGTGGCCTTCTTCTCTGAACTATTCTTTGGGGGTAAGAGGCAGAGAAAGGGAGAAGAATTCATTCTCTGGCTCCTGTATCCCATTGGTCAAAGTTACACTCCCCTATCTATCAATTCCCACATACTTCTGGCTTGTACATGTAAGGGTATCACATGGGTCCCTTGGCGTCTCACACCTCGGGGACAATAAGCATCTAGGTAGATGGTGCCCAGCAGGGGCATGAGACAAAATGGTCTCATGCCAAGCTCAAGAGAGACAGAAGGGTCAGGACCAGCAGGCATAGCAGGACTTGCCTACTGTAGCAGAATAGGTGGCGGCAGCAGAGGCCTGTTTGCTTGACCACAAGGACAATACACGCAGCTGTCAGCACTGGTCGAGTCAGAGAGCAAAGGTAAGTGCACAGATCTCAAGTGGCACATTTCCCACAGTCTCTTAGCACCCTGGTGGGCACTGAAGTAAAATAAAAACAGGAAAGTTTGCATTTCAATTGCCAGGTAACCAAGGGTCAAGAAAACTTAAATATCAAACAGGTTACCCAACAACTAAAAATACTCTGGGCAGTGGTCGTATTCTCATTGTTCAGAAGAACAGGATAAAGAAATAGATCAAAGCTTTGGACACCTAAAGATACTGCTTTGGAGGCAGCAAAAGAGTCCATAAAAGGATATCATCTTTTGGAAGAAGGATTTGGAACAGCTAAAATATTTTAAATAGCTTAGAGTGAGGAAATTATAATACCATAGTCTTCATTATTCTCCTGTTAATATCGTATTATTTTTTGCAAATAATGTGAGAGAAAAAAGAAAACAAGACGGATAGGAAAAATACCGTGAATGGGTACCTTTTGCGAGGGAGCTAAGATGTCTAGGAAGATCCACATAAAAGATGGGGGGCACTGAGAAGGCAGGGAATGTACTTAATTAGAAGGGGAAATATGTTGGGGTTAGGAAGAAGAAAGAGAATAGGGGAAGCCAGTAGATTCAAGGCAATGTGTACAGATCAGAAAAGACCGCAGAGAAACCAAATAAGAAGGATCTACAGAGTATTTGAACCCCGTAACCGCAAAATGTGGTGAACCTAGAGCTGTGGGGGAGGTTAACAGAATAGGGGTGCTGTACCTCAGACAAGGGGCTCCCCTTCGTGCTGTCATCATTATCATGAGAAAAATGTCCCTGTGCAAAGGCAGTAAATAGTCATAAGAGATGTCAGCACACGTGGGGAAGTCTAGAGATGGATTTCAAGAAAGTGGTTAAGGGGAAGACTATGAGTTGTGCAAACAGGGTTTGTTGGCATGCGTGGTTGATAGAGTTCCTGGGTACATCTCATATCTTGTTTTGACTACTTTTGCAGCAGTCAGGGTAGGTATTAAAAGTGTCATGTAGCTAAAGAACACTAGGGCTCTAACTGAGACTCTACAAATTTCATGCACTTGGTTAACTTTCCTGAAACCCGTTACCTCCAGAGGGTGCCCAGGCTAGAAAAGCCCTGAAACCCAGAGGCCAGCCTCCCCAAGAACAACAGCTAGTTCCATCCCACTATACGATATTATCGACACCTCTTTCCAACATGAAAAAGTTAGAAAGGGCATAGCCCAAAGGTTCTTATAAAGTGGGAGAAGGAGTTATAACAAGAGAAGATAGGATTTAAGAAATGAGTGTGATTGCTGAATCGCTATATTGCTATCTCTTTTAGCCTCCAGTGTTTGGGAGGAGTTAAAGGAAAACCTGGAACTGTGAAATGGTAACCCATACCAAATTATGAAATCTGTTCTGTAAGCTGCTTGTTGGAGTGTACTTTGAAAATTATTCCTCTCTCTCTCCCCCCACCCCCCGCCACTCCTTCCTTCTTTCTTTTCGTTTTTCTTCCTTCCTTCCTTTTTTTCTTTCTTTGCATATATGTTATATTTCACAATAAAAAATGTTTAACAGGATGTCCTATAGTTGCATGCCCGTATTGCTCTGGGTGCTACTTGGCAGCGTTGCTGTCGGGAGGAGTCATTGGAAAGAAGCGATGAACGTGATCTCTGCTGTGGTGAAGGTGATGGGAATTTCGGCAGCTGATGGGAAGCTTTTCCCCTGCTCTTTATTCTCTCAGGGAGATGGGTGGGACCCACGCTGGAACCCACCCAGAAGGGAGAGTGGGAGCAGAGCTGAAGAGCAGCGGGAAACAGTCTAAATGTGAAATCCAGTGCTTTTTTTTTTTTGGATGCATGGTCTGGGAATCGAATCTGGATCTCTGGCATGGAAGGCAGGCATTCTAACCACTAAACTGCCCGTGCACCCCAAGTGCTTCTTTTTTTATTAAAGAGTTGATGCATCAAATGAAATGAGAAGGAAAGACTGACAATAAAAACTGAGATGATATAATCTTAAAAAATAATTAAAAAAAAAAAAGTTGGTACATGCTTATTATCAGCCCCTCCTCCCTTTTCCGAAGAAAGTTCCTCTGATAAAATTGAGTTTGGGTTCATGTTTGAACCAACAGGTAAACCGAGGCACCTTATTCCCTCCCCCATGACACTAGAGGTCCGGGTAGGCGGAGCCGTCACTGAGCTCACTGCCCCAGTGCCTCCTGGGTCCTCTCTGAGCAGAAGCAGGAAGAGAAGGGGCCCCCACCCCACCCACCTCGGATTCCAGACTCGGAGCTCATATAGCCGCAACCCTTCCTCTTAGAGAGGAGCCCCAGGGAGGGGTGGATATAATGCAGGAAACATCCAGCATCACTCCTCCCTCCATAGCACCCGCCCTAGAACTAGGAGGTGGCAGACAGGGGTCTCCCCACCTCCGCACTCCGCGCCACTTCAGATCAAGGCGCTGTGGTCATAGTTTTCAAGGTCCTTCAGGCTGTTTCCAGCTGCACCTTCCAAGACTCACCCTGCCCTGCAGCCTAATGAAACCGCGGGCCTTGAGCCCCTGGGTCCTATCCTTCCTGAGGCCTGGGTGACCTTCCCGCCACTCTGGGCTGAATTCGGCACCTCCTCCATGCAGTTGCTTTGAATACCAGGACAGAAGGATCTTCTCTCTCCTCCGATTTCCTGTAGCCTTGTGTACCTCCCTCTAAGTGGATCAAATACTGCCTAGCAATATTAGGACAGACTCTAGCTTCCGTTCTTCTTTCTATCTGCTCACTCACTAGGATGATGCTTAAGAATAGTAAGATGAGTTGTGTTCCTATACTTGATGGAAAACAAGGAGATGGCTACAGACAGGGAAGGGAAAGTGCCCAGCACTTCTTTCTCCTCTGCTTGCTGCTTAACATATGTCATTTCATTCCTGGTCATGGTGAAGTGGAAGGGTGGGAGACATGAGATCCAATTAATTTTTTTTTTTCCAAATGTAGAATCTGTTCTTGAAATGGGCAAAAAGCGTGCACTGTTGAAGTGTGGTGCCATTTCACAGCATGACCCATCTGCTGTAATTGCTCTCTGCACAGTATTTTTGCTGATATTTGGTCTGATGTGTGTGTCAAAGACCAAGCAATGAAACCAGTGAGAATTAGTGAAGATAGCCTCAAACTAAAAGGGGAAAGTGGCATTCAGAACAAAAATGCAACGTAAGTGGGAACAATTGGGGAACTAGTTGGCAGTTGATCATTTGGGAGTGTTTTGGGAGTTAGAGCTGCTAAATAGCACATTACCAATGAGAACTTTCAATGGCCTGAGAAGGGGTTGGGACTGGAAACTGAGAAGCCTATGTTCTCTTCATACTCAAGTCTTCACTAGCAATTAACTTCTGTCCTCAATTCTTTTATTGATGAAATGGTTCTGAGATGCCACAAACCAGCTTTCTCCCAGAGTAGGGAGCACACCATCCACACTCCTCTGTTCTGGTTCATGTCCTGAAAACAATGGCTTTTAATTCTGTCCGAGCAGCAGCTCACCCAGGGCTGACACAATTGCATCTATCCGTTCCAAAATCATTTCATAAGCGGTTACTATGTGCCAGGCTCTGCAGTACGTTCCGAGAATGGCACAATGAACAAGATAGACCTTCAGAGGCCAAATAGCATAATCATTCAGAGCATTTGACATGGTTCCAGTCAAGTCCGCTTTAGGTGCAAGAACTTGGGAAAGCTGCTTTCCATTCTCTAAGCCTGTTGCCTCATAGGTAAAAATGATGTGATAATAGAACCCAACCCAAAGGTTCATTGTGAGGATTAAATAACCTAAAGGTGTGCAGAGCTCGCAGCAAAATGCCTGGCTCATAAGAAGCACTTGCCAACTATGAGTAGTAATGAGGGTGATGATGATAATGGTTTGGCGAACTCAGAGAGCAGAGCAGCTGGGAGTGGGAGGGGCCTGCAGTCCATTCCAAATCAATCACATGAGGGCTTTACAAAAATTCTTGTTTCCTATTCTTCCTAAAAACATAAAACTGTTTGCAGGATCCTTTTCTTGGTTTGATGGTTTAGAAATCACAAACATTTTTGATCTTGGCTGGTCCTTGCAGCTGGTCTGTTCATTGTTCCTGAGTTCCAGGATTTAGGGCTTCGGTGGGTGAGCCTCCAGCCTCTGCTCTGGGGACGCAGGGACTCTGAGTAGCCTTGCCTGTGATACCTGATCCCTTCCCATCCTGGGAAGGGTGTTTCAGGCTGAAGAAGAGGGCAGGGGAAGCTCATGAGATTACCTTGTTTTCAGCTTCCACCTTCCCTCAAGTGCCATTTCTGAATTTGGAAGTCATTCAGTAGTGCAAGACTCAGGGCTCAAACCTAAATATGCTCACTCTCACTGTGGTAATCTCTCCATTGTGGCATCTGTCACTGAGCTTGTTGCATAGTGAATGCTGGAAAAGGAGTAAGTTTGGTAATCTTGAATCTGTATATCTCTTTCGACAGGTTCTCTTTTGTTGATGCAGTTTTGTCATCAGTTGCTTCCAGATTCTTTGCCGTCCAAGATGGTATGGGCCTGCCCTGCATTCTAGAAGATCAGCCTGTCTCCTTCTCTGTACTGACAAAGCACCTGTGCTTTGCTTTTTATGGAGCAACAGTGTGCTAGGGTAAAGTGGCCCCTCCACCATCCCTAATGTATTACACTCAATTGGTCTAAAGTTCATGACAATAATACCAATGGTTTGGCTTAGTTGTGGCTAATGAAATATAAAGATATAATACTGAAGACTCTGGGAAAGAATTTCCTCTCTGAACAAAAAGAAAAGAGGCTTGTAATCAAATTCTTTCTTATACCCCAAATAAAGGAAAGGCAAGCAGAGGATGAGATGCTGTGCAGCTCTCTTGTGACCATGTGACAGAATCCAGAAGAATTGGAAAAAGTCAATGAACTGTTGGATTTCTTAGTCCTGGATCTTTCTGTGTTAGGCTTCTGTTTATATGAAATAATAAAGCTCCTAAACCATTCAAAGAATTCCACTTACAATCAGACACATTCTTACTTATAGCCAAATACATCCTAGCTGATTTAGAGAGCTTCCTGGAAGAGATGAGAACTAGGCTTTGAAAGATAGTAAGACTTAGGTATGCAGCAGGGAGGTGGAGACCTTCTGTGGGAGGAAAAGCAAAGGCAAGCAATGGGAATTAGTCTGGCCCATGGGGCTGATGGTGAAGAGACTCGCCAGGCTACTGTGAAGGATGTGACCTGGAATAATTGTGCCTTGCTGTGAACTCATTGCACCTACGCTGTGGGGTTTGTATATGTATTTATATAGATTTGCAGAAGTTTATTTGCATGCAGGTTTTGGGCTACAGAAGGAGAAATAAAGTTTGGCTCAGGTGCCTGAGATATGAGAAGACAGCATAGGCTCTTCTTGGCTATTATCTCCTGGCCGAAGACTCAGGAACCATCACTGGTTATTCTTTGATGTCCAGGTAACTAAATGTGACAGAATTGTCCATGAGTGACGCTATGAGGATTGCATTCCCCAGTTCCAGGTGCACCAGCATAGGCTCGCTGGGTCCCAGTCAGCATTCTCCTGGGGTGCTTGGGCAGCAGTGCAGGGTGGGCTGTTGCTCCCAGGGGGGTTCTCTTGGAGAACAAGGGGCAGGAGCAGAGAGGGAAAGCTTCCATGAACTGCACATGAACTCATTTAAGCCCCTGGGATGTTAAGAGATGATAGCCTGAGACTTTGAGGGGACCGAATCCCTGATTTTGGCGAAGACCCAGTCCTATGAAATGGGAGTTGTTACAGTGGATGTGGTTCCATCGGAATCCCCAGGCGAGTGACCTAGAGCAGTTCCTCAATCTCAGCACTGTGGACACTTTGCGTTGGCCAATTCTTTGTAGTGGGAGCTTCCAGTGAGAACCACTGGCATAGAGAAATATGGGCGCTGTGTGTCATGGGTGTGTGTGTGTGTTTAATCACATATATTTCAGTCATTCAGATTTATATATGGAGTCATTTAGATTTCTAAATTTTCACCTTGTGAAAGCGTCAGTGAACATTTTCCGAGGTAAAATTCCTGGGTGTGGAGTTGTTTGATTAAAGAATAGCAAACTTTAAAGATCTGTATCTTTATCTATATCTATATCATCTATATCTATATCTATATCTATATCTATATCTATATCTATACCCTTGAGAAAAATTTTGCCAGTTTAGAAACCTCTCTTATCTGACACTTCTTTTCAATCTTTACAGATTTGGGGACCTTGGTTTGTTCAATAAATACTTGTAGTTAATTAAGTGTTAGTTTGGGTGTCTCCATCCCTTTCTTCCATATACGGACCTTCACAACAATCTCTACGTGGGCTGGGTCTGGAGAAGAGATTTCTTATATGGAGATAAATATGCAAGTCTACAGACCAGTGCTCCCCAGAGTTTGCTCCCAGAACCAGCAGCATCCACGTCATTTGGAAACTTGCTAGAAATGCAAATGTTCAGGCCCCACCCCCCACACCTGCAGGGGTGTGTTTGGTGAGTCCTGCAGGTTGCTTTCTGAAAACGAAAACTTGAGAACAAGTGCAATAGGCAATTAAAGAGAGGGAAACACTGGTTTTGTCAGCATGGAAGTGGCTGTTTCCTCTCCACTCTCTCTGGGATGGCATTTCCGAGGGAGTTTGCCTGCCTGCGCTTCGTTCATAGGCAGTTGGGGGCCTGTACCATCTGAGCATGTATAATGCCATCTGACTTCATCTGGTGCCCTGGTTGGTCTCTGAGGGGACTTTCTCCCAATCCCACTCCTTACACTAAGGCCCAGCCCTGCCTGTGCAACTGCCCAGGGCCTAGGAGCCAACAGCTGGGACATTCAAATGAAGAGTGATACTTGCATGTTCAACCTCATTTGCTAGATTGTTCATTAGATGGCTAATGCCCTATCTTGGCCGGATACGGAGCCACTCTGAATGAGGTGGCCATCTGTTCAGGGCTGGAGTCTTGTGATATAATCAGAGACCACGGAGCTCCAGGAGGCCCCCTGGGGCTGAACTGCATGAGTGGCTGTGAGCAGGGTAGAGGAGAAGATGGGGTGTGTACATGCCATCAAAGGATGAACAGGCATCTCCTTCACGGGACCACCCCCGGGGCACCCATTTGCCTTCCCAAAGTGTAGGAGACACAAAGTCGGGGGTCAAATTGAAATGGAGCAGCTGCAGTTGGCAGAGATTTTGGTGCTTGAATTCACACCTGGTTCCCCTCATCTCCTGTGGGTCAGATATGAGTTTCTGTGCTAACAGCTCCTGATGTCTGTAATCACTGGGGGCATGCAGAATGTGTGTGTGCCGGTGCACATGTGCACAGTGGTTCCCTAATTAGACTGCAGGCATCTCTTAAAGGCAGGGGCTGTTCCTCTCACCAAGTGCTTATAACGGTGAATTTTAAATGGTGCTGACTGCACTTGAAATGCTCATGCACTAAGGTGCCAGATTGTCAGGATTCCTAGAGAACATCTGGTGGTCCTGCCCATAAGACACACACTGCTGGAAATTTAATTACATACAGGGATTGAACAACTTAATGCCAAACAGCTCATCAACACTTTTCACTTGGGGCAATTCCAGGTACTGCTTTGCAATGGAGACTTTCTAAAATGGTGATGTGTGTCATCATTCTCTCTGACCTCCCCTTCCCAGGTCTAAGGCAGTTTATCTGGTGTCCAAATTCTGAGATTCAGCAACTCAAAGGAATGGGGTTAAATTCTGAACACAAGCCAGGAAACTCTTCTCCCCTCTGGCTGTAAGGCCACAACTGGCAAAACTAATCTCATCTGGTTTATTCAGATCAGCCTGCCAGTAAAGCAGCTGTTAGAAGACAGTGGGTGCTGGGGTTACAGCAGGAGAGCTGAAATGGGTGTGAAAATAAAATGCTCACACTCAGAACACGTGTGTCTGACCATCTGCCCCCCCCCCCCCCATGGCAGTGCCTGCCTAGCACGGCATGATGTGGAAGGTGATGGAGTGAGGAGGAGTCCCAAGCATTCTTGCTGACTCGAGCATGAGTGTGAGGTGACCAACCATCCTGGTTTTAGTACAGAGACTCCCGCATCCCTGGAATCCCCTCCGTCCTCTGCAAACCAGGGTGATTAATCACGCTACATGACTTAGGGAAGTCTTGACTCACACTCCCTGTTCCCACAGCAGCCCACCCTTCAGAGATGGCCGAGTGCTTAGTGAGACACATTTTAGGCAGCCCTGCAAGACAAGGGGGCCAAGCCCGCCATTTAGACTGAACTTTTCTTCCCACTTTGAAGTGCCTGCTCAGCATCTGTCTATTTTAAACATCCTTCGCATTGTTCAAACTTACTGCAGGGAAACAGGAGGCAGGGGAGTCCCACAGCAGGGACAGCTGCTCATGTTAGAAGCAGAGCCCACCTCAACACTGGAGGCCGCATGTCTCCAGAACTTTTGAGGCTTCTTCGGGCACCCTTTAATCCCGGAGTTTCCGCAGGAACCGTTGGGCTGAGTGAAGTGTCCTAGTGGGGGGGCATCCAAATTATGATACCACAAGAAGTTTGGGTCATCCCGGTTCAGGGGCTTGGTCTGCACCCCTCTCACCTTTTAAATTCTTGTCAGGCACGCTGCCCTTTAGCGGTTTATCTGTGCCATTTTGGATTTTGTGACATTCTCTCTCTCTAGAAAGTCTAAAGATCTGAAAAGTACTTAGTTCAGGGTATTTGAAATTAAAGATAATAGAATGTCTGGAAGGCCTGACTTCTAGAATCAGATACCTGGGTTTGAACCCTGGCTCTTCATCTTCATATGTGTGACCCTTGGCAAGTTACTTAAACTCTCTGGCCTCAGTTTTCTTTACCTGAAAAATGGCCATAAAATTAGGGTCTTCCTCTTAAGGTTGCCATGAGAATGAAATGAATTATACATATAAAGTGCCCTGAGAGTTCCTGGCATAGAGTAACGGTTATGAAAGCATTTGCTATAGCAATTATTACTATTATCATTGCAAGTAGAAAGAATTCAACAGATGTAGCTTCAAAAGATACCTGTACCACTTGTTAACTGTGCGGTCTTGGGCTATTTACTCAACCTCTCTGGGACTCAATTTTCTCATCTGTAAAATCATACCTCATAGACTTGTTATAAGAACTAAATGAGATAATCTAGGTAACATTTCCAGCCTAATGCCTGGTACATGCAACCTGCTTGACAGGTGTTGATCCTTTCTTATCCATATATATGTGAATGTAGATCTGATGCCAGAGTTATTTGAGATAATTATATACAGGGCACTAATTGGACTTGCAAACCTGGCCGTTGAACTGTCATTGCTCCCCATTAGGGTGCAGCATGTGCAACCGTTATGCTTATTAAAATTGACATCTGTGGTCTCTGGTATTTCAATGCCAAGGGATGCCCTAGAAAAGTTTGTCTGAACCCAGTAGCCCCTGAGCAGATCCAGCCTTACTTTGTAATAATGCATGTTTCATGAGAGTCATGAAATTGTTTACCAGCTCTCAGAGGATTTGGTTACAACTTGAAGATTCCTTCCCAGCCATAATGAATGCTTCTGCCTGTTGGAACCAGCTCAGTGCCAGGCAGTCTCTGGAGGAGAACAGCGAGGCGGAGCACTGCGGCCTTTCTCTAGCTGCTGCTTATCACTGCATGCCTGGGCCTCCATCCCTCCCGGCACCTTCTTGGAAGACATGGCCCTGTGCTTCCCCTGTTTTTTCACCTAATACCTTCTCTGACTTGCACAGACTCCATGCAAAGACCCCACACATAGACTTCTGCTCCACAGCATCAGGTTGCCCATTGCTTGTCTTGCTCTAATTGGGGGTGGGGTTGGGGGGAAACTTGTCTTCAGGCTTGATATTTCATTTTCTGATTGGCTAAGAAATGAGACCCTTCCTGACCCTCTACTGTAGTTCCAAGGAAAAGCCAGAGCTGACCCAAGACACCCCTGAAATAGGAGTGAGCCCCATGCCAGTCACCACATGAGAAAGGCCATTAGCATCTTAAACTCACATACCTAATCACATTTTTTTCACTAGCTTCCATTTTTATCAGATACACCGAAGATGGAGGCTGGACAATTGTTCTCAGCCACATTCCTGGGTCTTTAATAGTGCAGATCTCAAGTGGGTAGGATCCTTTGCCTGTTTTTCTTACCTTTACACTTCACACTTCTGGTTACCTATATTAGCTCTCCTCCAGAGACTGCCTGGCACTGAGCTGGTTCCAACAGGCAGAAGCATTCATTATGGCTGGTAAGGAATCTTCAGGTTGTAACCAAATCCTCTGAGAGTTGGTATACAATTTCATGACTCTACAAAAACATACATTATTATGAAGTAAGGCTGGATCTGCTCAGGGGCTACAAATCACCACAGATGGTGACTTTAATAATTGGCTTAAAACAATAGACATTTATAGTTCCAGTTCCGGAGGGCAAAAGTGCAAAGTCCACACACCAGCCAAGGAAGGCCTAGCCAGAGGAGGCAAGGAAGGGCCCTCTAGCAGGACCACTCGGAAAAGCTCTGCGGGAGAGCCCTTCCTTGCCTCCTCTGGCTAGGCCTTCCTTGGCTGGTATGTGCTGGACTCTGATATCTGCCTCCATATGCATGTGGACTTCTCTGCTCTCCTGTGTCTCTCCTCTGTGCATCTTAAAAGGACATTTGTCACCAATTTTAGGGCCCACCAGAACATCCAGGATGATCTCATCTCGAGGGCCCTATCTTAATTACATCTCCAAAGACCTTTTTCCAAATAAATTTGCATTCACAAGTTTCGGGGCTTAGAACATACACATTTTAAGGAGACACCGTTCAACCCACGCAATTGCCTGATATTAACTTAAAGCTGAACACGAAGGTGGTTTTTTTGGGTATGTAATTGAGATTACACATTCTTACCCCATTCTTTGAATGAACACTTATTAGTCACCTACAATATGCCACCTGCTCGCACCGTGCACTGTGAGGGCAGGTCAGAGAGAAGCCGTGCGTGCATGTGGTACTCACATGAGGGTGAGAGGGACAGAGAAGTGCATCAGTGATGAGACCCGTGTTGCAAATCTAGGACAGAGGCGTACCCAGGAGAGGACATCAAATCCTACTGCGGGACATAGAACAGGAAGGGACACACTCACCCTCAGCTGACTCGGGGACAGTAGTTGCAGACACACAGAAGAGGCATGAGGGAAGGTCCGAGGAGCAGCGTGTGGTAAGCCACAGAAATGGGCACCATCAGGCTCATTCAGTGCCCACAAGAATTGTGCCAGGAATGCTTGTGTGGGAGGGTGGTTATGGAAGGACCCTAGGAGGGGGGCAGGGCGCAGACCTTGGAAGTTACTGTGTAAGTTCTGTGTTTGAATCTGAAGAGTTATGGGGAGGCCGGTAGTGGATTTAGCAGGGGATTGTGTAACACGGAGACTTTTCCTTTGGAAAGATGCTGGGTGCCGTGATGATGTTGAGCCAGATGCCTGGAGACTGGAGGTCTGTGAAAAGCCTGTTGCAGGGCTCCAGGCATCACTCCTAGGGCCTCGAACTGCTTAGTGTGGAGGCATTTTCGGGTTACCTGTATGCCATGTGTAAGGGAGAAGGCCTAATTCATGGCTGTTGGACCTGCCTCTCCTTCAGCACCTCCTGTCCCTTCTGATGTTGCCTCTGTGCCTCACCCATGCTCCCTCTGTGCATTAGGGGCTTTGGAACTTTCCAGCGAAGGAACACAAAGCACTCAGTTTTGTATGGTATAATGAAAACCAGAAACTGTTCTTCAGGAAACTGTGACTCACTGTTTAGGGTAGTTTGGCTTCACCCTATATTCAGGCGTAGCCTATAATTTTAGTTTTTGTTTTATTTTCCCCAGCAGTCCCTCATGACACTGGGGTTTCAGTGTCTGTAGGGGACCCTGGGTCTCTGAGCTCTGGAAGACATACCATTTCCACACTGCCCCCCGCCCTTAGCTTTGGCCCTTCTTAGGGAGGACATCATCATGGGATGAGGGCAGGGAATTTTATAAGAGGAGAGAGTTATGCTCAGAGAGTTCAAGCCCATGAGTGTGGTGGGGAAGTGGCTGGGCAGTCAGGGAAGAGCGTGAGAGTTCTGGGTGCCAGGAAAATATAGGAAGAGAGAATGTGGGAACTTATAAGAGAAATAAGGCAACTCCCCATACAAACTTGGCCTTCCTCAGGACTTTTGTGTGGGGTTCTGATTATGTGGCTAGTTAAGTTATTTTGATCAACAGAAAATGAGGACACAGGGTCTCTTGGGAGACAAGAAGGCTTTAGCAAAAGTAATGCTTGTGATGGAACTGCAAAAGGTCTCCCTCCCATAATACCACCTCTTTTTCCTAGAGAAGCACCATATTTTCTGGAAACATTGATTATTCCTGGAAAAACAAGAGCCCTCCCTGTTCTTCTAGCCTGATCCAGATTGGGTCTCAGTTTCAGAGCTACAAATCAGAATGGATGCTGTGGGGTGTCCCATGGAGCGTCCCAGTCCCCTGGAGTTTCAACTTCACCCAGAGCCATTTAATTCCAGCTTCTTGCCAAGGCTTCACTGGCTGTTTGTGATTATAACCAACAATTATCTGGGTCTGAGAACCTCATATAACCTCACCAGCAATTAATAGTTGAGATGGACTTTGAGTTCAGTGTTAGAATTCCATGCAAGGGCCAAATGAAGAAAATGTTGCATCACCCCTTACAGTTCATGTTGCAAGAGAGTCCAAAACAGAAACAACAGGCTGGTTATGGTTAATTAACAGCATTTTGGTACATGGTCTACTCAAATGCAAAACAAAATACAAATTTATTCCATTATACTAAGAAATAAAATAAATCATAATGTAATTGTTAGCAGAACATGTCAAGAGAAAATAATTTAAAGGGTTTTTTTTTTCATTTAGTCAGAGCAACTCTTTCTCCATCTGTACTTCAAAACCATGCAAACAATACCTATGTTTATCCTTTTAAGCAGTATATGGAGGAAACAGTAGATTAAAAGTTATTTTCCTCTTGAAGAATAATCCAATCAAAAGGGTGTGTCACAGGAATTGGGATAAGTAAAAAAATACTATAAATGGAAGGTGGTATGATTATACAGGAAGCAAAAAAAAAAAAAAAGAAATGAGATGGTTAAGGAAGTAACTAGCATGTTTCTGAAAGGGATTTTCAGAGGATATTTTAAAAAATGGAATCATCCAATCTAAGAGCATAGTTACAGCTGACATTTCAGTACCTCCAGAATCTGTTCTACTTTGTTTTTGCTTCTGTCAGAGTCTGTCCTTGAGGTTGAATAAAAATTCCAGTCCCCTCTCCTAATAATCTGGTTATTCCTTGAAAAAGGAATCAGGAGGCTAGCTGAACATTAAGAATTGAGTGTGACCTCCAAAAGGAGATGAGTCAGGAAATAAAATGGGGAACACTTGAATCATGACAGAAAAATCTCGACCGGGGAAATGTAAGCAAGCCCTTTCTCAGACATTAAAAACAGCAGGAAAAAAAAATTCAACCAATGGTGCTACATAAGGAGGTACTCACATGGAAAAAGAATGAAATGTGACCCCACCATAGGGCAAACAAAGAGAAAAACAAACAAACAAAAAACCCAGTAGGCCCTTATCTTCTGCCAGTGAAATACTTTTCCAAATGTGGTCTGATGGATCCGCGAAGCTGAATTCTCACCGGATGCTTTCTCTTTCCTTCTCCTGCATCCAGAACTGTCTCTTGGGCATAAATGATGTTCTTCCGAGGCTGCTGACCCTGGGTGACTGCAGAGACTGGAGGGTGGCACAGCTGGGGCCGAGGGGCGCTGAGTGTGATGGGGCTGTCTCCGGGCCCACGCCTCACACACACACACACACACACCCGCCCCACCCCCCCCCACCCCCCGTGGGGAAGCCTCCTCGAGAGCTGTGCCTGGTTAGAGGGGATGACTTTCCCAGGGAAGGATTCTTCTTCAATCAAAAGCAAGCTATCACAGCATTCCCGCTGCAAGAAATTTCTTTTATCAGCTGAAACATCTCTGGCTAATTTAAAAGAACAGAGTGATTGTTATGCCGGCATTGAGAGTATTTTAGAAGGAAATTTGGGAGATTATGTTTATGACTTTAGGAGCGGTGGGGAAAGATTTATAAAACAAGATAAAAAGCACAGACTATGCAATAGAAGACTGCTATATTTGACTACATTAAAATGTAATAAAAATCTACATGTCAAAAGACACAAGAGGCAAAATAAACCATCAACCATGGGAAAGCATTTGCAGAATTTATACCTGATGGGATTTAAATCTAGAATATACAAAGAGCTTCTATCCGTCAGTAAGAAACATAATACTTCCCCTGCTCTCCTCCTGGCCTTTGAGGCTGGTCATAGATTTTACTCCCTCATGTGTTCTAAACCCCACACTACATTGTAATTATTTTTGTTTAAAAAGCCAACGGTCTTTGGGTGGGTGTCGGTGGCTCAGTGGCAGAATTCTCACCTGCCATGCCGGAGACCCGGGTCCGCTTCCTGGAGCCTGCCCCTATGCCAAAAAGAAAAAAAGCCAATGGTCTTTTAGAGCTGCAAATAATAAGAAAAGGTCATATTCATTTATACACATGGTCTGTTACCCGCTCTGTGGCTCCGCATTTCTTGTATCTGGTATTTTCCTTCTGTCCAAAGGACTTCTTTGAATATTTCTTTTGGTATGGGTTTGCTAGTGAAAAATTCTCTCAGCTTTTGAATGTTTCAATAAATCTTTATTTACCTTTGTTAGGTAAAGTGTGTTTTCTTCTCAAGATGCTTTTAAGATATTCTATTTATTTATGAGTTTAAGAAATTTAATTGTGTACCTTGTTATAGTTTTACTCATGTTTCTTGTGGTTGGGGTTAATTGAGTATCTTGGATTGGGAGGTTTATAATTTATCAAATTTGGAACATTCTCAGTCATTATTTCTGCAAGTATGTTTTGCTTTGCTCTTCTTTTTTCTCCTCTCACTCAGGGCCTCCCATTATACATGTAGTAGGTTGCTTGATATTGTTGCACAGCTCATTGATGATCAGTTCTTTTTTTTTTTCTTTTTCTTTTCTTTTTTTTAAATGAGTCTTTTTCTCTGTGTTTTTCATTTGGGCTAGTTTCTATTGTTATATCTTCAAGTTCACTAATAATTTTATCCTCAGTGTCTAGTCTGCGCTTAATCCCTCAAGTGAATTTGTCATCTCATACATTGTAGTTGTTACCTCCAAAATTTCAATTGGATTTTTTTATATTTTCCATGCTTCTACCTAATAAGTTTCAGAATGAGTTAAAACTTCTATGAGGATGGAAAGCACCAAAATGAAGCACATTGGAAGAGAGTATGTTTGTAGTTTTATCCCCTAAACTGATTCGTCAGTACATTGAAATCTGATTGTGACCAGAGCAGCAGCTCCTTTTAAAACCCAGCTCTGTGGTGCTTCTATGGAAATCATTTCAGGAAGCTCAGATTTTAGTCTTTCTGCAGCAATGATATTGTAATCCACATAAAATCCTAAATTAATTGTTTATGCTATCCTGTATCTTGTACTAAACGAGCTATTATAGATTCAAGTCTCTGTAATTAAAATCTGACCCATGTAAAATATCATTCAAAAAGGAAGGAATGGATAATTGAAGGGTGTGTAAATTCAAGTAGGTAGGATGGAGGTAAAATCTTTCAGGTAAAAGAAGCAAAGAACTAGAAACTTCTCATCTAGATTTAAACATGCTCAAGTCTCTCCCATCTTAAAAGAAAGGCCCACTTCTCCCTCAAACCTCTTACTCTTGGCTTCTTCCCAGTAACATTCCATTAAAAGTGTTGGACAATTTCAGTCTTCATATGACTTGACCTCAAAGTATCTTAATTATTATCACTTGAAAGATTCATTTCCCTGGGCTTCTATGATACTCCTCT
The DNA here is from genome assembly GCF_023851605.1 of Tamandua tetradactyla. Taxonomy (NCBI): domain Eukaryota; kingdom Metazoa; phylum Chordata; class Mammalia; order Pilosa; family Myrmecophagidae; genus Tamandua; species Tamandua tetradactyla. The sequence continues at coordinate 38,515,809 of NC_135339.1, read as the reverse complement.
CTGCTGGTTTCCCCCTTTCTGTCTGGCCTTCATTCTCAGCCTCCAGTGCAGGCTCCCTTCTTGTATCTGTTGGGGTTCCTAAAGCCTGGAACAATGTTGGGGTTCCTAAAGCCTGGCCCTAGGTCCCCTTCTCACTCTACTCTATCTCCCTAAGCAATCTCAGCCATGCACACGGCCTCAACTATATATTCATGTTTAAATGAATTTCAGAGTTCTCCTTCTTACCATAACTTCTCATATTAGCTCCAAAGACAGATAAACAATCACTCACCTAATATCACCACTTCAGTAAAGGCCCCTCAAACTCAACGTGTCAAAAATTGAAAACACTTTCAATTTCCTTTCATACCGTGGATTCCCAGCCACCCAGCTCTGCAGGCTAGGTCCCAATTTTACAGATGGAGGACAGTGATACTTACAGAAATCAAGTAACTTGACAAAGTCACATCACTGAAGGATTTAATGAAGACAATAGAGCTTGATATTTTCCACTTTGTTGGTTATATATATCATGAATGCCTGGAATTTGGTCTTGTTCAGAACTGATCATCACTCTCTAACAGTATAATTATTGGGGCAATGATGAGAAAAGTTGTTCAAATGCTGACTTCCATGTATGAATCTGATGGGAATTAAAATATTCAAGTAAGTGAAGGCAATTAAGAGGCATACACACATGCCTCTGAAAGGAGCATCCTCAGGATGGTTTAATTTGAGGAAATTATTAATAAACTAGAAATGGTACAGGAAAAGATGAGAAGATAGGCAATAAATAAATAGTTTTTAGGACACTTTATAAATACGGAAGTGAAGTAGTTTTCTGTATTGAGTCGACAGATAGTTTCCTGTCATGAATGTTTGCTTAATCAGGTCAGTAAAAAATTAACATGTGTTCCCTACTGAGATTAGATTTTCCAAGGAAGACAATTAAAGAAAATTTAAAATTACAAAGAACAATTAAACAATTTAAATTTCATTGCTCACAATTGACAACAATTAATATTTTATCATATTCGGGGTTTTTTTCCTTAAGAAATTAAACAAGATAGATAAAAGTAAATCCTGATGTATATATCACTATTCTTATGATTTTACAGACAACAGAATCCACTCTATCAAAGTTAAGCAGAAAGGAATTCTTTTTTAATGGGAATAGGGAATCTCCAGGAGGGTACGCAACCAGGCTTGGGACGGACACAGCCAGGAGCTGTGACCCACCATGCATGGAGTTCCTGTAGCAGAAGAATCCCTGCACTTGCCATCCTGGAACACTGGAGGTTGGAGGCTAAAACTCTGCCTCAGTGTCTCAGATGCATCACATGCTTTTGCCATCATTCTGACCGGGAGGTCTGAGTTCTGTAGACAGAACCACCATCTCATCATGGTCACTTCCCTATGCAACTGCACACGGAAGCCTCTGCTCAGCAGAAATTAGGCCACGTGAGGAATCCCAGCTGCAAGAAACACTGTGGCTCTTTTTCCGCTGCCAGACAGGCTAGAAAGGGATGTCATGAGCATGCAGCAGCCAATCTACAGTTTCTTCAGCCCCTTTGACCCACCACCCCGAACCCTTTCCCCTGTCACGCTTTAGTGTCCTCCCCACCCCAACCCACAGTAGTCACCAACGTACACGTTTATCTGTAAGCAACACGCATTTTACATTTATATATATTGTATTATATTTGCCATTTTGAGGGAGATACACTGATGGACATTTAAAAAAATTTTTTTTAAGTACCAAAGAACACCAAACAAATGCAAACATTCCTAACTTTTGATCATTCCATTCTACATATATAATCAGTAATTCACAATATCATCACATAGTTGCATATTCACCATCATGATCATTTCTTGGAACATTTGCATCTATTCAGAAAAAGAAATAAAAAGAAAACAGAAAAAAATTCATACATACCATACCCCCCACCCCTTCCCCTCATCGATTACCAGCATTTCAATCTAAATTCATCTTAGCATTTGTTCCCCCTGTTATTCATCTTTTTTCCATATATTTTACTCATCTGTTGACAAGGTAGATAAAAGGAGCATCAGACACAAGGTTTTCACAATCACACAGTCACATTGTGAATGCTCTATCATTATACAATCAACTGATGGATATTTTGACAGATATTTTGTTTCCTGTTTTTCGAAAACAGTGATAAAGTCTGGTAAAAATAATATCCTTATGCATATATATTTCTTTTGACTTATTATTTTTATGATTTGTTATAACTTTTCTAATCAAAGGTTCATTAATATGTATTTCACTACTTTCTCATAATAATTTTATGCTTTTATCTGGTTATATTATATATATTTGGAATTTGGGATTTTTTTTCCAAAATATAATACTATAACAAAATACATAAGAATTATGCTGAATTACACCATAGGTATGTTCGTATTACTTGGATTTGGAGTGTATTTAAAGAGCTCACATTTGTCTCAGGACCATCATAAGTAAATTGTTAGATAGTAGATGTTTGAAAATGCTAATTAAGAGAATTTTGAAAGAAAGGAGATATTCAGCTTTGACTTTCACAAAAGACAAATAAAGTAAAAGTAATTTAGCCCAGTTAATATTAGTAATTAAAAATATTTATCAAGGTAATATCACTATGGTGCATTACAAGACGATCTCATATAAACATGTTCCATTTCAGTCATTTGGTAAATAATAAACCTGTGATTTCCATTAGGAATTATGGAAAGGGGAACGCTTTTTAGTAAAATGATATTTTTGGAATCTTGTTTAAAACATACCTGAGTACACACATCTACCTCAAATATTCAGAAACTTCTATTGAAACAACAGAAATGAATTAATTGAAAATACATGTGATAATGTACGAGTGTTGGAATACAAAAAGCAGCAGAAACCAGAAAATTGCAATGAAATCCTGGAAAATACAGAGTAGATGGAATTAGACTAATGGAAAAAAAAAAAAAAAGGATCGGGGATGCCACAGTTTTCCCAAAACAGAGGCATTACCACTCCTTCCCTAGGGAGTACCTAGAACGCTCCATGCTCAAAATCAGTAAAGTGCCAGATGATTATTTAAAGATCCTCGTTCTGAGTGGCAAGGCCAGCAGCTATCCTCCTAGCAGCAGCCTCCAAGATAAAGCTTTATTATTAACTTATGAAGCAGACACTTAAAGCTTGAAGGTTATTCTCTTAAAAATTGGTTAATCAGAGGAGCCCAAGATGGCCGACTTTGAGGATCGGGTGTCAGACGAGGAGAAGGCTTCTGATTCCTTTCGATTGAATTCCACAATTTAGAAAGTATATCTCCAGTAAAGTCTTGTCTATATGAATGTGTTAGAATTCATGAACAATAAGTAACCTTTACATGGGATTTTTGGCCTGTTTGACTTTCCCAGCTAAGGCACAATTAAAAATTGATTTTAAAAATCAACATATTTGACTTCCGGAGAAGATGGCAGCTTAGTAAGACGCGCGGGTCTTAGTTCCTCCTCCAGAAAAGCAACTAAAGAAACAGAAACAATACAAAACAACTCCCAGAGCCACGACAGAGACCAAAAAGACAGCGTACCCCATTCTGGAATGGCTGAACGGGCAGGGAGAATCCGCTGCGGTGAGATACCCGAGGGGCGCGCATTTTCCCGGCCGGGGCGGCTGGCGACTGGGGTCCCCTCCACGCACGTGGCTCCCCGGTCTGACTGGGAACGTTGGATAGTGGGGCCCTCCCGCCACGCTTGGCATCTTGGCCAGCTGGGCAATTTGGACCAGCACTCCCACAAGCCGTGGCGGCCGGCGACCCCCCCCCTCCACGCGCAGTTTCCCGGGCCAACTGCGAGATTCGGATTGGCAAGTTAAAGGAGCCACAGCATCTTTTACTAGTGGGCCCCGCAGACAGACGAGCGCCACAAGCGCCACCTACTGGGCAGCAAAAGAAAAACAGAGCCCAGAGATTTCACAGAAAAACCTTTCAACCAGCCAGGTCCCACACCCAGGGAAATCTGATCAAATGCCCAGACACCAGCAGAAAATAATGGATGATGCTCGGAAAATTGAAGATATGGCCCAGTCAAAGGAACAAACCAATAGTTCAAATGAGATACAGGAGCTGAGACAACTAATGCTGAATATACGAACAGAAATGGAAAAACTCTTCAAAAACCAAATCAATAAATTGAGGGAGGACATGAAGAAGACATGGGCTGAACAAAAAGAAGAAATAGAAAATCTGAAAAAACAAATCACAGAACTTATGGGAGTGAAGGACAAAGAAGAAAAAATGGAAAAAACAATGGATACCTACAATGGTAGATCTAAAGAGACAGAAGCTACAATTAGTGAACTGGAGGATAGAACATCTGAATTCCAAAAAGAAACAGAAACTATAGGGAAAAGAATGGAAAAAGTTGAGCAGGGGATCAGGGAACTGAATGACAATATGAAGCGCACAAATATACGTGTTGTGGGTGTCCCAGAAGGAGAAGAGAAGGGAAAAGGAGGAGAAAAACTAATGGAAGAAATTATCACTGAAAATTTCCCAACTTTTATGAAAGACCTAAATTTACAGATCCAAGAAGTGCAGCGCACCCCAACGAGAATAGACCCAAATAGGCGTTCTCCAAGACACTTACTAGTTAGAATGTCAGAGGTCAAAGAGAAAGAGAGGATCTTGAAAGCAGCAAGAGAAAAACAATCCGTCACATACAAGGGAAACCCAATAAGACTATGTGTAGATTTCTCAGCAGAAACCATGGAAGCTAGAAGACAGTGGGATGATCTATTTAAACCACTAAAAGAGAAAAACTGCCAACCAAGACTTCTATATCCAGCAAAATTGTCCTTCAAAAATGAAGGAGAAATTAAAACATTTATAGACAAAAAGTCACTGAGAGAATTTGTGACCAAGAGACCAGCTCTGCAAGAAATACTAAAGGGAGCACTAGAGTCAGATACGAAAAGACAGAAGAGAGAGGTATGGAGTAAAGTGTAGAAAGAAGGAAAATCAGATATGATATATATATAATACAAAAGCCAAAATGGTAGAGGAAAATATTATCCAAACAGTAATAACACTAAAAGTTAATGGACTGAATTTCCCAATCAAAAGACATAGAATGGCAGAATGGATTATGACCCAGCAATACCACTGTTAGGTATCTACTCAAAGGACTTAAGGGCAAAGACACAGACGGACATTTGCACACCAGTGTTTATAGCAGCATTATCTACAATTGCAAAGAGATGGAAACAGCCAAAATGTCCATCAACAGACGAGTGGCTAAACAAACTGTGGCGTATACCTACGATGGAATATTATGCAGCTTTAAGACAGACTAAACTTATGAAGCATGTAATAACATGGATGGACCTAGAGAACATTATGCTGAGTGAGTCCAGCCAAAAACTAAAGGATAAATACTGTATGGTCCCACTGATGTGAACCGACATTCGAGAATCAGCTTGGAATATATCATTGGTAACAGAGACCAGCAGGAGTTAGAAACAGGGTAAGATAATGGGTAATTGGAGCTGAAGGGATACAGACTGTACAACAGGACTAGATACAGAAACTCAAAAATGGACAGCACAATAATACCTAAGTGTAATGTAACTATGTTGGAACACTGAATGAAGCTGCACCTGAAATATGGTTTTTTGTTTTTTTGTTTGTTTGTATCTTTTGTTTTTGTTTTTTTCTTTTTCCTTTTTATATATATATTATTAGTATTATTATTTTAATTCTCTTCTCTATATTAACATTCTATATCTTTTTCTGCTGTTTTGCTAGTTCTTTTCGTAAATCGATGCAAATGTACTACGAAATGATGATCATACATCTATGTGATCATACTAAGAATTACTGAGTGCATGTGTAGAATGGAATGATTTCTAAATGTTGTGTTAATTTCTTTTCTTTTTTTGATTAATAAAAAAATTTAAAAAAAATCAACATTAAAAAAAAAATTGGTTAATCAGTTTGAGGAGAATTTCCAGAGTCAACTGTATGGCCTGAAAGAAAACTGAAGCAAAAATTGAGGTAATACAGGGCTTAAATATCAGAAGTTCTGTTTTTTTTTTTTTTAATTCAATTATTTCAAGAGGCAAGTTATTTGAATTTTTCTGCCACAGAGAGAAGTGTTCCTTGCCTTGGCAGGGGTTCCCAGCCTGCTTGTCTTTTCCGTTCCAGTTGCTATGCCCTGCCATTTACTTAAAGCTTACAGTGTGTCCATCATTCATACTACAAATATGTCTTGAGTGTTTTCTCTATGTCCTGCCCTCATGGTGCTTACATTTCAGAGAGGAGAGACAGGCAACCAAGCAAACCAGGATATAAACCCAAAATTCAAATTCTCAAGCTGCTAAGAAGGAAATAACGAGGACTTTGTGTGAGGTCGTAAGGAGGCTGCTTCAGACAGGAAGCCAGCAAAGGCCTTTTCGAGGTGACGTAGGTACCAGGAAAAGCAACCAGGTGTGAGAGAAGGCGGCTGGTGTTACCAGACTAAGATGGTGGATTCTTTAGCCAGTGCGCTCAAATGACCAGTTCCTGAGACACCAGGATTTCAAAAAGTTTATTGCTAATTGTGAAGCAGGAGAGCAGATGGCCTATTAGCCTAAAAATCTGTCTCCCGGAACGGCAGTAATTCTGATAGTTTTATAGCATTAAAAGATGGGCAGGTTTCAGGATAGTGAGCACAATGGCTCTAGATGATATAATTAAAGTGATTAATTATTGAGCATGCACAGATTGATTATGTTTAGTCACAGAACGTATGTAAGAAAATGGTGTCCTCACTATGAGGATGGGTGTGATTTTTAGTGCTATAATGAGGCACAGGTGACTTGTAGGTGAAATCTAAGCTACCGCGCATGTCAGGTGGGCCGATCCAGTCTTGGTTATCAAGATAACTTTGAACTTGGGGTGGGTTAGTTCTGGGCTGACCCAAGACCCTTCATTAATAAACATTAGGGGCTGTCTTTCATGATCACAAGACTCTAAAGTCGAAAAACTGGATAACTGGCTACAAGTGAAGGTCAGTCACTAGGTTTTTGCAATAACAGGGACAAAAGATAAAGGTGATACAATCATTATCAGAAATTGAGGCAGCTGGATTACAATTTAAAGATTTCAGATATTCCCCTCTGTCTACTCTAATATACCAGAAAGGAAAAAGGAATATCTATCTAATGATCAGTAATCAAAATTAAATCCTAACTTCTCAGTTGCACTCTGGGGAGTTGGGGGGCAGCCCTCCTATTTCCAGGGTGTGTTGATGTAATTGGGCCAGACAATGGAGGGAAAACCACTGTCCTTTCTGTCCCCATTTGTCTTTCCCTTTTGGGAAACTCTGACTTTACAGAAAGCCAATTCAGGTACCTGTTGTATCCTATCTAGTTCTAATCATAAAGTTAACCGACAAACAAAGATCCCACAACAACTGGAGAAAACTAACAACAACAAAAAATAACTATGATGGGCAAAGACTGATCTCAGAGTTAACAGAAGCGCAAAAGACAAAGCTATGATAAAACAGAAAATAAATATAAACTTCGACCATGAAAAAAATCTATGTAATTGACAAAAATGAGGCTAGAGAGATGGATGTGGTTAACATGAATATGTGCTAAATATCTCATTTTTCTTAGTGGGAAGTTGACAAAGTGCCAAATAAACATTGATAATAAAGCCAGAGAAATATAAATATATTACTTAAATCTATAATAACAAAGCCCAGAAAAACAAAAAACCTGGAACTATTTAAAGCGTCTACTCAGGGGACATAGATTTGGAAGTGGTAAAAAAGGGAAGTTTTAATTTTAGACTCTTGGCAGTGGTTTTAATTTTTTTCAACTACATCCAATATTACTCTAACTAAGAAGTAAACCTAGTTTAAGTTTTTTAAAAGTGACTTTCACTGTAGGAATCACACATAGCTTAACACCTACCAATATTTAATTTTTTAATAAGAAATGATACCCATTGAGGCTAGGGTAGTCAGGAAATTCAAAATCTCATTCTTGATCACTAACTCTTCCCCCAAAGGTTTCACATGTATAGCACATGCACACCAAAAGCCAAGCAGGCAGACAGAGGCAAAGTAATGCTTTAGTCCCAGTTCAGGGCTTATGAGACAAATCATTGCTGAAAAATGTGACAGTAATTATCTGGTCTGGGACATGTCTGATAGACACTTTCCTCCTAAACTTATTAGGCTTAAAAAGACTATGAGGCAGGCTCGTCTACTTTCCCCCCAACAATGTCAGAGTCAGTTTATACATGCTGCTGGGAGAGGAGTCCAATCCAAAGCCCATATTCCTTCACCAGAAAATCTTAAGCCTCAGAGACAGACCAGAAGAGAGTAAAATGTCCCATCATGCCAAACTGCTATAGGGAAGGGTAGACTATCCAGAGACTGATCTGCCTGCACCTCTCCACTGAGAAGCATCCCTGAGCCTGAGAGTGATGGGCAAGGAAGAGCTCACCCACATGTGCTCAGCCTTCAAGCAAAAGGTTCTCAACCTGGCTGTATGTTGGAATCACCTGGGGAGATTTAAAACTCTAAGGCCTGGGTTGCAGCCTCAGAAATGCTGATTAATGCTGATTAATTGCTCACAGGTGCACCCTGGACAATTTAAATTGCCAGGAGTTTTTAAATGCCCCCAGGTGGTGCATGGATGAGTAATTCTGAAACTGCTTTATATGTATACTGGAATCATACATATAAGTAAGTGGGTGATGGAAGTCAGTTTCTCACTGTCAGAGAAGGAAGTGACAGGGGAAGGCTGGAATGAAGTTTGTGGTACTGGATGAGCATTAAAGACATCACATCTTGGCTTCTAATTACTATGCACCAATGAAAGGAACCAGGGCTCCTTGGAGAAATGGCTTCTGGAGCATCTTGATGATCCCGGACCATCTTGTAGTACCAGAAAGTAAGGCAGTGCCTGGAGAAATAAAGGGAATGCAAATGGGGTGCAGTGTGGTGAGGGAGCCAACAAAGGGACATAGGAGCCAACAAAAAGAACTTTCATTAGCCAAAGCTGGAACAGTTTGTACAATAAAATAAATAACATAGTATTGGATTATAATCCAAAGTATAAAATGAATATAATAAATCTATACTTATATAAATAGATGACTGAACAAATAAAATGGGGGGAAAGATAACTTTTAGAGAGAAATTTCAAGCAACTTATGTAAATAGCCTTCTTGCAGGAGGCGGAGCTAGACTTAGTGATTTGCTTCCAAAGAATAGAGGAAAGAAAGGGAAAAATAGTACCTTTGCAGGAAGCAACCTGGAATACACTACTTTGATCAAGCGATGAAGGTTATTACCTGTGATGTCAGGTGGCTGTCAGGGAGCCCTGAAATGATGTGATGAGTGTATTACTGCAAAAACCCATTTTCATGTTTTGCCATCACATCACAGCCCTCTTCAGCTGCTCCCGTGAGATAAGGTACACTAAGCCCCCCTCAGCCCAGAGGCCCTTGTTCTGTTTCACAGGGGAGCCAAATTCAGATACCCACCCGCCCGTCGCATGCCTAATGCTCACCTGCTGATGCCCCACCCTGAGCTCCGATAAAGGCTGCAGCGCGCCGTGTCCCGGCTTCTCTCACGTCTGCAGTTGCCCTGCATCCGGGAAGCTCCCTGTGAGGTGTTTGTGTACTGCTCTGGAAATCGTGAGTACCCAATAGATTTATCTTATTTTCAGTTTCTTTCCTTTCTTTATGTCCGTACTGACTTTGTACTGACTTTACCATTCCTGAGTAATTGAAATCTTCAGCCCTAGAAAACAATGAGAAATCCACTTCCTCTCTGTGGGAGTCTGAAACCTAGAACCCCACCGTGAGAAAAACATCAGCCAAACAAAATTGAGGGACGTTCTACAAAATACCTGACTGGTTCTCCTCAAAGTTGTCAAGGTGGTGAAAAACAAAGAAAGACTGAGAAACTATCACAGAGCAGAAAAGATTGGGAGATATACCTTAATGCAACGTGGTGCCCTGAATTGGATCCTGAAACAAATAAAGGCAGTAATAGGTGAATTCTTAATGAAGCCTGAATTGTAGTCAATAGTAATTTACCAATGTTGGTTTCTTCGTTTGACAAATACACTACAATGATGTAAGATGGTAGCACACAGGCAAACCGAAACTAGGGCAAAGGGTATTCAGGAACCCTCTGTATTGTCTCTGCAACTTTCCTGAAAATTAAAATTATTCCCAAATAAAAAAATTGATCTAAATAACAGCAAAACAAGCAAATAAACAAAGCACTGGCTAGTAAAGGCCAGGACAGAGACAAATGGTTTAATTTTTAAAAAGCTCTGATAATGTGTGCTTAAAACAAAGCAAAAACAAACCCAAGTAAATCTACTTCCAACTAAATTTGAGGACCACTGTTTTAATCCCTGGAACCCCCAGAATTTTCATCCCTGGAATATGTGAGCAAATCATCCTCCCCTTTTGTATTAGCCAGGGTTCTCTAGAGAAACAGAATCAACAGGGAACACTCGCAAATATAAAATTTGTAAAAGTGTCTCACGTGACCACGGGAATACAGAGTCCAAAATCCACAGGGCAGGCTGTGAAGCCAACGATTCCAATGGAGGGTCTGGATGAACTCCACAGGAGAGGCTCAGCAGCCGAAGCAGGAATAGAGCCTGTCTCTTCTGAATCCTCCTTAAAAGGCTTTCAGTGATTAGATTAAACATCACTCATTGCAGAAGATATGCCCCTTGGTTGATTACAAATGGAATCAGCTGTAGATGCAGCTGATGTGATCATGATTTAATTCTATGAAATGTCCTCATTGCAACAGACAGGCCAGCAGTTGCCCAACCAGACAAACAAGTACCACCGCTTGGCCAAGTTGACACATGAACCTGACCATGACACCTTTTAAAGTAGAGAGAGGAGGAGACTTGGAAGTGAAGACAAGGTCCTTGAGCTCTACCAGAAGCCAGGAATCTGTATCAGGATTGTGGAGAAACTTTTAGGATTGTAGGTATTGAATTTTTCTTGTTTTTTTTACTAAATAGGGTCTTTAGACATATTTAGGAAAATCAGAAGGACTCAGGATTAAATCAGCACTGACTTATAGTGACATTTAGTGTTGATAGTTAGGAGGTGCCCATTTCAGCAATTTAAGAAGATTCCAGATGAACCAAGGCCAGGGTCATGTCATACATGTCCACTTCATCATTATTATGTTTCCTTGTCATGGCACATAGTAGGCATTCAATGCGTAGTTGTTGAATAAATGAATAAATAACTGAATATCTATCAGTGACTAGTATATATATTTAATTTCTAAGAAAGAAAATTGTCTTCATCCTGAATCACGACATTACTTGTGAGATAAAATGGCAACACACACTTTAAATTTTGAAAAGATATATAGTTCTGGCGTAAGTTAAAGGAAACAATGCCACGTTTATACTACTTCAACTAATCTTTGTAATTATATGCTGTATCATGGAAGAAAGAGGAAATGCTCTTAAGTTGAGAAACTTATTTAATTTAGCTTCTGGAGGTGCAGAGGTATTTTCAGAAAGCACAAACAGCTTTCTTTACATATCAGTTAACACTACACTCGAGAAGTCTTGCCAGCTGCTAGGAAATGTGGTAGTACACTTTCAACCTTTATCCCTGTGCCAAACTCTTATTTACAGATGACCTTATGGTTTATGTTTTCTGGGGGAGAAACAAGACTGAAAATTTATCAGCAAGAGGAAAGAAGAGGAGGAGGTAGGGTGATTAAGAATGAGTGACAAGCTGCAAAACAGGAAGAAACAGATGATTCCAAAGAAGAATTAAGAGTCAGCCTTTCCTTCCATGTTGGGGAAATTGGTCCTGGCCAGCTCTTAAGTGGTCTAGAAAGGACAACGAACAAAGAAGCTGCCTTGAGAAAACCTGTTCTAGGATCTCTCCAAGGAAAATATTTCAGAAAAGTTAAACAAGCAAAGAGATATCATGATTTTTCATTCCCCCTGGGGCTTTTCATTTTTACTATTTTGAGCTGAGAAAGAGGATTGAGACAAGGTAGGCTCACAGCTAATAGAAGTGCTCATAGGCTGCCCACTACCCAAATGCCTGGGCATAGGACATATATGGGCAGCTGGGGTGACAGGATTACGTCTCCCATGTTGAACCACCTTTGCATACTGGGATAAAACCTACTTGATCATGGTGTGCAATTCTTTTAATGTGCCGTTGAATACAGTTTGCATGTATTTAGTTGAGGATTTTTGCATTTATATTCATTAGAGAAATTGGTCTGTAATTTTCTTTTCTTGTAGTATATCTGGCTTTTGTATTAGAATGATACTGGCCTCAAAGAATACGCTAGGTAGTGTTCCCTCCTTTTCAAGTTTTTGGATGAGTTTGAGCAGGCTTAGTATTAATTCTTGGAATGACTGGTAGAATACACCACTGAAGCCATCTGGTCCAGGGCTTTTCTTTGTTGGGAAGTTTTTGATGACTGATTCAATCTATTTACTTGTTGCTGGTCTGTTGAGGTCTTGTATTTCTTCTCGAGTCATTGCAGGCTGTATGTGTGTTTCTAGGAATTTGTTTCATCTAAGTTGTTGAATTTGTTGGCATACACTTGTTTGCAGTTTTCTCTTATGATCCTTTTTATTTCTGTGGGTTAGTAGTAATGTCTGCCCTCTCATTTCTGGCTTTATTTGCAATTTTATTGATCTCAAAAAACCAACATTTCGTGTTAATTCTATTGTTTTTTTCCTCAAAATCATTAATTTCTGCTCTAATTTTTCTTTCCTCAGCACTGCCTTCACTGCATCCCATGAGTTTTGATATATTGTATTCTCACTTTCATTATCTCAAGATATTTGCTGACTTTCCTTGCAGTTTCTTCTTTGACCCACTGATTGAGAGTCCTCTTTAACTTCTGTGTATCTGTGAATTTTCCAGTCTCTGTGGGTTATTGATTTCTAGCTTCATTCCATTATTATCAGAGAAAGTGCTTTGTATAAATTAAATCTTTTGAAATATATTGAGACTTGTTTTCTGACCCACAATGTGGTCTACCCTGGAGATTGATCCATACTCACTCAAGGAGAATGTATATCCTGCTGTTTGAGTGTGCAGTGTTCTGTGTATACTGTGAAATGTATTTTCATTTGTCATACTGAAGTTCTCTTTTTCCTTATTGATCCTCTGTCTAGATGCTCTATCTATTGATGAAAGTGGTGCATAGAAGTTTCCAACCATTATTGTGGAGATGTCTATTACTCTCTTCAGGTTTGAGAGTGTTTACCTCATGTATTTTAGGGCACCATGATTAGGTGTAAACATATTTATGATTGTTACTTCTTGGTGGATTGTGCGTTTTGTTAATATATAATGGCCTCTTTGTGTCTCATGACAGTTTTGCAATTAAAGTCCATTCTGTCTGATATTAGTGTAGCTACCTCTGCTCTTTTTTTGGTTACTGCTTGCATGGAATATCTTTTTCCAATCTTTCACTTTCAACCTATTTGTGTCTTTGGGTCTAAGACAGTGTATATTTGGATCAGACTTTTTTTTAAATCCATTCTAGCAATCTGTTTTTATGGGGGAGTTTAATCCATTAACATTCAGTGTTAAAACTGTAAACTTCTTACATCAACCATTTTATTCTTTTGTTTTTCTGTCATATCTTTTCTTCTTTGCCTCTCTGTTTATGCTTTCTGATAATCTTCTCTTCTACACTCTCCTCCAAGCCTCTCTCTGCTGCTTCTATTTCAACCTGCAGAACTCCCCTTTAGAATTTCTTGTTAGGGCAGGTCTCTTGGTGATCAATTCTCAATTTCTGTTTAACTGTGAATATTTTAAACTCTCTCTTGAATTTTTGAGGGACATTTTGCCAGATAAAGAATTCTTGGCTGGCAGTTTTCTCTTTCAGCACCTTAAATATATGCTACCACTCCCCTCTTGCCTCCATAATGTCTGTTGAGAAATTTGCCCAGCCTTATTGCATATCCCTTGTATATGTCAAATTGCTTTCAGGATTCTCTCCTTATCTTTGGCATTTGACATTCTGATTAGCATGTGTCTCAGAGTAGGTCGATTAGGATTTATTCCATTTGTAGTATGGTGTGCTTCTTGGACATATATTTGTGTCTTTTATAAGAGTTGGGAAATTTTAACCATTATTTCCTCACATATTCTTTTTGTCCCTTTTTCATTCTCTTCTCCTTCTGGGACACATATGACACATGTTTGTGTGTTTTGTGTTGTCATTCAAATCCCTGAATCCATCCTCAATATTTCCTCTTCTTTTTTCTACCTGTTCTTTGGTCTGTATGATTTTGATTGTTCTGTCTTCTAGCTTGCTGATTCTCTCTTCTGCCTGTTCAAATCTGCTTATGTTAATCTCCTCTGTTGTGTCTTTCATTCCCATAACTTCTGTTATGCTTCTTTTCATACTTTAATTTCTTCTTTATGCTCACAGTATCATCTTAATATCCTTTAGCTTTTGAGCCATATTTTCCTTCCTCTTGTTGAATTGATCTGAAAGATTTGTTTGACCATCTTTGATTAGTTGTTCTAAATTCTGTGTCTCCTCTGAAGTTTTGATTTTTTCCTTTGACTGGGTCATATCTTCTTGTTCCTTAGTCTGACTGTAATTCTTTGCTTATGTCTAGGCATCTGATTATCTTTGAGTTTTCTCTGCAGGTTCAGTTTCTTCCTCTTGCCTGAGTTTTATTGTTGATTGATTTTTTTGTGTTAAGGTTCTACTTTGACTCTTGGTTCAACTTATTCTAGACCATTAGAAGACTCCATGTTTAACTCATCAGATTGTTTCAGCTCTTTATCATCTGATTCTTGCCATGGATATATGGTACAATTTTTAAGATTAAGTTTTACCCCCAGGAGAAAACTTCCTTTCCTCTGTTCCTTCTCCAGAAATGATGATCTCTTCTGTTTCATTTTTATTTGACTCTATAGTTTTGTATTCCTCTTTTCATTACCTCTAGCTGCTTTTGCCTGGAGGACAAATTCTGGTAGGACAGTCATCCCAGAGAGACTTTCCCAAGTCAGAATTTTCCAGCCAAAACAGGGTTAGGAACCCACAAGTGGAGGCATGGACCAGTTCCAAAGTTCTCTGTGGAGGAGACCAAGAAAGGCACCAATTGCCTTTTTGCAGGCTCCCCAAATCTTTGCTTTCCTGTCCTGCCCAGTAGTTGGTGCTCTTCAGTATACTGTTCCCCATAGTCCTGAGAAGGTTTTGTGCCTTTGTTTCCACCAGCTCTGCCGCTGTTGAGGGTGGGGTTGAAACAAGGTTGCCAGCTGATTTTGTTGGGGTACTGGGGCAGGGGGGATAGGGGGATATTGAAACAATAGCTACCCTCAGATATGGAACCCAGTGACATGAATTTGCTAATTAAAAGCCAGGTTCAGTGCTTGGCTGTGTTGCCTCCGTGGCCCACCCCCACCCAGTCTTTGGAAGAGTCACCCTTCAGCAGACTGTTCCCAGCAGCCCTAAGAGAGTTCTGTGCATTTAATTCGTCTCTGTCAGGGGCAGAAAAACAGAGGCTGCCAGCTGATTTTTTTCTTTGGTGAGTGGAAACAATAGCTGTCCTCAGATCCAGGACCCAGCTATCTGAGTTGAGTAACCAAAAGTTGTGAGCACTGTTTAGCTGTACCCTCTGACCCTGGCCTCATCTTGGCAAAGAGAACTTTTATCTCCTTTTCTGACAGCAGTGGCCAGCAAGGCCTGGTTCTAAGGTGCTCTGATATAACAGTGGGTGATGGGCACCAGTCACCACCAGTATGGAGAGTGCTTTACTCACAGTTCTTCTCTACAGTTTATTGGACTCTTTTTCTGTTCTTCCCTAGACACTGTACAGTGTTCTTCTGGGCTCCAGAGAAAAGTTGTTTCAGATACTTCCTGGCTGCTCACTACCTGCCTTGGAGGATGGACTGAGTCCTCGAGCTCCCTACTCCACCAACTTTCTCAGAACATACCCAAGGGGTGTTTTTAGTAACCTCAAACTGGGCGTGATAGAACTTGTCTTCCCAGATCCTGACCATAATGGAAACACCCTTCAATGTCTTAAATAATATCTAATTGTTTTTTTGTAAGTTAGGAAACAAAGTTAAGTGAAGGGCTGAAAGCTAAATGATTCTGTTAACTGTGTGGAAACTGGTGAATTTCAAATAATAATGAATTTTATGGGAGCCCATTGGAAATGAGACCACTGTCTTCAAACCAGAGTAAACTGAGAGAAGGCAATATCTTCTCTAAATGAAGGTAACATCTCAACTCTTTGGCTGAAATATACCTTGTCCAAATTTCTGATATTCTTGCAAGCAGCGGGGATAACCAGATCAATAGGCCTAGCCCTTGATCTTCAGGTTCCCCCCTGTGAAATGTATTCCTGCAGAGGATACACTAAGCCTACTTAAAATTAAGCCTAAGACTCACCTTCAGAGAACCTTTTTTTTTTCTCAAATGTGGCCTCTCTCTCTAAGTCCAACTCAGCAAGTAAACTCACTGCCCTCTCCCCTATATGGAACTTGACTCCCAGGGGTGTTAATCTCTCTGGAAACATGGGACAGAAATCCCAGGATGAGCTGGGACGCAGCATCACAGGATTAAGAAAACCTTCTTGACCAAAAGGAGGAAGAGAGAAATGAGACAAAATTAAGCTTCAGCGGTGCAGAGCCTTTAATTCTCAGCAGACCCTGTCCATACCAGGTTTGTGGTTGAGACAGAGGCTGAGGTAGAAGTTAGGTTTAAGCGCCTTGGGGTCTGAATGAGAGCTGCCACTTATGCTGGGCCCTGCCTCCCACTCCCACCCCCTTTTCTTGGGGAAGATAGTCCCTTTAGGGAATTATCTCCTTCACCTGACTAGTTACTTTATCTCTCAGTCATACCTTAACTCTGTCCTTGTCTGTGTCAGTACTGTCAAGTGAAAATGTCTGAAGCTTTCTTTAATGGCTGCTGAAAATGTTTAAAAAAAAAAATCCCTTTCAGAGCCAGTTCCCAGTCCTCTGAGCTCACCAATCAAAAGCCAGAGTTGGTACCTGGTTCTTTGGGCCCCTTTTCTTGGGGGCACAGCTCTTTTCCAGTATTCTGAGCTCAGCTGACTCCAAATATTTCTTTCTTTTTTTTTTTTTTTTTTTGTTAGCCCTGTCTCCTCTCTGCTGGGAGAGACTGCAGGGTTCCTTTTGTGCTTGCCCTGGGTTTATCTGTGCTCAGAGCTTGTGTTCAGCAGCCCAAGTTTGATAATTAAAACCACAATTGGAGTTACTGAGCTCTCCCTGCCTTGATCTAGTAGAGGCTTACTTACTTCTTTCTCCCAAGGGTAAGTGCCTCTAAAACAGTCTACAGTGCCAGTGGGGGAGGGGCACCAGCCTCCACAGTTTGGGACCCTTGGAGTGCTGTGGTATGTTCTCAACCCTTCCATCCATTCCAGACTGGTGTACAATGTGTGTCCAGATATGGAAGTCCCCCAAAAAGTTGTTCCAGACAGTTCCTGCCTATTTACTAGCTGCCCTGGAGGACTAACTGAATTCCACACCTCCCCATGCCATTATCTTCCCAGCACTATTTTTTTATAACATTTTTTTTACTATGAAATAGAGCATATACAAAGCAAAGAAAAAAAAGCATAATTTTCAAAGCATACTTCAACAAGTAGTTACAGAACAGATCCCAGAATTTATCATGTTCTACCATTCCACATACGAGATTTTTCCTTCTAGCTGCTCCAGAACACTGGAGCTTAGAAAGAATATTAATATTGTGATTTCAGCAGCCACACATATCTGATAAATATTATTTTCTTAGTTATATTTCTTCCTTCTCCTATGATCCCTCTCCCAATCTATAGGGATCTTTAGGGATTACCTGTTCTAACTGTTACATATTGAGAAGGGGTGATGACACAAAAGGATAGGGGAGATGTAAACACTCAATCAGGATTTATCTGACCTAGGAGCCCTCTGGGAATTATATATTCCAAGAAAGCAAACTTAGTGCATGAAACCTTTATAGAGTCTCAATTTGAGCCCTAGGTGTTGTTAAGAATCAACAGGAGTGATGTTGGTTGGGATTTAGCAAACCATGGCAATTAGCCCTATATAACTGAAGCTTGCATAAGAGTAACCTCTAGAATTGCTTCTTGACTTCATTTGATCTCTCTTGGCCAATGATGCCTTATTTTATTTTACCTCTTTTCCCTTTTGGTCTGGAAGGCATTGTCAACCCCACAGTGATAAGGCCAGACTCATCCCCAGAAGTCACACCCATCGTTGTCAGGGAGATTTTCATCCCTGAAGGTCATGTCCCATATAGGGAGAAGGGTAATGATTCTCCTTGCACAGTTGGGCTTAGAGAGAGAGAGGCCACATCTGAGTTTCTTGGAAGCAACTCTTAGGTTAGGCCTCATTATAGGTAGTCTTGGCTTCTCCTCTACAGAAATAATTTTCATAAGGGCAAACTTCCAAATCAAGGGCTCGGCCTATTTTCTTGGGCGTCTCCAATGGTTGAGAGGGTACCTGGGGTTTCCCAGATGAGAAAGTTTGATAGTTCCATATATTATTTATAATAATAATATATATATATTCCCCCTTTGGACCCTCAAGGGACTCTAATAATACTTTTAATTATCATTCTGCCATAGTCTGAGATGTATCCTGGTGTTACATTAAGTTCTACAGAATTACAAGGCCTCATTCCCTTTCTGGACACCAGGAGTTTGGGTTGTTTAAATGAGCTATCCAGACAGGTTGATTTAGATTATGTGTTACCAAAAATGTAGGTTCTAGACATAATAAACCTCTCTGCCTTTAATCTCATATAGTAGGTGAAGGTCTAGAGTATATACACTATCATCTTTTACCCTCTATTTGATTTACCTTAGACTCAGCCAGATTGGCTTTGTTTCTAAGTCTAATTGAGACCCAATCTTTTTACTTTAACTGTTACTATATATAACTGTGATAACTTTTTCATGGCTGCTGCGCATGATTTCTGGGTCTTAGGTATCACAGAATTATTCGAAGTTCCAAGGAAATGCCAACTGATGCACATTTAGTTCAGTGTCTCAGAATCTAGAAATTCATTTATAACTTCAGAGCAGGTGTGGCTGCTATAAGGACTTACAATCAAGTATATTCTGAAAGAGACCTTAGCCTATCTGTTCTTTTGTTTCTTATTTTGCAGAACACATTGCCCCCAAGATTTATTCAGTTTGTTGTATGTCCTTCCTTTAGGTAGCTATGCCATATTCCATCATATTAACGTATCATAGTTCACCATTATGCTTCTCAGTCTTTGTCCCCTTCATCGCCCTAATCTATGGGGCATTATGGATAATGTCCAAAATAAACAAGCTGTGTCTTACAGTGTCTTCACTTGGTTGTACAATTAGCAGCACACTCTCAGTTTTGGACAATTTTCATTGTTCCATTGAAAAAGAAACAACAAACACAACATCACCAACTATCAAAACTACCCCTTATCACTTGTCCCTTCTCCCCCAATTAGTTCTCCCTAGTATTCCTGTAAGACTGTTGATGTCTTCCTGTTAATGATTGGCCATAGCATGCATTTTTAGTTTTTCCCCATACCTTTCTACCACTGACTCTTTGTCCTCTATTGAACATTTGAAGTAGTTCATGCAAGAACTTATTGATAATTGTAGATTTTATCAGTGGGATACATGGCTCTATATATTCCCTTTCAATCATATTCACCTTCAATATGGTTATGTTACTTACAACCCTGCTAATTAGTTACCCTCACTTCTATCCATTCTCTTGCATTTAGGTTCAATGTCATTGTGTAGCCTTTCCCTCATCTTTAGCTTTTGTGTACCTCTAGGTCTGCTCCATTCTACAGTGTAACTTCTGAGATTACCTTTACCTAACTCATAATAGCGAAATCATACAGTATCTGTCCTTTTATGTCTGGCTTGTTGCATTTAACATTATGTCCTCAAGGTTCATCCAAGTTGTCATATGCTTTGGGACCTCATTTTGTTTGCTACTGCCTAATATTCCATCATATATATATATATATATACATACACACATACCACGTTTTGTTTATTTACTCGTCTGTTGATTGGCACATGGATTGTTTCTATCTTTTAGAACCGTGAATAGTGCTGCTGTGAGTATTGGTGTATAAATGTCTGTTCATGTCACTGATTTCACCTCTTTTGGGTGTGTACTGTGTATTATTATTGCTGGGTCAAGGGTAACTCAATATATAGTTTTCTGAGGAATTGCTCAGAACTATTTTCTACAGAGGCAGCAGCATTATACATTCCCACCAATTGTGAATAAGTGCTCCAGTTATTCCCCATCCTCACCAACATTTGTAGTTTTCTGTTTAACAGCAGCTGTTCTTATAGTTGTGAGGTTATAGCTCATCTTGATTTACATTTCCCCTGTAGCTAATGAAAATCAGCATCTCGCCATGTGCTTTTTAGCCGTTTGTATTTGCTCTTCAGAAAAGTGTCTATTCATATCCTCTGTCCATTTTATAATTGGGCTGTTTTTTCTTTAGTGTTAAGCTGTGTAATTTCTTTAAGTACACAGGATATCAAGCCTTTACCTGATATGTGGTGTTCTGGTTTGCTAGCTTCTGGAATGCAATATACCAGAAATGGAGTGGCTTTTAAAAAGGGGGAATTTAATGAGTTACTAGTTTACAGTTCTAAGGCCGAGAAAATGTCCCAATTAAAACAAGTCTATAGAAATGTCCAATCAAAGACATCCAGGGAAAGATACCTTGGTTCAAGAAGGCTGATGAAGTTCAGGGTCTCTCTCTTAAGTGAGACGGCACATGGCAAACACAGTCAGGGCTTCTCTCTCGGCTGGAAGGGCACATGGCGAATACGGTGTCATCTGCTAGCTTTGTCTCCTGGCTTCCTGTTTCATGAAGCTCCCCGGGAGGCATTTTCCTTCTTTATCTCCAAAGGTCACTGGCTGGTGGACTCTCTGCTTCTTGGTGCTGCAGAATTCTCTGCTCTCTCTGAATCTCTTTCTCCAAAATGTTTCCTTTTTTTTGGACTCCAGTAAACCAATCAAGACCCACTCAAATGGGTGGAGACATGTCATCCCCTAATCCAGTTTAACAACCATTCTTGACTAAATCACATAATCCAGGGAGATGATCTCATTACAGTTTCAAACATACAGTATTGAATAGAGAAACCACATTTCCAAATATTTTTTCCCATTGAATTGACTGCATCTTCACCTTTTTGACAGTCCTTTGAGAAACAGAAGGTTTTGATCTTAAGCAGTTCCCAGTTGTCTATTTTTTTCTTTCATTGCTTTTGCCCTACAATAATTTTGAAGAGACCATTCTTTCCTGATTGAGTGTACTTGGCATCCTTGTCAAAAATGAATTGGCCCTAGATGAGAGGGTTATTTCTAAACTCAGTTTGATTCCTTTGATCCATATGTCTGTCCTTGTGCCAGTACCATGCTGTATTGATTACTGTAGCTTTGTAGTAAGTTTTAAAATTGGAAAGTGTGAATCCTCTAACTTCGTCTTTGTTTTCAAGATAGTTTGGCCTATTCAAGGTCCTTTACCCTTCTATATTAATTTAATGTTTAGCTTTTCCATTTCTGCAATAATGTGAATGGAATTTAGATTGGGATTGCACTGAATCTCAGTATAGCTATGAGTAGCATTGACAGCCTAATAATATTTAGTCTTCTGATCCATGAACACAGAATGTCCTTTTATTTACATTTTCTGTGATTTCTTTTAGCAATGTTTTGTAGTTTTCTGTGTATAAATCCTGTATATGCTTGTGTGCCAGTTTGAAAAGCCATGTTTTAATCCTGATCCAATCTTGTGGGGGCAACTGTTTCTTTTAATCTTGATTCAATATTGTAGAGTGGGAAGTTTTGATTAGATGATCTCCATAGCGATGTGATATGCCCAGTTGTGGGAGTGACCTATTGATGTGACTCCACCCATTCAAGGTGGATCTTAATGAGTTTACTAGAGCCCTTTAAAAGGGATGGCATTTTGGAGACACCTCAGATGCACCTGCTTGGAGAGCTGTGTCTCAGAGCTGACAGAGGCATGGATGTTTAGAGAAGTTTGGAGTGCCAATAGAGAGAGCAGGTATCTGGACGTGGGCAGAGTCCAGCAGACATTGCCATGTGCCTTCCCATGAGATGCTCAGCAAGTCAGAACCCACAGTTGTGCCCTGGAGGAACTAAGTGAAGGCCCACAAAACAAGTGAGGAACTCCCACAGGAAACAGAGGCTGAAAGCAACAGAGCTCAGGAGCAAGGGACCAGCAGATGCCAGCGACATGCCTTCTCAGCTGACAGAGCTATTCCGGATGACATCAACCGTTCTGCAGTGAAGGTAACTTCTTGTTGGTGCCTTAATTTGGATGTTGCATGGCCTTAGAGCTGTAAACTTCTAACTTACTAGATTCCTTTTCTAAAAGCCATTCCATTTCTGGTATATCACTTTCTGGCAGTTTAACAAATTGATACTGGTTTAAATTTATTCATAGACATTTGATTCCTTTTTGCTATTGTAAATGGAATTTTTTCTTGACTTCCTCTTTATATTGTTCATTAATAGTATATGGAAATACTTCTGATTTTGGGGTGTTGATCTTGCATCCCACCACTTTGCTGAATTCATTTATTAGCTTTAGAGGTGGTGGTGTGGATTTTTTTCAGAATTTTCTACATATAGGAATGTGTCTTCTGCAAATAGGGAAAGTTTAACTTCTTTACAATTTGGATGCCCTTTCTATTTATTGCCTAACTACTTTAGGTAGAATTTCCAGTACAATGTTGAATAAGATAAATGTTGAAGATCAGGAACAAGACAAGGGTTGCTTTCTGTTTTCCATCAAGTTGGATGTTATCTATGTTTTTTTGTATATGCCCTTTATTATGTTGAGAAAATTTCCTTCTTTTTCTAGTTTGTGACTTGATCAAGAAGGGGTGCTGAATTTTGTCAAATGAGTTTTCTGCATCAATTAAAATGATCATGTGGTGTTTTTTTTTCCTTCATTCTGTTAATGTGGTGGATTACATTAATTGATGTTCTTATACTTGGGAATATCACACATCTTGGTGTATAATTCTTTTAATGTGCAGTTGAATTTTGTTTGCTAAAATTGTATGGAAGATTTTTGCATTTCTATTCAAAGGAATATTTGTCTGTAATTTCCTTTTCTTGTGGTATCTTCATCTGGCTTTGTTATAAGTGTGTGTTCCCTCTTCAAATTTTTTGGAAGAGTTGGAGCAAGATTGGTGTTAACTCATCTTGGAATGTCTGGCAAAAATCACCAGTGAAGCCATCTGGTGCTAGGGTTTTCTTTGTTGGGATATTTTTTATTACTGACTCAATCATTTTACTTGTTAATGGTCTGTTGAGATCTATTTCTTTTAGTCAGTGTAGATAGTGTGTGTATTTCCAGAAATTTGCCCATTTTGTCTAGGTTACCTGAATAACTGCATGCCAAACAAATTATAGTATCCCCTTATAATCCCTTCCATTTCCCACCAGGGTCCGTTCCACTGTGGTTTTAAATGATGCTTTGGGAGTTTGGGAAATTATTTCTCCACTGAACCTCAGTTTCTTAGACTGTAACACCTGGGATAATAATTTCACAGTGTAATTATATGAATAAGCAAACTAATATCTGTGTAGGTGCTGGATACAATTAGATCCTAACAATGGTCTGTCCCTTTTCATTTCTCACAATTAAGTGGCTGATCATGAAGTGATAGTTCCTCCGTATTTGGAAATTTACCTGATACGCTAGAATAAGTAGCAACTGACAGAGATAATATAGAAATAAATCATTCATCAAGGATGTGGGGGGACTAGAATGCATCTAAATTGTTTTCCAATTCACGTTCTCAAAAAAACTTTCATTAGACGTTGCCGTGGAGCTCTGTTTTCCTTTTCCTTAACAAGCAAGTTTGGTCACCTGAGCTCTAGCTGTTCCGATTCACTTAGTTGTTTATTAAGCACTGGCCATGTGAAGCACGTTCTGAAATGCCTCCAATATATCATAGTATTTAACCTTTCCGAAACCCTGATGGGAAAGAGATTTTAAAGATGTGACAGCAAAGGTGCATGGAGATTAAAAAAAAAAAAACAAAGCCACAAGTTCAATGAGTGGGAAAATGAGGGTTTGGTTTCAATTCTTCTAACTCAAATCTGAGTCTTTCCCCTTCTACAGTTCTCAGGTCAGGATGTGGCAAACTTGATTTATCTGGCACATGAGGCCATAGGCAATAGGTGTTTAACTATCGGTCCAAGCTCTGCATATTCTCTGATAACTTCACAACTTTTAGCAAGGATTGCTTCTGTTTCTTGCTATTGCTGGAGCTACTTGGACTGCATTTTACCCTTTAGGTTCTGGAAGCACAAGTGTTGAGATTAGAATAAAAGCCCAAAATGTAACAATTTTTAACTCCCAAAGCATGGGGTTCTGGTCTCTCAAGCTCTCAACTGAGGACACAATGGGGAGTAATAAGAAGCAGCTGCATTGCTTTCCCATCTTGGCGTTAGGTTTTAGGAGGGGGGAAGGGAAG
Source organism: Tamandua tetradactyla (assembly GCF_023851605.1). Taxonomy (NCBI): domain Eukaryota; kingdom Metazoa; phylum Chordata; class Mammalia; order Pilosa; family Myrmecophagidae; genus Tamandua; species Tamandua tetradactyla. Next base: position 38,491,268 of record NC_135339.1, on the reverse strand, counting down.
GGAGGTCATTGTAGGTCCCTTTTTAAAAAGTCATTGGTCTATTAGGAAAGACGGCTAAACATCTTGTCATGTCACACTTGAATATGGAATGTGAACTGCATTTAAAATTTCTCATCAAGCCCGAAGAAGACAGTTTTGCCCAAAGGTGTACATCTGCAAGTTTAGCAAACCAGGCACCAGCTGTATTTTATAAGACTGGAGCGAGACCCTAGAAAACTAGGGTGCTGTGGCAGAAGTGCTGATTTTCATTAGGTCAGTTGTAGATGGTTAGAATTCCTCCGTGAGCCTTTGCAGTCCACTTACCCATGAAGGAAACTCTAGTGTTCACTTTTCCTAAATGACCAATAGAGTCTCTGAGTTGAAACAGAGGAAAATAGCTCTCTTTTCAAAAGTCTGCTGGGCTCTCATTAAATCCACAACCTGTGGCAGGTTTAGACACTAATTTGCATCCTGAATTCAAGCCTTTCATTAAATATTTGCAAGATGGAAGGTGTTAAATGTAGAAGGTAAAACTAAGAAGTACATGAATCTTGTTCCCATATTTACTCTGGTCTGTGTGTTGTTAAAATCTTGTGCAGTTACTATGGAAATGCCAGGTCTTAAAAAAAGCTATAATTTTTGGTGAGTACTGCAAAAATGAACCCACTTAGCACTGTGAATTGACTGAACCCTGCCCTGTAATTTGGTAGAAAGTGCAAAGGCCTCCAATCTTTTTCCCTGTTCTCATAAAAAGCAGTTAACTCAAATAGCTTGTGTTAGAGATTATGAAAGAAATGCAGTGGTTTAGCTAAAAACTGAAGCATATATTTAAGGCAGCATATTTCTTTAGAATTATAATATCAAATGATGAATTATTTATATTAGAAGTTCAGGAATGTATATGAAATAGTTAGCCAGCTTCAACTAGCAGTGGTCATTTAATTTTATTTTTCAATGAGAAATTAGCATCTGTTATCAATTACAAAGTTATTTTGAAGCACCGAGGTAAGCAGAGAAAAAAAATTGTTTAGAATCTGGGTCACTTTTGAATTGGAGAGAAAATTAGAGGCAAAAAAAAGATGAGTTATCAGATTTGGTATTTTCATCATTTGAAATATGTCTAAACTCATTATCATTCTTACTGTACTTTTTTTTTTTTTTTTTTTTTTTTTTTTAAAGGAAAGACAGAGAGAAGGAAGGAAGGATAGAAGGAAGGAAGAGAGGAAGAAAGGGAAACATCTTTTAAACATTTTCTTGTTTTATTGTATTTTGTTTCTCCGTTTTCGTTACATGGGCTGGGGCCGGGAATCGAACCGAGGTCCTCCGGCATAGCAGGCAAGCACCTTGCCCGCTGAGCCACCGCGGCCCGCCCTCTTACTGTACTTTTAATCAAAGGAACTGACATGTAAATTATATACCACAGTGATTTGAGTATTAGAGAGTTGAGAGCCACTGTTCTGTTTTCATTTGCTGATGGGTGATAAGCTGTCAGAAAGGCAGAGAGCTGTGCTGGGGAACTTGGGTTGTCATGTTTTGTTTTGAGCTATAGTCTTTGCTTTCATACCTGGGCCACTCAATCACTCTCCATCTTCTTGTCTTTGATAACCTCCCCAACCTACTTTAAAAATGTGATCCTTTTATGCCTATTGGTTTTTCAAGTCATCCTCATACTCCTTTTCCCCCATACATACTGTCTCAAATTCTACCCCCCTTTAAACTCAGATTGTAAATTCTCTGTGATGTTGTTTCAGATGGTTGTTTCAGCGAGCATCAGATAAATTTCTAAAAATGAAAGTTGTTTTCCATGCCATACACCATGTATCCGCTGAGGATTTCATTGAGTTTTCCCCAGTGAACCCAATAGTCTCTTTTCTCATCAATATCCTAGCATTATTTAACACCATTGTCCTAGTTTGCTAGCTGCTGGAATGCCACACACCAGAGGCAGATTGGTTTTTAATAAAAGGAAATTTATTTCATTAGTTCTTCAGAGGAAAGGCAGCTAACTTCCAACTGGGGTTCTTTCTTAGATGGGAAGGCACAAGGTGATCTCTGCTGGCCTTCTCTCCAGGCCTCTGGGTTCCAACAACTGTTCCTGGGGTGATTTCTTTCTGCATCTCCAAAGGCCTGGGCTGAGCTGTGAGTGCTGAGATGAGGTATGCTGAGCTGCTTGGGCTGCACTACGTTGAGTTCTCTCATTTAAGCACCAGCCAATTAAAGCAAACATCATTCATTACAGCTGGCATGCCTCTTAGCCAACTGCAGATGCAATGAGCAACAGATCATGTTCACGTACCATTGGCTCATGTCCACAGCAACAGAGCTAAGTACCTTCACCTGGCCAAGTTGACAACTCATTCTAACTACACACAACCATTAACTAGCTCCCTTTACACATCATTCATTTCTTCATTTTATAAACATTATATTTGATGCCTATCAAGAAATAGATTGGGTGCTGAGGATCTACAGATAATGTGATGAGTGAGATGTGCTTTACTTCCTGAAGAGTTTTACAGCTTTATTGAGAAGAAAGGCCAGCAGACTAACAATTACAGATTGCTGATTTCTTCTGCAGACATGGGTAAAGTCCTCTGCTATGATAACATAGAGTAAAAGTCTTGAATCCATGCAGGAAAAGGAATCCAGGAAGGCTTCTTGTTGGGGGGTGGGTGATGCTTGAGTTAAGTCTTGATGAATGGGTAGAATTGTCCAGCTGAAGAAGATGAGTTTGAGTGGGAAAGAGTATTTCAGGCAGAAGTAACAGCATGTGAAAAGGCATAGATACATAGAATAGTATATTTGGGGAAACAGGAGACTTGTGGATTGAAGGCAGTATGGGAAGATTATGGTCTGGCAAATGGAATGTGGGATTGGATCCCAACCATGTGACCTGGGAGAAAGCCTCAGTTTTATCATCTGTACAGTAGGAATAATAGCATTTACCTGTGGTGTTTTGGGGTAGCTTAATGAAAAATAATGCAGGGCACCTAGCATATCTGGCAATGCAGTTGGTACCCAGTAATTCATAGATAAGATGATTATGATGATGATGGTTTACTTGAGCACATTCCCACCTGCCCACTCAAAATCTCCACTTGGACAGCTAATAGGCATTTCCAGTTTAAAATGTCCCAAACTGAGCAAAACTGTTGCATAGGAACCCTCAAGTCCTACTCTTCTTACTGCCTTTCACATCTCAGAAAATATCAACTCCATTCTGGTAATTGTTTAGGCCAAAGACCTTGGTGTCATTCTTGGCTCTTCTCTGCCTCACATTCCACATCTGATTCATCAGCAAGTCTGGGTTTACCTCAAAACCCACCCAGAATTCAATTACTTTCAATATTTCCACCACAATCCCCATGGTCAAAACCACCTGAATTATTGGAATACCTTTAAACTGTTCTTTCTTTACCTCCTTCCCATATATCCTCAAACTGAAAGGATCCTGTCATTATCTGCCCAGACCTCTCCAATGTCCTCGAAAGTATAAACAGAACTATCGCCTAACCCGGTAATTCTACTCTGGGGTACATACCCCAAAGAATTCCAAACAGGGTTCAAACAGACACTTGTGCACCAATGTTTATGGCCGCATCATTCACAATAGCCAGAGGTAGAAACAACCCAAGTGTCCCTTGACAGATAAATGGATACACAAAATGTGGTATATACGTGAAATGGGATATTATTTGGCCCTAAAAATGAATGAAATTCTGTTACAGCGCTACCATGTAGATGAAGTTCAAACATTATTCTGAGTGAAATCAGCTGACACAAAAGGATTTATTCCACGTATGTGAACTATCTAGAATAAAAAAATCCATAGAGAAAGAAAGCAGACTCGAGGTTATCAGGGGCTAGGGAGAGGGGGAAATGAGGAGTCATGGCTTAATGGGTACAGTGTTTCTGTGGTGATGGGAAAATTTTGGTCATGAATGGTAGTGACAATAGCACAGCATTGTGATTTTAATTAGTACCATGGGACTGTATACTTAAAAATGGTTAAAATGGATATTTTGCATTATATATTAACACAATAGAAATTTAAAACCAAAACAAAAGACCCTCCAGTGTTTTTTCCTTCTCTCAGAGAGTAAAAGCTGAAGCCCTTCCCTGAAAGGATGATCCCCTTCCCTCTCTGATCTCATTTCCACTCTTCTCCTCTTGCTCACTGTTCTCAGTTCCTCTGTCTTCCTTGTTGTTCCTTTACTCCCCCATTAACAATGTCTGTGGGCCTTTCTACTCACCCTGCCTGGATGCCTTTCCTTGGTCTTCCACGTGGCTCTGGCTTCTCTCAGCTCAAAGCAGTGGGCCTGTCTTTTAAAATCCTGTCTGAAATTGTAACTTCCTCTTACCAATCCCCCTTCAACACGCAGTTCCTTTTCTACTTCCTTGCTTTATTTTCCCCGTAGCATTTGCCACCATCTAACCTACTAGAGTTTAATTATTACCTTCTTTACTGTCTATCTCTCTCCATGAATTACTGTCTATCTCTCCTCATGAATTCCCTTCATGAGAGCAGGGAATTTATTGTCTTCTGCTCAATGTTGCATCCCCAGTATCTAGAACAGCACCTGGAACATAGTAGGAATTCAACAGATATGATGATGGGGAACACCTAAATAATTTGCTAGTGGTTTAACTGTGATAGGGGAGCATATCTATCACATTTCTTAGTCTCTGAAAATTTAACACTTTGAGGTTGAATTACTCTCTTTTCCCCCTGGAATATTTCTTTAAAGATACAGATGCCTTAGTCTTACTTCCAGAGATTCTGATCTTGTAGGTTTTGGGTGAGGCCTGTAAAATCTCCATTTAAAAAAATGATGTTGATGCAGGTGGTCCTTGGACTCTCCCTTGGGAAACATTGACTAGGACCAAGTCCAAAACTGAACAAGTCAGGACTGGCTCACAGACATGTTTTATTTGGCCCACAAAATGTTGTCTCACAAAGTGTTTAAGAAAAAGTACATTATTTATCACCATTTTAAAATTGAAATTTCCTATAATGTCTTTATTTCCAGATTTATTTTAATTTGATCCGGCAATACTGGGCCTATGTTTCTAGGTGGCACTAATTGGCTAGAGTTGAGTTGCAGTTGCAGCTTCCCTTTAAAAATGTCGTGTAAGCCCCAGGTTACCCAGACCCCACCCTTCCTAATTATGTCTTAAACTCTCCATTAGTCGACATTTCCTATAAGGCCCCAAAAGTCATTTGGATCTGGGATCCCAGGCTTAGGACTTCCGAGTCAAGTCAGGAATGGGGTGGTCTCATGTTAGCATGATTCTACATACATCTTCTGTATTAGCTAGGGTTCTCTAGAGAAACAGAATGAACAGGAAATATCCATAGATATAAAATTTATGCAAGTGTCTCACATTACCATGGGGACAGAGAGTCCAAAATCCGTAGGGCAGGCTGGGAAGCTGATGACTCCGATGAATGATCTGGATGTACTCCATAGGAGAGGCTCACCACCAAAGCAAGAAGAGAGCCTGTCTCTTCTGAATCCTCCTTAAAAGCCTTCCAGTGATTAGACTAAACATCACTCATTGCAGAAGACACTCCCCTTGGGTAATTACAAATGCAATCAGTTGTGGATGCAGCCGAAGTGATTATGATTTAATTCTATGAAATGTCCTCATAGCAACAGACAGGCCAGCGCTTGCCCAACCAGACAAACAGGCACCACCACCTGGCCAAGTTGACACATGCACCTGACCGTGGCATCTTCCAACACTGAAAGATCAACTCCTGCCAGGAATCCCAGAATAGATAATACAAAGAGCATTCTGTAAGGCATGCAAGGAGAATGACCTTTTTATTATTTTGCCGATAAATCTGTTCTAGTGGAAAAACAAAGCACAGAGTAACTTCTGTTTCAAACTTTTGATACATCACTTTGGTGTTTCAGAAATTAGCAATTAGTTTTACTTAAAGATGAGGCATTGAATTTTTCATTATTCACTCTTAAGAAATGAATGATGATCAGTTCTAGGCTTCTTAGGACCATGTTCAACTTACCAGAAGAAAGACAGACACACCTTGAGAATCATGTTCCAGAGGGAATGTTCTGATTGGAGTAGACTTTTCTTCTGAAGTACCAGAGTTCTCTTCTGGGGCACTCTCAGTGGTCAGCTTGGAGGTTTAGTTTTGGTTGTGACGCTGGGTTGTACCATTCAAAAATAATCCAGCCTAATCCTAAGTAAACTTGTCCCAGTATCTTCAAGGGTGGATATAAAGAAATAGGCTGCCAGCCTTTAGAGAGCCCCAATATATATAAGCACAAGCCCCAGTCTGGAGAAAAATCTTCCCTTGCTTTGAGGCAAGGGCAGTCCTGCAGCAGTAGGAACTGTCGTTGTGGGACTGAAGTTGGGAGAACTAACTGGCTGCTTACCAGTCAGGCTGGCAGGCAGTTTGTGAAATATGACTTTGAAGTTGCCAGCAAACAAACTTAACTGGCTCTCGAGGGGGCACACAGAGGCATTTGGGAACTTGCTAAGGGAGGGGAGGGGAGAGTAAGGGGGGAGAGTCTAGGTTCCAGTGGCTATAATTGGTAATCCAAAGATATTTTCCATTGTAACTGTTACCCGTGAGCTCTATCATCTCATTCTAGTTTCTAAGTCCTCAGAGGCAGTGGCTACCCAGACGGTAAAGCCAGACTTTCCTTATTCAAAGATAAAAGTGCTTGCGATCCTTATTCCTTCATTTTTTTAATAGCTTTTAAAAAGCTATTGACCTGCGCCAAGCCCACACACTATTAAAATGATTACTTACTTTTTTCACCAGCCAAGTGTCTGAGGTTCAATTGCTCTGAGATGACTAAGTGCATGAGACGAGCTTCAAGCCTGATCCAATCTTGCCCCACCCTGGTCAACCAGTTGCAGAGGCATGCCATTTACATACTGTTATAGGTCACAAGAGGAACGCGCCTATGTGTGGGCCAGTGGGGAAAAGGCACCCCATTCGTGGAAAACCATCTGAGCCTGATGGATGACTCATCTGTTTCCATATAAAAGGGCAGCTCATTGGAAGGAACATAGGTTTTGGAGTTTGAAGAACTTGAGTTAAGAGTGGGTCTCTAGATTGAATTTTAGTATCTAGAAGTATAGCCTCTGGCACTTAACTTGTTCTTCTGAGCTTCGTTTTTCTCATTTGTAAAATGAGAATACATTCTTGATAGAATTGTTGCTTCAATAAAACAGAACATGTGTAAAATATTAGCCCATTGCTTGACTCACTTAGACTCAATGAAGGTCTACTAGTTTGGTTGTTATAATTGTTCCTACACAAAGAATGGCATAGGGACTCAGAGAGCCACAGATCTGAAACACACCTTGAGGACTTCCATATCCCATTATCTTGGAGAAGCACAACACTTTTCAGATAAGGAGTTGCCAGCCTTTGCTTCAAATCATCATTTTCCCATAACAACAATAATAATGTTATTTAACATCAGGTACTACATGTGTTAATACTCACTCTAAGCATATGACATAAGTATACTTATTATCCCTGGCTTTATAGCTGAGGACTTGCCCAAGGTCACACTGCTGGCCTTGAACCCAGTATCCTCATTACCATCCTATGTTGTCTCTCATGTTCAGACTTTCAGAAGGTCAGTCTTGCTGCCTACATTAGCATCTTTCTAAATAAAAACCAGACAACTGGAACGTACGTACCTTCTAGGCATATAAAGTTCCTGCTGTTAGCAGAGCCACAAAGAAAGTAAACATACATGACTCACCAGCCTTCTGTTTCTGTGACCTCTTTTCACCCTTGCTCTGTCCCACCGAATTCAGAAGCTAAAACAATTTAAAAATACCCTCACTTTCTCATTGATGAAATAGGGCACCTTTTCTGAACTCAGGGAAAATCTAGTCTAAGGTTATACTTCATAAGTGTATATGTTGAAGGGGATTGCATGACAATTCTTAAATGGATTATTCTAACTTAGGTCTAGATGTGATAGTTATAGGAGTAGCTGTGAAAAGGTGAATAGGAATTTAGGGACTTATTTGAGGGACAAGGGGAACCTGGCAGAGACCTTGGGGGTAGAATCTGGTTCAGGGGGCCCTTTTGGGGTCAGATCAGGCTGGAGGGCAGGTAGCTATGTTCATTTGAAGATCTGTTGATGGCACAAGGTAGAGAGTTGGGTGATGGGATGGCAGCTTTTCTGTAGGGATGTTCTTTGTATTCAGCTTCAGGGATTCAGATAAGCATCAGGGGCATTGTCTGACACAAGCCCTTTTCCTTTACTCTGATGGAGAACTGACTGTATTCTGTAGGTCTGCTGAGCCTTAACGAGATTTTGGTAACTTCCCCGCTTCCTTAATTCTCTCTGCTTACCCACATCAGCCACCAGTTGGAAAATGGGCCTCCTAATGAATCCTCCTGTTAGCTCTTCACAGTTCTTGCTTCAGGTGCTTTTCTTGGCTCTCCCAGACATCATTAGGAAGAAGAGATTTACTCTATCTCTTTGAAAGGGCAATGTCTTATTTTCTTATGTGTGACGCACAGATAACAGAATCTTATTAAATTTTTGTAGCTATTACAGATATTACAATATTATAAGAAAAGCTGCATCCCACCCCGAATGATTGAAGGATACCCTTGCCTTTGTTAGTGAAACTTATTGAACACAAATATTGAGTTTGGTATTTTCTTCCTTCTTTGTCTCCCTTCTGCCTTTCAGCCCTAGAGATAATGTCATCCAGCCAGGTCCTAACCTCTTGATGCTCAGTGAGATAAAGAGGCCAGTGGAAAATGTTGGTTGACATTAAAAAATGTTTAAAGTTTATGATTTCTATATGTGCTATTGTGCACAGAGCATATATGCTATGTCCTATTGGTTTCTTTTTGCTTGGATTTTGTCTGGGCTCTGATTTGCCTGGCATTTATTAACATTAACATTCTTTCTGTCTGTCTGTCTCTCCCTGCCACCCCCCCCCCCCCCGCCACATCTTTGCATCATTCTATCTCTCCTATTCTTACTCTTGCTTCTTTCCTAAAAACATATCTGAAGAAAACAGAGGTGATAGAATGGGGTAGGGAGAAACATGTTGGGATATTTTTCTGTGTGATTATTATAACTTGAGGAACAGATAGGGTAGACTACCCTACTTTCTTTAAAGATAAAATGTAGGCTTATGAATTAACAGTTTTTAACCTACTTGATGTCCATTTTTAAAGAATAAAGTCCTGTGTGGTAACCAGCCACATTTTACAGAAAAGCTCTGTAATCCATGTCCAGAGCTGGCTGAATTCCCAACTATGAAGCAGTAGGTTTAGCTGTTTGCTTCTTCTTGGTTTTCCTTTTCTACTCTACTTTTCTTCAAGGTACTCTGGTCTTCATCAAGGCCTGTCCTAGAGAAAGCTGACCTGTAGTATTGGGACAATTTCTAAACAATTGCGGCACCTAATTCTTTTCAGTGTCAGTGTACATTTTGTCATCCATGTCCCCCATGCCTCTGTGCCACTCGACACTTGTGACTGATCCGGTTGCTCAGTTGGACTCAAGGTTTGAAGATTCTGCCCCTACCATGTAACCCGAGAGTTTAACTGCATACCTGTCCACACTGCTATCCTCTTCTGGAAGACTAGAATCGAGAGTTAAAGGGTGCATGTGCCACCTGCCATCTTTTCTTAGTGAACAGTTCCATGTAAAAGAGAAACTTATATGAGGGAAAAGCTTTCATGTTTGCCATGGCAGGATTTCCACCTTGAACCAAGCTGTTTGCATTAGAATTTAGATGAATTTGAGTTGGAAATGTAAACTGAAAAGAAGAAGAGCAGAGGGGCTTGGTGTTTGCATTCTCTAAAGGGAGAATCTTGTAACGATTAAGATTGTAATGGAACAAAATAGCTAAAACTGTATGAAATACGTAATGAAATGTTAATAGTGAGACAACAACACATACGGTCCATGGGTGGCAGCTGTTCCATGTGCTTGCTCCCAAACAAAAGTGCTCTTTCCCCAGGATTGTCAGAACCTAGCCTTGCTGTGGTCTGGACATACCTTGAGGGCCTGGAGAGTTGTTCCCCCAACCACTTATAGGAAAAAATTCATCCAACTGGAAGAGGGAGTTGGGTTCATAAATTCAAGCCAAGAAAAATAGGTCAGAGTCAGAGGGTAGAGGTAACTCGGAGTACGATAAAATGTCTGCTTCACAATAATCCTCTGATCATTCCTTGCAGAGTCCATAGATTGTTTCTGGGAAAAGATGACTTCAATAAAGAAGATGTTAAAAAAAAAAAAAGCAATCAATGAGACCAGGAAAGCAGAAGACAATACTGTGTAGCACAAGTTGGGATGCAGTGGAACTTTTTCGAGTTGAAGAAACATTTGGAATATGGAACAGACAAGCTTACTCTGGACTGGAGACAAAGAGCTAGGCGGTTGAGCAATCATGTTCAGTAGTTTGAACAGGGTCAGAGAGAGATGACAGATCTTAAATTATAGGTGAGAAGACAGGTTAATGAGTGTGTGATGAATTCCCTAAGGAAGTTTGTAGAGAAAGAACTGGTGGGGGGTGGGGGGCAGGCTGGCATTTGCATAAATACCAGTTGCTATGGGTTGAGTTGTCTCTTAGAAAAATATGCTGAAAGTCCTAAACCCTTGGTACCAGCCCTAACCCTTGGAGTTAGACAAGATAAAATAAGGTCATACTTACTTCAGTATGGCTGGTGTTCTTAGAAGGGAAGAAGAGAGACACATGCAGAGGGAGAAGGCCATGTGATGACTGAGGCAGAGTTTGGAGTTATGCTGTCACAGGCCAAGCAATGCCAATAATTGCTGGCAAACCAGCAGAAGCTAGGAAGAGGCACGGAAGGATTCTTCCCCACAAACCACAGAGGAAACGGCCCTGCTGACACCTTGATTTGGGGCTTCTGTCCTCCAGAACTATGAGCCAATAAAGTTCTGTTTTAAGCCACCCAGTTTGTGGTAATCTGTTACAGCAGCCCAGGGAAACCAAGACTCTGGTGAAGGTAAGACCAAAGAAATAGTGTTTTGTTACTGCTTTAATGATTCTGTTGTGACTTACAAAATTGGATTACACACTTAAGTTACCTTCCTAAACTTGGCACAAAGTGAATTCTGACTTTGCATTTAATCACTGAATTATTTATGGATAATTCATATCATATGGATAAGACTCTGGATCTATCCATCCAGTAACCTCCTCCTTAGGGTGATAAGAGGCAAGACTAGAGATAAAGACTCATTGTTGAGCACTGTCCCTCTTATAATACAAGTTGTAGAACCTCAGGATTCTAAAGTGGGAAACCTTCACACAATTAAAGGAACCCTTCCATAATTCTAGTATTCTGAATTCCTATTTGGTGAATCGTAAAGTTCATTTTTCTACTCAATTTGTTTTCCCAAGTAATTCTGGGATTTTCCAGGAATAGTTACTTATTCTAAAACCTGGCTCTGGTTGGTTTATCTTGAGAAGAAAATTATAATGCAGAAAGGAAGATTTAGAACTGGATATAGACATTACTTTTTCTAGAGCCCTTAAAAATGGTCCTCCATTGGGGGTGCTTTACTTAGCGCTGGCCTGCTGCCATGTTCCAGAACCAAGTCCACCTCCTCCAGCAAGGATACCTTTGATCAGAAGTGCCCAGCACTCAGGCTCAACTGCTCACAGCCACAGAGAGGAGAAGTCATTCCCTCTCTCTCCTCAGATGATTAACAGAGGAAGCATAGATTTCTTTAGGGGATACCTTCACTCTTGCTCACAGTTGTGGTCTGGCCCCCAAGGCGAGACATAAGGCAAGTAAAAGTATTTAACAAACTGTTTCCTAATATTAGAATTATATTACGATCAGAATTATGCCACTTTTGGGGTTTCAACAGAAAGCAGAGTTTGGCAACCCCCCTCCAGTTTGTTGGGTGATCCTGCCTCCAGCACAGGGTGATGGTATTCCAGACAGGCTGCTGCCTCTTTTCGACCATCCCCTGGTTTCATTGTCCAGTTTACTGTAGGCTGTCCTTGGGCATAGCCCACGAGTGTGTGTTAAAGCACACTCACAGCCCCCTTCACAAGAACAACATATAGTTTTTTTGTAGACAGGGCTATCAGGGTAAAAATGACTTAATCTGTAAAAATATGCATCTTTATTATATTATATTACTATATAGAATGTTTCATATCTCATCTGAAGCAAGATTCTCCAAGAAAAACAGATAGGGATACTTGTGTTATGTCTATGTAACTAAAAGCACCTGCCCAAATGGTCTTTCCCAAAGAGAAATTCTAGTTTTTACTATAGAATGAAAAAAATTTGCTCATAACACCCCAAATAGCGATTTCTCAGCTTCAATCATTTAAATATTCATTCTCCACCTGCCCTTTATTTACAAAAAGAAATTAAGAAGTAAAATAGAATATGTAAGACCTTGAGAGTATATATGTATATAATTATGTCTCTCCAGTTTCAAATAATTTAAAAGCATAATTGAATGAATCTGGGTAAGAACATTCTTCTAAGATAGATATTTTAATAAAAGTAGTCTTCTGGCCTAGTTCATTTCCAAAATATTCTGACTATTCTGAGTTAGAATATTCTGAGGAAAAAGAGAATGGCTATTTAGATTTCATTTGGCAGTAGCCTTCTGTGCTGGTTTGAAAGAATGTATGGACCCTAGAAAAGCCATGTTTTAATCAAAATCCCATTTCATAAAGGCAGAAAAATCCCTATTCGATATTATATGTTTGAAACTGTAATCAGATCATCTCCCTGGAGATGTGATTTAATCAAGAGTGGTTGTTGACCTCGATTAGGTGATGACATGTCTCCACCCATTTGGGTGGGTCTTGATAAGTTTCTGGAGTCCTATAAAAAAGGAAACATTTTGGAGAATGAAGGAGGTTCTGAGAGAGCAGAATGTCATAGCCACAAGAAGCAGAGAGTCTACCAGCCAGCAGCCTTGGGAGATGTAGAAGGAAAATGCCTCCCGGGGAGCTTCATGAAAGAGGAAGTCAGGAGAGAAAGCTAGCAGATGACACCATGCTGCCACATGCCCTTCCAGCTGAGGGAGAAACTGTGACTGTGTTCGCCATGTGCCTTCACACTTGAGAGAGAAACCCTGAACTTCATCGGCCTTCTTGAACCAAGGTATCCTTCCCTGGATGCCTTTGATGGGACATTTCTATAGACTTGTTTTATTTGGGGCATTTTCTTAGCCTTAGAACTGTAAATTAGAAACTTAATAAATTTCCCTTTTTTAAAAGCCATTCTGTTTCAGGTATATTGCATCCGGCAGCTAGCAAACTAGAATAGATTTTGGTACCCAAGAGTGGGGTGCTGCTGCTGTGGTTTGCAAATACCAGACATATTGAAACAGCTTTTTAAATGAATAAGGGGAAGAATCTGGAGGAGTTGTGAGAAGCTTGATAGGGAAGGCCTAGAATGCTTTGAAGAGACTGTTGGTAGAAATGTGGACTCTAAAGACACTTGTGATAAAGACTTAGACAGAAATGAGACATGCGTCATTACAGACTGGAAGGAAGGCGATCCTTGTTTTAAAATGGCAGATAATCTGGCAAAGTTGACTAGTGACTTTGGCTGGAAGGCAGATTTTAAAAGTCATGAACTTAGATATTTAGCAGAAGAGATCTCCAAATTAAATGTCAAAAGTACAGCCTGGTTTCTCCTTACAGCTTATAGTGAAATGCGACAGGAAAGAGATAAGCTGGGAATTGAACTCTTGGGTACTAAGAAAGCAGGAATTGATGTTCTGAAAAATTCTGGGCTTCCAGGAGGGGAGACCCCAAAGAATGGTGCCCTATGTGAGGATTTGGCTAAATGTGGAACCAGCCAGCCATTATTTCAGAGAAAGCCAAGATGGGACATGGAGTTATCCAGGAAGGATTTGTGGAAACTCCTTATGTCTGATGGGCATGATCCAAGGCTACTGCATAGAAAGCCAAAGAGAATGCTGTGGGAACTGTATAAACAGAGCCGCTGCCAGTATGGACTGTGGGGTTCAGAGAAGGGACACATTGGAGGAAAAATAACTTCAGAGGCAAAACCATGGAGGCCAGGGTCTGAAGTCAAGAAGCCTCAGGCCAGGAGAGCGAACCCACCCAAACCTGTGAAGAGGGTGAGTTTGCCCCAAAGGCAGAGGATGGCCCTTCTACCTGGTTGCAGGGAAAGAGTCATGCCTCCTCAGGCCTTGGAGAGGATGAAGCACATTCCGTGGGGTTTGGGGAGAGCCTGGCTGCCACCACATTGAGTGTGTGCCCCAGAGATGGCAGAGAGCCCAGGTGCAGCCCCAATGTTTGGAGAGGGTGGAGCTGAGAAAAGGGTGGTCTCCTCAATGTCCCCCCAAGCTTGTGTGTGGAGAGAGGCAGGCCACTGCGTAGGCCTTTGGAAAGGGTGGGACTGCCGCTTTCTAAAGCCCCGAGGATGAGTGACTCTCAGACTTTGAAATCTAATGGACTTTGCCCTGCAGGTTTTTGAAACTGCTTGGATCCTGTGACCCCTGTGTTCCTTCCTCCCTCTGGAAATGTGTACATGTATCCTATGAATGTTCCTCCTTTGTATGTTGGCAGCAAATAACTTGTTATGAGTTTTCAAAGGTCCAAAGCCAGAGGATAATTTTGCCTTAGAACAGACCATGCCTGTAACTAACTTTGATAGGAGTTTGTATGTTTCTAACTTTGTATTTCATATATATTGCTACTGAAATGGTTTAAGGATTTCTAATACTGCTATGAAATTAATGTATTTTGCATATGGGAAAACATGTCTTTTTTAGGGTCCAGAGGGTGGAATGTGCTGGTTTGAAAGGATGTATGGACCCTAGAAAAGCCATGTTTTAATCAAAATCCCATTTCGTAAAGGCAGAAAAACCCTATTCAATACTGTATGTTTGAAACTGTAATCAGATCATCTCCCTGGAGATGTGATTTAATCAAGAGTGGTTGTTGACCTGGATTAGGTGATGACATGCTCCACCCATTTGGGTGAGTCTTGATAAGTTTCTGGAGTCCTATAAAAAAGGAAACATTTTGGAGCATGAAGGAGGTTCTGAGAGAGCAGAATGTCATAGCCACAAGAAGCAGAGAGTCTACCAGCCAGCAGCATTTGAAGATGAAGAAGGAAAATGCCTCCTGGGGAGCTTCATGAAACAGGAAGCCAGGAGAGAAAGCTAGCAGATGACACCATGTTCAACATGTGCCCTTCCAGCTGAGGGAGAAACTGTGACTGCGTTCACCATGTGCCTTCTCACTTGAGACAGAAACCCTGAACTTCATCGGCCTTCTTGAACCAAGGTATCCTTCCCTGGATGCCTTTGATAGGACATTTCTATAGACTTGTTTTAATTGGGACATTTTTTTGGCCTTAGAACTTTAAATTAGAAACTAAATAAATTCCCCTTTTTAAAAGCCATTCCATTTCTGGTATATTGCATTCCAGCAGCTAGCAAACGAGAACACCTTCTTACAAGCCAACAGACCTCTGTGAATTATGACAGATTTCTACAGCTTCTCTCCCTAAGGGAGGAGTCTATAGGTGAAATTCTCCAATTTAATGCTCATCTGGACAGGAAAGGAGATCATGCCAGCTAGATCCCTCATGGCCATGGGGATGAAGTCTCATTAGAGAAAACTGCTTGTGTTTTATTTCTGTTCACTCTTCTAGTTTCTCTTTACTTCCATTTTTGATCCTCTGCATCTCTTTCATTTCTCTGGTTTTTGCCTATCACCAGCATTCTCCTAAACAATGAGGTAGTTGCCCGTCTTTATTTTTATCATTCATACAATGTTTTGCTCACTTCCTCTTCCCCTTTCTTAGTTTCCTCTCAATTCTCTTTCCAATAAAGAGCCGAAGTTGATAAGGCAGCCAGCCATAAAGGATATTTGGGGGTAAGGGAGACTTTCTAGAAGAGGAAACAGTAAGTTTAACATCTCTGAAGAGGGGCATGGCTGTGATGGATTAAGTGAGGATGAAAGTACTTAGTACTTTCAGATGAAGTCAGAGAGTGGAGCTGATCAGCTGGACCTTACTTAGCCATGCAAGGGCTTAACTTTTACTCCAAGTGAGATGGGAAGCCACTGAGGGATTTTTAGCAGGTTTCAACTTCAATGCTAAGAGGTGCACACTGGCTGATGTATTAAGAATACACTAACTGGAAGAACAGAAATGTACAAAGGTAGGAAGCAAATGAAATAATTCAGACAAGAGAGGATGGTGACTTGGATCAGGCTCGTAGCAGTTGAGATAAAAGAAGTTTTGGATTCTGGATATCTTTTGAAAGTAGAGCCAATAGGATTTGATGACCTACTGAATATGAGGTGATGAGAGAAAGAGAAGCATTGAGGATGAATACAAAGTGTGACATGGGAAACTGGCAGGAGGCATCACGAACTGAATGGGAACGGCTGAGGGCAGGACAAGCTTAAGAGTGTGTTCGCTAGGCATTGTTGCAAAATAAGGCAAGATGAAAATAAATCATTTAGTAGAATCCATGCCCAAGGTGCTGTTTGTGTAAACCTTCATAATAAAGCCAAATCTCACAAGTAACATAAGTCAAGATTGAAGAAATGAGAATGTTAACTCTTTGTAGGGATTTTGTAGTTTCATCTGAAACAATTTGCAATTTCTTTGGCTGGTCAGGGATTAAATCAGCTCCCTCTTCCTGCCTGGCAGGCCCAGCGGGACGGATGATGCCCAGGAAGAGGGCTGAGCCTGGCCGGGCAGGGTGGCCGCACTGCCTCTACAGGGGGAGCTCTCAGAAGCCACAGTGAGTAACAGTATGACAGCGGGGTGCCTTCTTGAAGCACTCAGAGCCAGTTTGATTTTTTTCTGCTTCTTCCAACAAGGTACTTTGGAAACTATAAACTTGGGCATTTCAATATTGAGTTTTTAACTCAAACTGTCTTGAGGGTTGAGTTGAGGGAATGAAGAAAACGAGGGACGATGTTTCCGTATGTAACGCTGATCCTCTTCCACCTGTATAGGGCTGGGATCCGCTTGATGCAGGATCCCAGTACACAGTGGAGATTTGGGCTAGCACAAAGGGGAAGTGGATTACCTTGGTTTGCAGAGTCTCATCAGGGGAGGAATAAAACAAGGTAGTTAACGGGTCTTAACTGAGCCCCAAGAGAGAGCGCCCATCCTGGAGCATGCACCCACAAGTGCCTGCCAAACTGACCCCGTCGCTGGAGCAAGGGAAGAAGCTCAAGCTTGAGGACAAGCAGAGGGGGCTGTAGTTTTTATTCCTGGCAAAATAATAAACTCAACATTTCAAAGCTTCAGAAGGTTTTCACATGTTCAACATCCTCAGGTACTCACCAAGACATCAATTCTTCTGTTAATGTTTGAGCTGATCAGAAGCAGCACCGAGTAGTTAAGCCCACAGATAAGCAATTACCACAGTACATTAGGAATGGGCTATTTAAGGGAATACTATAAATAATCAGTGTCTCTTTGCATGATGCAATATTTCTGCTTTCCCCTGTACTATGTGAACAAAAATACCATCAATTTGCTCTCTCAAAAGTAGCATTGATAACTTTTACATAAAAATGAAATCCTTATGAGTAGATGCAAAATGTTTTGAGAAGATTCATTCTTATCTAAATTTAGGCAAAAGCATTTGAGAACCAAAGGCAGAATTTTACCTTCTTTAAGTGGGATGGGAGGAGGCAGTCATTTGGCTTTGTTGCATATATACTTTAATAAAATATTGAAAGATTTCTTTTTAAGGGTTTTTTTGTTGTTGTTGTTGTTCATATCATTTATTTCTGCTCTAAGCTTTCTTTTCTTCTGCTTGCTTTGTGATTAGGTGGTGGTTCTTTCTCTAGTTTCTCCAACTGTTCATTTAGGTCTTTGATTTTAGCTCTTTTTTCCTTTTCAATGTAGGCATTTAGGGTTATAAATTTCCCTTCCAGGACTGCCTTTGCAGCATACCATACATTTTGAAACATTGTACTCTCATTTTGTTCATCTTGAGGTATTTACTGATTTCTTTTGCAATGTGTTCTTTGACCCACTAATTGAGTGTGTTGTTTAACCTCCATATATTTGTGAAATTTCCAGTTATTATTGATTTCCAGCTTCATTCCATTGTGATTAGAGAAAGTGTTTTATATAATTTCAATCCTTTTAAATTTATTAAGACCTGTTTTGTGCCTTGGCCTGTGATCTATCCTGGAGAATCTTCTATGAGCACTTGAGAAGAATGTATATCCTGCTGTTTTGGGGTACAGTGTTCTATATGTGTTTGCTAGGTCTAGGTTCTTTATTTGCTCATTGATTCTCCAATTAGATGTTCTGCCTATTGAAGTGAGTCATGTATTGCAGTCTCCCTCTGTTATTGTAGAGATGTCTATTATTCCCTTCAGTTTTGTGTTTGCCTCCTGTACTTTGTGGCACCTTGATTAGGTCATAAACAATATTTGATTGTAATTTCTTTTCTTTGAATTATCCCTTTTATTAATAGGTAGGATTCTTCTTTGTCTCATAACATTTTTGCTTTTGAAGTCTATTTTGTCTGATATTAGTATACCTACCCCAGCTTCACTTTGGTTACTGCCTGCGTGGAGTATCTTTTTCCATCCTTTCACTCTCAACCTCTTTACATCTTTCTGTCTAAAATGAGTCTCTTGAAAACAGTATATAGATGGATCATATTTTTTTTTACCCATTCTTCCAATCTGTGTCTTTTTTTTTTTTATTAATTAAAAAAAATTAACTAACACAACATTTAGAAATCATTCCATTCTACATATGCAATCAGTAATTCGTAATATCATCACATAGGTGTATGGTCATCATTTCTCAGTACATATGCATCGATTTAGAGAAAGAAATAGCAAGACAACAGAAGAAGAAATAAAATGATAACACAGAGAGAAAACAAAAATAAAAATAAAAAGTACAAAAATATATAAGAAAAAAAAAACTATAGCTCAGATGCAGCTTCATTCAGTGTTTTAACATAATTACATTACAATTAGGTAGTATTATGCTGACCATTTTTTTTTTTTAGAAATCATACCATTCTACATATGCAATCAGTAATTCTTAACATCATCACATAGATGCATGATCATCGTTTCTTAGTACATTTGCATCGGTTTAGAAGAACTAGCAACACAACAGAAAAAGATAGAGAATGTTAATATAGAGAAAAAAATGAAAGTAATAATAATAGTAAAAAAAAAAAAACCTATAGGTCAGATGCAGCTTCATTCAGTGTTTTAACATGATTACTTTACAATTAGGTATTATTGTGC
The DNA here is from genome assembly GCF_023851605.1 of Tamandua tetradactyla. Lineage (NCBI taxonomy): Eukaryota > Metazoa > Chordata > Mammalia > Pilosa > Myrmecophagidae > Tamandua > Tamandua tetradactyla. The sequence continues at coordinate 38,472,029 of NC_135339.1, read as the reverse complement.
TGTCCATTTTTGAGTTTTTGTATCTAGTCCTATTGCACAGTCTGTATCCCATCAGCTCCAATTACCCATTATCTTACCCTGTTTCTAACTCCTGCTGGTCTCTGTTACCAGTGATATATTCCAAGTTTATTCTCGAGTGTCGATTCACATCATTGGGACCATACAGTATTTGTCTTTTAGTTTTTGGCTAGACTCACTCAGCATAATGTTCTCTAGGTCCATCCATGTTATTACATGCTTCATAAGTTTATCCTGCCTTAAAGCTGCATAATATTCCATCGTATGTATATACCACAGTTTGTTTAGCCACTCATCTGTTGATGGACATTTTGGCTGTTTCCATCTCTTTGCAATTGTAAATAACGCTGCTATAAACATTGGTGTGCAAATGTCCGTTTGAGTTTTTGCCCTTAATTCCTTTGAGTAGATTCCCAGCAATGGTATTGCTGGGTCGTATGGCAATTCTATATTCAGCTTTTTGAGGAATCGCCAAACTGCCTTCCACAGTGGTTGCACCATTTGACATTCCCACCAACAGTGGATAAGTGTGCCTCTTTCACCGCATCCTCTCCAGCACTTGTCATTTTCTGTTTTGTTGATAATGGCCATTCTGGTGGGTGTGAGATGTTATCTCATTGTGGTTTTGATTTGCATTTCTCTAATGGCCAGGGACATTGAGCATCTCTTCATGTGCCTTTTGGCCATTTGTATTTCCTCCTCTGAGAGGTGTCTATTCAAGTCTTTTTCCCATTTTGTAATTGGGTTGGCTGTCTTTTTGTTGTTGAGTTGAACAATCTCATTATAGATTCTGGATACTAGACCTTTATCTGATATGTCGTTTCCAAATATTGATTCCCATTGTGTAGGCTGTCTTTCTACTTTCTTGATGAAGTTCTTTGATGCACAAAAGTGTTTAATTTTGAGGAGTTCCCATTTATTTATTTCCTTCTTCAGTGCTCTTGCTTTAGGTGTAAGGTCCATAAAACCGCCTCCAATTGTAAGATTCATAAGATATCTCCCTACATTTTCTTCTGACTGTTTTATGGTTGTCATGGTTAGGGACAGGTGTCAACTTGGCCAAGTTGTGGTACCTGTTCATCTGATTGGGCAAGCGCTGGCCTGTCTGTTGCAATGAGGACATTTCATAGGATTAGGTCATGATCACGTCAGCTACATCCACAACTGATTCCATTTGTAATCAGCCAAAGGGGAGTGTCTTCTGCAATTAGTGATGCTAAATCCAATCATGGGAAGCCTGTTAAGGAGGACTCAGAGGAGACAGGTTCCATTCCTGCTTTGGCTGGTGAGCCTCTCCTGTGGAGTTCATCCAGGCCATTCATTGGAGTCATCGGCTTCGCAGCCTGCCCTGTGGATTTTGGACTCTGCATTCCTACGGTCACGTGAGACACTTTCATAAATTTTATATTTGCAAGTGTTCCCTGTTGATTCTGTTTCTCCAGAGAACCCTAACTAATACATCTTGGTACCAGGAGTGGTTCTTAAGGAACAGAATCTTAAAAATGGGTTTTTATGAATGGTTTTCTACTCTGACTGGGCTCAGAGACACTAAGGACTCTGATTCCCGTAATCAGAATGACACTCCCAATCCATGGACTGAGTTGGCAAAGGAGAAAATCAAAATATCATCATTCGATTCTCCTAATGCTTAGCTTGTACGAAGCCAGACTCTGGGGGATAATGTTTTTGACACCTTTACAGAGTTTTGTAGAAATAAGAGTTATAGAGATGTTGGTTGGTTGTTGTTAGATACACTGTCTACATTAAAGGGTGAAAGGGATGGGCTTAAGGCTTCAAACAAGAAGCTTAAGCGCCGTCTGAAAGATGTAGAGGTTTCTATGAGTATCCTGAAGGAAAATTTTATTTCCTGTAGCCGTAGACTTGAGATCTCTGAAAATCAGACCCAGAATCTTATTGTTAGAGTAGCAACTTTACAACGTAAACTGAAATCTCAGTCTTGCATGGTGTCTGCCGTTAAAGTGAGGGCATTGATTGGAAAGGAGTGGGACCCTGAAAAATGGGATGGTGACATATGGATTGATAATGATGTTGGGGGTGAGGTTGAAACCCTAGACCATGCTGAGCCTTCTTTAGATAACCCTGTAATAGTCTGCCCTGAGGACATAGCCACCCCACCTCCAGCCTGCCTTGAGGAATTGGCCACCCAACCTCCTCCTGAAGGGATTAGCGCTAGAGTTATTAATCCTGTTTCACCAGATGAAACTGCAAATGAAAGCCCTGAAGCAAATGGCTTGGAAGATATTTCTAATTCTTTTCATGACCCACCCCCACCACCCCTCATTTCTTCTAGACCTATAACTAGACTAAAGTCCCAACAGGCCCCTAAAGGTGAGGTACAAAGTATCACACATGAGGAGGTACGTTATACTCCAAAAGAACTGTGTGAGTTTTCCAATTTATATAGACAGAAATCAGGGGAATATGTGTGGCAATAGATTTTAAGAGAGTGGGATAATGGTGGGAGGAATATAAGGCTGGATCAGGCTGAATTTATTGATATGGGCCCACTAAGCAGAGATTCTGCATTCAATGTTATAGTTAGAGCAGTTAGAAAAGGTGTTAACAGCTTGTTTGGGTGGTTGGTTGAAACATGGATCAAAAGGTGGCCAACATTACCTGAGGTTGAAATGCCAGAACTGCCCTGGTATAATGTAGATGAGGGGATCCAGAGGCTTAGAGAGATTGGGATGTTAGAGTGGATTTATCATGCAAAGCCTGCTCTTACACCCCAGGAATGTCCAGAGGATGCACCTTTTACCAGAACAGTGAGAAATAAATTTGTGAGACTAGCACCATCATCCCTCAAGAGCTCTGTGGTTGCACTTCTCTGTAGGTCAGATATTACTGTAGGAACTGCTGTCACTGAGCTGGAATCCTTAAACACAATGGGGATGACAGGATCCCGAGTTGGCAGAAGCCAGGTGGCAGCACTTAATCACCAAAGACAGGGTAGACGTGGGTATTATAATAGACAACAAACTCAAAGGAGGCATCAAAATTATATGACACGCAGAGATTTGTGGCATTGGCTAGTAAATCATGGGGTGCCTAGAAATACAATAGAAGGGCAGTCTACTAAATTCTTGTTGGAGCTGTATGAACAAAAGAGTTCTAGGTCAAGGGAACAGAAGTCTAACCTGAATTACAAAAACACAGAGTCACGGCCCCTTAACCAATTTCCAGACTTGAAACAGTTTACAGACCCTGAGCCCCTTGAATGAAGGGGAGGCCAGGTCCCTATGGGGAAGAAACCTGTTACACTGCCACAAATTTATACTGTTAACCTTCCTCTAAGTCTTCCCCAAGGAGACCGACGGCCTTTTACCAGGGTAACTGTGCATTGGGGAAAAGGAAATGATCAGATATTTCGGGGATTATTAGACACTGGTTCAGAAGTGACATTAATTCCAGGGGACCCAAAACGTCACTCTGGACCACCAGTCAGAGTGGGGGCTTATGGAGGCCAGGTGATCAATGGAGTTTTAGCTCAGGTCCGTCTCACAGTGGGTCCAGTGGGCCCCCGGACCCATCCTGTAGTTATTTCCCCAGTTCCGGAATGTATAATTGGCATAGACATACTGAGCAACTGGCAGAATCCCCACGTTGGTTCTCTAACTCGTGCAGTGAGGGCTATTATTGTGGGAAAGGCCAAGTGGAAGCCACTAGAACTGCCCCCACCAAGCAAAATAGTAAATCAAAAGCAATACCATATTCCTGGAGGGATTGCAGAGATTACTGCCACTCTTAAGGACTTGAAAGATGCAGGGGTGGTGATTCCCACCACATCCCCATTCAACTCTCCTATTTGGCCTGTGCAGAAAACAGATGGGTCTTGGAGAATGACAGTGGATTATCGTAAACTCAACCAGGTGGTAACTCCAATTGCAGCTGCTGTTCCAGATGTAGTATCATTGCTTGAGCAAATCAATACATCCCCTGGTACCTGGTATGCAGCTATTGATCTGGCAAATGCTTTTTTCTCAATAGCTATTAGTAAGGACCACCAGAAACAGTTTGCTTTCAGCTGGCAAGGTCAGCAATATACTTTCACTGTCCTACCTCAGGGGTATATCAACTCTCCAACCCTATGTCATAATCTTGTTCGCAGAGACCTTGATTGTTTCTCCCTCCCACAAGACATCACACTGGTCCATTATATTGATGATATCATGTTGATTGGACCTAGTGAGCAAGAAGTAGCAACTACTCTAGATTTACTGGTAAGGCATTTGCGTGTCAGAGGATGGGAGATAAATCCAACAAAAATACAGGGGCCTTCCACCTCAGTAAAATTTTTAGGTGTCCAGTGGTGTGGGGCATGTCGAGATATCCCTTCTAAGGTGAAGGATAAATTGCTGCATCTGGCCCCTCCCACATCCAAAAAAGAGGCACAACACCTAGTTGGTCTTTTTGGATTTTGGCGACAACATATTCCTCATTTGGGTGTGCTACTCCGGCCCATTTATCGAGTGACCAGAAAAGCTGCTAATTTTGAGTGGGGACCTGAACAAGAGGAGGCTCTGCGACAGGTCCAGGCTGCTGTGCAAGCTGCTCTGCCACTTGGGCCATATGATCCAGCAGATCCAATGGTGCTGGAAGTGTCAGTGGCAAATAGAGATGCTATCTGGAGCCTTTTACAGGCCCCTATAGGAGAATCACAATGCAGACCCTTAGGATTTTGGAGCAAAGCCTTACCATCTGCTGCAGATAACTACTCTCCTTTTGAGAAACAGCTTTTGGCCTGCTACTGGGCCTTAGTAGAGACTGAACGCTTAACCATGGGCCACCAAGTTACCATGAGACCTGAGTTGCCTATCATGAGTTGGGTGTTGTCTGACCCACCAAGCCATAAAGTTGGGCGTGCACAGCAGCACTCTATTGTAAAGTGGAAATGGTATATACGAGATAGAGCCAGAGCAGGTCCTGAAGGCACAAGTAAGTTACATGAAGAAGTGGCACAAATGCCCATGGTTTCCACTCCTGCTGCCACATTACCTTCTCTTTCCCAGACCAGAGCTATGGCCTCTTGGGGTGTTCCTTACAGTGAATTGACTGAGGAAGAGAAAACTCGGGCCTGGTTTACAGATGGTTCAGCACGATATGCAGGTACCACCCGAAAGTGGACAGCTGCAGCATTACAACCCCTTTCTGGGGTGTCCTTGAAGGGCAGTGGTGAGGGGAAATCCTCCCAGTGGGCAGAACTTCGAGCAGTGCACCTGGTTGTTCATTTTGCTTGGAAGGAAAACTGGCCAGAGGTGCGTTTGTACACTGACTCATGGGCTGTTGCTAATGGTTTGGCTGGATGGTCAGGGACTTGGAAAGACCATAATTGGAAAATTGGTGACAAAGAGGTCTGGGGAAGAAGTATGTGGATAGACCTTTCTGAGTGGGCTAAAAACATGAAGATATTTGTGTCCCATGTGAATGCACACCAGAGGGTGACTTCAGCAGAGGAAGATTTTAATAATCAAGTGGATAAGATGACCCGTTCTATGGATACCAGTCAGCCTCTTTCCCCAGCAACTCCTGTTATTGCCCAATGGGCTCATGAACAAAGTGGTCATGGTGGTAGGGATGGAGGTTATGCATGGGCTCAGCAACATGGACTTCCACTCACCAAGGCTGACCTGGCTACAGCCACTGCTGAGTGCCCAATCTGCCAGCAGCAGAGACCCACACTCAGCCCCCGATATGGCACCATTCCCCGAGGTGACCAGCCAGCTACATGGTGGCAGGTTGATTACATTGGACCACTCCCTTCATGGAAGGGGCAGTGATTTGTTTTAACTGGAATAGACACATACTCTGGATATGGGTTTGCTTTCCCCGCACGCAATGCTTCTGCCAAAACTACTATCCGTGGGCTTACAGAATGCCTTATCCATCATCATGGTATTCCACATAGCATTGCTTCGGATCAAGGAACACACTTCACAGCAAATGAAGTGCGGGAATGGGCACATGCTCATGGAATTCTCTGGTCTTACCATGTTCCCCATCATCCAGAAGCTTCTGGATTGATAGAACGGTGGAATGGCCTTTTGAAAACTCAATTACGGTGCCAACTAGGTGGCAAAAACTTGAAAGGCTGGGGTAATGTTCTCCAGGAAGCTGTGTATGCTCTGAATCAGCATCCACTGTATGGTGCTGTTTCTCCCATAGCCAGGATCCATGGGTCCAGGAACCAAGGGGTGGAAATGGGTGTGGTGCCACTCACTATTACTCCTAGTGATCCACTAGGAAAATTTTTGCTTCCTGTCCCTGCTACCCTGAGTTCTGCTGGTCTACAGGTTTTAGTTCCAAAATGGGGTGTGCTTTCTTCAGGAGAAACAACAGTGATACCACTGAACTGGAAGTTAAGATTGCCACCTGGCCACTTTGGGCTACTTATGCCTCTGGATCAACACACCAAGAAGGGGATTACATTATTGTCTGGGGTAATTGACCCTGACTATCAGAAGGAAGTAGGACTACAACTACATAATGGAGGTAAAGAAGAGTTTTCTTGGAATATAGGAGATCCCCTGGGGCGTCTATTAGTACTACCATGCCCTGTGATTAAAATCAATGGAAAACTGCAACAACACAATCCAGGCAGGACCACTAATGGCTCTGAGACTTCAGGAATAAAGGTTTGGGTCACCCCACCAGGCAAAGAACCACGGCCAGCTGAAGTGCTTGCTGAGGGGAAAGGGAACATGGAATGGGTAGTGGAAGAAGGTAGTGATAAATATGAACTTCGACCACGTGATCAGTTACAGAAACGAGGACTGTAATGCTGTTTTGTTTGTGTTATACTATTTAAGTTGTAAGATATCAAGTTTAAGAATGAATGTTGCCCAAGGATTTGCACGCTATTCTGGAGAGATTTAATGTGTGTCCAGTTATATGCAGGACAGTTGAGTATTGTCAGGTAAAAGAAAAAATGTGTGCTTATTTGTTTTCATTTGGAAATTAAGTATGGTCTAAGGTGATATATATATATATATATATATATATATATATATATATATATATATATATATATGCCAAGTTGACAAGGGGTGGACTGTCATGGTTAGGGACAGGTGTCAACTTGGCCAAGTTGTGGTACCTGTTCATCTGATTGGGCAAGCGCTGGCCTGTCTGTTGCAATGAGGACATTTCATAGGATTAGGTCATGATCACGTCAGCTACATCCACAACTGATTCCATTTGTAATCAGCCAAAGGGGAGTGTCTTCTGCAATTAGTGATGCTAAATCCAATCATGGGAAGTCTTTTAAGGAGGACTCAGAGGAGACAGGTTCCATTCCTGCTTTGGCTAGTGAGCCTCTCCTGTGGAGTTCATCCAGGCCATTCATTGGAGTCATCGGCTTCGCAGCCTGCCCTGTGGATTTTGGACTCTGCATTCCTACGGTCACGTGAGACGCTTTCATAAATTTTATATTTGCAAGTTTTCCCTGTTGATTCTGTTTCTCTAGAGAACCCTAACTAATACAATGGTCTTAGACCTAATGTTTAGATCTTTGATTCATTTTGAGTTAACTTTTGTGTAGGGTGTGAGATATGGGTCTTCTTTCATTCTTTTGCATATGGATATCCAGTTCTCTAGGCACCATTTATTGAAGAGACTGTTCTGTCCCAGGTGAGTTGGCTTGACTGCCTTATCAAAGATCAAATGTCCATAGATGAGAGGGTCTATATCTGAGCACTCTATTCGATTCCATTGGTCGATATATCTATCTTTATGCCAATACCATGCTGTTTTGACCACTGTGGCTTCATAATATGCCTTAAAGTCAGGCAGTGCAAGACCTCCAGCTTCGTTTTTTTTCCTCAAGATGTTTTTAGCAATTCGGGGCACCCTGCCCTTCCAGATAAATTTGCTTATTGGTTTTTCTATTTCTGAAAAATAAGTTGTTGGGATTTTGATTGGTATTGCATTGAATCTGTAAATCAATTTAGGTAGGATTGACATCTTAACTATATTTAGTCTTCCAATCCATGAACACGGTATGCCCTTCCATCTATTTAGGTCTTCTGTGATTTCTTTTAGCAGTTTTTTGTAGTTTTCTTTATATAGGTATTTTGTCTCTTTAGTTAAATTTATTCCTAGGTATTTTATTCTTTTAGTTGCAATTGTAAATGGGATTCATTTCTTGATTTCCCCCTCAGCTTGTTCATTGCTAGTGTATAGAAATGCTACAGATTTTTGAATGTTGATCTTGTAACCTGCTACTTTGCTGTACTCATTTATTAGCTCTAGTAGTTTTGTTGTGGATTTTTCCGGGTTTTCAACGTATAGTATCATATCGTCTGCAAACAGTGATAGTTTTACTTCTTCCTTTCCAATCTTGATGCCTTGTATTTCTTTTTCTTGTCTAATTGCTCTGGCTAGAACCTCCAACACAATGTTGAATAATAGTGGTGATAGTGGACATCCTTGTCTTGTTCCTGATCTTAGGGGGAAAGTTTTCAATTTTTCCCCATTGAGGATGATATTAGCTGTGGGTTTTTCATATATTCCCTCTATCATTTTAAGGAAGTTCCCTTGTATTCCTATCCTTTGAAGTGTTTTCAACAGGAAAGGATGTTGAATCTTGTCGAATGCCTTCTCTGCATCAATTGAGATGATCATGTGATTTTTCTGCTTTGATTTGTTGATATGGTGTATTACATTAATTGATTTTCTTATGTTGAACCATCCTTGCATACCTGGGATGAATCCTACTTGATCATGATGAATAATTCTTTTAATGTGTTGTTGGATATGATTTGCCAGAATTTTATTGAGGATTTTTGCATCTATATTCATTAGAGAGATCGGCCTGTAGTTTTCTTTTCTTGTAATATCTTTGCCTGGTTTTGGTATGAGGGTAATGTTGGCTTCATAGAATGAATTAGGTAGTTTTCCCTCTGCTTCGATTTTTTGGAAGAGTTTAAGGAGAGTTGGTACTAATTCTTTCTGGAATGTTTGATAGAATTCACATGTGAAGCCGTCTGGTCCTGGACTTTTCTTTTTAGGAAGCTTTTGAATGACTGATTCAATTTCTTTACTTGTGATTGGTTTGTTGAGGTCATCTATGTCTTCTTGAGTCAAAGTTGGTTGTTCATGTCTTTCCAGGAACCCGTCCATTTCCTCTAAATTGTTGTATTTATTAGCATAAAGTTGTTCATAGTATCCTGTTATTACCTCCTTTATTTCTGTGAGGTCAGTAGTTATGTCTCCTCTTCCATTTCTGATCTTATTTATTTGCATCCTCTCTCTTCTTCTTTTTGTCAATCTTGCTAAGGGCCCATCAATCTTATTGATTTTCTCATAGAACCAACTTCTGGCCTTATTGATTTTCTCTATTGTTTTCATGTTTTCAATTTCATTTATTTGTGCTCTAATCTTTGTTATTTCTTTCCTTTTGCTTGCTTTGGGATTAGTTCGCTGTTCTTTCTCCAGTTCTTCCAAATGGATAGTTAATTCCTGAATTTTTGCCTTTTCTTCTTTTCTGATATAGGCATTTAGGGCAATAAATTTCCCTCTTAGCACTGCCTTTGCTGCGTCCCATAAGTTTTGATATGTTGTGTTTTCATTTTCATTCGCCTTGAGGTATTTGCTAATTTCTCTAGCAATTTCTTCTTTGACCCACTCGTTGTTTAGGAGTGTGTTGTTGAGCCTCCATGTATTTGTGAATTTTCTGGCACTCCGCCTATTATTGATTTCCAACTTCATTCCTTTATGATCCTGAGAAAGTGTTGTGTATGATTTCAATCTTTTTAAATTTGTTAAGACTTGCTTTGTGACCCAGCATATGGTCTATCTTTGAGAATGATCCATGAGCACTTGAGAAAAAGGTGTATCCTGCTGTTGTGGGATGTAATGTCCTATAAATGTCTGTTAAGTCTAGCTCATTTATAGTAATATTCAGATTCTTTATTTCTTTATTGATCCTCTGTGTAGATGTTCTGTCCATTGATGAGAGTGGTGAATTGAAGTCTCCAACTATTATGGTATATGAGTCTATTTCCCTTTTCAGTGTTTGCAGTGTACTCCTCACGTATTTTGGGGCATTCTGGTTCGGTGCGTAAATATTTATGATTGTTATGTTTTCTTGTTTAATTGTTCCTTTTATTAGTATATAGTGTCCTTCTTTGTCTCTTTTAACTGTTTTACATTTGAAGTCTAATTTGTTGGATATTAGTATAGCCATTCCTGCTCTTTTCTGGTTGTTATTTGCATGAAATATCTTTTCCCAACCTTTCACGTTCAACCTGTGTTTATCTTTGGGTCTAAGATGTGTTTCCTGTAGACAGCATATAGAAGGATCCTGTTTTTTAATCCATTCTGCCAATCTATGTCTTTTGATTGGGGAATTCAGTCCGTTGACATTTAGTGTTATTACTGTTTGGATAATATTTTCCTCTAACATTTTGCCTTTTGTATTATATATATCATATCTGATTTTCCTTCTTTCTACACTCTTCTCCATACCTCTCTCTTCTGTCTTTTTGTATCTGACTCTAGTGCTCCCTTTAGTATTTCTTGCAGAGCTGGTCTCTTGGTCACAAATTCTCTCAGTGACTTTTTGTCTGAGAATGTTTTAATTTCTCCCTCATTTTTGAAGGACAATTTTGCTGGATATAGGAGTCTTGGTTGGCAGCTTTTCTCTTTTAGTATTTTAAATATATCATCCCACTGTCTTCTAGCTTCCATGGTTTCTGCTGAGAAATCTACATATAGTCTTATTGGGTTTCCCTTGTATGTGATGGATTGTTTTTCCCTTGCTGCTTTCAAGATCCTCTCTTTCTCTTTGACCTCTGACATTCTAACTAGTAAGTGTCTTGGAACGCCTATTTGGGTCTAATCTCTTTGGGGTGCGCTGCACTTCTTGGATCTATAAATTTAGGTCTTTCATAAGAGTTGGGAAATTTTCAGTGATAATTTCTTCCATTAGTTTTTCTCCTCCTTTTCCCTTCTCTTCTCCTTCTGGGATACCCACAACACGTATATTTGTGCGGTTCACATTGTCCTTGAGTTCCCTGATACCCTGTTCAAATTTTTCCATTCTTTTCCCGATAGTTTCTGTTTCTTTTTGGAATTCAGATGTTCCATCCTCCAAATCACTAATTCTATCTTCTGTCTCTTTAAATCTATCATTGTATGTATCCATTATTTTTTCCATCTTTGCTACTTTATCCTTCACTTCCATAAGTTCTGCTATTTGTTTTTTCAGTTTTTCTATTTCTTCTTTATGTTCAGCCCACGTCCTCTTCATGTCCTCCCTCAATTTATCGATTTCATTTTTGAAGAGGTTTTCCATTTCTGTTCGTATATTCAGCATTAGTTGTCTCAGCTCTTGTATCTCATTTGAGCTATTGGTTTGTTCCTTTGACTGGGCCATATTCTCAATCTTTTGAGCGTGGACAGTTATCTTCTGCTGCTGGTGTCTGGGCATTTATTCAGATTCCTCTGGGTGTCGGATCCAGCAAGATTGTAAGATTTTTCTGTGAAATCTCTGGGATTTGTTTTTCTTATCTTTCCCAGTAGGTGGCGCACGTGGCACACGTTTGTCTCAAGTGTTTGGAATGGGTCTCCCCCAGTCACCGATCTCTGTGGCCTGGGGATTTCCGATCCAATTCTCTCCATTGGTTCAGGGGCCGCGCGTGGTGGGGGTGTCAGCTGCCGTGGCGTGAGGGGACCCCGTGGATGGTCGTGGGCCGCAGAGGGCCTGGGGAATTCCCCACTGGACCAGGAAGCCTCCCGCGGTGGGGGGGCCACCACGGCCCGGACAGCCCTCCGATCCAAGACTCGTAGCCGCGGACTCGAAGCCGAGACCCGAAGCCGCCCGCAAAAGAGGGGCGCCGGCCGCCTCGGCCTGAGAAACTTGCCTCTCCGATACTCCCAGCCGGCCCGGGAGGGAGGGAGGGAGTAGCTCCAACCGCCGCAGCTCCCGCTGCTTGGGAAATCGCGCGCCGCTCGGGGGTCCCACCACAGCCGAGTCTCGTAGTCAGACCAGCCAGTCCAGACTTTGGACAGCCCTCCGATCCGAGACTCGTAGCCGCGGACTCGAAGCCGAGACTCGAAGCCGCCCGCAAAAGAGGGGCGCCGGCCGCCTTGGCTTGGGAAACTTGCCTCTCCGAGACTCCCAGCCGGCCCGGGAAGGAGGGAGGGATTAGCTCCGACCGCCGCAGCTGCCGCTGCTCGGGAAATCGCTCGCCGCTCGGGGATCTCACCGCAGCCGAGTCTCGCAGTCAGACTCCAATCTGTGTCTTTTGATTGGGATTATTTAACCATTAATATTCAATGTTATTACTTTTAAAGCAGTACTCACTTTAACCATTCTATCCTTTCACTTTTATTTGCAAAATCTATTTTGTTGTCTTTTTATCCTTTTACTTACCTTTACTAATACTCTTCAACTCTGTACCCTCCTTCAAGCCTCTCTCCTGTCTTTCATTTTTGTCCAGCAGAACTCTCTTTAGTAGTTCTTGCAGGGCAGGTCTTTTGTTAATGAACTTGCTCAACTTCTGTTTATCCATAAATATTTTAAACTTCCCCTCATTTTTGAAAGACAGTGTTTCAGTTTGCTAAAGCTGCTGGAATGCAATATAACAGAAATGGGTTGGCTTTTACAGAGGGGATTTATTAGTTTATAGATTAACAGTCCTAAAGCCATGAAAATGTCCAAATTAAGGTTTCAAGAAGAAGATTTCTTCTCTCAGGAAAAGCAGCTGGCATCCAGGGTTCCTCTGTCACATGGTAAGGCACATAGCAATGTCTGTTGGTCCTTTTCTCCATAATTTTTCTGTTTCAAAATGGCTCTCTCTTGTGGGTCCTTTTGGATTCTCCTAATGCAGTTTCTTTCTCTATCTTCAACATCTCTGGGCCTGTCTTTTTATCCTCTCACAAGGGATTCCCGTAAAGAGGATTAAGACCCACCTTGAATTGGGTGAATCACATCTCCATGGAAGCAACTTAATCAGAAGGTCCACCTGCAAGAACAGATTAGAAGAACATGGCTTCTCTGGGGTAGTTGGCAGTATCAAACCATCACAGATGGTTTTGCAGGATAGAGTATTTTTGATTAACAATTTTTCTCTTTCAGTATCTTAAATACATCCTACCATTACCTTCTTGCCCCTATGATGTCTGATGAGAAATGGTCTTATTTGGCTTCCCTTGTATGTGGTGAATCACTTTTCTCCTGCTGCTTCCAGAATATTCTCCTTCTGTTTGGCATTGGACAGTGTGATTCGTATTTATTTTGGAGTGGGTCTATTCAGATTTATACTATTTGGAATACGTTGGGTTTCTTGGATTTGCATATGTATGACTTTTATAAGAGTTGGGAAATTCCCAGCCAATGTTTCCTCAAATATTTTTCCTGGCCATTTTCCCTTTTCTTCTCCTTCCAGGACACCTGTGCTGCATATTTTTATGCAGTCCAAGTTGTCAATCCTTTCCCTGAGACCCTGCTCAAATTTTTTCACTTTTTCTCTACTTGTTCTTTTGTCTGTTCGAATTCAGTTGCTCTGTCTTCTAGCTCATGGATCCCTTCTTCTGCCTCTTTAAATCTATTGTGTGACTCTAGTATATTTTAATTTTCATCTACATCACTATTATTTCCATAATGTCTGTTATTTTTCTATGTATTCTTTCAGATTCTTCTGTATGCTCACGTAATGTTTTGTTAATGTCCTTTAACTCTTTATGCATATTTTCCTTCATCTCCTTGAATTGATTTAGGAGATTTGTTTGAATATCTTTGATTAGTTTCAACTTCTGTGTCTCCTCTGACTTTTTACTTTGTTCCTTTGACGGGGCCATTTCTTCTCCTGTTTTAATGTGTCTTGTGATTTTTTTTCTAATATCTGGTCATCAGATTATCTTGATGGGTCTATTCTGAAGGTCAGTTTATCCTCTTGTCTGTGTTTTAGTTGTTGCTTGAGTTTGTATTAGGGTAATGCTTTTTACTGTTGAATCATGGGTATTTCCCAACCTAAATAGGGCGGGGTACCTATGCCCTGGGGGTGGGGAGGGATAGGCCAAGCTCTGATAAGCTGGGATAGGATCTGGGGGGGCTCTAAAAAGCCCTGTGTTTTTTATCCAGTACTTTCTGGTCTTTTTCAGCATGTAGCACTTTTTGGAGTCCAGCAGCATCTGATCGGGGAAGCTGGAACTGTGCAGTCCCATTTCCTCACTTTGTGGGCCAATATCTGGCTCAGTGTTGGGTGTGTCCCCATCTGTACTTGGGGCAGAGAACTCCTGAAGCTGCCCCAGTCTACAGTGCTCCTCCAATCACGGACTGGGCCTCCTGTAGCTGCTTTCCTTGAGGGCAGAGGATGGGTGCCAAGATCCTGCTAGAATTACAATCTCTAACCACATTTTCTCAGACTCTTCATCCTGCTCAGGCCTGGGCATGGAAATATCCTCCCCTATCCCTGTAGTAAGAATAGCAGTATGGGCTAATTCAGCATAAGAATCACTAGGGGAGGTTTTTAAACTCCTAATATTCAGGCCAATGCCATTTTGATTTAATTGGTCTGGGGTGGAACCCTGATTGCAATTTTTATTTTAAAAAGGTGATTCCAGTAGGCAGCCAGGGAAACCTGTGGGTTTTGAAATCAGAAGGCTTGAAATTTATGATTATGTCCATCTTTTTTTTTTTTTTTTAACTATTGCTCTGGTACCTTGACAAGTTATGTAAACTTTCTGCTTCTCAGTTTCACCATCTTCATAGCAGATATGATAACACCTATTTCACTGGATCAAATTAAGATCAAATATGGTAAATCCCTTTGTAAACTATTGAATACTGTGTCAGTGATGTGAGAACATTATTATTCACCACCCCAAAGGGAGCAGAGAGGCTAAGAGCCTACTGTGTATGAAATGATAGATAAAAGACAAGCCTGATTGTAGGCGAAAATAGTGAAAATGAGATTCATTGGATATGTGTGTTTGGCAGAGAAGTTTCAACTTAAAGAGAAGCTTCATGTTACTGACCAGGGTATTGAAAATCTTGATGCATGATAACTATGATTTCCTGGGGACCTACTATGTGCCAGGTTCTGCCCCAGGTACTTAACCTTTCTCTTATTTCTGATCTCATAATAGCCCTGTAAAGTGGTTTATTATCATTCTATAAATGAGAACAAGCCTCAGAAAGTGAAGTTGGCTTATCATCCAAAGGTATCCAGCACATGAAGGGCACAGCTAGGATTTAAAGTCAGATTTATCTGACTCTGAATCCTGTGCCCTTTGCACATGCCAAGGCACCAGGGTGACAACTTGGTTTTGGTCTGGTCAACGTCAGTTTAACACTGTTTAAAATAAATTGTATTTTTTAAATCTTTCCATGCAATTTTATTTAGATATAATCCATCCAAAGTATACAATAAGTGTCTCACAGTATCATCATATAATTGTGCATTCATCAACACAATCAATTTTAGAACATTTTCATGACTTCAAAGAAGAAATAAAAGAAAAAGAAAACCCAAAACATCCCATACCCCTTATCCTCCCTATTATTATTTTTCTGTTCTTTATTTTATTACTCATCTACCCATAAACTGGATAAAGATTTTTACAATCACATGGTCACATGATAAAAGCTATATAGTTATAAAATTCTATAGCTATATATCAAATATATGTATTTATCAAAGATCAAGACTACTGGATTACAGTTCAGCAATTTCAGTTATTTGCTCTGTTTCTTCTAATACATTA
Source organism: Tamandua tetradactyla (assembly GCF_023851605.1). NCBI lineage: Eukaryota > Metazoa > Chordata > Mammalia > Pilosa > Myrmecophagidae > Tamandua > Tamandua tetradactyla. The sequence continues at coordinate 38,456,282 of NC_135339.1, read as the reverse complement.
GAAACTAAAAAGAAATATCTATATAATGTCAGAAGTTATAATAATTTGTTAAATCCTAATTTCTCGGTTACCCCTCCTCCTTCCCACTTGACCATTCTCTCAATCTTCACACATGTCTGGACAGTGACCATTTTAACTTCTTCATACTGGAAAGGGCTGTAACTTATGTGGTAGAGGAATGCAGCTGATTGATGTTCTTGGAGAGCCTAGTACCCCTGGGTTTCAGAGTTGGCATAGGACCAATCTAGAGCCCTTAAGTTTCTGAAAAAGTAAACTTCTTTACATTTATAGGGTCTTAGATAGAGCCCAAGGTATTCTTTAGGGTTGGCAGGAATACTGTTGGGGCTTGGCATACTGTGACAGTTTTGTATTACCTGGCTGAAGCTAGTATAAGAATAACCTCTCAACTCTATTTGAAATATCTTAGCCACTGAAACTTTTTGTTTCATTTGTTTTCCCCCTTTTGGTCAATGCCAATTGAGAATTGGCATTCTCAATCCCACAATACCTGGGCAGGGTCATCCCTAGAAGTCCTGTCCCATGTTGCCAGGGAGTCTTACACCCTGGGAGTCTGTCCCATGTAGTGGGGAGGGTGGTGAATTTACTTGCTGAGTTGGTTTAGAGAATGAGGCCACATCTGAGCAACAAAAGAGGTTCTCTGGGGGGTGACTCTTAGGCACAGTTACAAGTAGGCTTAGTTTCACCATTGCAGAAGTAAGTTTGATAAGGGCAAGCTTCAAGATCGAGGGCTTGGCTTATTAAATTGGGAGTCCCTAATGCTTCTGAAAATATCAGGAATTCCTCAGGTGGGGAAGTTTAACAGTTCTGCATTTTTCTCCCTGTCCCTCAAGGTGATTTCCCAGTTACATTTTTATAAAATACATTGTATTTTGCAATCCAAGTTGTCAAGCCTTAGAAGAGCGAAATGTATTTCAAGCCAAATAATGCAGGCTAGGTAGAAAGATGAACTGATTTGGACCCAGCCCTGATGTTTGCTGAGGTCAGTTTATAGGATGGGGCTAGTCCAGGAGAGTCTTCCCATCAGACGCTCCTCCCATTAGGACCTTCTCTTCATCTTATTCTCATGTTTTATAGGTAGCTAAAACAAAATAAGGAGGTGCTTGGCAGCAGTTCAAAATGTTCCCCTCCCAGGTGTACTTGCATTTAATAACTCCAGGACTGTGAATCACCTCTCACGGAATTTTAGAAACTATGGTTAAGCAGCTGGAGAAGATACTTTAGGACAAAAGGCTTATCTAGAGCCTCTGGAATCACAGTTCTGAAATGAACAGGAAAATGTGCAGTTTATTTCTATTAATAGTAGTCTGTTAGAAAATAAGAGAAAAGGGAAACATTTCAGTTATGAATACTCAGTCTTCAACAAAAGCAAAAGCAATAATCTTCAAAATTTAGGATATGAGAGCAGTTGGTAGGAGTCTGCCAACAATCTAAACAGAAGTCAACTAGCATTTAAGGCTCTGTAATTAGCTCTTCAACTCTACCTGTCTCCATGGATTTTCTATTTCCTATTCTACCAATTCATTCTCTCAATTCTTTCTCCACTTCATTCTCTATTTCTTTCTACTTGTTATTTTCTCTCCCTGAAATTTCTGTCTTGGTGCTACCTGCTTATTCTTGCTGTAAATTGCATTCAAACTCTCCAAAAGATGATTAGACTAGTTTTGAAGTGTTACCATCTAGTGCAAAATGCCCTGCTGGGCAGAGGTCTCAAGGTGGACCCCTCCAAGGTCACAGGCCATTGGTGACTGCCTCTAGCTCAGTGTCAACCCCCTGGTCCAAGTGGGTATGGCCAGGTTAGCTGAGATCCATTGTACAAATTCTGGTGACTTTTGGGTAAGGGACCACTAAAAAAAGGATTATAAAAATGACAAGGACCTAATAATGTGAACTGTTAAATATACACTCCATGTAGATACAACCTGTTCCACTTCAATATCTGATTCCTGTTCTGAGCAGGATGGAACTAGGATGGGTAAAGTGAGGTCTGGTGTACAGAATTTTAGGACACGCTCACCTCAGGGCCAGCTACTATTACGAGAAGCCATTTCTCTCTACTTGACCTCATTTTACCCTCTATTACTTGAACTTTAGTGGTATGTCTTCAACTAATACTTCTCTTTCCAATAAAAATAAAGTCTAGAAGCATTTTCCAAAAACCTATCCGTAGAGTTGCTCTTTCTAAGTAAAGATGGCACTTAGCAAGACTTCCTAAACGAATCCTAAGAAAAACAGTAATGATCAACCACAAATTTTATGTTACCTTAATAAGGGTTAATTAATAATGCTTGCTTGGGAATTTTGCCGTCAATTTTGTTTCCTCCTGAACTGAAAGGAAGAAAACAGTCCACGTACTCTTCTAAGCTGAGCTTCAGTAAACAGCACAAACTTGAACTCATTCAGAGGTTAAGAATGAAATGTCTTGTGGGCAGAAGGTCAACTATTTTTCACAGAACAGAAAAACAAGGATATTCTTTTCCAACGAATTGCTTAAAACATTAGAATCATGTAGTCTGTAATCAGAATTACTTGCACCCAGATTATAAGCTAATGGCAGTCTCTGTTGCTTTCTATAAAGATGCACTATTATATGAGAATTTAAATGGCACATCTCAAACATACTGGACTTGAAAGTAAACCAAATGGCAATTGCAGACAAGCACTAAGGGTAAAGGACAGTTTTCTTCTGGAGTAAATTAAATGTGGACCATAAAAGCTTTCTTTGGCAAAATATAAAAAGACCGGAAGTGAACGCTGTGGTGCAACAACCATATTCCCCCTTTAAGCACTCATTTCTGCCAGCTGGCAGAAGTGTTAGCTGATAATGGCTCATGACTGTGGCCCTGTTCTGGAAATTGCCCTCAGCTTACTATCTTGGTGAGGATACAATCCATCACCTACAGTAAACTGCCTTACCCATGGTAGTGCCCCCACTATGTTTCCAAAGACAGGTGAATGTAGGGACAAAAAGGCCTATTCCCTCTTGCCTCTGGTACAGCTCTCTCTGCAGGGCCATTCCACTTCAGAGCTCCCTGTAAAATCCATGGAAGGTATCACACTTACATCATGGTTGGACTTCTCTCTCTGCCCAATCCTTCTTACCCTTCAGTCTCACAGGGGTTGTTTATGGAAGCCTCCTCAACTAATCTCCCACAGGCAAAGCTCAGAGTTTCAATGTCTCCTGGGAACCCGGACCTGTAACAGTTGGGACCAGAAGTGATGGTCAGAAGCAGACTCTAAAGCGGGATTTTGGAACTGGGATCACCACTAGTTGACTGGCGATGAGAGCTCTGTCTCTGCTGTGGGTGGAGGATGGATAGCCCCCTGGCCTGCTGTAGGGGTGTAGCTATTAAAATTTTGTTGGTGGTGAATTGGGATGTGATACTAACTGCAGGAAATGCATTGGGAGATGCCATATCTCAGTATATAAGAGATAAGAGGTGTTGATGTGTTTAAAACATGGCTGAAACTGTTTTCATACTCTTTCCATTAATAGATTGGGACTAGGTCTCATCTCTCTGAATCTGAATGATTGCTTCTTCCAATAGAGCATTGTAGCAATAACCCTACGTGACTTCTAAGGATGTCACCAAAAGCTAGGCAGTTTTTTACCACCTTGCTCATACTTACACCCTAACTATGTAAAAAGTCAACTATTCTCAGGCTTCCATATTATGACAAAGTCCAAGCTGCCTTGGACATATTCCAGCCTTTGAGTTGCAATGGGGTTGGTGGTCATTTCTGAAGTGTGATTAGTAGGTTATTAGTTTCCAATTGAATGTCAGTGATAAGGAATTACAGCATTATTAGATAAAACATGTCAAATTGTATTATAAGCTGTAAAACCCTATTCATGTAAGTTTCCAGGATTAACTTTTAAATTGAGGCTTAGTCTTATTAACTCTGTACCTCAGTCAGATAGCACAGTACCTAGAATGTAGAAGGGACTCAAGCAATGTTTGTCAATTAAATAATAGTGAAAATTGATTTGTTAATTAAATAGTAGTGAAAATTGAAACAAAAGTCTCAGATATGTTGATGATATGAAAGACACAGAATATTTTTATTTTATTATTGAAGTTAGTGGCCCTTTTAACTAGCATCAGTCAATCCACACGCTCAATATTTTGGAGTAATACAAAATACACATGGGATTTATCAACAATACCTTTAAAGCCAGGTTCTGTAGTTGGACGGACCACTCATAATAGTGAGAGGAAGAGACACGAGTGCATACTAGGTATTCTGTAGCTCAGAAACCGTGGAGATCAATGTGGGTTTGGGTGGCCATGAAGTTTCTAGGAGTAAGTGGGATTTGGGTTGGGTTTAGACCAGAATAGAGGAGGGCGCTGGAAAGGATGGGCAGGTGGTAGAGGAGTGGAGGAGTGAAGAGAAGGTCAACCAGATTTAAGGCTTAGAGGCAGCGTGGAGCCTGATGAGCTGCGGACAGCGAGGAAGCAGACTGTCCCACAAATTCCAATAGAAGTGTATGCTGAAGTACAGTGGAGGAGGTGCTATGGTAAGAAATGAGAGTCCCTGAGGATTCCTAAGCAGTGGAGGAAGTCATATGCTGTTCCCAACTCAAAGGAACATTTACCTCTGTCTCCACATGATTTTTCTCAGGCACCTCAAGTCGCCCACGTAAATCACTCTACATTTTAAGATTTCTCTGTGCTTTTCCTCTATGTGTGTGGCTTTCATGATACTGCTTAGTCCTATACCATTTGAGGATAAAATTAATATATTTTCTCTATTTCTGGTAAATCTTGGGGCACATCTATAATAATGTAATAGGAAATGGTATTTAGCTTCCATCTTTCATCTGCTTCATCAGTTCTTTCTTACTGGCTATGTACATTCCTGTTTTAAGTTCTCTCTCTGCAATTCCACTGAACTCTTTTTGATTTATTCATTATTCTTTCTTTCTAAGAATTTTCATTAAATTTTTATGGAGTAAAGTGATAAAGGGTTTATTGAAATTTGGATGGCCAATGTCTAAAACTACTTAGAAATTATTTCATCAGCCAAATTGGTTCTTTATCAATATGTTAAAAATGTGCAGCCTATTAAATCAATTCTCTAGGCTTTGCATGTCCTGTAAAATAAGTAATTTGTGAATAAAAATATTCCTTTAAAAATGTCCTGAAATTTCACAGTAGTCTTTGCTTAAATGAATAAAAAAAAAAGAAGGAAGGAAGGGCAGGCAAGGGACATAAAGAAAAGAAGACTGGTGTGTGATACGAAATACGCCAAGCCCCTGCTACTTTTCCTCCTGTGAGGTCGCGTGTTTGTTATAATGGTATAGTTTACATTTAGAAGATCTTTCCTTTAGTGGTAGTTAGTTCTGCTTAGACAATATTCTTGGGATTCGGTTAAGAGACATCTGCTGGATGGTTCTGTCACTTTTGAGTAGCATGGATTTCCCTTTTCAAGATTTTCCAAACATGAAGGGTAAGGACAGATGCCAATGATGTATCTGCGCTTAAGCAAGCCTTTAACAAATGAACACACAGCCCTTTATTGTTTGAATACTGATTAACCTCTGAATAAAGGTGGAACATGATTTAAAGAAATGCCACAAGTTGGCACAAATTGGCCTATCCTCTAATTTTAACCGTTTAAAATTCTTGACCATCTAAAACTGGTAGTCTCTGATTTACACTATAAACTGCTAACCTTCTTTATGGATATTACTTTCTGGATTGTCTTCAGTGGGTGGGTGACAGAAGTCCTTCTTTCCAGTTGTTTGGTCCCTTGCGTTTAATATGTGGACCTAACTCTCCTAATTCAGACCCTGTCTGTGTCACGTTAGCGTGAGGTGCCTGGGAGTCTGCTGAAGAGAGATGAGGTTTCCTGTTCTGCAGCCCCTGATTGAATTTTACCCTTCTGTAAGCTCACCACCTGTAATAAAAAGGCCAGAATAAGGAAACACTAGAGCGTTAAAGACCTTCCCACATAATCGAATTCACATCTTCTATTTATAATGATAAATCAGAGACTGAGAGAGCCAGGGACTTATCTACAGAGATGGGCAAAGAATTCAGAATTCTTAACTTCTAGGTTAATTTATCTGTCTTGTCGTTGTCCTCTTACTAAACTATTTCTCTCTTCTCTTCAATTCACTCGCATTTGCATCTCCCCTCACGCGTAGACATCACCAGTGTGATGGTTCTATTAATACATGGATCTTGGCATATTCTAACTTGGCCTTAGCAAATATCAGCGGCCGAAATAAATTTCCATTGGAATATTTTCTGAAAAGGGCCTCCCTGATCACCATAATTTAAATATACACTGAACAACATATGAAGGTAATGGGGGCTTCCTTACGATAGCCTACACCTCACAAAACAAGACCAAAAACAAACTTATAAGTGGATGTTTTGATTCTGACACTTTCAAATCATTTTTTATTTTTAGGGTCCTATATTAGCTAATTTTCAGAAATTTAATATTTTTCATATTACCAAACGAAAATGTTCCTTTATTTAAACAACTACCTACCCATCTACCCATGTCCACATTTCCCTAGTAAATATAAAATTTAGAGCATTGGTTTCTGGTTGTCAATTTTGTCTTCTAAAAATTCCTCCCATTTCGACCTTAACCATCATTTAGGACTGCTTAAATAGAAGGGTCTTTAGAATTTTGGTGTTACTGACAGAAGACAGATAGCTTTTCATTAACTCCACTATTCTGGAATAGCTTTTCTTTGATTGCCTTTTTGTATACCAGAAAATTTCTTTTTCATTTTGACTTTTAGTCCTGTTAACCTTGAATCACACTGGCCCAGGTCAACCATGTCACTAATTCAGTGAATTCCAAATTTATAGCCAACAGCCAGACTGAAGGAGCATTAGCTGAAATAAACCGCCCTGAGGATATGGGTGAGCATAGGAGGGACAAAACAAAAAGTCAGAATACTATTCCAAGTACAGGCCCAAGGAACCTCCTTGATTGAAATTCTGTCAGGTTGTTCTGCCCACACTGAAGACCATTTGGACAGAGGAATAACAAAAAAACAAAGTTTGTATAAAGCTGTATTTTTAAAACCGTCTCTGTGCTGTTTATTAGCACCGTGATACTTTTCTATAGACTCAAGGGTGTCCCTGGATTAATTTTTTTTATTAACTGATGTTTCTATGATTACTAAAGTAACTTTTTTTTTTTTGGTAAAAAAGCCATGTCTAACTGAAAAAGTATAAAAATCAGTTATAATTCTATCGCCCAGATATAACCAGGGCTAGTAATTCATATAGCTTTCTAGATTTTTTCTATGCACATACATCTATAAGTGTATTACAAAACAAATGAACCATACTGTAATAATGCTGCTTTCATTTGATCATCTTTCTGCCTCAAAACTCTCATGCTCATGAATGACCTATTATGTTCTATTTTATGAATATGACTCAATATCATTAACTCACGCCCATTTTTAAGTTGCTTCTAATTTGAGGCTGTCATAAATAGTACTGTAGTGCCCATCCTTATTTATATGTCTAATGCTTCCTTAGGATTAATTTCTGCATGTTGAATTTCTGGATAAAAGGGAATACTCATTTTAAGGATTTGGATGTATACTGCCAAATTGCTTTCTAGAAGAGTTTGTGCCGACTTAGGTTTCTGCCAATATTAGAAGGGGACCTTTTCCTCACAGTGTACTTCAAATTAATCAGAAGGCTTAGCGTCCATTTTTATATATGTTAATCAGAGAGATGAAAAGCGTATTTTCTATTTTAATATGCTTAAGTATTGATAAATTTGAACATCTTCTCATGTGTGTCTTAGGCTGGATCTAAATAGAAGGCAAAGAGCAATTCCGCTCTTAGCTTTACAATGTTTTTTATTGAACTGAAATAAGTAGGACAACAAATACAGTCTTCTGGTGTATCAAATTAAGTAAAATTTGAAGACCCTTTAAATCACAGAGCCACTTAAAATAATAGGTGCTTTCTATTGAGTGCTTGCACTTTTCCACATTTGTTGAATTTAGTGTTCATAACAACACTGTGGTTAGGTACTATTATTTTGCCCATTTTTTCAATGAGGAGACTAAGGAACAAAAAGAGAAATAACTTATCCAGTTAAGTAGCAGAGCCAAAATTTGAAGCCAGGCACTACCTCTGAAACTCATGCTCTTATGTTCTATGATTTTGATATTTTATATGCACACATACCCAACATGTGCGTTGGTGGAAGATTGTCAATAGTGCCTTCCTGAATAATATGTGAATTATTATAAATACATTTTCTTATTGAAATAAAATTAGTGAAATAGATTTCTTGGAAAACTTTTCAGGAAACATTTTATTTCCTTTAACAGGTAAATTCTGATTAAAAATGTGTGTGTATGTGTGTATGTAGACATGTACATATATATATATATATAAAAAACTAAGATTTGTGGCCTGCTTTGGGGGGGTAAATAGCAAAAGTTTCAGAAATGCAGATTTAAACTTTTATAAATTTAGATAGTATCAGCTACATGTTGAAGCCTTCACTGAATAATTTCAGTGGAAAACAAAGCTTTTTGTTTTCTCCCTGCCTTCTAGCCCTAATGAACTAGTTTTCTCTTTTCACAAGCATCTGAATGTTCAAGCTGAACTGCTTATTCCTGGAGCTTTTGGCAACATATCCAAGACTACAAGAATGAATGTGGATATATACAAGTTTATATTTAAGGAAAAAAATGTAAGCAAATGCATGTGTGGCTGGTGATACCTAAATAATGAAAAGGCTGCTATAATGCATGACAGGAAAAGTCAGGATGAAAAATTACTTGATATTGGCTTATGGTAATGAGGATTTAAAACGTAAAAGACACCGTTTTGATTTATAAAACCAGTCATCCAACAAACACCAGAAAATATTAATTATTTGTCTGAAACCAGTGAGAGTCTGACACCCAAGCTCCAATGGGCAAAGAGCTCCTTGTTTCTGACAAGATGAAGCCATTCGATTCATTTCATTCAGGCCTCACCGGGTGCAGTAAGTGCTTTCTACATGCATGGAAATCAATCATCTCAGTGGATTTGGGAGGTTCTGAATCCACTTCTTGTCTGACCTTACTGGGATTGCAATTCCCTCTAGGTCTAAGGAGACTCTGGTCTATTTGTGTCGGTGATGCTGGCATTTTTCTAAGTTTGATTTACAGGCCTGTGGAAGGAAGCCTGTGATATTTTTTGAATGCCAAAAAGCAAGTTCATTTGGCAGGTTAATGGCATCTTCATTTACATGTGAGAGGCTGGAGGAATGAGGTCCAGCATTCAAGGAGCAGGACAAAAGCCTAGGAGACTGACAGGTGCTCCCTCTCTGCTCCCTTTTCTCCCTTTTCCTGCTAACTTCTTAAATATTTAACTGCTCAAAAGCTTGGCCACAAGAATGTCATTAAAAAATTATAGAAAAGTAGAAAAAGGCAACTTCTGATACCCTGGGAGGGAGGCGAGTATCTTATTGGTCCCACAGGAGGAAAATAAGACACAAGGACTAGTATTTCAAAAACTTACTTCCTGGGTGGTGCAACAGTGGCTCAGTGGCAGAGTTCCTGCCTGCCATGCTGGAGACCCAGGTTTGATTCCTGGAGCCTGCCCATGTGGAAAAAAAAAATCACTTCCTATAAGATGAGCATTTTACCTAAAATACTAGCTTTATATAAATTCTCCGTCAAGCTCCATTATTTCTCAGTTCTTTACACATAGCTAGTTAAAATCTGAAAATTTATACAGTCATTTCTTGTATTCTTTCTATAGATCAAGAATCTCCTCTTCATTCTTAAAATCATAAAATAATTTGATTGTTTTTCTTCTATTTGTTGCAGCAAGTGGACATTTGGAAACTGTATGTATTAGATTGAACATTCTCTTTTCCAGAGGTTTAATGGCAACAGCAATTATACATGTACTCCTTATTCTTTGTCAGAGACTGTCCTGTGTCCTTTAGTTATTCTTTAAAACTCTTCTCTAATGCAATCGATGAGGTCCAAATAATTCACCATGGCAGGAAAGAATTATTGAAAGGTTATTGTTAGCTGGCTAGGAATTCCCCAGGACAATTCTAATCCAACCTCATTCTAGCTATGGATTGATGCTACCTGGGAACAACAATTCTGGGTCCCAAAAGCCTGACAGAGACTCCCAGGACAGCATGGGTGATTTCAGGAGTCTTCTAATTAGATGGTGCCCATTTCTTCAGCCTGCTCCAGGGAATTTGGGCCAGTAGAATTCTGGCTTTATGGGCTGGGCAGCGGTTGAGGGTCAGTCAGGTTATATGTGCCTAAGCGTCATCACGAGGGTTATTCCAGGAATTGTTTCATCAACTCACCAAAAGCCTAGGGTAAATACTACTATCATCCTCCCCACTTGTCAGACCAGGAAACTGAAAAGTTTCAGTTTCAAAAGTTGAGGAACTTTCCCACATAGCTAGTAAGGGGTGGGGAGCTGGGATTCTAGTCTGGGCAGCCTGGCTCTCTCCTACTGCTGCTCTCTCCTGTATCTCAGAGCCCAATCACCAATGCTTTTCAAGTTCTTGGTAATGGTGGAGGGATGTATTATGGATTTAGGCAATCAAGGAAGATGATTACATTTCTGAGAAGAGAGAGAACAGAGGGAGAAATAGCCACCCCCACCCCCACTCCCACCCTACCCCCTTATGCTGATACTCGGATGGAACTTGAGGAGCGCTAGTGCTAGTGTTGGCTAAGGAGTCTATAAGAGCCAGTCTGTGGAACTAGAGGAGTCCTGGGCCCATCACTGGTTAGACCAAAGTCACCTGGCAGTCAGCCCCATCAGTATTCCCACAGCATGAGGAGCCCAGCAAGGGTCCAGGCAATTATTACCAGGTGAGAGCTATTCTTGTTTCCTTTCTTTGCCTGAAAAGCATAAATGAAATTACCTTGTCATTCCTTTTATTCCTTATGTCCACTTACCGTTAGGTTCTTTCTTTCTCTTCTTTCCCTGCTGTTAGCGAGATGAAAAAGGCTGCTTATTCAAAGGTTTCTGCTGACCTTTGGGACCAAATAGTCTCTCTGAAAGGAAAGAAAGCATCCTTTGAAATAAATGTGGATTCACAAAATACTTGAGGCTTGTGGAGGAAACAAATGACTCGGTTCTTTTCAGTTTATAGCAGTCAGGCAGAGAAGCAGCAGTTTGAGGTTTTGGTGAGTCTGGGAGTCTTGCAAGGTAGCGCTGGGGGTTGGCAGTCAGGGATATGGGGAGAGTACTGGTGTTGCCAGTTGAAAAGGTTCATGCTTCTCAGGATAGGAAAAAACGGGCACCCTGGTTTATTAAATCTAGGCTGTCAAAATTTCTTAATTTGTCAAGTTGGGGAGATTTCCTTTGTTTCCATTTTTTTTTTTTTTTTTTTTGGCAGAGTCATCACACCAGGTCACACCCATGCCTAAAGAGTTCTGGAAAAATGAAAACGTTACACTGCAAAGGAGAGGCACATGACATAGTGCAAAGATCATCAACTTGGAAGGATAAACTTGTGTCTGAATTGAGAGCTGAACAACTAATAATTCTATCTTCCTGGGAGAGTCATTTAATACCACCATTGTTCCTGATTTAGTGCAGTAGACTCCTAACTTGTTTCCCTTCTTCCTCTCTTACCTGCTACACTTAAAAATTATGTCTAAAGTTAAATAAAAAGTCCTTGGTGGGGCCCGCAAGGCTCTACCTCTCTCCCCGTTTCGACCAGTCTTCCCCCAGGCCACCCTGCTCTAGACACGCTGCCGCCTCATGCTGCTGCTGCCCCCCCCCCCGCCCCCACTAAGCACAGACCGCTTTGGGGCTGTGGAATTGATGTTTTTTCTATTATTTGCTTGGTTTGCTCCTTCGCTGCACTTGGATCTCTTCTCACATTCATCTCTGAAGTATAGACTACACTAGTTATCAAAATCAGCACCCCTTGTCACTCTTGTTTCTCTCACTTTGCTTTATTTTTCTTTGTCTACCTACCCGTGGTGCTGTATTGGCTTCTACAGTTGCCAGTCTCCCCAGTTACTATGTAAGCGCCATATGGGCTCATGCCCAATCTGTTTTGTTCACCACTCTGTCCCCAGATAGAACAGTGCCTGGCACTTCAAAGGCACACCATAAGTATTTTTTTTCAAAATGAAGATAGAAAAAAAAACTTATTGTAGTGTTTGTAAAGATTATAAATAATGTATAAAATGGAATATCACAATCTCTTAGCACATTGCTTCAGAATCTGTTCCGTACCCTTTTAGATCTTTTATATACGAAGTGTCCATTTGATAGTTAGGTTGTTCTCAAAATACACCCTGTCCCAAAACAATCTATATTTTTGGGGTTGAGAATCAGGCATTGACACTTTTAAAACTTCCCCAGTGACCTTCTCTGCAGCCAGTGAGGCAAACTCTGGGTAAGTCTTCCACCATTTCCTCCTTTTCTCAATTTCAACAATTGTCAAATTCTTGTTTCCTTCAGAGTTCTCTGCAGTTCTCTATCATCATGAAGCTTTATTTTGGTCTTGAAAATCTCTTTTCTATTTTGTTAGCATTTGTTTAATTTGTTTTAAATCTAGTATTTTTTAAGTATCTCAAATTATTTAAGCCTTTATGCGTTAAGATTTTGTAATTCAATAAACTGCAGTTTTTGAAAACCATCTTGAAAAATAACTATTGTGTGCCTTTTATGTGCCAGGCACTATTAACTTCAAAGTAGACTGAATATATTTAAAGTTAACTCATAAGCATTTTAAGCTTTATTTTAAAATAGTGAACACAACAACTATGCATTATTGTCATAAAGATAGGAATATGGCTAAACAAAATAGAGTCATAAATACATCCTATGATCAACTGATACTTGGAAAAGGTGCCAAAGCAATGTAGTGAAGAAAGGAGAGTCTTTTTAGCAAACTGTGCAGTGACAATTGGATATCCACATATGAAGAAATGTTTTTGATGATTCTTGACTCATACCTTTTACCAAACACAAGAATTAACTGAAAATGAATCTTTGATCCTAAATGTAAGAACTAAAACTATAAAACTTACAGAAGAAAGTATTGGAGAAAAACTTTGTGACCTTGAGTTAGGCAAAAATTTCTTACATGCACGCCAAAAGCATAATCTGTAAAAGAAAATGCTGACAAATTGTACTTCATCTAAATTTAAAACTTCTGCTCTTCAAAAGACACCATTTAGACAAGGAGAAGACAAGCCACATACTTGAGAAGATATTTATAAAACATATAATCAATTACCCAGAATATATAAAGAATTCTTATAACTCAATAAGACAAACAGTCCAATAAAACAAGTTGAACAAAGAAATGTTCATAAACATGTTCTTATAAATGATCTATTTTCACCTGTCATTTCTTAGCTAACCATGTAATTTTCAAGTGGTTATGGATGCTTTCATATTCTTTGCTTAGCATGCTCACATAAAAATTGCTGAACATCAGACAAACATTTAAGCTGTTTGTAAGTATTGATATTTATTGGAAGGTAAAGAAATTTATAGGTGAAGGTGAATCTTATGGATATTCTCATTGCCTCAGCTTTTCTAAAGGGCCACATCACAATGCCGTCCTAGAGAATGGGTCAGGTGGCTTCCACATCCGAACAGGATGTAGTAATTCATGGTAGGCCAGGTAGATTTAGTAAGTAATGATCCTGCTGACAAAAACTAAAAAAAGGCAGACTGTACTTTTTAAAAAAACATCAGAGAGATGTGGAAACATAAGGGCTGTTTGAATTAGCATTCCAGGTAGAGTTGGCAATTTAGAGGTGAGTTGGCAATCAGCTGCTAGTGTTTTCTCTGGGGCATTTGTGAAATTAAGGTGCAGGCTGATAAATGGGGCTTGACCCAATCATAAGGATGATTCCTAATAGAGAGAAACCAACAAATCCGCTAAAAGTGGAGATTTTAAGCATCTCAGAGACTTGGTCAGTTTGTTTCAAAAAACATTTGTTAAAATCTAAGGTTGCACAGGAAGTTGAGCTAAGCAAAAGTAGTAATAATAGTAACAAACTTAAAGGCAGAATGAAATCTCTTGTAGTGCTTATAAAACAAAGATACACCAGGGGAGTCCTGAAATTTTATTAGGCAGTAGATGAAATCCCTAGAGGAAGTACTGAATGAACATTGAGGACTTACGTCCTCTTCTTACCTGGGAGCATTTACTGGCAGTGAAGGGCGGGGCATGAAAACAGCTAGAGGTTGAAAACCTGGATTTGGTTCTGAAGGAAATTGTCAGAGATTCTGTCATTTATGCAGGACTAGAGAGTTGAAATACCTCAAAGACAGGGCTGGCCTCTCAAACATTTGACAAACTTTGAAGTTGAGAGGCCAGAACTAAACTAAAAAACTCTGGAAAGTAGAACTTCCTGAAGTCTGGTAGAGCCAAGAAGATTAAAAACTTCACCTGACTCTAAAATAAAAACTCTGGAGTGTCATACATATTAGTTTCTTGGCTGCTAAAACAAATACCATACAATGGGTTGGTTTAACAGTGGGAATTTATTGGCCCACAGTTTCAAAGGTAGGAAGACTTGTTCCCTTCCAGATTTAGTGTTTTCTGGCCAAAGATTGGCCAGCAATCTTTGGGTTCCTTGGTTTCTCTGTCACACGGCAGTGCTTATACAGCATCTTCTCCCTTATCATCTAGGTTCCATTCACTTCTAACTTCTGGTTACTCCCTTTGGTGTCTCTTTTCATATGCAATTTCCTTTGCTTTTAAGAACTTAAGCCAAATCAGATTAAGGGACATCTTGGCTAATAACATCTTTTATTTACTTATTTTTAAACTTTTTTTAATTGCATAGTATAACATATATACAAAGCAAAGAAATAAAAAAAGCAATAGTTTTCAAAGCACTGTTCAAAAGTGGTTACAGGACAGCTCCCAGAGTTTGTCATGGGCTACCATACGATCCTCTCAGATTTTTCCTTCCAGCTGCTCCAGGATATAGGAAGCTAGAGGGCTTAAATACTTTTTTAATCATCACAATTGGCTTTTTTCCTTCTTTTTTTTTTGTGAACAATAACACATATACAAAAAAGCTATAAATTTCAAAGCATAGCACCACAATTAGTTGTAAAATATATTTCAGACTTTGACATGGGTTGCAATTTCACAATTTTAGGTTTTTACATCTAGCTGTTCTAAAATACTGGAGACTAAAAGAGATATCCATTTAATGATTCAGCATTCATATTCATTTGTTAAGTCCTGTCTTCTTTGTATAATTCCACCATCACCTTTGGTCTTTCCATACCTTTCTTTGGGGTTGTTTAGGCTATGGCAATTCTAAATTTTTGATATTGGAAGGGTCTGTCACTAACATGGGGTGGGGAGATGGAACCAACTGATGTTCTGGAGTGGCTAGGCTAGGTTCCAGGACTTAGCTGGACAAGGGACCCATCTAGAGGTTGTAGGATTCTAGAAAGTTACTCTAGTGCCTGGAATCCTTGTGGAATCTTATATATTGCCCTAGGTGTTCTTTAGGATTGGCTGGAATGGTCTTGGTTGGGGGTTGGCTAGTTATGATAGGTAGCAAGGTCTACCTGAAGCTTGCATAAGAGCAACCTCCAGAGTAGCCTCTTGACTCTCTTTGAACTCTCTCTGCCACTGATACTTCATTAATGACACTTCTTTCCCCCCATTTGGTCAGGATGGAATTATTGATCCCATGGTGCCAGGTCTGGATTCATCCCTGGAAGTCCTCTCCCAAGTCACCAGGAGACTTTCATCCCTCTATGTCATGTCCCACGTAGGGGGGAGGGCAATGATTTCCTTTGCAGGGTTGGGCTTAGAGAGACAGGCCACATCTGAGCAACAAAAGAGGGTCTCCAGAAGTAACTCTTAGGCATGCCTATAGGTAGTCTAAGCTTCTCTGCTACCTGCAAAAGCTTCACAAGAGTAAGCCTCATGATCAAGGGCATGGCCTATTGACTTGGATGTTCCCAAAGTTTGACACAGTATCAGGGGATTCCCTGATAGTAAGATTTAATAGTTCCATAGTCTTCCTCCCTTCCATCAGGGGACTTTGCCAATACTTTTTTCTTATCTGGTTAATGTTAGGTCTGGGGAATAAGGGAGGGCTCTATGGCTGGAATCATGAAGTCACTCCAGAACAGGAACAGGAGGTGAACCGTTACAATCAAGGTCTTTGCGCAGCAAACATCTGTTCACTCATTGTTCACGTACATCTAACCACCGGCTGCTCAACCCACTAGCATAATAATCCTCTGTTTAATGTGCCGCCCCTTTCATGTCATCACCTAATCCCTGCCCTTAAAAACTGCACTCGCCAAAGCCCATGCGCAGACTCATCTCACTCCATCTTGGGTTCGGTGAGCTCTGCCCGGGAGCGCAGCCAATACAGCACGCTCAATTAAAATCATTTCGTCTACTTCCCTTTCTCTCAAATACCTCATATCTTAAAACCTTTCAGTTAATATACTCTAGGATGTATCCAGGCATTGCAATAATCTATACAGGATTAAAGGACCTCTTTCTTACTCTGTGCTTCCTGTGTTTCAGTTGTTCAAATGAGTTATACAGATAGGTTGAATTAGATTAAGCAGTACAGAAAATTTCAGTTCCAGATCAAATAAACCTTTCTTCCATTGGTCTCAAAGAGTATGTGTGGTTCTAAAATATAGACACTGTCTTCCTTGCACCTAATCTGAATTACTTTAACCCCAACCTGTTTGGCTTTGTTCTTATGTCTAAATATCAGGTTGTATATATAACAGTCTCTCAAAATCCAGAAATAATAATCACCACTCCAGACTTAATGTGTCTGCTCTAAAAGCTTACAATCTAGGCCCCTGTTTTTTAATAAGCATTTTCTAAAGGTGACCACCATTGTTGTTTTTTGTTTCTGGCTTATTTTGTCTCACCAAGTGTCCCACATGTTCATTCACATCGTTGCATGCTTCACGATATTGTTCCTTTTTGTAGCAGCACAATCTTTTTTATAAGTATGCACCATCGTTCGCCAATCTGCTTCTTTGTCAGTGCATCCTTCAGCTACCTTCATTCATCAGGAATCACGTAGAGGGCCCAAAGCCCACAGTCCATCAACATTCTCAATGTTAGATAATTTCATTGTTCCCAAGAGATAGAAAACCAATAAACACAGTCTTGCAAAATAGGAAATCTAGACCTCCTCTTAACTCTTGTCCCTCATCCCATTATTTACCTCTGTTGTTGCTGTGGTAGTGCTGATGGTTTCCTTTTGAACGCAGCTCATAGCATGCAATAGCAGTTTTCCCCCTGTACCCTGGACTTTTGCACTCTATATACAAGAATCATATCTTTGAAGTAATTCTTAGGAGAACTCATTCATATTTCTAGTAGGAGTCAGTGGGACACGTAGGTCTATACAACCCCTTTCAATCTTGTTCATCTTCAATTTGCTAATACTACTTCTAGACTCTCTAGAGACTCACCTTCACTCCTATCTATTCCCTTACATTGGAGTTCAACCACATTAGCTAAGGGTTCACCCATCTCTAGCTTCTGTGTATCTCTAAGTCCCCTGTACTCTGTCTCTGATTATACCTTTATGCTGGTCATAAAAGTGGAATCATACAGTATCTGTCCTTTTGTGTCTCACTTATTTTGTTCAGTATTATGTCCTCAAGGCTCATCCATCTTATCATGTGCTTCAGGACGTCACTTTGTCTTACTGCTGCATAAAATTCCATCATATGTATATACCACATTTTGTTGATCCACTTGTCTGTTGATGGGCATTTGGTTTGCTTCCATCTTTTGGCGATTGTGAATAATGCTGCTTTGAACATCACGTGCAAATGTCTGTTTGTGTTGTTGCTTTCAGTTCTTCTAGATGTATACCAAGAAGTGCTATTGCTGGGTCATAGGGTAACTTGACATTTAGTTTCCTAAGGAACTGCCAAACAGTCTTCCATAGTGGCTGCACCATTATACATTCCCACCAGCAGTACATAAGTGTCCCAGTTTCTCCACATCCTCTCCAACATTTATAGTGTCCTGTTTGTTTAATAGCAGCCATTCTTATGGTATGAGGTGGTATCTCATTGTAGTCTTGATCTAAATTTTCCTTATAGCCAGTGAAAATGAGCATCTCTTCATGTGCTTTTGAGCCATCTGTATTTGCTTTTCAGAAAAATGCCTATTCATATCTTTAGCCCATTTTATAATCGGATTGTCTTTTTGTTGTTGAGTTGTAAGATTTCTTTACATATAGGAAATCAAATCTTTGTCTGATATGTGTTTTCCAAATATTTTCCCCTATTGAGTTGGCTGCCTCTTTTTGACAAAGTCTTTTGAGGTGCATTCTGTTGAATCTGTAGATCAATTTGGGGAGAATTGACATCTTAACAATATTTAGCCTTCCTATCCATGAGCAAGGAATGTCTTTCCACCTATTTAGATCTCCTTTGATTTCTTTCAGCAATGTTATACAGTTTTCTGTGTAGAAGTCCTTTACGTCCCTAGCTCAGTTCATTCCTAAGTATTTAATTCTTTTAGTTGCTATTTTGAATGAAATTTTTCCCTTAACTGACTCCTCAGCTAGCTCATTGCTTGTGTATAGAAATGTTACTGATTTTTGCACATTACTTTTATATCCTGCCACCTTGCTGAATTTGTTAATTAGTTCAAGTAACTTTGCTGTAGATTTCTCAGGATTTTCCAAGTATAGTATCATATCATCTGCAAACAATGAAAGTTTTACTTTTTTCTTTCCAACTTGGATGCCTTTGTCCTGCCTGATTGCTCTAACTAGAAATTCTAGCACAATGTTGAATAATAGTGGTGACAGTGGGCATCTTTGTCTTGTACCTGATCTTAGGGGTAAGGCTTTCAGTCTCTCTCCATTAGTACAATGCTGACTATTGGTTTTTCATATATTTACTTTATCGTATTGAGTGTAGTCGTGTTTGATTCCTATCTTTTGGAGTGTTTTCATCAGAAAAGAATGCTGAATTTTATTGAATGCTTTTTAACCATCAATTGAGATGATCGTGTGATTTTTCCCTTTTGATTTATTAATGTACTGTATTACATTACATTATTTTTCTTGTGCTGAGCCATCCTTGCATTCCTAGTATAAACCCCATTTGGTCATGGTGTATAATTCTTTTATGGGTTTTTGGATTCGATTTGCTAATATTTTATGGAGAATTTTTGCATCTGTTAGGGCTATTGGCCTGTAGTTTCCCTTTCTTATAGCATCTTTACCCAGTTTTGGTATTAAAATGATATAGCTTCATAAAATGGATTAGGTAGAGTTCCTTTTTCCTCAATTTTTTGGAAAAGTTTGAGTAGGATTGGTATTAGTTCTTTCTGGAATTTTTGACAAAATTCCCCTGTGAAGCCATCTGGCACTGGGCTTTTCTTTGTAGAATGATTTTTGATGACTGATTAAATCTCTTTGCTTGTGATTGATTTATTGAGATCTTCTATTTCTTCCTGAGTCAGTGTAGCTTGTTTGTGTGTCTCCAGGAATTTGTCCATTTCATCTAAGTTGTCTAGTGTGTTGGCGTATAGTTGTTCATAGTATCCTTTTATGCTTTCTTTAATTTCTTCAGGGTCTGTGGTAATGCACCCCTTCTCATTTCTGATTTTATTTATTTGCATTCTCTCCCTTTTTTCTTTGTCAGTCTTGCTGATTGTCCATCAATTTTACTGATTTTCTCAAAGAACCAACTTTTGGTTTTATTGAGTCTTTCTATTGTTCTTTTGTTCTCCCATTCATTTATCTCTGCTTTAATCTTTGTTATTTCTCTTCTCGTATTTGCTTTAGGGTTAGTTTGCTGTTTTTTCTCAAGTTCCTCCATGTTTGCTGTAAGTCCTCAATTTTTCCCCTTCTTGTTTTTTAATATAGGCATTTAAGGCAATAAATTTCCCTCTCAGCACAGCCTTTGCCGCATCTCATAAATTCTAATAAGTTATAGTCTCATTTTCATTCATCTCCAGATAGCTACTTATTTCTCTAGCAATTTCTTCTTTGACCCACTGGTTGTTTAAGAGTTTGTTATTTAACCTCCATACATTTGTGAATGTTCTCATTCTTTGGTGGTTATTGAGATCCAGCTTCATCCCATTATGATCAGAGAAAGTACTTTGAATAATTTCAATATTATTAGACCTGTTTTGTGCCCCAGCATATGATCTATCCTGGAGAATGTTCCATGAGCACTAGAGAAGAATGTATAATCTTGTCCTTTGGGGTGCAATGGCCTACATATGTCTGCTTGTTAAGTCTAATTCATTTATCAAGTTATTTAACTTCTCTATTTCCTTGTTGATCTTCTGCCTGGTTGTTCTGTCTATAGAGAAGAGTGTTGTATTGAAGTCTCCTACTACTATTGTTGAAACATCTATCGCTCCCTTCAGTTTTGCCAATGTTTGTCTCATATACTTTGGAGCTCCTTGATTGGGAGCATAAACATTTATGATTGTTATATCTCCTTAGTGAATTGACCCTTTAATTAGTATATAGTGTCCTTCTTTGTCTCTTATGGTGTCTTTATATTTAAAATCTACTTTGTCCAATATTAGTATAGCTACTCTTACTTTCTTTTGGTTACAACTTGCATAGAAAATCTTTTTCCATTCTTTCATTTTCAATCTGTTTGTATCCTTGTGTCTAAGATGAGTCTCCTATAAGCAGCATATAGCTGGATTATGTTTCTTAATCCATTCTGCCAATCTGTATATTTTAATTGAAAGTTCAGTTTGTTAACATTCAAAGTTATTACTGAAAAGGCATTTCTTGATTCCACCATCTTATCTTTTAAATTTTATTTGTCAGATATATATATTCTTTTCTCTCTTTCTCTTTGTATTCTTTAAGTTACGCTTAGTGGTAGTCTTCAATTCTGTGCCCTCCTCCAGACCTTCCTCTCCTGTCTTTTTTTTTTTTCCAGCCGGCAGAACTCCTTTTAGTATTTCTTGTAGGGCTGGACTCTTGTGGACAAATTCTTTCAGGACTTCTTTGTGAAAACTTTAGTCTTTCCCTCAATTTTGAAAGACAGTTTGGCTGGGTATAGAATTCTTGGCTGTAAGTCTTCCTCTTTCAGGATCTTGAATATATCATCCACTGCCTTCTCACCTCCAGGGAGCTAGTTGAGTAGTCTGAACTAAGTCTTAAGTGGTTTCCCTTGTATATAGTAGATTGTTTTTCTCTTGCTGCTTTCAGGATTTTCTTCTTCTCTTTGACATTTGACAGACTGATTATTATTTGCCTTGAGGAAGGCCTATTTGGGTTTATTCTGTTTGGAGTTCTTTGGGCTTCTTTGACTTGTATATTTATGTTCTTTATGAGGGTTGGGAAGTTTTCCCCCCTTATATCCTCAACTACTCTTCCTAGACCTTTACTACTCTCTTCTCCTTCTGGGACACCAGTAATTCTTGTATTTTTGTGCTTTGTTTTGTCTATCATCTCCCTGAGTTCCCATTCAATTTTTTCCATCTTTTTTGCCATTTGCTGCTTTGAGTCTTTGAAGTCAATTATCCTGTCCTCTATATCACTTATTATTTCTTCTATCTCTTCAAGTCTGGTGTTGTGTGCCTCTAGTATATTTTATTTGGTCAACAGAGTCTTTAATCTCTGTGATTTCAGCTATTTTTCTATTTATTCTTTCAAATTCCTCTTTGTGCTCTTCTACTGTCTTCTTGATCTCCTTTATGTCATTTATGTCCCACTTATTTTATTAAGCAGAGTTGTATGAACATCTTTGATTGGTTGTTCCAATGTCTGTGTCTCTTCTGGTGTTTCAATTTCATCATTAGGCAGGGGTATATCTGTCTGCATTGTGATATGCTTAGTGATCTTCTGCTGTCTTCATCACATGTAAATATCTTGATTGATTTACTTTGGGAGTTGATTTCTCTTAATAGTCTAAGGCCTTGTCTTTGCAGAATGGTTGTACAGCAGGGAGCAGGGCATGGGGTGGAACACTCAGTATGGTGATTTGTTTCAGAGCAGGTATGGGTGCAGTTTGGGGATGTTATGCTGATGTTTGTGAATGTGGGCACCCAGTGGCCAGGGAGGATGTAGCTGTGCAGGAGCACTGGTCTGGAGAGTATAACCCTGGTGTGTGCTGTCCTAGGGTAAGGGCCCTCTGTGTGCATACATAGAGCTGTGGCAGCAGGTCGCCGTTACACCTTCATGGATTGGGGGCAGATGTGACCCAACTGCACAGGTTGGCACTTTCTCAGCACTGGGAAGTGAGGCTGAGGACTGTGAACATGCAGAGTTCTAGAATTGCTATAAAGTGCGGTTACCAGAGCTGAATGGCATGACTGGGGGCCTGCCCGCATGCATGGGCCTGGGAGTGCCATAAAAAGATGCACTGAGCTCAGGGAGGGCGGGGTGAGGCTGTATGTCACTATGGGCAGGGGCAGGGGTAGCCTAGGTATGGAGGTTAGTGCCCTTTATGCTCTGGCAATAGCCTGCAGGGAACAGGGAGTGGGAGGAGAGGTGGGTTGGGCTGCACTTGGGGTGGGGGTGGGGCAGGTACATGCACTGGGCCCTGGTGGGGTAAGGGCACCTGGAACATGGGGAATGGGAGCGGTGATGGGGTTCAGGTGCGTGGAGTGTGGGGTGAGTCGTCAGTCACGGAGCTGTGCTGGTGAGGGTAGTGCATCCAAGGAATATGGCCTGGCTTACTTCTTAGTCCCGTGTTCCCATACATGCACTCCTGTGGACTCTGCATCTCCGTGCCTCTGCGTCAGGCTCCAGCTTTCTGCCTCTCAGTTCCTCGGCCTCTGCAACCAGGGCTGCTGCATGTGGTACAGAAGGCTCTCCCAGGTCAGCTGCACTCCTGAATTGCTGCCTCAGTGGCCCTCCTGTCTCTTCTCTCACTTTTTCGTGGATCAGGGCTGATCTTGAGCTACTCTAGTGGCCATCTTCCCTAGCTAATAACATCTTTAAAAATCATATTTACAGATGGATTCCCACCCACAGGACCAGGATTGGGACCTGGACATGACTTTGTGGAAGACAATGAGAAATGGTCTTCAAGGTGCTGAAAGAAAATTAACTGCCAATCTGAAATTATATACCTAGTAAAAATATCCGTCCAAAATGAAAGTGTCACTTTCAGACAAATACTGAAACTATTACAGTAGTCCTGCATTAAAAAAAAAAAAGAAGAAAGGGGTTCTTTTTTAGCAGACAGAAAATGAGCATGGATGAAAACGTAGGAATGCAAGAGTAAATGGAGATTCTCGCCTGCCATGCTGGAGACTCGGGTTTGATTCCTGGTGCCTGCCCACGCAAAAAAAGAAAGAGCAAATGGGGACCATCAAAGGATATATATGTAAGAAATATAAATAAATGTTGGTGTTATAAAAAAAACTTACATTGATAACACATTTTAAAATATCTTTACAACTAACATACAGGAGAACAATAATGAAAAAGCTATTGGTGAATGAATAAAAGTGAAGACTTTCTAAAGTGGTTTGGGGAAGTATTGGTAAAGTAATAAATTAGCTATCACACACCCAGAATGTATAGTATGATCTTTAAGGCAGTTGTTAACAGAACAGCAAAATAATATTCAGCGTACATCTGTTAGTAAAAGAAGAAAACTGAAATAATAAAGTGGTTGATCTAGAAGAGTAGAAAGAAGATATAAAAGAAATATAAACCATAGGAGAAACAGAAACAATAGTAAAACTGTAGATATAAAAACAAGTTATATCAGTAATTACATTCAGTGTAAATGCATTTATATTTTAAGTAAAGATTGAAGATTGTCAGATTGGACTAAAAAGCACCAAACACTGAGAAAGCAGTGGTATGTTATATTTGGGGTACTGAAAGAAAAAAAAATTGTCAGCAAGAATTCTTTACCCAGCAAAAATGATGGAGAGTTTTAATTATTCAAGAATAAATAGAAACTGAGAGAGTTTAAGAATAGACCGGCTCTACAAGAAAAACTAAAGGCAATGCTACAGGCAGATGGGAAAAGATAGGAGAGATTTGGAGGAGAGTATAAAGTGAAGAATATAAGTAAGGGTAACTAAAAGAGTAAAAGGAGGGACAAAAATAAGATCAGATATAAAAGACAAAGGATAAAATGAAGTAAGTACTACCTTTACAGTATTAAGAGTGAATGTTAATAGATTAAATTCCCCAATCAAAAGACACCAAAAGATTGGTAGAATGGATAAAAAAATATGATCCACCTATATGCTGTGTATAAGAGACTCACCATAGACACAAGGACACAAATAGATTGAGAACAGAAGTTAGAAAAAGATATTCCATGCACACAGTAACCACAAAAAAGCTGGGGTAGCTGTACTAATATTGGACAAGATAAAATTTACATGCAAAACTGTTATGAGAAAAAGGCATTCTATATTAATAAAAGGGGCAATCAACCAAGAAATAATGGCAATCATAAATATTTCCCTACTTAACCATGGTACTCCAAAATACATGCAGCAAGCACTGGCAATACTTTAGAGAGAAAGAGACATTTCTACAATAATAGTTGGAGATTTCAATACACCACTCTCATCAATAGAACGTCTGGACAGAAGATCAATAAGAAAACATGGAACTTGAATAGTATAAATGAACTAGACCCAACAGACGTTTACAGAACATTGCACACCAAAACAGAGTATACATTCTCAAGCACTTATTCTCCAGGATAGATGACATGTTGGGGCACAAAACAGGACTCAATAAATTTAAAAAGACTGAAATTATACAAGATACTTTCTTTGGTCATAATGAAATGAACCTGATATCAATAACAGGCAGAGAACTGGAAAATTAATAATATATGGAGGTTAAACAATACATTCTTTTATAATCAATGGGTCAAAGAAGAAATAAGTATAGAAATCAGTAAATATCTTGAGATGAATGAAAATAAGAAAACAACATATCAAAACTTATGGGATGCAGCAAAGGCAGTCCTGAAAGGGGAATTTATAGCCCTAAATACCTACATAAAAAAGAAGAGCTAAAATCAAGGACCTAACTGCATACTTGGAGGAACTACGAAAAGAACAGCAAACCAACCCCTAAACAAGAAGAAAGAACAAAGATTAGAGCATAAATAAATAAAATTGAGACTAAAAAACAAGATAATCAATGAAATGAAAAGTTGGTTCTTCGAGAAAATCAATAAAATTGACAAACCCTCAGCTAAAAAAGATGCAAACAAGGATGCAAAGAAATTCAGAAATGAGCAATCTGTTTTTCTATCTGTTCTGATGGCTGGGTGAATTTGATTGTCCTGTCTTCTAGTTCACAGATTTTTCTTCTGCCTACTCATATCTGCTGTTGTATGCCTCTAGTGTATATTTAATCTTCTTTATTGTATTTTTCATCCACATAAGTTCTGTTATATTCTTTTGAAGTTTTCTAATTTTTCTTTTTGTTAACACACTGTCTTTTTAATATCCTTTAGGTCTATATCCATATTTAGTTTATTTCTATCCATATTTTCTTTTAGCTCCTTGAATTTATTTAGGAGATTCATTTGAATATCTTTGATTAGTTGTTCCAGTGTCTGTGTTTCTTCTGAAGTTTTCATTTTTTCCCTCAAATGAACCATTATTCCTGTTTCTTTTGTATGGCTTGCAAACTTTTGTTGATGTCTGAGCATTTGATTATTTTGAGGAGCTAACTCTGGAAGTCAGTTATTCCCTATTGCCTAGGGTTTTGTTATAGACTGGTTATGTGAAAGCTCCTCTTCAGTGCTTGGTCCCACTTAACTGAGCCTTTAGAGCAGCCTGTGTTTATCAGGTCAGATTTTCTTATGTCTTTCTGCATCTGTCTATTGCCCTGGGCATGTGCTACAACTTTTAATATTTCCCCATTATGTGTAACTGTTTCCCCTATAGGAAATAATTTCCTTTCCTCTGTTCTTCCTCTGGGAATTTTCGGCTGTCCTCTTTGCTTTTATGCAAATTTCCCTCCCCAGTGATTATAATTTGCTCAACTGTTCTCCTATGCTCAGAGCTGCCTTTTCATTTCAACTTTCAGTCCTGGGACTGCCCTACTTTCGGTTTTCCTTTTACCAGTGATTATTTTGCCTTCTGCCACATTTGTGGAGAAGGAGCCAGATGGGTTCAGTGTTCAAAGATTCTGGTTTTCTGTCTAGTTGAGCCAGTAATTAGGGACTCAGTTGTGAGTGTGTCCCACTTGCCAACAGTTCTGCCATGGGTTGTTATTGTTTGCTGGGAGCTGCTTGTATGCACACACTTTCTTACAGCTAGGGCCCTCCTCTGAGTCTACATGGCCTTGGAACACTGTGCCTGAATGCATGAGAGACTCCAAGTTGCTGCCATGGGGTGACCCTATTGTCAGCAACCACAGCAGGAGGTTCCCAGGCTACAGTGCTGCCATGGTGAGACTCTTAAGGTGCTTGGGACCACAAATGGGGCAGGGGTCTGAACCGGCATGCCCACATCACAGCTCTCTTATCTTCTATTTCAGTGGTTTTGTTTTCTTTGATTCATAGTTTCTCGAGTCTCTCTCCAGACCCTATCATCTTCCAGAAATTACAAGTGTCTCAGAGAGGAAATTTTCCTGAGGATGTTTTACACATTTTTGATCTGGACCTTTACTTCTTCAACTGTGAACTTCAACTTTTCTCCTCTATTCTTTCCCTTTACACCCTTTCAGACTCTTATTATATGTATGTTTTACTGCTTAATAGTCTCACACATCATTGAAGTCCTGTTAATATTTTCACTTTTGTCTCTTTGTTCTTCCTTTTGGATAAGTTATATTGATCTATTTTTAACTTTGTCATTTTTTCTTCCATCTCCAATATGCACTTGAGCCCATTCAGTGATTTTTTTTCCAAGTGCTATATTTTTCAGTTTTAGAATTTCTATTTAGTCATTTTCTATGGTTTCCTTTTCTGTTCTAAGATTTTCTAACAGTTTGCTCATTATGCCCATCTTTTCTTTAGGTCTTGAATAAATCTATATTAGCTATTTTAAGTCCTTGTTTGCTATTCTGTGTCTAAGTTATATTGACGTATTTTTCTATTGAATGCTTTTATTCACTTGATTATAGGTTTAAACCACTATTTTCATAGTCTCATTGATAACTGTTTCCTTTGAGAAAATTAGGTCCTACCTGTTTTTTCCTTTCCTTTTCCAGGGGCTGGAATCTTTCTTCTGAACTCAGTGACTGAGGTTCAGACAGGTCTTATCAGACTTTTCCAAAGATGTTTGTCTGCCTGTTTAGAATTTCATACTTTACATATTGAACTGCCTTTTGTTGGAGTAACTCTTTTGAGTCACTCATTTTTCTTGTTTTCTAAACAATTCTTCTTGTTTTGCTGATCCTTCTTGTTATGCAAAATCTTACTCCCCAGATGTCATCCACATTATTCCTGTGGACCTCAGTGTATTTCCAGTACCTACAGCTGAGTCCATCCTTGCAGTCCCTGCTTGGACCCAATGGGTAAGCCTACTTCAGGGTGCCTGCCCTCCCTTTCTGTCTTGTTCCCTGGTCAATAGAGCAATAACTCACATATATTCTGATATGATAATCATGGTATTTAGGATCATGAAAAAATAATCTGAAAATTAAAATTAGAATTTTATCCTTTACAATTACTCACTGTCATTAATTCTTAAAAATGCTATTCATGGATGGGCCATGGTGGCTCAGTGGCAGAATTCTTGCCTGCCATGCTGGAGACCTGGGTTCAATTCCTGGTGCCTGCCCATGCGAAAAAGAAAACAAACAAACAAACAAAAAACCTCTATTCCATTGAATTTTGTCAAATTTGGTTTTGTTTTTTGAAAAATGATTTTGTCAAATTTGGTTTTGTTTTTTGAAAAATCAGGTAAAGATCTTTATAATTTTGTGAAACACAGGCTCTATTGTTACTTTATTCTGTTCTTCCTATCTCTGGAATATAGACCTCTATTTTTTCTAGTATTAGTACTTTGCACTGTCATGTTTACATGCTAATATATATGCATCCTTTTATTACTCACCTATTTCTTATAGCATCATATAGTTACATAATAATTTTAACAGGATCAATTACTGTGCTTTTGTTCTGGGTGTTTAGTCCACTTATACTGAAAATAATGATACATGTGATATTTCAACTTACATCATATATTTTTGAAACTCTGATTCTTTTCTCCTGGCTTCTTTGTTGGTAATTAAATACATAATATTAAAAAAAATGTTTACATCACACCATACTAAAAGGTTTGTATAGCTCTCTACCTATGAATATTGTGCCTCACAATTAATAAGATATGTATTTTGAATTATTTTATAATGATTATAGTCAGAGTGTGACATGCCTTCATTTTCAAAGCATTGCTGTATTTGAGAATCTATTAAGAAGCATTTTTTACTGCAGCTCTCTACAGTATTTCAGTAAGTTTTGGTGGGGGCTTGGAAATTAGTATTTTTTAGAAGATCTTTGGGTGATTCAAACATACACCCAAGTTTGGGAAATTCTTCTCTCACTTGACACTTAACTCCTCATCTGTCTTAGATTAGGATTGGCTCTGAAACATAAATCTAAACCCCAGGCTCACTCTTTTTCCTTTGAATTCGTCTGGGGTAGATTTCTGGTATGCATGTTGGCAGCCCACGGGCAGCTAGGCTGATATTCTACTTCGGCCTCTCTGTGACTTCTGTTTCATTCTATTCTTTTTTGACACCTATAGACTTTGATGTAGTCTTAGATTTTAGGCAGGCACATCTCTTCAAAGGCCAAATATAGAACAGAAAACATCCTAAGTTTTATTTAAAATATCCTTAAATGAAAATACATCTCAACAAATTGTTATCGGATAAAGGTTGTGGATTCTTTGGTCCATTGCGCTCAGTAACTAATTCCTGAGACACAGGGGTTTCAAAGAGAGTTTATTACTAGGCGCATAGCAGGAGAGCAGATGGGCTGTCAACCCAAAATCTGTCTTCCCGAACTGCAGTAATTCTGATACTGTCGTTAGAGAAAAAGAAGGGCAGGGCATAGGATAATGAGCACAGTGACCCCAGATGATGTAATCAGAGGTGATTTAATTATTGCACATGTGCAGATTGATTATATGCTTAGCCTCAGGTAAGAAAATGGCAGAATATTATAATAAGGTACAGGTGACTCATAGGTTAAAGTCTAAGCTACTGCACATGTCAGGTGGGCCCACTTCAGTTAGGTTTAGGCTCAGTCATCAAGATAACTTTGGACTTGGGGTGGGTTAATTCTGGGCTGACCCATGACCTTTCATTAATAAACATTAGGGGCTGTCTTTAGCATTTGCAAGACTCTAAAATTGAATAACTTGATAAATGGGTTCAAATGAAGGTTAGTCACAAGGTTTTAACAATCCCAGGGCCTAAGATAAAGGCTGTACAATCATCAGAGATCAGGGCAGCTGGATTTCAGTTCAGAGATTTCAGGTATTTCCCTCTGTCTATTCTAACACACTTAGAAAGTAAAAGGAGATATCTAAGGAGATATCTATATACAGTTTAATAATGATAATCATATGTTAATTCCTAACTTTACGGCTACAATATCATTATGATTTCTGAAAAAGGAAAACTTTTTCATTCAGCAAGACCCTTAGCCAAATGCACTGGCAGTGGAGGAGTTGGAGGAAGTTAAACTTTTCTAGTACTGATTTTTATGATTTTCTTGCTAGTTTGTTCCTAAATTATAAAGAAGTTATATTAAGATTTTACTCAGTATAAAAATGACCCAGGGAAGAAGATTAAAAAAAATAGAGATTCATGACGTGCCATGCTCTGCCATTGTGTGTAACTGACTTTGGAGTATGGGGATCTGTCCCTACGAGTATCTGTGAGTTCTCTTTAAAAGTCCTGAGTATTTTAGGTGTGCATGGGTGCCTTAGCTGGAAACCAGAGCAGGCATTTATCAATGCAGGCATTCCAAGGGAAAATAGAGCTTGCTAAAATATGAAGGAGAAAAAAATCTAGCTTTGAAAATGAGCCTCTTTCACTGAATTTTTTTTTGGTAAATTACAACCTTTGTGAAATGATTCATGGAGGATAATTTTGGGTCAGTTATGAATAGTCATTAATATTCTGGCCACAAACGCAATTCATTTTGCAAACACCAGGCTCTTCAACGCCTGAAGTACCTATAGTAATTGCATCCTGCAGCTAGGATGTGACAAGTGGCCTGCTGAGTGGCCATGTGAATCTTCCTTTTACATACAGGAAACCTCAATGTGTGGTCCTAAAGTAGAATAACTTGGATTTCCTTCCTTCATCCCATCCCATTTTCTAAAAGACTACTGAGTTATATTCAGCATCAAAGAGGAATGCACATTTTTCTCTTTTATTTCTTTTAGTCCAGGCTGAATGTAAATACTATGGGCTTATTAACAAGGTAGGGGTAAAAAAAATAGATAATTTTTGTATTTGTATGAATATGTTTAATATGTATAAAATAATTATTATGAAACCAGCAAGGGGACATACATGGGAAGGCAATTTGGTTTTCACTACAGTATGGCATTGTAATATTTTGCTTTTTCCTCAGGTTTAACTTTTTTCTTTATTGATGAATTTTGGAATATATTGTCCCTGTATCCACCCAAGAAATACATTTCCTATCAAATGTGTTTTTTTAAAAACTTAATTTGCCATTCAGATTTTGCTAAGTATAACTGGGAGTGGCATTATGGTCTTGGATAATAGAAGAAAAATTAAATGTGTCGATAGGCTGTGCAGTGCTTTTTCTAGGAAGGAGAGGCTCATTGTCATGCATGAATCTATTGGTTGACTACTAACGGAGGGCACAGGAGTGTGATTCTATTGTCAATGTTAGGAGCTCAAGCAAATCACACTGCATTGCTCAGGCTTTGTTCTTTGCATTTGTTAAATTGTATTTCTCATTAAAGACTTGCTGATAACACTTGTAACGAGACAGAGAAAGTAAGTCTTGCAGCAGCTTAATTTGAGGAAATTGATTAAGATAAATTTAAGATTGGGCCCATCTTAGAGAAAAACAAAATAACTCATGAAAAGAATGTACTGCTCTCTCTTTTTCTGATAGGGAGCAATTTAATGAGCAAATTTATGAAGCCAACTTCTTGACATTTGCATATTTTACTTGGTGGTTCCTAGAGAAAAAAATCAACCTGCTTTAGGTGAGCAGATTTTGACACCGGAAAATTTGGAAAATACACAAATAGTAAAAGAAAATTTTTATTATTGTTAATATTTTGATATATATCATTTCAGCCCTTTTTCTGTGTGTATGTGTGTGTGTGTGTGTGTGTGTATTTTTTTTGGGAGGGGAGGTTTATGTTCCAGGAATCAAACCCAGGTCTCCCGCATAGAAGGCATGCATTCTACCACTAAACTATCCATGCACGCTGTGTGTATGTATTTTTGATGTTATATTTTATATACTGTTCTGTATCCTGTCTTATTTTACCTAACCTTTGTTTATAAGCATTTCCTAATGCTATTAATTTTTTTTACAAACATGAATTTAATGTTTGTATACTACTTTTATTTATGAATTATAGTTTAAGCATTCTTTTATAATTAGACATTAACTTTATTGATAATACTATAATCTTGATCATCCTTGAAAGCTTAAAGTATTTGGGTAGGATGCTATATTTTCACCAAGTAAATTAAATGGCAGATGGTGGATTCCAGGTCTCTTTGTAGTAACTAACTCACTTCTTAAGAAAGTTTTAAATTTAGACTAGGATTATAGTAATGGTTATTTTGTGAATGTCTTTTGATTATATTTGGAGTTGATTAATTGTTTCCAGGGTTGCTTCCAGGTTTGTGGTCGATAGATTACAGCAGAAATCCCCAGTCTTTTTTGGGAGGAAAGAAGGAGAAAAGGCAGGGAAGGAGATTAGGTTTATTGCTCCAAATCTGCAAAGTTGTGGTGATTCCTTGCAAGCTCTCTGAACTAAGCATTGAGGAACTCTGCTCTCAGTAAATTATCTGATCCAATAGGGAAAGGGATCAATGTCTATAGTGAGAACAATGGAAAACTATGAAACAGCTAGAGTTTGATATAGAGATACTTTGGGAGAAGAAGTGATGAAGTCAACTTTTATCAGATAAAGGTTTGAGGTCTTCTGTAAGATCTTAGTCTACAGACTTTGGTTGGCCAAGTTATAGGCTAATCTGGGGGGACAAGGGAAGAAGGTCATCTAATGCCCTAACCTGAAAGTCTGAGTAAAGTGTTAAGAATACTGAATAAATTAACAAATATCAGTTTACTAAGCAAAAGCAATAGACTAAGCACAGTGAAGAAAAAAATCAATGAATAAAAGTAATACCTGGTCCATGTTAGATAATTCCTTGAAGATGTCAAAGGAAATAGAACTTCTTTTTGAGGTTACATCAGGGGAAGGCTACATAGGGCATGTGGGTGACAAATTAGATGGAGATATAGGGAGAAAAGACCAGATTTAGAAAAATCAAATGCTGCAATAAACTATCCACATTGCCAGAGCAGGCTCAGCAACTTCCTGATCATATGGGTCAAATGGAGACCAACTGCTGAGTTATTTCCAGGAAAAGTTATTTGCAGTCTCCACATGTTTTCAGTGAGCAGATTACGACAAAAGTTTGTGACTTCTCTGAATAGTTCTTGAAACTTGATACTCAGCTACACAAAGTAGGTGACATATATGATATGTGGACTGAGAATAGTTCTATAGTGTGGTGTGGTGAGCAAGGCAAAAAGCATTGTAGGATACACCAACAGAGAACAGTGATATGTGATGTCTCTCTTTTTACCCTTTCATGGCTGAAACTTCAGCAAATCTAGGATCTAGTCTTTGAATCTCTATACTCTGGGAGTTGTGACTATGTTGGAGTGGTGCAGGAGCAAATAGGCAGAGTCATAAGATGAGCATTTAATGGATTTAAAGCAATGATAGAAGAGTATCTAAGAATCCTAAGAATATTTGCATATCTATTGATCAAGCACTGGGACATTCCAAATATAAAATTAGATAGGGTTTCTGACCCCCAGGACTTCTGTTTCTGACATAATGGAATGACTTGTATCAAAATCAACTCTACTGCCACAACAAACCATGACATCTGGAAAAAATGATAGTTTGAAGGCTCTGGAGTGCAACCAAGTCAGTGAAGACTTCCGGGGCCAAATGCTGTGAGAGAAGGGAAATGTACTGTAGAGAAGTCAACATGTTCTTCCACTTTTCCCTTTGGCTCATTTATTATTTCAAAGATCAGGGAATAGAAACCGAGCAAGTAAAGGAAGCCTGGGGCTGCAATAATCTCATGAGGCTGAGAAAACAGATTTTGGATCTTGAAACTGCCAAGGTAGCTAGGAATTGAGGAGCCAAAGTCCTGGGAAGGATGGAACCTTGGAGAAATGAACTGGAAATTCTGCATGAAAGTTCCAGTTGAGGAATCTACCAACTTGTAGCTGTGCTTACATGAGCTAAAGTAAGGCAAATCTGTGAAGAAAATAGGCAGACAGCAGCATCTCCGATACTAATAGCTGAGCAGAGATTTTGGCAGTCATTTAGCACTGAATAGACAAAGGCTAGTTCAGGAGACCTCTACAAATGTGAAGAACTCCTGGGAAACACCTTTGCATTATCAGTTGAGACTCCAGAAGGAGAATGCAAAAAAGGTTATGACTAAGCCATAGCATTAAACACAATCCTGAAATAGACCATGTTCCCGTGGTCTACTTCTATTCTGTTGCAAAATATGCCAAAACTTAGAGGCTTAAAACAACAATTTATTATTATCTCTCTCACTTATAGGGGTTGACAGACTCAACTGGGTGGTTCTTATTTGGTGTCCTTCATGGCAATCAGATAGTTTCTGAGGCTGGGGTCATCAAAAGGTAACTGGGGCCTGAGTTGGAGGTCTGGAATAGTTGGTGTGGTAGATTCAGGTGTTAACTTGGCCAGGGGAATGTGCCTAGATCTATGGCTGTGGACATGAGCCAATGGCGTGTGAACCTCATCTGTTGCTGATTACATCTGCAGTCGGCTAGGAGGCGTGCCTGCTGCAATGAATGATGTTTGACTTAATTGGCTGGTGCTTAAATGAGAGAGTGCAGCATAGCACAGCCCAAGCAGCTCAGCATACCTCATCTCAGCACTCGCAGCTCAGCCCAGGCCTTTGGAGATGCAGAAAGGAATCACCCTGGGGAAAGTTGTTGGAACCCAGAGGCCTGGAGAGAAGGCCAGCAGAGATCACCCTGTGCCTTCCCATGTAAGAAAGAACCTCACTTGAAAGTTAGCTGCCTTTCCTCTGAAGAACTAACAAAATCCCCTTTTATTAAAAGCCAATCCATCTCTGGTATGTTGCATTCTGGCAGCTAGCAAGCTAGAACAGTTGGGAAGTAGTTGAGCATTTATCTCTAAAAAAAGTCCTTCTATGCGACTAGTTTAGGCTTCCTCACCACATGGGATCTTAGTGTAGCTGGAATTCTTTATATGGTGAATGGCTTCTGCCAGGATAGGGGGATTTTTATATGAGAAATAGCTTCTCCCAGAATAGGTATTTCAAAAGACAGGAAGTGAAGCTGCCAGTCTGTTAAAATCCTGAGCCCCAAACTGGCACAGTTTCACTTCTGACATATATTCTTTAAAAGTCCCCAGAGCCCACCCAGTTTTAAGGGGATTAGATCTAAATCCCTCAACTCAGTGGGAGGAGTGTCAAAGAATTTGAGACCATCTTTATTATGCCACCAAGTAGCTCTAGCAAAAATGTAACACCAACCTTGACTGAATAAAGTTGATCTTCACATACTTTGCTGCCTGACAGCAAAAAATAAATCCTCCAAGGGTAAAGATTACTTCATCCAGAGACCATACAAGTTTTTCATACACAATGTTTAACATTCAGTGAAAAATTACGAGGAATGCCAAGAAACAGGACCAAATGACCGAAAACTGAGAGGAAAAAGCAAACAACAGAAGCAGATCCAGATGTTGGAATTATAATATAGGGAATTTAAAATAACTATGACTAATATGATCAACAAAAGATATTAAAAGGAAAATTTCATCAGAAATTGGTATCTATATAGAAGAATATAATCAAATAGAAGTTCTAGAACTTAAAGATATGATTTCAGATATTATGAATTCAAGAGATTAAAAATGGTATAAGAATGGATTATCAAACTGAGATATATGTTAGTAGAAAATATCCAGATGGAACCACATAGTGAAGAAAAAGATAGAAAATACAAAAGCAATATGTATAATAAATATGGTTGATGTTTAAAATGACAAATATATGTGATTCTTATTCCAAGGGAAACGAGATAAAAGGAAACAGATACAATTAATTGGAAGGAATACAGGTCATGAATTTTCCAAAACTGTTGGATGACATCAAATCTGCAGTGTTAGGAAGTGCTGTGAAAATGAAGCAGGATCAACACAAAGAAACCCACATATAGATGCATTATCGTCAAACTGCTACAAACAAAAGACAGATAAATATCTTAAAAATAACCAGAAAAAGATAACCTCATTTAACAATAGTAAGTTTGATAATTGGCTTTTCAACTGAAATATTGTAATCCATAACTCTACATATAGTGGAAATGTCCACATAAAATACAGGAATATAAAGTTGTAGACAAACAAAAAGTGACAGAAGACCTCTACAAACAGAAATACTAAAGGGAGAACTTCATGCAGAAAAAGAAAAAAAAAAAGATCTCATATGAAACCAAAACCATGCAGAAAGGATTAAAGATCATTGAGAATAGAGGGAATAGTAGGTAAATCTAAATAAATATTGACTAGTCAGAAAACCAATAACAAAGTCTTTTGTTATTTAAAATATATAGAGAATTGGGCAGTGCTACTGTGGCTCAGTGGCAAAACTCTCAACTGCCATGCTGGAGACCTGGGTTCATTTCCCAGTGCCTGCCCATGCAAAAAAAAAAAATATATATATATATATATGTATAGACAGAAAGAGGGAGGAAGGGAGAGTGGGAGAGTGGAAGAGAATTATCCATGATATCAATACCATAGAGAGTGGTAAACAGAATTAAAATGTTGTAACATTTCATTGATTGGGAAGCAGTGAAAAAACTAATGCTAGATAGATTGATGTAAGTTAAGAATATATGTTGAAATGTCTAAGATGACTACTTAAACCACTGTTCATGGGAGAAAGATAGAAAAATAATATAAAAATTCTTGATCGATTTAAAAAACACAAGAAAGTATAAAAAGTAACATAAATAGATGCAATAAATAGAAAACAGTAACAGACGGAGATTTCAATGCAAATATATTAGTAATTACGTTAAATGTAGAAGAACTAAACCTTCCGGTTAAAAGACAAAGATTGTTAGAATATACACAGAGAAAACAAAATCCCAATATATGCACCCCTTACAAGGAGCAAACTTGAAACACAAAATGCAGAGGGTCAAAGAATGGGGAATAAATGTCATGCAACACCAACGACAACAACAAAAATTGTGATATAGCTGTTCTAATATGACAAAATAAACTTTGTCATTACACTTAGTGACAGATAGACATCCTTCATTAAAAGATAGATGCATTATATATAAATCAAAACCAACATATAAGGAAGAAATTGACAAACGGAAAATTTTCAGTGCTAAGTAGAGCAAGTAAACAAAATCAGTGAGGATATGGATGACTTGAGTACCTTAGCAACGAACTTGAACTAACTGATCTATACAGAATGGTATAGCACAGATCAAAAATGCATTATTTTTAGGTGCACCTAGAATATTTGCTAAAATAAACTATATGTTGGGCTATAAAGAAGGTCTTACAAAGTTTCACAAAGGTGAGTATCTAATGTTTTATGTATGCTGACAAAAGTGGAATTAAGCTTGAAATTAAAAACAGAAAAATAGCCAGTCGATACACAATCTTAGGAAATTAATTTCTTAATACACTGCTAAAAAATCCCACGAGTCAAATAAGAAGTTACTCTCTAAAATAGAAACTATTTTAAACTGAATAAAAGTGACAATATGACGTATCAAGTTATGGGAATATAGCCAAAGGAATAAACAAATGCATAGCCTTAAATGCCTGCATTAGAAAGAAAATCAATAATCAAAGCAAATATCTCAGAACTATAAAACAGAAGAACAAAATAAACTTAAAGAAAGTGAAAAGAAGCCAATAAGAAGAGTAAAATCAGAAATCAATTAAATAAGAAACAAAAAATACAAAAGAAGGAAGTCATCAAAAAGAATTTTGTTCTTTAAAAATACTTATCAAGAGAAAATATGGATTATCAATATCAGGAATAAAAAGACGAGATATCAATACTGATTTTACAGACATTTAAAATATAATAAAAGAGTACTAGGGCAATTTTGCACTGGTAAATTTCACAATGTGGATTAAATGTTCAAATTTCTTGAAGAATTCTTCGATGAAAATATAGACACTCCTCTAACTAAAAAATAAAATACATGGTAATATGGTTTTACAGGTATATTCTACCAAACAATGAAGAAAATTAATATCATTCTTACCCAAACTCTTCTGATGTCCAATATTCTGCTAAATGCTGAGGACACAGAGAAGACCATGACGCAGACTTGACTGTCCACACTCTAATAGGGTTACAGGCATGTAAACAAATACTTAGAACGAAATGTATAGAGGAGCACTGCAGAGGCATAAGGATGATGTGTTGGTTGAATCGAGTTGATTTGGTCTGGAATAATCTGGACAGCTTTCCAGAGGCGCCTCATTAGAGTTGCGTCTTTAATTTTAAGTAGGGGAACTTGCAGAAAGAAAAAGGTAGCGTTGGCATTCCAGGAAAGGAAACTAAGGAGAACAAAAGGCTCATCTTTGAGCATGATGTACAGGAGAAGAATACACGAGACTGGGGATGGTTTGGAAAAGTTATCAGTTAGACACCATCAATCCCAATTTCCCTCACTTGGACTTGCAAGCCTCATAGAGTTGAGTT
The DNA here is from genome assembly GCF_023851605.1 of Tamandua tetradactyla. NCBI lineage: Eukaryota > Metazoa > Chordata > Mammalia > Pilosa > Myrmecophagidae > Tamandua > Tamandua tetradactyla. The sequence goes on along the minus strand of NC_135339.1, from coordinate 38,418,340 downwards.
CATTGATTTTTTTTTTTCTCTTTGCCAGTTTGAAGTAGGATAAACAACATTGAAATAACCTTGGCTGGAAACAATAGAGGAAAGAAAATGGGATGAGGGTGAGAAAGGAGGGCATGAAAAGAGAGCTAGTATTTGCACTTGTCCCAGGTATGTGATCTTGCTGCCCCAGAGATGACAGCTATAGTCTGATATGGATCCAGAGTCCCAGCGATGCCAACTCACGTGTCACAGTTCCTGCAACTTAGCTTTTGACTCTGATCTTCGTGACTCTTGTACTTTTCCTACCCAGTCTGTAAGAGTTGGCTTGCTGTTTGATGAATTGCTTGGATTACAACATTCATGCCCCCAAATTTGGGGCAGACCATCTGCGCTTAACTCTGAAGACACTGCAGGACAAGCAGATGTGCAGGGGAGACCAGACCCATAACCATTAGAGGACAACAGAGGAGGCACCGTGTAATTAAGCTATTATATTGTCAATATGAGCTCCCAGTCACGTGGGGTTGCAACACAAAGCAGAGCAATTCAGCCTGCTGAAGTCAGGGAAGGCCTCAGATGGGTTATATTTTTCATCATGACTACCCCTGGGAGAACCGTGGATAAACACATTCAAAGTGCAGAGAAAGTTGGAAAAACCTGGAGAAAATGCTAGGAGGGGATAAATAGTAACTGTTGACAGTACTTAAACTATATTGATAGGAAACCAAAACAACCAAGCGATATAGTCAGACAGCCAGTTGATGTATTGCAGAAGAAAACATCAAGCTTGTTGCTTAACGATTTGGTTATTTGACTAACTTGGCAAAAGTGTTGAAGAATCTCTTGTCATCAGAAAATTAGATTAAGTTCAATAGTCATTCAAAGGGCTTAGTTTCAAACAAATAGTTTGAAAGTCCCAGAAATGAGGTTAGAAGTAAGCCAGAGACCTGGAATGCTCTATGTGATTTTCCTCTTGATTAATTGTCCCCAGCCAAACTTTAGTTGTGTTTTTGTTGGGATCATTTCGGATGACATTCCGCTTGATACATATCAAGACTGTCTAGTGGGATGCTGCTGGGTTCTTACTAATATCTTCTCAAATGCCTTCTGTTTGACTTCATTTTCTCCTCCTCCTACCCAATATAAGAACAATAAGCCAACTGAGACTGTCAAGAACATTCGGCTAGGAAATGCTTGGCCTCTTTTCAAACAATGGGCATTAAACTCTGGACCAAAGTGGTCTGTTTTACTACCTGTGAACATTTTGTGAAACTGAGAAAAATGGGTGATTCACTGAACCTATCTGTATTTACTATTCAAGAAATGTTGTGTTGAAGGGTTTTCGTTGGCCATTTTGGAAGTATTGGCTTTCATTCGGCAATGGAATGTTTATTGAGAACCTACTATGTTTCAGGCATCACATGCATTGTGAGATTGTTTAGAGCAGTGTTTTACAAACAGGACATCAAGATGTTAATGGGTGTGGCTTTGACAAAATGGTTTCTCTCCAAATGAATTTATGAGATAAGCTCTCCCCTTTAGGTCATATGGCATATTAGAATAATAAAAGTTTTGTTAACTCTTGCAGCAAAGGAAACTGTTTAGTTTTCTTTTGCTCAACTTAGCATGCTTTTTTCTTAATCTTTTATTGATCATTCGTTCAATCTCATGAGATACAAGAGAATTCTGAGGAAAG